>NC_135885.1:88369595-88979563 GCF_964194155.1 Cetorhinus maximus
AAGCCCACATTCTTTTTATTTTGCCTCACATCTTCTGAAAAATACAAACTATTTTGGGGTTTAAAGATAAAACAGTTTTTGTACAAAAGCATGAAAACTGCATAAACATTTGAATGTTTTATGAGATTGTTTTTGTTTGGTTTTAGAGGTTTATTTGAAATAAAACAACCTCTCTCAGCCTTCTATATGGAACATATAACAATAACTATAGATGTACAGTGTATACTCTTCTCTCACACACACACTCCGTTTCAAGCAAAACTCAATATAAATAAAAGAAATAACAACAACTTGCATTTATATTTATATAGTACCTTTATTGTATTAAAACTTTTTGACATAAATATTTCCTACAATAAACAAAGATCAAGTTTTCCCATGGGGCTTTAACTGTGCCTGTTGCTAAATAATGCTGCTGCTTTAAAGTTAGATATTCCTGAATCCACACCCAGTAGAAACCCCCAGTGCCCAATATCCACTCATAATTTTGAACCAGATTCATCAGGATGATGAGATGAATGGGAAACTATTATTATAAGGAGAGACATGAGACACAGGGAAGTTTCCAATGACACAGAGAAGGCTATGAGGAGATTTAATGGAGTTTTAAAAAACTATGGAAAATTGTGATAAAGGGAAGGACTATTTCCTCTGTTTGGCAAGTCAGTAACAAAGGATCTTTGGTACTACAGTGTGAGGGGATAAGTTAGGAAGAATATCTTTTTTAAATGATTAAAAGGTAGGAACAGCTAGTAGAAGTCCAAAGAGATTTAGGGGTCCATGTACATTGCTCAATAAAATGTGACAGTCAGGTGCAAAGGCGAATGAAATGTTAGCCGTTATAACTAGAGCTAGAATGTACAGTTCAGGATTGGAACCAGGTGAGCAAGCACACAATTTGGCACCACCATGATCCTGATCCTGAGCCATTTTCAATGACGGAAGCTTGGGGTCCGATCACCTGCCCACCGGGAAGCGGTGGGAAGACAATTAAGGCCAATTATTGGTAATCACAATGCCTGTTTGGATGCCATTCCTATGCTGACTGGAATTTCCAGTAGGCAATGCGGGGAGCTCATGTTGACCTGAACCATGTCCAGGCCAACATGGTGACCTCAGGGCAAGAGAGGGAAAAGCATGAAAGATCAAGTAAGGACTCCCCCCACCCCCACCTCTCCAGGCCCATAATAGCCTCTGATCCACAGCAGCAACCGCTGGACTGCCATTGGAGAGGTTGCCTATCTGGGATCAGGCCCAGGTATCTGTGGCTTTTTAAAATATAAGAGCATACTTACCTGGCCTTCTCCCTCACAGTCTCCTTGCTCCAATCAGCAGCTCCTGCCTCAGCTGGAGGGGCTGTTGTTCACTGGGTGCTAGGGCACCTCCCATTGACCCTCTATCATCGGGAGCCCACCTACCATCTCTAGTTAGATGGCAAGCTTGCTCCCTGGCCTTTAATGTACTGGAGCATTGAAGATTTGTGGTGAATGTGTCTTAGGTAAGCCATGCAGGTTCAGGGCTGGGGACTAGTTTCCTTTTCCAGTTCCCAACCCCCCGATTAAAAGTCTAGCCCATAGATGCTTAAAGGGTGATTTGATTGAGGTTTTTAGGATATTGAAAGAATTATTTAAGGTAAATAGAGATAAACTTATTTTGCTGGCAAAGGAGTCTAAGATAAGGGGGTGTAATCTTAAAACCAAAGCTAGCCCATTCAGAAAAGAAGTTAGGAAACACTTCCTCACACAATGGGTGGTAGAAGTGTGGAACGTCCTACAAAAAGCAGTAAATGCTAATTAATAATTTTAAATCTATGATCAATAGATTTTTGCAAGGCAAAGTTATTAAGAGATACAGAGCCAAGGTGGGTGGGTCGAGTTGATATACATATCATCCGTGATCTCACTAAACGATGGAACAGGCTTGAGGGAATGAATGGCCGATTCTTGTTATGATTGCCATAACAAAATTTTGAATGGCCTCCCTTCCGCATTGTAACCATTAAGTACTTCAGTGTCATCCTGAAATGCAATCTCGACTTCTTTTCACCACCACCATCCATTTCCTTAAACTTGTCTTCCCTGCCCCTCTAATCTAATTTCCAATAACAAGTGCATGGACTTCTTTGTCACAAGGATTGAGATTGTTTAGCTGCCTCTTTTGCATCCTCCCTTCCTTTTGTACACCAAGCCAAACTTCCCCCGAGGTTTCCTATTGTCTTGGCCTGAACATATACATTTTGAACTCATTCATGGGATGTGGGTGACAATGACAAAGCCAGCATTTATTTCCCATCACGAATTGCTTTTGAGAAGGTAGTGGTGAGCTGCCTTCTGGACAATTGAGTGCCTTGCTACCTATGAGATCTGGAGAACGGAGTGGAGGACAGCAACAGAGGGACCAAGGTTGCAGGAAGCACCAGCCACATAATAAAGTCTACAGACAGAAGCTCAGCTTCATTAACCCATCTGATGAATGGTGCTTCCACAAGTTCAGATACCACAGCAGGTGGTCACAGATTTTTAAAATTCATTCATGGGATGTGGGTGTCGCTGGTTAGGCCAGCATTTATTGCCCATCCCTAACTGCCCATGAGAAGATGGTAGTGAACTGCCCAACTGAGTGGCTTGCTAGGCCATTTCAGAGGCCAGTTAAGAGTCAACCACATTACTATGGATCTGGAATCACATATAGGCCAGACCAGGTAAGGATGGTAGATTTCCTTCTCTAAAGGGCACTAGTGGACCAGATGGGTTTTTACAACAATCGACAATGGTTCATGGTCATCAGATTTTTAATTCCAGATTTTTATTGAATTCAAATTTCACCATCTGCCATGGTGGGTTTCAAACCCAGGTCCCCAGAGAAATGCCCTGGGACTCTGAATTACTAGTCCAGTGACAATACCACTAAGCCTTCCTGCCACCTTCTCCAAGAACAACTGCTCCCTGCTGGACCCAATGCCCACACCTTGCCAGTTTCTGTAAAGGTCATACACTGCCCCGAGTTTCTTCATCTCTGGTCCCTTCCAGTGCACCGCCAGAGACATGGCAAGGGTCTCACAGTCAGCTGCATATAAATGTTTATGGCAGATTACAGATGGCTTGTTTGCAAAGGTGTCAACTTTTTAACTACCACTGTGACTACAATAGCTAAAATAACCAGGTTAGATTTGCAGTTCTGGCTGGCTTCCCACTTAGAAACAAAGAAAACGTACAAGGGGTCCATTAGGCCCATCATGTCTGTGCCAGCCAAAATAAAACTATCCAGCCTAATCCCAAATTCCAGATCTTGGTCGTAGCCTTGTAGGTTACAGCACTTCAAGTGCATATCCAAGCAATTTTTACTTGGAAACATTGCTTCTGCCACCCTTTCAGGCAGTGAGCCCAGATTCCCTTCACCCTCAAAAGATTCCCCTCAACTCTGCTCTAATCCTCCTGCCAATTCGTTTAAATCTACACCACCCTGATTATTGACCTCACTGTTAAGCAAAATAGGTCCCTTCCATCCACTCCATTAGGCTCCCCATAATTTGTATACATTCATTAAATCTCCACTCAGACACCACTGTTCCAAAGAAAACAGCCCAGCCTATGCAATCTTTCCTTGTAACTAAAATTCTCCAATCCTGGTAACATCCACATATATCTCCTCTGTACCCTCTCTAGTGTGATTACATCCTTCCTATAATGTGGCGAACAGAACTTTACACAGTACCAGAGCTGTGGAATGACGAATATGTTATACAATTCTAGCACAACAACCCTGCTCTTAGAATGTAGGCCTTTGCAAATAAAGGAAAGTATCCCATATGCCTCTTAACCACCTGATCTATATTTCCTACTACCTTTAAGGATCTGTTGACATCTACTTCCATGTCCCTCTTTTCCTCTACACTTCTCAGAATCCTACCATTTATTATGAATTCCCTTGCTTTGTTTTCCATCCCCAACTGCAATTTCTCAGGGTTGAATTCCATTTGCCACTTTTCTGCCAATCTAACCAGTCTATTGACCTCTTCCTTCAGTCTAGAACAGTTTTTCTCACTGTCTCAACAATTTTTGTATCATCTGCAAACATCTTAATCATCCTCATTATATTTAAGTCTAATTAATTGATATATGCTACAAAAATCAAGGGACCTTGTACTGAGTCCTCTGGAATACCACTGGGAATTCCAGTCACAAAAACACCCGTTGGCCATTATCTTTTTTTTCTTGCCAATGAGCCAATTTTGGATCCAACTTGCTATTTGTCCTTGGATCTTTTACTTTCCTGATCAGCCAGCCATGTGGAACCTTCTCAGAAGCCTTGCTAAAATCCATATAGGCTATATCAATCATAGCACTCTCCTTGATGCCCTCGTTACTTCATCAAAAAAATGCAAACAAATTAGCCAGACTCGACCTTCTCTTAGCAAATCCAGGCTGACTGTCCTTGATTAATCAATGTCTTTATAAATGATGATTTATCCTCTCCCTCAGAATTTCTTTCAATAATTTTCTCACCATTGAAGTTAGGCTGACTGGCTTCTCAGTAGTCGGTCTATCTCTCCCTTTGTACTGTACAATGTCAGCAGTCCTTCAGTCCTCTGAGCTGTTGTGCAACCACTGGTGTGTGCCAGATTCCCTGGAAGCTGTCAGGCTGCTTATAAACTGTGACAGTCCAACATTTCAAGCCTATTCATACCAGGGACAGAGTTAGGGCCTGGCTCATAGGAGACAAGAAGTGCCCACTTCAAACATGGCTGATGTGAGAAATGCCACAAGTGAGGCACAGAAGCACTACAACAAGAGCTAAATGACCACCAAGTGTGTCAACAGACGAGTCATCGGTTGTTGACCATACATTCCAGTTAGTGAGATAGGGCTGGAGTTGCTCTTTAATGTTCGCTAGTAAGAGTATCAAGAATGATAGTGATGCCCTGCACCCTGCACAACATTGTACAACAGAGAGAATTAGAGGTGGAAGATGATCAAGGTACACATCAATTATCTTTTGGCGATGACAACATTGAAGAAATGAAGGATGTTGAGCAATATGAAGATGAAGCACCCATCACCAGACCAGCCACTCACATTACAGCCTGGGATGCCCTAATAACTTGAAGGTTCAGCTAGTGACTTGCAAGCAGAAAAATAATCCTCTGGCCCCCATCCACCATCGCTGTCACCATCGTACTCACCTCTTCCCCTCCTTGCACAAAACAGTCCTGCAACCATGCTCACATCTATTGCACATCCACACAATGGATGTCCGAAGTCAGACTGACCGGCCTATAATTTTCTGGCCTATCCCGTGCACCCTTTTTATATAATTTATTTATTCTTTCATGGGATTTCAGCCAAAATCAAAAAAGTGTTTAATATGAAAAGTTTCTACAAGGTCTTATCAATCATAAACCTTTGGGAAGATATCTACATCCATTCCCTCAGCCACAGCAGAGACTTGACACTGTAACCATATTGGCATTCATCATGAAGCATCTGAAAGGACAAGCTGGTACTGGGAAAGGCAAAACATGGAAGCAGCGCAAATCATTAATATCCAAGATTGAGGCACAATGTTTCTGCTTCTCACCGACTTCCAGACAGGCCTCCTAAATTATGACACTCCTGCTCCTGACTGCATTCAGCAATAATTCAATTAAATTTCATTGACTCCAGGAGCTGGATTTTCAGCTCAGCACACGGGTGCGCGCCTGACACACACGAGCATGAAATAGCATGCGATGATGTCGGGCAAGCGTCCCCGTTAAGCCCATTAATAAATTAATTAAAGAGAATTGTTCCCTCCCCATCCAACCTTATGGTTGGCGGGCAGGCAAGAAGGCCGAGTGGCCTTTAGATTTTTGAGAAAACCTCACCCATGGGTGGGGTGAGGTTTCCAATATTAATTAAAAATAAAATAAAACTTTTTAAGTCTCATTTTTAACCTGTCCCTGCTCATGTGACAGAGTCACATAAGGGGACATGTTTACCTTAATTTTAAAATCTTCATTTTTAATGTTAGAAATCTTCAGCTCCCTAAGACAGACAGCTCTGTGCCTTTAGGGAGCTTTCACTGAGCGCACCCACATGCATTCGCTGACTTCCGCGCTCGCCCTCCTTCCCCACCCAGGCAGTGCTGAGCGTTTCAGTGCACGTTTCATGTTAATTGGCCAGCCAGCATGAAATTGCTGTCGGGGCCCAATCGCGGGGGCGGACCATTGAACGGCCCTGGGCCCACCCACCATGCCCACCCGACCAGGGGCAAATCCTCCCCCAAGCAGTATCCTTCCTTGACAATACTCCATGTTAAACATCCTCCTCCAAATTCCATTTCTGCATTGGCTCTTTAAATAGCCAGCTTGAATTCACATCATGTGGGTGCACAAAGCGCCTGCTGTCAAGTTTGGAGACATGAAACAAAGAAAGAAAAATTTTATGTGGCAATCAACTTGAAATTGGAGAATTCAACATGCTAAGTTTTCATTTGGATTTTGCAAACGCAAACCTCATCCTCCTAAGCCCTGGTCAGAACCTGCCTTTGCATTAACGTCTGGGCCAGTATGACAACTATTTCTCTGGAGATCTGTTTCTGCAAATTGAATACTGCAGATTTTAGTTATTTTATGTACTGGAATGGCCGACAACAACTGAAAGCCTCAACACTTGATGCTCAGTGCAAGGAATGCAAACAAAGTTCATATGAATAACATAAAATTATTTAAATTCAATTATGTTACAATGTAACTGATCAGGAAAGAGCACAATCTTACCTGAATAGTAACAAGCACTTGTGCAAAGTGCTGTCATTTCAATTTCATCTTCTATGGTAGATTTTTATGGTGTGCATTATGGTTTTAAAATATCACCCACCATCAGGTGAAACACAGATCTGAACACACTGGAGCAACTATAACCCTCAAGGCTTGGGTGAGAAGGCAAAACTTGAAAAATTTCCACACCACTCCAACCCGCCCTCATCTGGTTTTAACAGAGGTGAGCAGGTGACCAATCTGCTTTCAGAGGTTGGCCTGTTCACTAAAAGCTTTCTAGGAAGCTGTGTGCCTCCATTTTTGCAGGCTCTTTATTTTTAATCCTTGTTGATTGAATTTCCCAAAGCCTTGAAAAACACATCAGGTAAAAGGAGATGAGAAGGATCATATCCATAAGATGAATGCATTTACAGCACTGCCTGTAGGTCAGGAGGAACAGGAGTGTATCATCCCTCTGACTGAACAGGCTCATCTGTTTCCACCTCCATTCTCTCCCTATCCTCCCTATTAACAATCCCCTCAACCATGATTTCTGCTTCCCGTGATCTCTTCCCCAACCACAATCTCTCCCCTGCAATCTCTCTCCTGTTACAATCCCCGTAGATACCGATAACTTTTAAAAACAAGGAATCCCCATGAAACCAATGAAAAGAAAACTGATGGACAAGTTTTACTTTTTAAAACTTATACTGCAACAGACCGACTAAAATCAAAACAATTCAAACATTAATCAAGAGGAGCCGGATGCTTCAAACAAAAGAGGTAAATTTCACTTTAAACAATCTGTATAACAATGATACATGTCACATGGTTACAAGCACTTGCATTATTTCCTACACTTAAATAGTGCCACATGCAATCCCACAGCCTTTCCAATTTGGCCTCCACTATGGAGGATCTCTCACTTCCTACTCAATCCTTTTCACCAGCAGCCACATTCCATCAGAAGTCCATGAAAATGGTTACCACCAACAAGGCACATGTCTGCAAACCCTTTTTCACTCAGGTCATGATGGCACAGAATCCCCAGAGACTCCCTTTCTGAGCCTTTTAAATGGACTGTTGTACTCCAGCAACATTAATACAGCAGCAATTGACCTTATCCAGTTCACAATCCATTCCCCTTCCTGTCTTCAGCTCTCCATTCTTTACAACTGGATAACACACACAGTAACACAGTCTTTGCTCTATTCTCAGAGACCTGCTTCAACAGCAGAATCTTTTTGAAGACTGCCAAACAGAAAACTGTTCCGCTTAGAGAGAACTTTGCTTGTTTCCTCTTTACATGAATTTCCATTGTATTCTGAACTGCCAGACAGAAAACACAGGCTGACCTAACCCCACTGCAATTAGCTTTCTGTTTACCCTTTGCTTCTTAGCTGTTCAACTCCATGGTGACCTCAGATCACATGAGCATTTCTTGGATCCTAATAATGTCATAATCAGGAAACCAATTAACCCTTTTTCAGAATGCTGCCCAGACCATTTTGGTCTTAAAGGGACATCACACAAAAGAAAATTCAGGCTTTTCCCAACACATGGGTCATCACGCTCCCTCTGACCACCATCTACCACCTGACATGACCTCTCCCCTCATTACCTCTCCCACCTGACCATGGGGAGAAATTTCTCCCCATCGGGCAGGCCGGTCAGGAGCAGGTGGGGAGCCGATCACCGCCCGTAATAGGCTGCGCGCCGCCATTTTAACTGAGGGGGCCAATTAAGGCCTGCCCAGTGTGACATGCACCCGGAAGTACTTAGCGCCACCTGTGTGGGTGGGGGGAGGAGGGAGAGCCGGGGCCTGCGCTCTTTTGTGCATGCGCGCGAAAGAGCGCAAAAATCTACCTGAGGCAGCTCCGTGACTCAGGGAGATTAAGTTTTAAAAAAAAATTATTCAGACATGTCCCCTCATGTGACAGTGTCGCATGACCTGGGACATGTTTATGAATTTTAATTAAAAATTTTATTTAAGTTATAAACCCTTCATGAAACCTCATGCCGCCTGTGGATGAGGTTCCATGATAAATGCAAAGGCCGCCTGGGCTCTTCACCTGCCTCCCAACCTAAAGGCTGGACGGGCAGCCCTGACAATTGCTTTAATCAGGTTATTAATGACCTTAACAGGCCTTTGTCAGTTCGGCGGGTGCGCAGCCAACTCCGTTGCGTGCCCGCCCTACGGAAGATCAGAATGGCACGCTGTGACATTGGGACACATGCCTGACATCACCACACTTCATTTTACACCTCAGTGTGCAGGGGCGGGCTCCGCACGCCGACCAGAAGATTCTGCCCCATGATTTTGGCCTCATAATTTTCCTCCCTCAGACCTCAATCTGGCCCCCAGACTAAGACCTTTGCCTGCGTCCAACCTGTTCTCTCCTCCTTGGCTGTGGCCTTGTGTGGCAGGCTACCCACCCAAGAGGACACCAGCCTATCAATCAGGCTGTTTGTCAGTGGGAAACATGCAGAAAATTTTCAACATGTCCAGGAAACCCATACTCTTGAGTTTCTCATCGAGAACTCGTCCCCACTATTCCCTCATCTCCTCCCATATCAAGCCATTGCTGTTAGCTTAGTGGAATTATATCCCAAATATTGCAGGTACTAAGCCGTTATCACACTGGGCATGTAACCAATGTGCAGAAAATTTTCATGCATGAGAAGGTTAGTTTATGTTTTAGGTTACATCATGCTACTTCTGCTAAACGATATTTTACGTTGGCAATAATTCACCCCTGCTTTCCTGCATCTACCCATATCATCTTCAAATGGCCTCTTAGTTATCAGACAATGACCTTTTCTTATGAAATACAGCTAATATTCCCACTGTAGATGTATCCTGTAAGTGACTTTTTTCCATCAAAGTCATCACTTTCATGGCCGGTAAATTAGTTGGAACAATCCTCTTTAACAGAGTGCAAACTTACAGCAGATAGAGTTGAGTCTTGAGACTTTCAGTATGCAGTGTATACAGGACACCAGACCTCCTGTCACTCAGTTCCAACTGTGTTACTAGCAAGGCACTCAGATAATAAAAGAGGACAGTCTCTATAATCACTCTAATATCTCAATCTTAGTTTAATCTTGCTGTTTCATCTGTAGAAAATTATATCCTTTACAGAATTAATTGTGGAAGATTCTAAACAGACACAGAAACCCAATTTCACTTTGCTTCCCTTTGTTCGTTTTGATGTTTCAACTGTTCAACCTCTACTTTATCCATTCACAGAATGTAGCCATCACAGGCAGGGCCAGCATTTATTGCCCATCCCTAACTGTCTGTGACAAGGTGATGGTGAGCCATTTTCTTAAACCGCCACAGTCCTTGCGGTGAATGTACTCCCATAGTGCTGAGAGGGGGGCAGTTCAGTGGTGATGAAGTAATTTCCAAGTCAGGATGACTTGAATGGGACTTGAAGGTGGTGGTGTGTCCATGCACCTGCTGTCCTTGTCCTTTTAGATGGTAGAGGTTGCGAGTTGGGATGTGCATCTTGTAAATGATATACATGTCATCTACGGCACCCCAGTGGTGGAGGGAATCAACATTTATGGTAGTGGCTGGGCTACCAATAAAGCCAGCTGCTTTTGGAGCTTCCTGAGTGTTGTTAGAGCTGCACTTGTCCAAGCAAGTAGGGGGTATTCAATCACATTCCTGACTTATGCCTTGCAGATGGTGGAAAAACTTTGGGGAGTCAGGAGGTGAGTTACTCACCACAGAATTCCCAGACTCTGACATGTTCTTATTGTAAAGCTGGTCAACTTAAGTATCCGGTCAATGGTGACTCCCTCAGAATTGTGATGGTGGGGGATTCAATAATGGTAACATTGTTGAATGTCAATAGGAACTGATTAGACTCTCTCTTGTTGGAGACAGCTATTGCCTAGCCCTGGTGTGGCACAAATTTGCCACTTATCACCCCAAGCCTGAAGATCTTATTGCATTCAGTATGGACAGCTTCAATATCTGAGGAATCACGAATGGAACTGAACATTATGCAATCATTAATTAACATCCCCACTTCTGACCTTATGATGGAAGGATCAACCAGCTGAAGGTAGCTGGGCCAAGGATACAATCCTGAGGAACTCCTTTATCTCTGAAACTCCTGGGTCTGAGATGATTAACTTCCCTACAATCACAACAATCATCCTTGGTGCTAGGTATGACTCCAACCAGTGGAGAAATTTCCTTGATTCCCATTGACGTCAATTTTACCAGCTTTATGCCACACTTAGTCAAATGCTGCCTTGATGCCAAGGGCAGTTGCTCTTACTTCACCTCTGAGAACCACCTGTTTGTGTATGTCTGGACCAAGGCTGTAATAAGTTGTGGAGCTAAGTGATCCTGACAGAACACAAACTGAACATCGGTGAACAGATTAATGATAAAGTGATCCTTGATGACACTGTTAATTACCCTGTCCATCACCTTGCCAATGATTTACAGTAGGCTGAAGGGGTAGTAATTGGCCAGATTGGAATTGTCCTGCTTTTCTTGGCAAGTTTCCACTTTGTCAGGTAGGGAACAGTGTTGTAGCTGTATCAGAACAACTTGACTAGAGATGCAGCTACTCCTGGAGCACAAATATTCACTACTATAACCAGAACATTGTTAGTATTCATGCCTGTTGCCATGTGCAGTATGCTCAGCTATTTCTTGATATCGCATGGAGTGAATTGATTTGGCTCAAAACTGGCTTCTGTGGCGGTAGAGACCTTAGGAGGAAGCTGAGATGGATCATCCACTCTGCACTTCTGACTGAAGATGGTTGCAAATACTTCAGCTTTTTCTTTTGTACTCACGTGCTGGGCACCGACATCATTGGGGATGGGACGTTCATAGAATCCTAGAATGGTTAAAGCACAAAAGGAGCCCTGCAGCGAAACTCACCTTGCTTTATCTCTGAAACCCTGCAAATTTTTTCTCTTCAAATAATTATCTAATTCCCTTTTGAAATTCATGTTTGAATCTGCTTCCGGCAGTACATTTCAGATCCCAACCGATTTGCTGTGTAAAATGTTTATCCACATGCTGCCGTTGCTATTTTGTCAATCACTTTGGATTGGAACAAGCACCAGCTTTTCTCATGTATCCTAGAATCTGAAGTCTCTTATCCCTGAATCATTCTTGTCAGACTCTAATGCCTTCACATCCTTCCAGAAGTGTGGTGGCTAGAATTGGACACAATACTCCAGTTCACCATATCTTTCTTGCTTTTGTTTCCTATGGGTGTAATTTAATGCCCTTTCCCTGCCCCCCAGTGGTGAGTTTGGAGGCAGGGGCCATTTAATTGGGTGGGAAGATGCGGGGTGGAGAGGGCACAGGGTGGGTACCCTGCCACCTCCCCAACTCCACCCAATTAAATCCAGGGTGGGAAGGCCAGTGGACAGCCTTCTTATTCAGATGCTTATTGAGGCTCTTAAGTGCACAATTGATTGCCCACTTGAGGGCCTCATCCTGCCACCACTGATATTCAACATAGGGTGGAGGAGTCACCATGCGGGAAGCCCAGAAAGCAAACTTGACAGGGTTCCCAGGGGTCCGGGACCCTTGTCCTAAAGCATTTGGGACAGGTAGATTTGTGGGGATGAGGCAAGTAGGTTTTTCCCTTCTGTTGGTTCTCTCAGGCCCTGACTGGCTCAATATCCTTCAAGATATCCTTGGCCAATAGTGGTGTTACTGGTGATGGTCATTCAGCTCCTCCTCACAGAGTACCAGGTCAAAATCAAATGTAACTTTTCCATCATGGTGAATATTCATAACATACCTGAATAGCATGTGGCCATTATCTCAGTTTAAGCACAAAGAGTGGGTACTTGAATGAGGCACTGAGGGGATGAACTGCAGCATGAATTAATCCTTTAAGTACAACAGGTGAAAAATTTGAAATAATCAAACTTTCCACAAACATTTTTTTCCCTTTTCACAAATCCTTTTTTTACACCAGAGCAAACATCCTGTCTGCCTTGGTATTGCCTAGAAACCATGCATGTGTCCTGCAATAGGCATATATAATAATGCAGCTTTTTAATAAGGTTTTGCTATGACCCTACAATACCTGGATGGTGATTTCTACAATCACCAAGTTTCTCGCTGAGGTGTAAACATTCAGGTATTGGAGTATTGGGCTGAATTTTCACCTCGGCTGTGGGCGTGCGCCCGACATGCACGAACATGAGATAGCGCATGAGGACATCGAGTAAGCATCCCGACGTCATCACGCACTCGCACAATATTTCAGTCGCTGGGTGCACGTGGGAGACGGCAATGCACCCTCCGACAATGAAGAGGGCTGTTAAGACCATTAATCGATTAATTAAATAGAATTTTTCCCTTCCCATCTGACCTTATGGTTGATGGGCAGGCGAATAGGCCAAGCGGCCTTTCGATTTTTGAGGAAACCAGATTCACGGGCGGGATGAGGTTTCCGATGTTCATTAAAAATAAAATAAAAGTTTCAGGGCTCATTTGCAACATGTCCCTGCTCATGTGGCAGAGTCACGTGAGGGGACATGTTTTCCTTTTTTTAAACTTTATTTTTAATGAGGAAAATCTTCAGCCCCCTGAGGCAGCTCTATGCCTTCAGGGAGCTTTCTCCATGTGCACCCGTGAGCATGCGCTGACTTCCGTGCTCACCCTCCTCCCCTGCCTCCCCACCCAGGCAGCACTGAGCGTTTCAGCACGCGATTCACACTGGATGGCCGTTAATTGGCCAGCCAGCATGAAATCGCGGTCAGGGCCTGATCGCGGGTGGCGGACCATTGCGCAACCGCTCCCGGGCCTGCCCACCGTGCCCGCCTGACGAAGGGAAAATCCTCCCCATTAACTCAACCAAATTACACCAGAGTTGCTTCTAGTGTGGCGTTAATTAAGATTAAGCTTTGAAAAATTTATTGCAAAGTTGGCGTTTGTTTCTATAATGGCAAATATTTCAAGGGGAAACAATCGGCTACATGAACAACTCTGATTCTGTTCCATTAATTTTAAAAAAATTTTTGTACATAAGAAAGGTCAGCAATGAGAAAAGAGCCGTTTAGCCCAGAAATGAGCTTTGATGGACCAATTAAAGGGAGAAAGGGATGCTCATTAAGAACAAATAAAAACCATTACTGAATGGAAAGGACTAGTTGGAAATCAGTGTGAAGGGAAAAATCCTACTTCAAAACAGTTGTAAAAGTGGTTGTAAAAAACATGCAGCCTGTCTGAGCTTGTTGAACAAGGGGTATTGGAATGTGATAAAAGCTGCTTTGTTCTCTTTCTCACAACCTTGGCAGTATTATGACATGCAAAGGTTTGTTTTTGTATTTTGTAAAAGTGTAACTGATTTTCCAGTAACAGGGCCCCAATTGACAAAAGTCTAAGAAGATAAAATAAATGCCTGTCAGTAAACTTTTATTTATAAGTTGATGTATAGGACAATAATAAATCAAAATTTAGGCTAATTATTCTCACTAATTATAATAATAACCAGCATTATTCTGTAACATTTAACACATTAAGGCTTTGTAATGTAATTTGCATGTTAGTTCCATAACCAGAACACAAATAATAATTAACTACAGTCTATTCAGTGTATAGTCTATTCTCACATGCCAAGCAGTTTAGCGGAGGTTCCTCATTGTTAAAGACCGGCATCATTCTCCTGAAATAAAGGCCCAGAACTTCTGTTCCCTGGGGTCGGGGGTTTGGGGGGGTTGTACCTCAGAGCTCCCAAGAAGATGTGCTGGGGGAGCACCACCACACCCCACGCACCCCACCACCCCCACACAACCTCCCCCAACTACCGTCTAGGCCCCCCGACAACATTCCATCCATAACTACCTCCCCATCCCAGGACAAATCCCCAGTCACCCCTGACTACTCATCACACCCCCATTCCCTCCAACCACCCCAACTACCCAACTAACCCCTACTCCCCAACTACCCACCAGCCCCCAACTACCCCCAACTACACACCTACCCCCACGACTACACCCCACCTCCCCGACCAGCCCACCTGACTACACCTCACCACCTAACCACTGCCGACTACACCCCCATCCCCAACCACACCCCGATGACCTCCCATACACCTGACCACCCCCCGAATACACCCTCATCCCTCCTGACTAACCCCCCAACACCTAGACCACCCTCTGACCACATCCCCATTCCCCAACCACCCCTGGCTAAACACCCATCCCCTCAAGTACCCCCCCAACTCCTGACTACCCACCCCAACTACCTTTCCAACCCCGCCACCTCCTGACCCACCCCACTTCATGCCCACCCGACCCATTCTACCCTCTTACCTTATGCACTTACCTTCTCCCTAGCTCCTCAAAGTGGGATTTAAATACAAAGACCTTTTAACCTATTGCTTTATGGCAGCTAGTGCCATAAAAAGGGTGCATAGCTTCACTTGCCCCTACGCTGCTACCCTACACTGGAAGGACTCCAAAACCAGGTACGCTGCACATTTCTCATCAGGCCTGGGACAGAAGATTGAGCGAGAAATATGCAGCTCTCTACTTTGGCAAGTAGGAAGGAGCGCAATGGCAATCCAACTGTGATTACCACTCCTCTGGGTGGTTCTGGACCAAAATTACCCTCACAACTCATATATAGGAGAGTAAAGTAACTCATATCCTTGGCCTGAAATGGTCCATGCGATTGACGGGCATTCACTCATGAATGAGAAAATGCTAACAGATAGCAAGAAGCATTAGACTTCAGTAAGTGATGTTAATGCTACCAAGCACAAAACGAGTGACAACATTTTCATAAAGGGCAGGATTTTCCCCTTGCCTGGCGGGCGTGGCGGGCGGACTCAGGAGCAGCCACGAAATGAACCGCCGCTCGCAATTGGGCCCCGACCACTAATTCACGCAGCTTGAACAATTAACAACCTGCCAGCGTGAAAGTCGCGCTAAAACACTCAGCGCTGCCGGGGTGGGGGCAGGAGGAGGGCGAGCGCGGAAGTCTGCACATGCGCGGGGGAGCACGTGCTGACAGCTCCCTGAGGACACAGAGCTGCTTCAGGGAACTGAAGAATTGGACACTGACCAATAAAGATTTTAAAGATGAAATAAACATGTCCCCACATGTGGCTCAGTCACATGAAGAGGGACATGTTTGAAATGGCGGCAACATTTTCTTACTCTTTTCATATTTGCCATTGGAAACCTCATCCCACCTATGGATGAGGTTTGGTTCAAAATGCAAAGGCCGCTTGGCCTATTCGCCGGCCTGCCAACCGAATGGTTGAGTGGGCAGCGAAAATTACAAATGAATTACTTGCTTAAGAGCCTTAATAGGCATCTTGATTGGCATTGGGCGCACTGCCAACTCTCGCGCATGCTTGCCGACTGAAAGTTCGCGAGAGTGTGTGACACCGTTGGAATGCTCGCCCGACGCCATCACATGTGATTTTACACCCTATCGGGATGGGCACGCGCCCGCCTGACGGACATAAAATCCTGCCCAAAGTATTTAAGAGAGGGTCACCACCAAATGCTGCCGTACTATGAAAATAGTGGCACTTCAATTTTCTATTGCATCACCACCATTAAGCACCGAGGACTTAAGACATGCAAAAATTGATTTTCCATTCTGTATTAGTTTATATCAATGGTTTATATTCTAAACCATTTTGAATGTTTAATAATCCTTTAACTTGCTGTGTTTTCCTGATTTATATAAATCAGTCTCTTCCTCCTGTTATTGTGACTCATGTTCCATACTTTCATTTTTGTTTGCAGTGTTTCAATTTTTTGGTGTTTTACGTTTAGTTTTTCAATTGTTCAACTTTTCTCCCTATTTTGTGTCATCAGAAAATTAAATACATAAAAGAGAATGGCCATGAAATTGTAACGATGGGGACTGTGATGTGGGATTACCCTCACTTGTTCCTGATGCAGATTGTGCACATTCTTGGTGCCGCTTGCTAATTAAAATGATTCTAGTGTGTAGCCAATGTCAAACAAGCTGTTGAGTTACTGTATGCCTGAGCAAGGAGTTTAAAATCATGAGAGGCATTGACTTTTCCCCCATGAAATCTTATGGCATCAAATCAAACACGGACAAAGAATCAGGTTGGCCGCCAGCTCTACACTCCCACTGTCAGACTGGTGCTGTGGCCACTGCTGGGGCTATAGCCATACCCACCATGCCAAGGAACCCAGGTAAATCCAAGGTCGGAGGTCTTGCCAAGGAGGGTTAGGAGGTCGGAGATGCGAGGAGGTCTGGGTTCAAGAAGCTGCGGGAAGGGTTAAAGGAGGAGTATGATGGCCCAGGGGAGCCACAAAAGAAGTCCACTGTACTTGCTTAACAGCAGCCTGAGCAGCTAAAGCTGCCGGTCTTCCCGCATGGCATGGGCCTACTCCCACAGCAGGTAAAATACCGGCGGTGGAGGGATGAGGCCCTTAAGTGGCCATTAATTGGCCCAAGGGCAGGTGGGCCACCCGACACCTTCCCTGCCCTCTGTAAAATTTCACACATGTCGGGGCAGGGCATGCGGGTGGGCAGATGGTGGACATGCCACCCACTGGATTTTATGAGCCCCCCTGCCTTCAATCCCACTGGTGGGGGAGCATAAAATCCAGCCAAATGTTATTCAGTTCAATAAACGTAGTATAAAACTCGATATTATTCAACCAGTGTATTTTCCTTTAGTCTTATAGACTCATAGACATCTACAGCACAGAAGGAGGCCATTCAGCCCATCGTGTCCCACAGGTCAACAAAGATCTGACTACTAATTCCATTTTCCAGCGCTTGGCCCATAGCCCTGGAGACTATGGCAATGCAAGTGAATATCTAAATACTTCTTCAATGTTATGAGAGTTTCTGACTCAACCACCCTTTCAGGCAGTGAGTTCCAGACTCCCACCACCCTCTGGGTGAAAAGATTTCTCCTTAGCTCCCCTCTTAGTCTTCTACCTCTTACCTTAAATCTATGCTCCCTGGTTATTGACCCCTCTACTAATGGAAAAAGTGCCTTCCTATCCACCCTATCTATGCCCTCATAATCTTGCACGCCTCTATCAGGTCCCCTCTCAACCTTCGCTACTCCAAGGAAAACAACCCCAGCCTATCCAATCTTTCCTCATAGCTCAGATCCTCCAATCCAGGCAGCATCCTCGTAAATCTCCTCTGCACCCTCTCCAGTGCAATCACATCCTTCCTATAATGTGGTGACCAGAACTGCATGCAGTACTCCAGTTGTGGCCTAATCAGCATTTTATACAATTCCAGCATAACCTCCCTGCTCTTGTATTCCAAGCCTCAGCTAATAAAGGCAAGTATCCCCTATGTCTTCTTAACTACCTTATCTACCTGCCCTGCTACCTTCAGGGATCTGTGGATATAGACACCAAGGTCCCTCTGATCCTACCATTCATACTGTAATCCTTTGCCTTGTTAGCCCTCCCCAAGTGCATTACCTCACACTTTTCCAGGTTGCATTCCATTTGCCACTGCTCTGCCCACCTGACCAGTCCATTGATATCCTCCTGCAGTTTACGGCTATCCTCCTCACTACTTATCACCCTACCAATTTTTGTGTCATCCGCAAACTTCTTGATCATACCCCCTGCATTTGAGTCCAAATCATTTATGTCCACCACAAGCAGCAAGGGCTCCAGCACTAAGCCCTGCGGAACCCCACTGGATACAGACTTCCAGTCACAGGAACATCCCTCTACCATCACCCTCTGCTTCCTGCCTCTCAGTCAATTTTGGATCCAACCTGCCACTTTGCATTGGATCCCGTGGGCTCTTACTTTCTTGACCAGTCTACCATGAGGGACCTTATCAAAAGCCTTGCTAAAGTCCATGTGGACCACATCAGAACCATTATTCTCATCAACACTCCTGGTTACCTCCTCAAAAATTCAATCAAATTTGTCAAACACGACCTCCCCTTAACAAATCCATGTTGACTATCCCTGATTAATCCGTGTCTCTCCAAGTGCAGATATATTCTGTCCCTCAGAATTCTTTCTAGTAACTTCCCCACCACCGAGGTTAGACTGACTAGTCTGTAATTTCCTGATCTATACCTTCCTCCCTTTTTAAATAATGGGAAAACATTATCAGTCCTCCAGCCCTCTGGCACCACACCTGTGGCCAGAGAGGATTTGAAAATTACTGCCAGGGCCCCTGATACCCCTTCCCTTGCCTCCCTCAACAGCCTAGTATACATCTCATCCGGGCCTGCAGATTTATCCACTTTTAAAGCCGCTAAACCCACTAGTACCTCCTCTCTCTCTATGTTAATTTCCTCTAATATTTCACAGTCCCCCACCCTGATGTCTATAACTGCATCATCCTTTTCCATTGTGAAGACCGACACAAAGTATTCATTGAGGACTGTACCCATATCTTCCGGGTCCACACACACATTACTTCTCTGGCCCCTAATTGGCTCTACTCTTTCCCTACGTATTCTCTTGCTCTTTATATCTTTAAAAGACCCCTTTGGGTTTCCTTTATTCTACCCACTTTCTCATGCATTCTCTTAGTTTTCCTAATTTCCTTTTTAAGTTCCCCTCTGCACTTTTTATACTCCTCTAAGGACTCTGCCGCATTGAGCCCTCGGTATCTGCCATAAGCTTCTCTTTTTTCTTAATCCTAACCTCTTTGTCCTTTGACATCCAGGGTTCTCCGGACTTGGTCCCCCTACTTTGTCTTTATGGGAACATATTTGCCCTGTACTCTTGCTATTTCCTCCTTGAATGCCTCCCACTGCTCTGACACAGTTTTATCTGCAAGTAGCTGCTCCCAGTCCACTTGGGCCAATCATATCTCATCTTAGTAAAATTAGCCTTTCCCCAGTTTAGAACTTTTATTCCCAGCCCAACCTTATCCTTTTCCATAACGATCTAAATCTAACTGAGCTATGGTCACTATCTCCAAAATGCCCCCTTACTGATACGCCTTCCAGTTGCCCGGACTCATTTCCAAATGTTAGATCCAGAATTGCCCCCTCCCTTGTTGGGCTTTCTATGTACCGTCTAAAAAAGTTCTCCTGGATGCAACTTAAGAATTTTGCTCCCTCCCTCCTTGCACACTAAAATTATCCCAGTTAATATTTGGGTTGTTAAAATCCCCTACAATTACTGCCCTATTATTCTTACACTTCTCTGAAATTTGATTACATATTTGACCCTCTATCTGTCCCTGGCTGTTTGTGGGCCTACAGTACACACCCAATAGTGTTTTTTGCCCCTTTTATGTTTATTACTTCTATGGCCTCATTTGATGATCCTTCCAAGATACCATCCCTCCTCAATGCTATAGTTTATTCCTTGATCAATGTTGCTACCTCCTCTCTTCTATCCCCCTCTCTATCTCATCTGAATACCCTATTACCAGGAATGTTGATCTGCCAATCCTGCCCTTCTTTTAGCCAAGTCTCAGTCATCGCTATGATATGATACTCCCAAGTGTCTATCTGTGCCCTCAGCTCATCTGTCTTATGCCTCAGGCTCCTTGCATTAAAATATATTCCATTTAGCCTTGCTAAAGATACTTGGCTTCTGTTTCAGTTTTGGGGGTCATAAGATTCAGGTAAAAGTGAATTCAAAGTTTCAGTCCTGTGAACAAGTGTGCAAATCTCTACATTGCCAAGAAACATGGCCACATCCTTCTTTCAGAGAAAGATGATGAAACTCACCTCCATCCCCCAGCAAACTAGGGAATCAGGTAACAAGTGCAATAAAAACAATATAGTAACTATATGTGTCTTCTGTAATTTGCATGTTGTAAAGATAAACCTTAGCCTGGTCAGCAGTAGTCACTAAGAAGAATTACATTCCATGTAAAAATAGCTGAGTAAGCCATTTTAGAAGTATGGATGTAGCCTCTAATAAAACACCTATGCTGTTGTGTGATCATTATATGAAAAAGGCACAAATGGAACTTGGTATGGAGCATGATAGGGTAATTATCTTTGGACAGTCAGTTGATCCACAACTTAGCCAGTTAGGACCTTGTTGTAACCCTTTAAAACCTGATATTTCTCAGAGTGTTCGACAAGTATTGATGCCATTAACTGATATAAAAAATCAAATCATCATAAAGCTACACAGGCAATACCCTCACCCTACTTATCAAAGCTTAAAAACCCTGCTATAAGTTGTTGGTATGGTTGATGAAGAGTATACAAGGCCAATGGAAGAGATTATTGAGAAGTGTGAAATCTGTAAAATGTATCGGAGGACGCTGCTGTGTTCTATTGTAAATATTCCATTGGCACGGGACTGTAACAAGGTAGTTGCCATGGATCTGAAGGTATGACAAACAGAAATATTTTCATTCTACATTTTGTAGACTTGGTGCCCAGATTTAGTCTTTAGATTTCAGATTTCAGATTTCACATCCACGGCATCTGTATTGGCATTTCAGAACTCAGCTAAAACTGATTATAGATAATTTACTCAATTCAATTTGCAATTGCATTAGTGTTGAGGTTTTGAGTATGATGTGAATGGAGGACAGTCCCATGGCTGTGTTGCACCACGTTGGATTTTGACCCTCCCTCAATTCTTCAAACTTAGCTCTGCCTTGACTTTTCTAACCTAGTTTTGTCAACGTTCCCAAACAAAATAATGGTAGTACAATCTGTGGAAATATAACATTGTCATGATCCTGGCTGAGGTGACCCCTGGACAAGCCTGATCCCAGAGTGGAACCCAGCTTGATAGATCCTAACTTTTAATTTGTTTGTTTAGCTACGTGGAGAGGGGCTACTGAACAGAGTCACTAGAATCAACTAATTAACTTATAACAAAAGCATAAAACATTAATCAAACAAGAAAAGATTAACTATATTACAATACTCCTTCACCCATAACTATACCTTTATAGATATACACAGATTTGTAAGGATAACACAAGTTACAAAGGCTATCTTATACTCTAATTTTCACAGTAAGTACAGTACATGTAAGCCAATTGGTTACATGTAGTCAAGCACACCACACTCTGAAACCAAGTGACAGATGCTCCCTCAGCCAGATGCTATGGATCTCTCCTCAACTCCCTCCAGACGCTTGTCACACCATGAACTAAACAGTCTCACTGAGCTCCGTGTTTCACACAATGGTTTCCAATCTCCACTCTCCAAGAACTCGCTTTGGAATCTTCTCCCAAACCAAAGCTTTCTCTCAGATGCCTTCCGCAACAGTTCATCTCCAGGGTTTCAAACTCTCCTTCCAATGTTCCTCTCCCCTGGGTTACCACATGCATTCAAGCTGCCTTCCACACACTCTCTCTCACAGACTCAGCCGTCAACAGTACCACTGCTTCATACGCCCATAGCAAAGAGTTATAGACCTTCAGTTGTCTCTTTGGACCTTCTGGCCTCTTGGAAGTTGTTCTCACTTTAAACCTGCTTTCTGCAGCTTTTTTCACTTTAAATTTGAAGCTTGGAGCCTTTCTCTCTGCCCCTCACTCTTCATTTCACTTAACAGGACCTTTTCCAGGTTCCTGTATTTCCTTCGACTAGAAGGTCTTCTTGGGACTTTCTCCTGTTCCACTCCCCTGGATTTTGGGGTCTCTTCTTTAGCTTGGGACTGGCTATCTGTACCCTTTGCTCCAGTCTCTCTTGCCAGCTACTTTCAAAACCAACTGAACTCAAACAGCTTCCAAAATCAAACTGCAGTTTCTAGTTACTTCTGTGTATGTGTCTGTGGGAGGGACCTGCCACTCTGGACCCCTGATGCTAGGCAACACCCCAGATTCTCCATTCCATTCTTCCACTACACTGAGGAGACCAAACAAAGACTGGGTGTCGACTTTGCAGAACACCTTCAGTCTGTCCGCAATCATGACCCAAACCTTCCTGTCGCTTGCCATTTCAACACACCATCCTGCTCTCATGCCCACATGTCCGTCCTTGGCCTGCTGCAATGTTCAAATGCAAACTGGAGGAACAGCACCTCACCTTCCGATTAGGCACTTTACAGCCTTCCGGACTTAACATTGAATTCAACAACTTCACACCATGAACTTTCTTCTCTATCCTCACCGCTTTTTTAATCCCTTTTTATACATTCATTTTTATTTTTTTATCCACTTATTTTTAATTATTTTTATTCATTTATTCATTGTTTTATCCCCTTGTTTATCCCCCTTTTATCCCATCTTCTATCTTCTTTTCTCCACTGCCACCCCCTCCCCCAGCCCATCCCCCACAGGGCTATCTGTTACTCGTTCCATGCTGTTCTTTCACACAATGCTACCCTTGTTCTGCTGTTATCACATTCTGCTTTCTTACCTTTACACCACTATCAGAACCTTTTTTTAGCTCTTACCACTACCATTAATATTCCTTTTTCCTTTAGTTCATGACATCTTTGTCAACTTCTCCTTTGTCCCCACCTATCGCTGCCCTTCTATCCAGCTTCACCTGCTCCATCCCCCTTAAACAGTATAAATTTCATCACATTTCCACCTCTCTTCAGCTCTGAAGAAGGGTCATACGGACTTAAAATGTTAACTCTGTTTTTCTCTCCACAGATGCTGCCTGACCTGCTGCGTTTTTCCAGCATTTGCTGTTTTCGTTTCAGATTTCCAGCATCTGCAGTATTTTACTTTTATCTCAGTGTTTAATTCACTGCCACTTCTCTTCCAGGAATGCTTACCTTGAAGAAGTACTGCTCTTCTCTCTGACAGGATTTCAGTTGTCTCTTTTGCCCTATTCACCTTCATTCTTTCCATTTCCCTTCTAGCGTTTGACAAGGTGTTTACCAAAACTCGCTTTCACAGCCATATTTCCTTCCTCAGCAACTGACTGTGTCTCCTACTTACCCCATGTTGATTCCAACTGAAGTTCCATCCCTCATGTTTTGAATCCACCCGGGATTATAGGTCTCTCTGGAATATACAATGTTCCTCGGACTGCTGCTCTTGCCACATCCTGAGATCCACACTCAGTGCCATGAGCCGCCATATTAACACACTTGATCTCTCTTTCCAGCAGCACCAGCTCATCCTATCTCAAAGCTGTCCTTGTTCCCAGTTTCATTTTATTCTTCGTCTCATCCAAAACCTGAACAAGAAATGTTTTCTCTTCCTTTCAGATGCTAAGGCATGCAAGCTGCAACAACTTATTGATACCAACGCCCATCCAGGACTCTCCACCCTTTCCCATCCCTCTGACCCCATCCCGTCTTCCGATCTCAGCCCTTGCCGTGTGTTCACCATACACTCTGACCTTCCTCTCTCTGACGCTGAACGTTCAGTGCTCAGCAAAGGACTCAGTTTCATACCCTTACGCCCTCATCTCAATGAATTTTGGGTTGGCACGATGCTGAACTCTTCTTCCTCCGCCTTCATCTCCGTCCTCCCCCCATTCCACAGATCCTTTCACCTGTCTCCAATATTCTCCCTCCACCTGGACCCCTCCCTCTGGCCTCTTACTTGCTCTCGATCTTTTCATTGAGAACTGCTGGCATGACACCAGCTGTCTCAATTTCTCTGCTGCTCTCACCCACTTTAACCTGTCTCCTTCTGAACTAGCCACCCTCCGTTCTCTTAGGTCCAACCCTGACTTTGTTATCAAACCTGCCAACAAGGGTGGTGCTGTTGTTATCTGGCGTACTGACCTCTACCTCGTAGAGGCTGAGCGCCAACTCTCTGACACTTCCTCCTACCTCCCCCTGGACCATGACCCCACCATTGAACATCAAGGCATAATTTCCAGGACTATCACTGACCTTATCTTCCCTGGAGATCTTTTCTCCGCAGCTTCCAACCTCATAGCCTCCCAACCCTAGACAACCCACTTCTACCTCCTCCCCAAAATCCACAAACAGGACTGTCCCGGTAGACCGATCATGTCAGCCTGTTCCTGCCCCATGGAACTCATTTCTTCCTATCTTGACTCCTTTCTCTCTCCCCTTGTCCAGTCTCTTCCCACTAACATCTGCAATTCCTCTGATCCCTACGTCATATCAACAATTTCCAGTTCCTTGGCCCTAACCACCTCCTCTTCACCATGGACATCCAATCCCTCTACACCTCCATCCCCCCTGGGATGGTCTGAGGGCTCTCCGCTTCTTCCTTGAAGAGAGGCCTGAAAAATCCCCATCCACCACTGCTCTCCTCCGTCTGGCTGAACCTGTACTCGTATTGAACAATTTCCCCTTAAGCTTGTCTCACTTTCTCCAAATAAAAGGTGTGGCTATGGGTACCCCCATGGGTCCCAGCTATGCTTGTCTTTTTATAGGATATGTGGAACATTCCTTGTTCCAGTCCTACTCAGGCCCCCTTTCACAACTCTTCTTCCAGTACATTGATTACTGTTTCAGTGCCGCTTCATGCTCTAATCTGGACCTGGAAAAATTTATCAATTTTGTTTCTAATTTCTACCCCTCTATAACCTTCACATGGTCCATCTCAGGCACTTCCCTTCCCTTCCTTGACCTCTCTGTCTCCATTTCTGGTGATAGACTGTCCACCAATATTCATCACAAACCCACCAACTCCCACAGCTACCTCGACTACAGCTCCTCACACCCCGCTTCCTGTAAGGACTCCATCCCATTCTCTCAGTTCCTTCATCTCCGTCGCACTTGTTCCAGTGATGCCACTTTCCAAAACGGTGCTTCTGACATGTCTTCATTTTTCCTTAACCGAGGTTTCCCCCAACTGTGGTTGACAGGGCTCTCAGCCATGTCCGATCCATCTCCCGCACCTCTACCCTCACACCTTTCTCTCCCTCCCAGAACAATGATAGGGTCTCCTTTGTCCTCACTTTTCACCCCACCAGCCTCCGCATTCAAAGGATCATCCTCCGCTATTTCT
This sequence comes from Cetorhinus maximus, assembly GCF_964194155.1. Lineage (NCBI taxonomy): Eukaryota > Metazoa > Chordata > Chondrichthyes > Lamniformes > Cetorhinidae > Cetorhinus > Cetorhinus maximus. The sequence goes on from NC_135885.1 coordinate 88,395,146, forward strand.
GCCAACTCCAGCATAATGCCACCACCAAACACATCTTCCCCTTACCCCCCACTGTCAGCATTCCATGGGGACTGTTCCTTCTGGGACACCCTGGTTCACTCCTCCATAGCCCCCAACATCTCATCCCTTTCCCACGGCATCTTCCCATGCAATCGCAGAAGGTGCAATACCTGCCCCTTTTACCTCCTCCCTCCTCACCATCCAAGGACTAAAACACTCCTTTCAGGTGAATCAGTGCTTCACTTGCACCTCTTTCAATTTGGTCTACTGCATTCGCTGCTCCCAATGCAGTCTCCCCTCCATTGGCGACACCAAACGCATACTGGTGACCGCTTTGCAGAACACCTTCGGTCTGTCCGCAAGCATTACCCAGACCTCCCTGTCGCTTGCCATTTCAACACCCCACCCTGCTCTCATGCCCACATGTCCGTCCTTGGCCTGCTGCGATGTTTCAGTGAAGCCCACGCAAACTGGAGGAAAAGCACCTCATCTTCCAATTAGCCTTCTGGACTTTACAGCCTTCTGGACTTAACACTGAGTTCAACAACTTCAGTCCATGAACTCTTTCCTCTATCCTCACCTCTTTTTTAATCCCTTTCTTCTACATTCATTTTTATTTTTTATCCATTAATTTTTATTTTTTTCATTTATTCATTGTTTCATCCTCTTTTTTTATCCCCCCTTTTATCCCATCTTCTATCCTTTTTTCCCCCACTACCACCCCCTCCCCCCACCCCATCCCCTGTGGGGCCACCTGTTACTCGTTCCATGTTGCTCTTTCACACAATGCTTACCCTTGTTCTGCTATTAACACATTCTGCTTTCTTACCTTTACGCCACTACCAGCACCTTTTTTAGCCTTTACCACTATCATTAACATTCCCTTTGCCCTTTAGTTCATGACATCTTTGTCAATCTCTCCTTTGCCTCCACCTATCGCTGTCCTTCTATCCAGCTTCACCTGCTCCTTGCCTCTTAAACAGTATAAATTTCATCACATTCCTACTTCTCTTTAGCTCTGAAGAAGGGTCATGCAGACTCGAAACGTTAACTCTGTTTCTCTCTCCATTGATGCTGCTAGACCTGCTGAGTTTTTCTAGCATTTTCTGTTTTCATTTTTGTTTCAGATTTCCAGCATCCGCAGTATCTCTACTCTTGTTCATTTGCTTAACTTCTCTTCATGAGTCGTAAAACTTATTAGAAATGCAGGCACCTTTAAAGTGAAACTAAAACTGAACTTGGCTTTTTCTTAACATACAGATACAGAAATACAAATCAGACTTAAATATTAAAGCTAAAACTCATTCCTAACGCCCACAAATGCAAATATAACTTATTTAAACTATCTCTATTTCCTAACAACATTTACAAGTGACATTTGTGCAATCCTATCAACTGTTGTGTGAGATCAGGTCTGGGAGTCACTTTTACCAAGGAGGAGGAGTCGGGGGCGGTATCAAGCTCATAAGTGATTTTAAAGTAGTGTCACAATCACAGTCAAGATCAGCAACTGTTTTTTTAAAGAAGAAGAATTCTGAAATCCCAGTTATTTACTGAAGGAATGATGCCAAAAGATTCCACGGTTTAAATAAAAATATTTTTTATTATGCAAGAGTCAAACAAAACAAATGCTAAATATTATTGTAGGTAACCACCTACATTCTAAAACCCAGAATCAACATAAGTTAAACATGAATTAAAAGGCAAATTGCGATTGATTATAAGCTATAAATTACATTGAAAAGAGAGAGATGTTGTCGAAGCTTTTCAACCTGCACTCATCAGGACAAACACAAGAATGCCAAAATTTGAAAGATCACAACAATTTATACTACAGGAGAAAAGGGTGCGGATTGGTTGCCAAGTTGACACTGATTGGCCAAGACATTGCCATGGAGAAAACAACAGGAACTACAGGCTCCCCAAGCTCCTGGGTAATTCAAAAAGGCATGAGGCTTGAACATATTCCTTTTGTTTGCAGAGAAATAGACCCTGTGTATGAAAGTGTGTTGCTTCTAGCAAGTGTAAATGAGCCACATTACAAGCTAGGTTGATTATCTTAAATTAGATGTTTGTGTAGCTATTAACACATTCAGAATTGTTCAGCAAGTGTTTCCCAATCATGGGAGACAGGAGGACCTGGAGACAGAAAGTAGCACCCAAAAGAGGTATCCAATCCGTGGCTCCGGAGTGGACCGACCTCATTCTAAGAAAAATCAAAGTGTGATGTTACAGGTAGTTGATTGGTTGGCGAGTATTTTTTAAATTTATCTTTCAAAACCGGGGCAATTTTCGTAGTTGTAAGGTTTTATTAGTTGTAGTAAGGTTTACTAATAGTAGTAAAGCTTATTAGATTGGCTGGTAAGTATCTCCTATTTATCTTAACTAAGGAATTTTAATCATGGTAAGTATAACATTTATTGAAATAATAAGAATATAAGCACAGCCATGACTAGAAACATTAATTAAAATTTAACCAGTAAAATAATGAATGAATTAATTAGTGAAGATGGCAGGGCAGGTGATGTGTGGCGTATGCAGAATGCGGGGGCTCATGTACACCGGTATGAACGAAGGCGAACATGTCTGCGGAGTCTGCAGCTAGGGCAACTTCTGCTCAGAATCATTGAACTGCAGGCCAAGCTGTAAACCTGCAACACATCAGGGAAGGGGAGGGTTACCTGCACACTTTGTTCCAGGAGGGAGTCACACCCCTTGGGATAGAGTTGCCTGATTTGGAAATAAATCGCTGTTCCTTCACTGTTGCTGGGTCAAATCCTGGAACTCCCTAACAGCACTGTGGGTGTACCTACACCACATGGACTGCAGCGGTCCAAGAAGGCAGCTCACCACCACCTTCTCAAGGGCAACAAGGGATGGGCAATAAATGCTGGCCCAACCAGCGAAGCCCACATCCCGTGAATGAATTTTAAAACAATTTGGCCCATGGTCAGGGACAGGAGGTTGTGGCTGTAAATGAGGCAGGTATGGGGATGGAGAAGGTAGAACTGCACTGGAGTGCTGCTTTGGGCTGCAGTAGAGAGCTTAAGTTGGAGTTTGGCAACTGAGGGAGTTCGGTGAGGAGGGAACGAGGTGATCCTTTGAGGGGCATGAGTACGGTCGGGTAAGTATTTACTACTTTTATCGCTTATAGTTTTTAAGGTCTTATTTTGTGGTTCATCGTTTGTAAGGTCTACATTCTGTAACAATGAGGAGCAGGGAAGAAGGGTCCTAGAGTAATTGATATTATTCAATATTAAGTTTCTTCCAAAAGGTTTAATTTAATTTAAAGGGGTAAGTCATGGCAGGAGAGCTCAAAGCTGTGGCGTGCTCTTCCTGCTCTATTTGGGAAGCCGGAAACATTTCCTGTGCTTGGGGCCAGCATGTGTGCAGGAAGTGTCTCTAGCTGCAGCTCTTGGAAGCCCAGGTTTCGGAGCTGGAGCGGCAGCTAGGGACACTGTGGAGCATCCACGAAGTGGAGAGTATCATGGATAACATGTATAGAGAGGTGGTCACACTGCAGGCTAAGAGTCCACAGGCAGGAAGGGAGTGGGTGACCACCAGGCAGAGCAAGAGGACTAGGCAAGCAGTGCAAGAATCTCCTGTGGCTATTCCCCTGCAAAACAGATATACCGCTTTGGATACTGTTGAGGGGAATGGCCTCTCAGGGGAAAGCAGTAACAGCCAAATTCATTGCGCGATGGTTGGCTCTGCTACACAGGGGAGCAGTAAAAAGTTGCAATAGTTATAGGGGATTCAATTGTAAGGGGAATAGATAGGCGTTTCTGTGGCCGCAAATGAGACTCCAGGATGGCATGTTGCCTCCCTTGTGCTAGGGTCAAGGATGTCTCAGAGCGGCTACAGGACATTCTGAAGGGGGAGGGTGAACAGCCAGTGGTCTTGGTACACATTGGTACAAATGACATAGGTAAAAAAAAGGGATGAGGTCAGAAAAGCAGAACGTAGGGAGTTAGGAAGTAAGTTGAAAAGTAGGACCTCAAACGTAGTGATCTCAGGATTACTACCAGTGCCATATGCTAGTCAGAGTAGAAACAGCAGGATATATTGGATGAATACGTGGCTGAAGAGATGGTGTGAAGGGGAGGGTTTCAGATTCCTGGAACATTGGGACCGGTTCTGGGGGAGGTGGGACCAGTTGAAATTGGACAGGTTACACCTGGGCAGGACCGGGACTGATGTCCTAGGGGGAATATTTGCAAAAGTGGTCCAGGAGGGTTTAAACTAAAATGGCAGGGGGCTGGGAACCTATGCAAGGAGTCAGAGGAGGGGGAATCAAGGACAAAAACAAAAGATAGAAAGGGGGATAAGAAACATGATAGGCCAAGAAATCAAGGGCCAGAATTAAACTGGGCCTCAGTGAAAAATAATGGGAATTGGACAAGTAATGTTAAAAAGACAAGCCTTAAGGCTTTGTGCCTTAACACGAGGAGCATTCACAATAAAGTGGATGAACTAACTGCGCAAATAGATGTAAACAGGTATGATGTAGTGGGGATTACGGAGACATAGCTGCAGGGTGACCAGGGATGGGAACTGAACATCCAGGGGTATTCAGGATTTCGGAAGGAAAGACAAAAAGGAAAAGGCGGTGGAGTTGCATTGCTGGTTAAAGAGGAAACTAATGCAATAGTGAGGAAAGATATTAGCTCTGACAATGTGGAATCTGTATGGGTAGAGCTGAGAAACACTAAGGGGCAAAAAACGTTAGTGGGGGTTCTATATAGACCCCCAAACTGTAGCGGTGACGTTCGGAAAGGCATTAAACAAGAAATTACAGCCATATGCAATAAAGGAACATCTGTAATTATGGGTGACTTTAATCTGCAAATAGATTGGGCAAATCAAATTAGTGACAATACCATAGAGGAGGAATTCCTGGAGTGTATACAGGATGGTTTTCTGGACTAATACATTGAGGAACCAACTAGAGAACAGGCCATCCTAGACTGGGTATTGTGTAATGAGAAAGGAATAATTGGCAATCTAGTTGTATGAGGCCCCTTGGGGATGAGCGACCATAATATTATAGAATTTTTCATCAAGATGGAGAGTGACGGAGTTGATTCTGAGACTAGCATCCTGAATCTTAATAAAGAAAACTATGATGGTATGTGGCGTGAGTTGGCTATGATGGATTGGGAAACGTTACTTAAAGGGATGACGATGGATAGGCAATGGCAAACATTCAAAGAGCTCATGGGTGAACTGCAACAATTGTTTATTCCTGTCTGGTGCAAAAGTAAAACAGGAAAGCTTACAAGGGAAATTAGAGATAGTATTAGATCCAAGGAAGAGGCATACAAATTGGCCAGAAAAAACAACAGACCTGAGGATTGGGAGCAGTTTAGAATTCAGCAAAGGAGGACCAAGGGATTGATTACGAAGGGGAAAATAGAATACGAGAGTAAGCTTGCAGGGAACATAAAAACTGACTGTAAAAGTTTCTATAGGTATGTGAAAAGAAAAAGATTGGTGGAGACAAATGTAGGTCCCTTACAGTCAGAAACAGGGGAATTTATAACGGGGAACAAAGAAATGGCTGACCAACTAAATACATACTTTGGTTCTGGCTTCACGAAGGATACAAATAACATACCAGAAATGTTGGGGAACACAGGGTTTAGTGAGGTGGTGCAACTGAAAGAAATCAATATTAGTAGGGAAATGGTGCTGGGGAAATTGATGGGATTGAAGGCCGATAAATCCCCAGGGCCTGATAATCTACATCCCAGAGTACTTAAGGAAGTGGCCCTAGAAATAGTGGATGCATTGGTGGTCATCTTCTGAGATTCTATAGACTCTGGAACAGTTCCTACAGATTGGAGGTTAGCAAATGTAACCCCACTATTTAAAAAGGGAGGTAGAGAGAAAACAGGGAATTATAGACCAGTCAACCTGACGTCGGTAGTGGGGAAAATCCTTGAGTTCATTATAACAGATTTAATAGCTGAGCACTTGGAAAACAGTGGCAGAATCGGACAGAGTCAGGTTGGATTTACAAAAGGGAAATCATGCTTGACAAATCTACTGGAATTTTTCGAGGGTGTAACTTGTAGAGTTGATGAGAGGGAGCCAGTGGATGTGGTTAATTTGGACTTTCAGAAGGCTTTCGACAAAGTCCTACATAAGAGATTAGCGTGTAAAATTGAAGCACATGGGATTGGGGGTAGTGTACTGAGATGGATAGAAAACTGGTTGGCAGACAGGAAACAAAGATTAGGAATAAACGGGTCTTTTTCCGAATGGCAGGCAGTGACTAGTGAGGTACTGCAGGAATCGGTGCTGGGACCCCAGCTATTCACAATATATATTAATGATTTAGATGAGGGAACTAAATGTAATATCTCCAAATTTGCAGATGACACAATGGGAGCGTGAGCTGTGAGGAGGATGCAAAGATGCTTCAGTGTGATTTGGACAAGCTGAGTGAGTGGGCAAATGCATGGCAGATGCAGTATAATGTGGATAAATGTTAGGTTTTCCACTTTGGTAGCAACAACAGGAAGGCAGATTATTATCTGAATGCTATAAATTGAGAGAGGGGAATGTGCAACGAGACCTGGATGTCCTCGTACACCAGTCGCTGAAGGTAAGCTTGCAGATGCAGCAGGTGGTAAAGAAGGCAAATGGTATATTGGCCTTCATAGCGAGAGGATTTGAGTTACAGGAGCAGGGATATCTTGCTGTAATTACACAGGGCCTTGGTGAGACCACACCTGGAATATTGTGTGCAGTTTTGGTCTCCTTATCTGAGGAAGGATGTTCTTGCTATGGATGAAGTGCAGCGAATGTTTACTAGACTGATTCCTGGGATGGCGGGACATGAGGAGAGATTAGTTGTTTAGGATTATATTCACTGGAGTTCAGAAGAATGAGGGGGGATCTCATAGAAACCTATAAAATTCTAACAGGACTAGATAGGGTAGATGCAGGAAGGATGTTCCTGATGGTGAGGGAGTCCAGAACCAGGGGTCACAGCCTGAGGATTCGGGTGGACCATTTAGGACTGAGATGAGGAGAAATTTCTTCACCCAGACAGTGGTGAGCCTGTGGAAGTCGTTACCACAGAAAGTAGTTGAGGCCAAAACATTGTGTGTTTTCAAGAAGGAGTTAGATATAGCTCTTGGGGCGAAAGGCATCAAAGGGTATGGGGAGAAAGCGAGAGCAGGCTATAGAGTTGGATGTTCAGCCAGGATCATAATGAATGGCGGAGCAAGCTCAAAGGGCCGAATGGCCTACTCCTGCTCCTAGTTTCTATGTTTCTATATTTCTAACTGGTGGAGCCTTAGCCCTTGCAATTGTCCAACTGGTTCTAGGTTCTTGCAGCTTGTATGGATGAAAGCGAGGGCTGCAGGGTGGATAAGAGTACTATCCGTGGCACTGTGGTACAGGAAGCCATTCAAGCGGGAGCAGTTAATAGGAATGTAGTGGTATTGGAGGATAGTAAAGTCAGGGGGATAGACACGGTTCTCTGCAGCAAAGAGTGGGAGTCCAGAAGGCTGCATTGTCTGCTTGGTGCTGGGGTTCAGGATATCTGCACAGAGCTGGAGAGGAAGCTGCAGTGGAAAGAGAGGATCCAGTTTTCGTGGTCCACGTAGGTAGCAACTACATAGGTAAGACTAGGAAAGAGGTTCCGTTTAGAGAGTATGAGCAGCTAGAGGCTAAATTAAAAAGCAGAACCTCAAAGGTAATAATCTCTGGATTATTATCTGAGCCATGAGGTTTTTCAAAAAAGCATATAATTGCGCAAAGATGGGTTGCAGGTCAGAAGATTGGGGAGAATATAAAGAACAGCAAAGAATGACAAAAAGATTAATAAGGAAGGAGAAATTAGAGTGCGAGAGAAAGCTAGCTAGAAGTATAAAGATGGATACTAACAGTTTCTATAGATACTTAAATAAGAAAAGAGTTAACAAAGTGAGCGTTGGTCCTATAGAAAGTGAGTCTGGGGAATTAATAATGGAAAGTAGGGAGATAGTAGATGAATTGAACAGGTATTTTGTTTCGGTCTTCACTATAGAGGACACAAGTAACATACCAGAAATAGCTGTAAATCAGGAAATGGGAGGGAGGGAGGAACTCAAGAAAATTACAATCACCAGGGAAGTGATACTCAGAAAATTGTTGGAGCTGTGGGCTGACAAGTCCTGGGTACAGATGGGCTTCCTCCTATGGTCTTAAGAGAAGTGGCTAGTTGATAGTTGATGCATTGGTTTCAATTTTCCAAAATTCCTTGGATTCAGGAAAGATTAGAAAATAGAAAATGTAACTCTTTTGTTGTGCTGTGGATAAAGCTGGACCAGTGGATGTACTGTACTTAGAGTTCCAGAAGGCATTTGATAAGGTACCACATCAAAGGTTATTGTGTGTAACATGTTGGCATGGATAGAAGATTGGCTAGATAACAGGAAACAGAGGGTAGCCATAAATGGGTCTTTTTCTGGTTGGCAGGATGTAACAAGTGGTGTGCCACAGAGATCAATGCTGGGGCCTCAACTTTTTGCAACTTATATAAATGACTTGGTTGAAGGGACAGATGGTATGGTTGCTAAATTTGCTGATGATACAAAGCTAGGTACTAAAGTAAGTTGTGAAGGGGACATAAGGAGCCTAGTGCATGAAACACAAAAGGCTAGTATGCAGGTACAGCAAGTAATTAGGAAAGTTAATAGAATGTTATCTTGTATGACGAGGGGAATTGAATATAAAAGTATGGAGGTCATGCTTCAGTTATACAGGATGCTGGTGAGACCACATCTGGAGTATTGTGTACAGTATTGGTCTCTTTGTTTAAGGAAGGATGTAAATGCATTAGAAGCAGTTCAGGGAAGGTTTACTAAACTAATACCAGGAGTAGGCAGGTTGTCTTATGAGAAAAGGTTAGACAGATTAGGTTTGTATCCACTGGAATTTAGAAGATTAAGAGGTGACTTGATAGAAACCTTTAAGTTCCTGAGGGGTCTTGACAAGATGGATGTGGAGAAGATGTTCCCTCTTGTGGGAGAATCTAGAACTAGGGGTCACTGTTTAAAAATAAGGGGTCGCCCATTTAAGACAAAAAACGAGAAGAAATCTTTTCTCTCAGAGGGTAGTGAGTCTTTGGAACTCCTTTCATCAAAAGGCAGTGGAAGCAGAGTCTTTGAATGTTTTCAAGGCAGAGGTAGATAGGTTCTTGATAAACAAGGGGGTGAAATGTTATTGGGGGTAGGCATGAGGTTACAGTCAGATCAACCATGATCTTATTGAATGACGGAGCAGGCTTGAAGGACCGAGTGGCCTACTCCTGGTCCTAACTTGTATGTTTGTATGTATGTTTGTGTGTTTGTATCTATGTATGTTTGTGTGTTTGTATGTATGTTTGTTCATGGGGCACTGGGAGCAATACTAGGGAAAGTGGGAAAGTGGGAGATGTGGCATCGGGACAATCTTCACCTGAACCATGCTGGGACCAGTGTTCTGGTGAGTCATATAACTAGCGAGGTAGAGAGGGCTTTAAACTAAATAATGGGGGTGAGGGATCAAGTGAGGGAAAATGTGATAAATTAAGAAGAGAGGGCAAGGCAAGAGAGCACAGTAGCAATAAGGGAAATGCTAATCAGAGTGTGGCAGAAAGGGACAGGGCATACAAATTTAAGAATGTGCCAGCAGCTAAGGCTGGAGGTTGCAAAAATAATCAAAAGACAGAATTAAAGGCACCCTATCTGAATGCACACAGCATTCGCAACAAGATAGATGAACTGATGGCACAAATAGAAGTAAACAGGAATTATCTAATTGTCGTTACAGAGATGTGCTGGGTGACCAATGCTGGGAACTGAATTCAAAGGTATTCAACATTTGGGAAGGATAGGCAAAAAGGAAAAGGAGGTAAGGTAGTGCTCTTAATAAAAGATGAGATAAGTACATTAGTGAGAGGGGATCTTAGATTGGAAGATCAAGATGTCAAATCAGTTTGGATGGAGTTAAGGAAAAGCAAAGGGCAACAAATGTTTGTGGGAATTGTTTATAGGTCACCAAACAGTAGTGGCGATGTAGAAGATGGAATAAATCAGGAAATTTGAGATGCATGTAACAAGGAGAATGCAGTAACCATGGAAGCCCTCAATTGACATATAGACTGGGTAAACCTAATTAGCACTAACGCCGTGGAGAACCACAATCTAAATGTAGATGAGATTGTTTTCTTGAACAGTATGTTGAAGAACCAACGAGAGAATGGGCTATTTTAGATCTAGCATCGTGTAATGAAAAATACCTAATTAATAATCTAATTGTAATTGTAAAGGAGCCTTTAGGGAAGAGTGACCATAATGTGATAGGATTTTATATAAAGTTTGAAAGTGATGTAGTTGAATCCAAAACTAGGGTTCTTAACTCTAAACAAGGAAACAACGAAGCTATGAGGGACAAAGTGGCTGTGATAGATTGGGAAAATACGTTAAAAGTAATGACAGTAGACAGGCAAAAGCTAGCATTTAAAGAATTAATGCAAGGTTTACAACAAATTTACATTCCTTTGAGACACAAAAACCCAGCAGGAAAGGTGATCCAACCATAGCTAACAAGAGAAGTTAAAAATTGTATTAGATCAAAGGAAGAGGCTTATAAAGTTGCCAAAAATGTTGCAAGCCTGAGGATTAGGAGCATTTTAGAATTCAGCAAAGGAGGACCAAGAAGCTGGTAAAGAAAGAGAAAATAGAATATGAAAGCAAACTAGCGAGAAACTTAAAAACAGACTGTAAAAGCTTCTATAGGTATGTAAAAAGGAAAAGGTTGGCAAAGACAAATATGGGCCCATTACGGGCAGAGACAGGAGAATTTATAATGAAGAATAAGGAAAAGACAGAGAAACTAAACACGTACATTGTGTCTGTCTTCATGGAAGAAGATACAAAAAACCTCCCATGAACATTAAAGAACCAAGGGACTAGGGAGAATGAGGAACTGAAAGAAATTAGTGTTAATAAGAAAGTAGTACTGGAGAAATTAAGGGGTCTGAAAGTTGATAAATCCCCTGGACCTGATGATCTACATCTTTGCTGAAAGAGGTGGCTGTAGAGATAGTGGATGCATTGAAGGTCATCTTCTAAAATTCTATAGATTCTGGAAAGGTTCCTGCAGATTGGAAGGTAGCAAACATAACCCCACTATTTCAGAAAGGTGGGAGAGAGAAAACAAGGAACTACAGAGCTGATAGCCCGGCATCAGTAGTAGGGAACCTGCGAGAATCTATTATAAAGGATGTGATAACTAGACACTTAGAAAATAATGGTAGGATTGGGCAGAGTCAATGAGGATTTATGAAATGGAGATCATGTTTGACAAACCTGTTCATTTTTTGAGGATGTAACTAGCAGAAGAGATAAGGGGGAGCCAGTGAATATGGTCTATTTGGATTTTCAAAAGGCTTTTGATAAGGTCCCACATAGGAGGTTAGTAGAGCACACGGGATTAGGGGTAATGTACTTGCATGGATTGAGAATTGGTTTACAGACAGAAAACAGAGAGTAGGAATAAATGGTTCATTCTCCAGTTTTCAGGCTGTGACTAGTGGGGTACTGCAAGGATCAGTGCTTGAGCCCCAGCTGTTCACAATCTATATCAATGATTTGGATGTGGGAACCAAATGTAATAGTTCCAACTTTGCTGATGACACTAAACTTGGTGGGAATGTGAGTTGTGAGGATGATACAAAGAGGTTTCAAGTGGATTTAGATATGCTAAGTGGGTGGGCAAGAACATGGCAGATGGAATATAATGTGGACAAATGTGAAGTTATCCACGTGGGCAGGAAAAACAGATTTGCAGAGTATTTCTTAAATGGTGAGAGATTGGGAAGTTTTGATGACCAAAGGGAGCTGGGTGTCCTTGTTCATAAGTCACTTAAAATAAACATGCAGGTGCCAAAAGCAATTAGGAAAGCAAATTGAAGTGGGGCTTTTGAGCCATACAGCAATTATGGGGTTAAAATGATTCTTGAAGCTAAGCTTATTAGGTGCAAAAGCAACAAAGCAACTTTATTGCAGACAGTTTGTTTCAGTAAACAGTATCACAAACACATCTCCTGAGGACATCTTGCTGGATGATTGGTAGCACCCACTTTGATCCAGCAAGTCTGTTCTGGACACACCTGCTCAGTGTTGATGTTATTTCCACAACTGAAAACAATGGATCCTACCAAGATGAGCTGTCCCTGGCTCCAAAGTTGATCTTTATGTCAAAGATTTCTCTCCTTCTGTGACAGGGGTGAGTGGACGTTGTCTGGGGCCATTTGAGTGTGACAATGGCCTCCTCCATTTCTTAGTTAGATTACATGATGTTGGTTATCCTGTGTCATTGTTGTGATGTCCTAAATTCCAGTCCTTTTAATAGTGTCAGTTCTGTTTTAGGCAGCACTGTGATTGTAACGCAATTAGAATATAATAGAATAGTATATAAACTGCTTGAAACGCTGTATCATTGGAGAAGTCTCTTGGTTTACCAGTAGAGATTGACGTCCACACCCCTTTGTCCTTTTGCCTATGACACCTTTGGCAATCTCTTCTTTGCCTCCACCTATCACTGGCCCCCTATCCAGCTCTACCTGTCCCACCCCACTCTACCAGCTTAAATTTCACCTCATTTCTCTATTTCCTTAGTTCTGATGAAGAGTCATACGGACTCGAAACGTCAGCTGTATTCCTTTCCGCAGATGCTGTCAGACCTGCTGAGTTTTTCCAGGTATTTTTATTTTTGTTTCAGATTTCCAGCATCCGCAGTATTTTGCTTTTATCAAGGAAAGTACAGTTGAAGAAAATATTTAAGGTTATAAACAAAAGGAACAGTTCATAATTCACATGATTGTCTTGTTCTGAGAAACATGTTTTGCAGGCCTGATAAAGAGGTCTTCACTTGTTTCCAAAAAGACCCATTAAATTTGTGAATGTTTTTTGATAGTCTCAGGGTGTGTGATTAACACCTTTTTATCTGGGATGTGCCCTTTAGTCTCTGTTAGACAGGGTCACTTTTTGAACACACAGGAAGGTCATCTAACCTTTGGCAGCCATTTTTGCAGTGGCATATGGTTTATTTTAAAGAGCAAAAGTTAATTTCAAAGTGTTCACATTGAATAAAGTTTGGATCTTAAAAGTTGGGAATATAATATACCTTTACTGGGCATGACACAGCTGTTGTTCTGCCTGAAATGTTTAGGAAGTGAGTATAAGGGGCTGGCAACTTGCGGAAAACCATCCAGCCTTTGTTACCCATCGGCAATTGGGTAAGTATGGTTCTAGGAACCTCTTGCTGGAGGGAGGATGGGGCCTTAGTTGGGGAAAGGAGAGGCCTAACCTTTCTTTTTGGGCCTGGATAAATCCTTGTGTTTCTCTTGGCCTTAGAAAGCAAAGGAAGCCTGCCGTGAATGGCCTCTTCTGCGTCTATCGTCTTCACTTCTCAGGCCAGAGTTAAAATGCAATCAGGCCTATGATTATGTTGCTAAAATAGTATTCATATTTAAACAATTGCCCTGCTAGCTAAGCTGCCTGCACAAAGTGTCAGGCAGGACATCAGCAGGTAAGTCACCTCATGAAATCCAACTACTTATTTGTTTGATTTTTGCCAGGCAGGTAGGGTTAAAATGACCCCACTGATTTTTAAAAAGGTTTTACAGTCTTTATAATACAAACAAGTTGTGTTCATGCATACAGGATATCAGATGGATAATCCTTTTCACGTGGGCTGTTACAGTGAAATAGTTTCTCAATAGCCACTTTTATTTTAGATATAGTAAATCTTTGGATCCCACCCAGCAAGTTGACTTAAAAGAGGGTGTTGCCTGTACAAGAACTACATACAAACACTAAACTAATCCTCGCAGGTGGCACACACCTTGGGCTTCAGGGAAATGCAGTCAACAACATTTTTTATGTCTCACTTTGTGAGTTGAAAAGCAGATAGTTATTACCTTAGTGTTTCAGAAAACAGCAAACTATAAATAATCATTTGGATCAGTAGATACGTTTGTGATTGAAATTAAAACTTTAATCAGTCAGGGGCAAAGCATGAAGTTTTAAGCCATCACCTACACCCCCCCACCCCCAACCATCAACTCTGATCCTGAAAGGTGGGAAATGGGTGGAGGGGTTGGCTAAAATATTGGGAATATAAAACCCGATTCCTTCCCACATCCAACATGCCCACTTCTTGTTCTAATGGAGGTGAGATTGGGTGTGGCCGAGCAATCCATCTTGAGAGGTACTTTGTCGTTATAATATCTTAATAAAGATACTTCCCTCACAATCTGATTGTTGTTTGATTTTAACGCCTACAGCATGGGTTTCCCAGGAATCAGGAAACACGCCAGCAAATGGAGATGAGATTGGCAGCATGTGTCCAGATATAAATAAACACTCATTGCTCACAGCTACTTTCCCTGTTCCCTCAAGTAAACAGTTTGCTTAGAGTACTTGCGGTCGACACATTTTAGTAAAGTTTAGAGCTGTTCACTCATCAGGATGTGTGATGCCATGGCTGCTTTAGACTTGGGGTGAGGAATGCAATCAGCAACAGGAACAGCAGACTGTGGAGGGAGCTGCAGGTGGCCACAGAGAGAATATCAATGGTGAGGATGGCCACTGGAGAGGCTGACCAACGGAGAGGCTGACCAACAGAGAGGCTGACCAACGGAGAGGCTGACCAACGGAGAGGCTGGCCACTGGAGAAGGTGACCAATGGAGAAGGTGACCAATGGAGAAGGTGACCAATGGAGAAGGTGACCAATGGAGAAGGTGACCAACGGAGAAGGTGACCAATGGAGAAGGTGACCAACGGAGTGGGTGGCCACTGGAGATGATGGCCACCGGAGAGAGTGGTGACCAGAACAGGGAGCAATATGGTGGGGGGCAACAGAGAAGGGATCAACTTTTACAAACTATTTGTACCTGCGTGCAGACTGAAGGGATTGCTCTCAGGAAACAAAGTATACTCCCAACAAACTAGTCTTGATGGTTGTGAAGAATCCCACCAGGAGTGGTCTGAAAACAGGTCTGGAGGTGCCATCAGTACTTACAAGTAAAGTTCTCCAGAATAGCCATGGTGTGCTGTGATCTGCATGACATTGTACAGCAGTGAGGATTAGAGGTGAGGACAAAGAAAGTATTCATCACTCATTATCTAATTATGATTCCAATGAGGAAGAGAATGAGGAGGAAAATGAGGATGAAGATGAAGATGGGTATCCAACCCCAAACCACTACTCACGTTGCTACTCAGGATACCAGGGATGCCCTAAAGTCACAAGAGTAACTATCACATTCCCCTGATTCCCCCACTGTGTACTCCATACCCCATGCCCCTCACAAAAAGCAGCCTTCTCAACAACCATCCATACTTTACACATCTCCCATTGGTCCCATCAATCATATCAAACATCAAGCAAATGAAAAGATGTTCCCATGCAGCCTGCAAGAATGAGCAACATGAGCAAGTGGTGCAAATGAATAAATTTTATGTGTCACAATAACATCAGGAAATTTAATAACATTAAATGTTCTCAAACAGCAATATACTTACCCTTGATGAATTGCAGCTAATTTCTCTTACCCTGCCCACTGTTTCTACATGGTGCAATCCCTATGGCTTCAGAAGAGGTAGAGGCAGGCTGCTCTGATTGTTAACATGCCCTTGGCCAATGACCTCTGTGTGTTTGGGCATGTGAGAGTTCTGCCATAGACTGCTCTACCTGCACCTGTGCAGGAGCAGACTTGGCCATCAGGCCACAAATTAGTATATCGGCATACAGGTGTTAGTGGGGTAGGGAGCAATGAGTGGCAGGTGGAATTGCTTTTAATGGAGTTCTCAGTTCATAGAAGCATAGAATGATTACAACATGGAAGGAGGCCATTCAGTCTGGGGAGATGGTAATGTCCCTCGACTAGTAATCCAGAGACCCAGATTAATGCTCAGGGACACAGGTTCAAATCCCACCATAGCAGATGGTGGAATTTAAATTCTATTAATAAAACCTCAACTTGAAAGCTAGTCTCAGTAATGGTGACCGTGAAACTGTCATTGATTGTTGTAAAAACCCATCTGGTTCACTAATATCCATTAGGGAAGAAAATCTGCTGTCCTTACCTGGTCTGGCCTACATGTGACAACCAGACCCACAGCAATGTGGTTGACTCATAACTGCCCTCTGAAAATGGCCTAGCAAGCCACTCAGTTCAAGGGCAATTAGGGATGGGCAACAAATTCTGGCCTTGCCAGTGACACCCACATCCCATGAATGAATAAGGAAAAGTCCATTGGGTCCATTCTGGCTCTGCGAGAGTAGCTCAGCTCGTCACACTCTCCTGCTTTCCCCCCAGAAACCTGAAAATCTTTTCTGCTCAAATAATTATAATTCCCTTTTGAAAGCCACAATTGAATCTGCCTCCAGCATACCCTCAGGCAGTGCATTCTAGATCCTGATCACTCGCTGCATAAAAAAGATTTTCCTCGTGTCACTGTTGATCTTTTCACCAATAACTTTAAGTTGATGTCCTCCGGTTTTCAACCCTCCCACCAGTGGGGACAGTTTCTCCCTAACTACCCTGTCCAGCTCCTTCATGATTTTGAATACCTCAATCAAATCACCTCTCAACCTTCTTAAGGAGAACAATCCTGGCTTCCTCAATTTAACCTCATAACTGAGGTTCCTCATTCCTGGGACCATTTATGTAAATCTTTCCTGCACCTTTTCCAATGCCTTCACATCCTTCCTTAGAGTTTGGTGCCCAGAACTGGACACAATACTACATTTGAGGCCGAAATAATGTTTTATAGTGGTTCATCAAACCTTCAGCAAAACACTGCAGATGCTGGAAATCTGAAATAAAGCAGAAAATACTTGAAAAACTCAGCAGGCCTGTAAGCATCTGTGGAGAAAGAAACAGTTAATGTTTCAGGTCAAGGACCTTTCTTCAGAGCTGCAGGGAGATAGAAATGGAATAATCTCACTTCAGTTTGAAGAAAGCTCCTTGATCTGAAACATAAATTCCATTTCTCTCTCCAAAGACGCTGAAGTCCTGAGTATTTTCAGCATTTTCAGTTTTTATTTAACCATAACTTCCTTGTCGTTGAACTCTATAAACACCGAAAAGAATCATTAACGGTTTTCTCAGCCTGTCCTACCACTTTCAGTGACTTGAGCACATATACCCCCATCCCTCTGCTCCTGCAACCCCTTTAGAATTATGTTGTTCATTTTATATTGCCTTTTCTCATCCTTCCTACCAAAGTGCATTGCTTCACACTTCTCTGCATTAAATTTCATCTGCCATGTGTCCGCCCATTCAGCCAGCTGGTCTATGTCTCTTGAAATTTATCAGTATCTTCATCACAGTTCACAATATTCTCAAGTTTTGTTTCATTTGTGAATTTTCAAATTGTGTCCTGGACACCCAAATTGAGATCATTAATATAAATCAAGAAAAGCGGTGGCCCTTGTAGTGACCCCTGAGGAACGCCCGCTATATACCTTCTCCAGTCCGAAAAACAACCATTCACCATTACTGTCTGTTTCCCATCACTCAGCCAATTTCATATCCATAGGGCCGCACTCCCTTTTTATTTCATGTGCTTCAACATTGCTCACAAGCCTGTTGCGTGGCAACTTATCACATGCCTTTTGGAAGTCCATTTACACCATATCAACTGCATTACTCTCAACAACCTATTACCTCATCTAAACAAGATTTGCCTTAACAAATCTGTCCTGAATTTCATTAAATAAGCCACATTTGTTCAAATGGTCCTTACTTTTGTCCCAAATTATTGCCTCTGAGAGCTTCCCCACCACCAAGGTTAAACTGACTGGCTAGCTGCTGAGCTTATCCTGACAACCTTTTTTGATCAAGATTGTTACATTTGTAATTCTTCAGTCCTCCGGCACCACCCCTGTATCTAAGAAGGATTGGAATATTTTGGTCAGTGCCTCCACAATTACTTCCCTCAGAATTCTTGGATGCATCTGATCCGGTCTTGGTGCCTTATCAACCTTGAGAACAGTCAGCTTTTCTAATACATCCTCTTTATCAATTTTTAGCCCATCCGATATCTCCTCTTTCCCTATGGCTTTGGCAACGTCTTCGTCCTCAGTTCGTACCTTAGCCCTGCCCTCTGCCTCCACGCATAAATGCCCTTTTGCTCCCAAATCGGCCCTACTCTTCTTTTTACCACTCTTCCACTATCCAAAAGACTTTTAGATTCCCTTTTATGTTGGCTGCCAATCTCTTCTTGTACTCTCTCTTTGCTGATCTTATTTCATTTTTCACTTCTCCGCTGAACTTTCTATATTTAGCCTGGTTTTCATTTCTATTATCATCCTTTTCTTAAAATACTCTTTCATGGGATGTGAGCTTTGCTGCTAAGGTCAGCATTTGTTGCTCAACCCTAATTACCCTTGAGAAAGTGGTGGTGAGCCATCATCTAGACTGCTGCAGTCCATGTGGTGTAGGTACACCTACAGTGGGAAGCGAGTTCCAGAGTTTTAACCCAGTAAAGGAATGGCAATAAAGTTCCAAGTCAGGATGGTGTATGCCTTCAAAGTGAAGATACAGGTGGTGATGCTCCCATGCATCTGCTGTCCTTGGTCTTCTAGGTGGTAGAGGTTATGGGTTTAGAAGGTAGTATCGAAGGAGTTTTCGTGAGTTGCTGCAGTGCATTTTTAGGTGGTACACCCTGCTGTCACTGTGCATGGATGGTGGACGGAGTGAATATTTAAGGTGGTGTGTGGGGTGTCAATCAAGTGGGCTGCTTTATCTGGATTGTGTCAAGCTTCATGAATGTTGTTGGAGCTGCACTCATCCAGACAAGTGAAGAGTATTCCATCACATTCCTGACATGTGCCTTGTAGCTGGTAGACAAGCTTTGTGGGGTCAGGTGAGTTACTCACCGCAGAATTCCCAGCTTCTGACCTGCCCTTGTAGCCATAGTATTTATATGGCTAGTGCAGTTATGTTTCTGGTCAATGGTAACCTCC
Source organism: Cetorhinus maximus (assembly GCF_964194155.1). NCBI lineage: Eukaryota > Metazoa > Chordata > Chondrichthyes > Lamniformes > Cetorhinidae > Cetorhinus > Cetorhinus maximus. Next base: position 88,414,167 of record NC_135885.1, read on the forward strand.
AGATGTTGATGGTGGGGATTCAGTGATGCTAAGGACATTGAATGCCAAAAGGAAATGGTTGTATACTCTATTGTTGGAGGTCATTGTCTGGCACTTCTGTGGCATGAAAGTTACTTGTTACATATCAATCCAAGCCTCAAGGTTGTCCAGGTCTTGTTGCATGTGGACAGATTGCTTCAGGATCTGAGGAGTTACAAATGATACTGAACACTGTGCAATCATCAGTGAACATCCACACTTCTAACTTTGATGGAGGGAAAGTCACTGATGAAGCAGCTGGAGACGGTTGGGCCTAGGACACTATGCTAAGGAACTCCTGCAGTGATATCCTGGGGCTAAGATGATTGACCTCCAACAACCACAACCATCTTCCTTTGTGCAAGGAGTGACTCCAATCAGTGGAGAATTTTCCCTCTAATTACCATTGACTTTAATTTTTCTCAGGCTCCTTCATGCCTCTCACCTTACCTCTCCCATATTTGGACAAAGGCTGTAATGAGGTCAGGACTGGCCCTGTTGATGACACATTCCATTATCGAGAGTAGACTGATGGGGCGGTAATTGGCTGGGTTGGATTTGTTCCGCTTTTTGTGTACAGGACATTCCTGGGCAATTTTCCACATAGCCAGGTAGATGCCAGTGTTGTAGCTGTACTGGAAAATCTTGGCTAGGGGTGTGGCTAGTTTTGGAGCTCAAGTCTTCAATACTATTGTCAGAATATTGTCAGGGCCCATAGCCTTTGCAGTACCCAATGCCTTCAGCCATTTCTTGATATCACGTGGAGTGAATCGCATTGTTTGAAGACTGACATCTGTAATGCTGGGAACCTCAGGAGGAGGCCAAGGCGGATCATCTACTTGGCACTTCTGACTGAAGATTTGTTTTTCATATTGATTCATTGGATGTGGATGTCGCTGCCTAGGCCAGCATTTATTGCCCATCTCTAATTGCCCATGAGAAGGTGGTGGTGGTGAGCTGCCTCTTGAACCACTGCAGTCCATGTGGTTTAGGTTGCAAATCCTTCAGCCTTGTCTTTTGCACCAGTGTGCTGGGCTCCCTCATCATTGAGGATGAGGATATTTGTGCAGCCTCCTCATTCAATTAGTTGTTTAATTGTCCAACACCATTCACAACTGGATGTGGCAGGACTGCAGAGCTTATATATGATCTGCTGGTCATGGGGCTGTTTAGCTTTGTTGTTAGGAAAGAGAAATAGTTTAAGTAAGTTGTATTTGTGGGTGTTGGGAATGACTTTTAGCTTTAAAGTTTAAGTTTGGTTTGTACTTCTGTATTTGAGGGTTAAGTTGAGTTTTAGTTTCACTTTAAAAGGTGAACCTGGAATCTAGTTTCATTGTTAATGGAGACAGCAGGTCAAAAGCTGTTTGTATACCTGCATTTCTAATGAGTTTTACGACTAAAAGAAGTTAAAGAAAACACAAGGGTAGAAAAACTGTGCTGTTGCCTAGCAACGGGGGTCCAGAGGAGGACACCCACCCACACATACGCAGCCACAGACAGAGTGAAAAAACAACAGTTTGAATGCAGTTGAAGGATGGTGCCAGGACAGGTAGGACATGAGGACGGGCAGATAGAAAGTCCCAAACTGAAGTTGAAGCCAGGACTCCAGAGAGACTGGACACTGGGAGAGGAAACAGCAAAGTGAAAGCAGATTTTCCAAAAGAACTGAAAGGTCCCAAGGCCAAGGAGTGAGACAGGATCAGGAGAAAGTCCCAAAAAGATCTCCTAGTCAAAGGAAGAACAGGAATCCGGAAAAGGTCCTGTTAAGTGCAGTTAAGAATGAGGAGCTCCAAGCTTCAAACTTAAAGAGATGAATGCTGCAGGAAGCAGATTTAAAGCAAAAATGGCTTGTGAGAAGCCGGAAGGTCCAAAGAGACAAAGGGGGGATGCAGTGGACGATGAAGACATCGACGCAGTGGCTGTGGCTGCACACGATGTGTCCAGCAGTGAGTCCGAGGATGAACATGCACAAGGAAATGCTGAGGGGGTAGACGCTGACCCGGGCATACTCCAGGGAGGCAGGGACACCCAGGAGACTTTAATCCAATGAACCTTCAGCTAGCACACCACAGATGAACCTCCAGGACAAGCCAGGGCTGTAGGCTCCGTACTCGATACCTGAGTGCAAAATCTGCCTGGATAAGAACATTAACTAAGGGCCTTGTCAATAAAGCTGAATGTCCCACAAATCACTCTTAACATTATTGGTAACCATCCAAATGCAGAAGAGGCACCCTCAGCCATGATGACATGCCTCAATTTAATTGTATAACAAAAGGAACTTAAGAGAATAAAATGACAAAGGTGTTCAACATTACACCAACTCATTTTGGGCCAACACAAAAGCACCAGTGATAAACCTGTGATGTGCCTAAGGTGCCTTATGTTTATGCTTCCAGGTGCTACGTCTTGGTTCTGCCCCCTCGCTGGGACTGGTGTCTAAGTCAGCCTGCTCACTCTGCTGTCCTGTTGGCCTCGATGACCTTGGCGGTCATCCTCTGGCCCGTGGAGCCTGTGGCCCCGCCTGGGAGGGATCTGCCAGTTCCACAGCTGGCAGCTCCCCAATTGTCGCAGCCTCATCGGATGCAACGGTCACTGGCAGAGGGGTGGAGGAGCTGCCGCCCTCACTCGGAGCACCCTGAGTGGTGCCCGCAGAGACGACAGGCAGCTGCTGCGCTGACGTGAGGTCACTTAGGACCTCCATGCTCACCATAGATGGATGGGCACCGAGCTGGGAAACTTGGTGCCCACACCATCTCCCACGCTGGCACTGACCAGCTGAGGTCAATGCCGATGTGATGGCTTGCTGGTCCAAATGCATCCCCAGGAAGCCCTGATTGGTCTCCTGGAGGAGCCTCTCCACGAGAGTTGCCACTCTCTCCATGAGGCTCATTGCATCGGCGATGGTCCGCGTGGGCTCCTCCACCATGGACACCAAGCCAAGCGTAGCCTCACGTATCTCCACCAGATGCTCCCGCACACCCGGCTGCATTTCCTGCTTTTGCTGCGTCGCGTACGACTCTAGAGGCACATCATCAGGCACCGACTGAGCATGCGCCTGGTCCCCTGCAGTCCTCTGACTGCTAGCGCCATGGGCACTCTCTGTCTCCGCCAGCTCCTCCAGCAACTGTGTGAAATGCCCTCACCGCTGTGCCCTGGGATGCTAGCTGATGATCTAATTCCCACCGAGGTGCTAGCATGTGCGCTGGTGCCTGCCTGGCAGAGGTGGTGCGACGCTGGTGAGTCCAAGACTTCAGGGCCCTCAGGGTGTGAGAGGGGGCCCCGCTGCTCCTCCGATGCTGAAAGGAAGAACAAGGACATTGGATCAGCTAAAGTGGAGACAATGTCAATGTGTATCCCTGTCCCCCGGATCATTATGCGCTCATCCTTCCATAAGCAATGGTCAAGCCATGTTGCAAACTTCAATCACTGAACATTCAGCACTGCCATGGTTACTGGGAGAACAATGGTGACCTCAGTGCTGGGCAAACATACCTGCCCATGGCACCCCAGCCTCATCAACACTGGTGGACCTAGGCACATGGTGCCTCTCCAGGTCAACGGCCTCCTGCTTGAACTGGCTAAGCATCGCCACCTGGGCCAGCCCTCCGCCAGTCCTCACCTGCTCGTCGCCATTATGTACATTCTTCTCCTGAAAATGAGGGAAGAGCATTGATTAGAGCTACTTGTACCTGGATTCTCTTCACGCACGGCCCACCCCAACCAGAGTGGGACGTTGCAGGGCTCCAGTGTCTCCTCACCCCGCTGCTGCCAAACACTCACACAAAGCTGCCAGACCTGTGACCGCCCCCCCACCCCACCCCCCCCGTACCCCACTTGGCCAAATGCTGCTGTATCACATGTGGCACCACACGGTCTAAACTTCCATAGCAAGAGGCGCAGAGGACAGCAGATCGATCGGTGTCACGCCACCTTGAAGCTCCCCTCCCAGTATGTCATCACCCTGACTTGGACATGTCCTGGAGTTCCAGCACTGCGCCTCGGTGCAGATCCTCCAGGTTGCCCCCAAAACAGCAATGTGGGTCTCAGTGTACCACATGCTGCGGGGGCAGAACCCATCTCTTCACCACCCTCTCAGGGTGACCTCAGCATGGGCAGTATCTGCTGGCCCACCCAGCGAAGGGCACATGCCGTCAATGATTCAATGCAGTCACTACACTCAGATTTGGGGGGAGTGGAGCGGCAGGGGGGGGGAGCCTACCTGCTGGGTTAAGTGACCAATGCCAACATTGTCCTCACCCTTCCTGAGCGCAACAGGTCGTTGAAGCGCTTGAGACACTGGACCCAGGTGCGCTGCACCACATCGCGGGAGCTCACCACCTCCGCCACCTCCTCCCAGGCACTTTTGGTCATGTGGGGGGGCCTCCTCCTCCTGTCCTGGGGGACCAGGACCTCTCGCCGTGCTGCCACCTGCTCAAGGGGGGCAGCAAGGCAATCATCAGAAAAACAAGGGGCACAGTGTCCCCCTGTCCTACCCTCCTGCCTGGCGTGCTTACCAGCAGCGTTCTGGGGAGCCCTTTCATGTTTCACAGCCTTTGAAAGGCTGCAGCAACTTTTTTAAACAGGCTGGCGGGTCACCATTGGACCCGGCGGTCATTGCTGTCCCGCCACCGCCCGCCCACTCCCACTATCCTCGGGAGCCGTGATTCACGCTGGGCGGGCCTTAAATGGCCAGCCCGCGTAAAATGGTGGCGTGGGCCCGATCGTGGGCGGTGATCATGTCCGCGCCTGCTCCTGCTCCAGCTGCCAGCCAGAAAATTCTGCCAACTGTCTATTGCATGCTGCTTCTGCTGTTTGCCAGACAGTAGTCCTGTGTTATAGCTTCTCCAGGTTGGCATCCCATTTTTAGGCATACCTGGTGCTGCACCTGGCATTCCTCATTGAACCAGGATTGAACCCTTCATTTTATGGTAATGGTAGAGTGGGGGGATATGCTAGACCATGGGATTACAGATTTTGGTTGGATGCAATTCTGCTGCTGCTAATGGCCCACAGCACCTCATGAATGCCCAGTTTTCAGCTACTAGATCTGTTCTAATCTATCCCATTTAGCACAGTGGTTAAGCCACATAATATGATGGACAGTTTCCTTAGCGTAAAAAAGGAACTTTGTCCCCAAAAGGACTGTGCAGTGGTCACTCCTACCAATACTCTTATGGACAGGTATATCTGCAACAGGTGGATTGGTGAGGGTGAGGTAAAGTAGGTTTTTCCTTCCTATTGGATCCCTCACCACCTTCCACAAACCCAGTCTGGTAGATCTGTCCTTCAGCCCGATCAGTAGTGGAGCTATGTGGGATTGGAGCACAAAATTAAGGATGTTTTCCTGCAATTGTATAGGGCTTTGTTGAGATCATACTTGTAGTACTGTGCACAGGTTTGGTCTCCAAAGTGTATACATACATTCTCATTCTGCTTACCTTTAACATGTTCATTGTATTGCCGCCCGCATCTGGTGCCTGGGCTAGTTTGAAATCTGGTAATCACTGAGTCTTTTATTCATTAGTCACCATCGTGCAACTCATTTGTTCCATGAAGACTAAAGAAAATGGCGGTTTAAACATTTCTTTAAAGCAGTAGTCATCTGATCCAATAGGGTCTCCTTCTGAGAGAACCTCAGGTTCACTAGATTGATTCCTGGGATGAGTGGGTTGTCCTATGTTGAGAGACTAAGAAAATTGGACTGATTTTCTCTGCATTTCAGAAGGATGAGTTGTAAGCTCATTGGAGGGTCTTGGCTCTTGCTCTATCCACTACGACAAGTGTGATTTCTCCTGCCACTGACATTGCTGTTGTGTCCTGCCACTATCTGCTTCCTGCTCACTCCCACCTTCTTTGCTTTTTCCGCTTGCTCTTTGCCATTCCCTCCTGCTGTCCACTTCCTGCTTATTCCCGCCTCTTTGCCACTGCCTCCTGCTGCTCGCTATCCGCTTTGCCCACTGCCTTCGCTGCTCCCTCCAGGATCCATGTTCTTTACAGTCCCAGCGCCTTCCACCACTCCTTTTGCCGCTTCCTCCTGCTCTTTTTGTTGCTCCCCCACCACTCTTCACCGCTTCACCCTGCTTTCCACCTTCTCTTGCTTTCATTGCCACTCCATTCCTGCTCAAGCAGGAGGGAGCGGCGAAGGGAGCGGAGGTGTGAAGCGTACAGTGTTGGGGGGCAGACAAAGGGGTTGGGACAGAGCAGCAAAGAGAGTCTAGAATGGGAGGGAGTGAGAACAGTATTGTATGTTCTTTGCTTTTTTTGTTTGGTCTGAGCCATCTTTGATGCAGGCAGCTACCTGGACTGTCACTGTCAATTGTTAAATTCCAATAGCTGCTTGATAACAAAGACAGAGACCAAGCCTTGACTTCTCCAAACCAAGCTTTATTCTGATCACATGAAACTCCACAGACACATTGTCTCACCTGTTTTACATACACCCAAGTGAAGGACTTAGCTTGTTAACTCGCAATTACGCACTGAAACACCCCTTGACAGTTAACTGTTTCCTTCCCTAACATCAATGACATCAGAGACACTGCAACTGCATGTGCACCGAGTGCATCCTTGCAGTTGTAACATCAGCAAACACAGCCACTGATATCGTACTTTTAACATAAAATATCCCAAGGCTTTACAAAATAAATTATGAAACTCAGCAACACAAGGAGATATTAGGGCAGATGACCAAAAGCCTGGTCAAAGAGGTAGGTTTTAAGGAGTGTGTTAAAGGAGGAAAGTGAGGTAGAGAGGTGGAGAGGTTTAGGCAGCGATTCCAGAGGAGAGGGCCAAGAAAGCTAAAGGCATGACCATTAATGGTGGAGTGATTAAAATCAGGAATGTTCAAGAGGCCAGAATTAGAGGAATACAGATAGTCTGGAGGTAACAAAGGCATAGATAAGGGTTTCCACAGCAGAAGGGCTGAGGTGGGGTGGATATGAGCAATGTCACCATTGTGCTATGAGAGGAGACTTGATAGAGGTATTCAACATCCTGAGGGGTATGGACAGGGTAAATAGTGAGAAAATGTCCCCACTCAAGAGAGCATCAAAAACTGGAGGGCACAGATTCAAAATAATTGACCAAAGGAGTAAAAGTGAGGTGAGGTTGGAGTATGGAATGAACTTCCTGAGAGGGTGGTGGAGCCAGGTTCGATCGAGGTATTCAAAAGGGAATTGGATTGTTATCTGAAAAGAAAGAAAGGTTACAGGGGTAAGGCAAGGGAGTGGGACTAGGTAGAATGCTCTTTCAGTGAGCCAGTGGAGATTTGATAGGCTGAATGTCCTCCTTCTGCACTGTAAAGTTTCTGTGATTCTGTTACAGAGGTGAAAATAGGCAGTTGTCATGATGGCACAGGTATAAGGTTGAACGCTCATCTTGGGGTCAAATATGACACCGGGCTGAGAACAGTCTGATTCAACCTCAGATAGTTGACAGGGAGAAGGATGGAACTGCTGGTAATTAAGGAAGTGGAGTCTGTGACAGGGGCAGAAGGCAATAGCTTCAATCTTTCAATCTAACACAGTTAAAGGAATCTGCAACTAACACATTCATCACAGGACAAAACTCTTGTAACCAGTATAATTTGTTCAGATTCACCATTCCCTTTATCCTTTCCCTCAGAATTTTCTTCAAAATTTGTCATTTTGAGGCCCCTGCCTCTTTGCTCTGCTACTACATAATAGTAACTCCAGGGAATTCCTGGGATTCGTTGCCCCTTTATTTTTGTCTTCTGTAGTAGTAGCCAGTTCTGCTAAAGGTGCTTTCATTCTTATTCTGTTTGTCTTCAATACTTCTGTTGGGATTTGCATCTGGTATCTGGACTACTTTGAAATCTGGCAATCATTGAGTCTCTTATTCTTTGGGTCATCATTGTGCAACTTATTTGTCCCATAAAGACTAAAGGAAATGACTGCTTAACCAGGAATTTCTTTGAAGCAGGAGACACTTGATTCAACAGGGTCTCCTTCTCTGAGAACCAACACCGGTTAGAGCCAGAAGCCTTTGAGACACTTTTGCACAATCCAGCAATTTAAATGCTAGTACTGATCCAGGCATCTGCAAATTTATTATACAATCTGTTAAAGTCTGTGATATATTCTTCTATGGAATGACCAGCTGTTTTCTGAAACCTTTCAAAACCTGACCATGCCTCTTGGCTATTAACAGATCACCTTCCTTCTAAAGTTCATCTAAGAACTCTAACAGAAGGTTCAAACCTTCACAGCTATCCAACTAAGATAAAAGCAAAATACTGAGGATGCTGGAAATTTGAAACAAAAACAGAAACTGCTGGAAAAACTCAGCAAGCCTAACAGCATCTGTGGAGAGAAAAACAGAGTTAACATTTTGAGTCCGTATGACTCTTCTTCAGAGTTAAAGCAAAAATGTGATGAAATTTATACTCTTTAAAAGGAGGTGGAGCAGGTAAAGCTGGATAGAAGGCCAGTGATAGATGGGGGCAAAGGAGAGATTGGCAAAGATGTCATGAACAAAAGGACAAAGGGGGTGTTAATAGTAGTGGTAAGGGCTAAAGAAAGTGCTGGTGGTGGCATTAAGATCAGAAAGCAGAATGTGATAATAGCAGGACAAGGTAAGCACTCTGGAAAGAACAACATGAACAAGTGACAGGTGGCTCTTGTGGGGGTGGGGTGGGGGAGGGGACGGTGATGGGAAAAAAGATCGAAAATAGGATAAAATGTGGGGATAAAATAATGAATAAATGAATAAAAATGAAAATAAATAAAAATAAGTGGATTAAAAAATAAAAAATTAAAATAAAAAAATAAAAATGAATATTGAAAAAAGGGATAAAAAAGGGGTAGGGTAGAGGAGAGAGTTCATGGTCTGAAGTTGTTGAACTCAATGTTAAGACCGGAAGACCGTAAAGTGCCTAATCGGAAGATGAGGTGCTGTTCCTCCAGTTTGCGTTGAGCTTCACTGGAACATTGCAGCAGGCCAAGGACGGACATGTGGGCGTGAGAGCAGGGTGGAATGTTGAAATGGCAAGCGACAGGGAGGTCTGGATCATGCTTGCAGACAGACCAAAGGTGTTCCACAAAGCGGTCACCCAGTCTACATCTGGTCTCTCCAATGTAGAGGAGACCACATTGGGAGCAGCGAATGCAATAGACCATATTAAAGGAGGTGCAAGTGAAGCGCTGCTTCACCTGAAAGGAGTGTTTGGGCCCTTGGATGGTGAGGAGGGAGGAGGTAAAGGAGCAGGTGTTGCACCTTCTGCAATTGCATGGGGAGGTGCAATGGGAGGGGGATGAGGTGTTGGAGGTGATGGGGGAGTGGACCAGGGTGTCCCGGAGGGAACAGTCCCTATGGAATACTGACAGAAGTGATGAGGGGAAGATGCGTTTGGTGGTGGCATCATGCTGGACTTGGCAGAAATGGCGGAGGGTGATCCTTTGAATGCGGAGGCTGGTCGGGTGAAAAGTGAGGACAAGGCGGACCCTATCATGGTTCTGGGAGGGAAAGGAAGGTGTGAGGTTAGAGGCGCAGGTGGTGGGTCGGACACAGTTGAAGGCCCTGTCAAACACACTGGGTGGGAAACATCAGTTAAGGAAGAAGGAATACATGCTAGAAGCCCCATTTTGGAAAGTGGTATCATCAGAACAGATGCAACTGAGATGAGGGAACTGATAGAATGGGATGGAGTCCTTACAGGAAGCGGGGTGTGATGTGCTATAGTCGAAGTAGCTGTGGGAGTCGGTGGGCTTGTAATGAATATTGGTGGATAGTCTATCACCAGAAATTGAGGCAAAGGTTAAGGAAAGGAAGGGAAGTGTCAGAGATGGACTATGTGAAGGTGATGGAGGGGTGGAAATTGGAAGCAAAATTGATCAATTTTTCCAGGTCCAGACGAGACATGAAGCAGCACCGAAACAGTCATTGACCTACCGTTAAAAGAATTGTGGGAGAGGGCCTGAACAGGACTGGAACAAGGAATGTTCCACATACCCCATAAAGAGACAGGCATAATTTGGGCCCATGCGGGTACCCATAGCCACACCTTTTATTTGGAGGAAGGGAGACAAGTTTAAGGGGAAATTGTTCAGTGAGAGAACAAGTTCAGCCAGATGGAGGAGAGTGGTGGTGGATAGGGATTGTTCAGGCCTCTGTTCAAGGAAGAAGCAGAGAGCCCTCAGACCATCCTGGTGGGGGATGGAGGTGTAGAGGGATTGGACGTCCATGTTGAAGAGGAGGCGGTTAGGACCAGGGAACTGGAAATTGTTGATATGACGTAGGACACCAGAGGAATCGCGGATGTAGGTGGGAAGAGACTGGACAAGGGAAGAGAGAACGGAGTCAAGATAGGAAGAAATGAGTTCCGCGGGGCAGAAACAGGCTGACACGATCTACCGGGACAGTCCTGTTTGTGGATTTTGGGGAGGAGGTAGAAGCGGGCAGTCCAGGGTTGGGAGCACCTCATGTATGTCCAGTTTGAGTTGCTAGATCTGTTTGAAATCTACCCCATTTAGCGTGGTGTAGTGCCACACAACACAGTGTACCTCAAAGTGAAGACTGGACTTCGGCTCCACAAGGACTGTGCGGTGGTCACTCCTACCATTACTGTCACGGACAGATGTATCTGCCACAGGTAGATTGGTGAGGATGGGGTCAAGTATGTTTTTCCCTCTGTTGCTTCCCTCACCACCTGCCACAGACCCAGTCAAGCAGCTATGTCCTTTAGGACTCAGCCAGCTTTTTCAGTAGTGATGCTACCAAGCTGCTCTTGGTGATGGACATTGAAGGCCCCACCCAGAGTACATTCTGTGCCCTTGCCAGCCTTAGTGCTTCCTCCAAGTGGTGTTCAACATGAAGGAGCACGGATTCATCGGCTGAAGGCGGCAGCAGGTGAAAATCAGCAGGAGGTTTCCTTGCCCATGTTTGACCTGATGCCATGAAGCTTCATGGGGTCCAGAGTCGATGTTGAGGACCCCAGGACAACTCTTACCCGACTGTATACCACTGTGCCACCAACTCGGTGGTGATGGTGGTGTCAAGCTGTTGCTTGACAAGTCTGTGAGACAGCTCGCCCAACTTTGGCACAAGCCTCCAGATGTTAGTAAGGAGGACTTTGGCAGGGTTGAGTTTGCCTAGGTCAATGCTGAGTGGTCCGTCCGGTTTCATTCCTTATGGATTTTCTAGCAGTTTGATACAACTGAGTGGCTTGCAAGGCCATTTCAAAGGGCAGTTAAGAGTCAACCACATTGTTGTGGATCTGATGTCACATGTAGGCCAGGCCAAGTAAGGACAGCAGATTTCCTTCCCTAATGGGACATTAGTGAAGCAGGTGGGTTTTTAACAACAATGGTCAACATTAGACTTTTAATTCCAGTTTTTTTATTGAATTCAAATTCCTCCACCATCAGTCGTGGTGGGATTCAAACCCAGGTCCCCAGAGCATTACCCTGGGTCTCTGGATTACTAGTCCAGTGACAATATCACTACACCACTGTCTCCCCTAATGTTGGACACTAAGTTTTGAGCTTTGCAAGCACAGGCTGGTTGGGTACGGTAAGTCCTTTGCCTGTTGCCAAAGGGACATGCTGTATAATATGATCCACCAATAATTGGGATGTATGGCCTATATACCTGGCGTCACACTGGTACTAAAATTCATATACCACATTACTCATTTGTGTGATAGGCAGAACATCTTTTCGGTTTGATGCCAGCATCCAGTTAGTAGTGAATACCACTCGTATTACATCTGCATAGTAGCAGTGTGAAATGGCTAGCTTCACCTGTTGCTCAAATTTTTGAAACGCTTTACCCTTCCAGGATGACCAGAGATAGACTGGGCAAATTTCAGGACCGAAAATGGCGGTCTTAGGCTGTTCATGTGTTCATATATACACAGTGAGCGATGATCTGATCAGGGTAGCCATTACCCTGCAGGGTGGCTTTGTTGCGCCCTATTTCAGCAACAAGTTTACACAGTGAGCAAATGGCTCAGGCTCTATTTACAACATTGCCGAAAAGGCCACGTTTGTATTGCATGGAACTGTAGGAATCCCACCACATATATTAGCCAGTGAAGGCAAGCTTGAGTTCTCTTGTGTTACTCTACTGTAGTAGAGAACACATTGGCATATTTCTCAACTAAAAAGTCAAGGAGAGGAAGCTTGTTTGCTCCATTTCAAAGGTGAACTTGGACCCTAACTGAAAATGGAAACTGAAAACAGAAACTGAAAAGGGAAACTGAGAAAGGAAACTGATCCTCCCCGTTTCTAAGGAAAACAAAAGCTGAAACGGAGATTTGGAAATTAAAACTTCTGGGCAGACTGAAACTGGTTGAGGTTATATAAAGGGATGCAGAGCTTGGTAGTCGTAGTTGATGAGTCCAGTGGTGCAGTTTAGACAAGTTGAAGATGTCAGAGTCCAGATCCAGAAGCTGAGGACAAGCTGCTGCAGCTGTTTCTGTTACTAGAAGATAATATTGGTGGATCTACGTCAGCCATCTCTGTCAGGCGTGATGGCTGAACACACACAATCTTCCACAGTTCAGCTCATTAATTATACACCCACGAGAAGCAAGGCAAATCTAGTGGTGGAGTAGGCAGGAAGTCACCCATCACGCTGTTACCTCATAGGGTCAAAGGTCCTGGCATTATATTTAAAGGGCACCCGGACAGCCATTCACTCAATGCAGGTCAGGAGCTCCTCATTACTCCTCCAGAGTCCATGTGGCCGCAGCTCATACTGGAGAAGCTGGTAGATGTGAGTAACCACATCCCAGGACATTGGAAGGTGCCTCCGGCATTGCCTTTCGATCATTTCTGGATAAGAAAACCACCTGCAATACCCATGATCTGGCCAATGCTCGCCGTTGCGGCGGACGCTGTTCACCAGCATCTTGAACTTCTAAAGGTCCTGCTGCCTCTTTCTGCTCAGGCCCTTGCTCCTCCTGGCCCTGTGCCAACCTGCGATGGGCCCTCCTTCTCTTCATCTGGATGAGAGCCATTACCAAAGCCTGCCTCATCGTTGCCTCAGTAGATCTGTGAATGAATTGAAGTGATACTTTTAGTGAGTATGTTGTTTACAGGTTTCCCTCCATCCCAAAACCAGCAGACCAGCGCTAAGCCCTTCATCTGGTCTCTATCCAGACATGGCATCTTCACCCCATCTCTTCCAGGTGAAGAACATCCTGAAGGACCAGAGGTGGGTGTTCCTCCTGTTCATACATGACTGCGCATGGTGACATTGCTTTTTGACCAGAGTGATGGCAGTCATGTGCAGGAAGCCTCCCTCGGACACTTTTCCGCTTGCTTCCACTCCCCTCGAGACTCCATAGAGAGACCATTGCCTTGGCAGCATAGAAAGATTTTCCACATGGGCCCTTGTCAGCTATAACCATTCGCCCGGGAGGATGGAGGTTTGGCTGCTGTCCACCAGCCATGCTCCTGGGAGGCATCCACCTCTCTCCCTCCCTTCACCCCTGCCTTTGACTGCAACCAATGGCAAATAGTACAAAATGAGTGGCAACTCCACGTCTCGCTGGGATCTAGATGTTATGACACCCATGAGTCAGGAACAAATCTGCTGCCATGTGGGCTTCACCATAGAGAAGAGAAAAAAAAGTGAGCCTGGTTGCCATCCAGTTGCCTCATAATTATTAGGGTGTCCCTTTAGTCAGCCACTTGTGCTGACCTTGAACTCCATCCAGCTGAAAAGATCTTCCTCCGACTCCCATGTATCCTACTGACTAACTAACAGCGTGGTCAAGGTCAGATTTGAAAAATGGTACACATCACGTTCCAGGCATAGTCCACACCTTCTACCCTCCCCCTGTCACCCATCAACTTACCCCCATCACCCTTGACCCGTAAAATATCACCATTCCTCGCCCCCCCATCACCCTTGAACCTCCCCCCGTTACCCGCTATCATGATCCACTTCCACATGATTTCCCTCTCCTCAGAGCAACACCTGTTACTGTCCCCATGCCCACCCTGACCCTGCCCCCTCCCATTAACCGAGTCAGCTGTCTAGCCCCACTCCCTGGGACCCGGTCCATGAGACATTCACTCATAAAACTCACACCCTGGACCTGCCACCCTACTGAATCCCACTCCCCCCTCTGACTGTGACTGTTCTTTCCTATCACCAGTACCTTGAGTTCACTCCCTCAGATTCCACCATCAATACCACCGACCCCGCCCTCTAAGACACTCTACCACCCCCCCCTTCCCCGGACCATCTCTCCCTCCATTCCCTGGGAACTCATCCCCCCCTTGTCCAGACACTCTCCCCCACTTCCTTGGACATTCCCCTCACCCCCTGCCCACTTCCCCACTTAGTCTGCCTCCCTTGTCCAGCCTTGGCACAGCTTTTGCTACCGGCTCTCAATATGAGTGAAGTTATGCGAGGTCCTCAAGAAGGCGAAAGCAACATCTACTGACCTCAAAGCTGTGGAAGAGGTGAGGCTTGCCAGGTACATGCCACTGATACACAGTTGTAAAACTGAATGTCTAAATCCTGGCTGGCAGGGAACTTAATTTGGTGGGGGAGCTTTATTCCGGCAAGCTGGTCTTTTAATGAGCGTACATGAGATGCTAATGAATGCAAATGGAGTTTCCGACATTGTTTATTTGGAAGCTAAACTCGCCTTTAACCCACCTTGAAAGTCAGGAGGACAAAATTCAAACAGTCTATCCCGCTGTCGTGAAACAAATTTTTTGCCTCCTGCCAAATTAAATGCCCCTGCCTGCCATGATTCCCACAGCTGGTGGGACAGGGAGATTCCACCCAGAATTTTGAAGGGCTTTGTGAGACAAAACAAATTTCCTGCCACTTTGAATGAACTGACAAGCCGGTTTTCACAGAAGACTCAAGGGTGGTCACTATTCCGGGAAGAAGCCTAGAGGTAGAACAATGAGACTGCAGCGCCGAAGGAAACAGTGACACATCGGCAAGGAACCTTGGAACAACATTACATTCCCAAAGAGGTCTACAAACAGCTGAAGATCAAGAATATGGAATGGCAAGCAAAGGTTGAAGTTCTCAGTAAAGTGTGTGAACTCTTGCAAAAACAATTGGCAGAAGAGTAATCACAGAATGTACCCTGGAAAAGCTGTATAGAGGGATTATACTTCACCAAGGAAGAACCAATCACTGGAGACAACACTTCATGGGGCAGAAACCAGGCCTCGTTCGTAATCTAGCTGGAATGGCATCCTCCTGAAGGCTCAACCAGAAAACCACATTCAAATGTTGACCTTGTTTGTAACCTCTCTTCCCTGTTCAAGGAGCAGGTCTGTTCTTCTCCTTTTCATGTCCCTGAACCAAACCAAGGGCCAGACCAACCCACAGTGCAGGAGGTTACCACTGCACCCCTAATGGAGGTGACGCCAGAGCCAGAAGAGCTCCTGCCTCCACCAGTGGCCATGGTGCAGTTGATTGAGATGACCTACACACCAGCAACTACCAGCCAGTGTGATGAAACCACAGCACCCACTGGAACCAGGTAGCAGCCTGACGCAAACACTACTCAACAAAAGTGAGCTGCCTGTACACACTTCTTCCACCCACAGGATGGCTCCCCCCTCAAACCCAGAGGCTTCCAAGCAGCGGAAGAAGAAAAAGAAGACGGGATGCAACCAGCAGCCGGATGGATACCACTCCTATCCACCCAGAAAAAAACAACTACCACTCAAGGTACCAAACCACTGTCATAGCAACCTGACCGACCAGGCATGGTGCAACACTCGCCAATGGAAAAAGTGCACAAAGCCATACCTGCACCTGGCTCCAACCAATGATCCGCCACCAAGATCAACAGCCCCTAGATCCTATCACTCTCCCAGCCGGATGGCAAATGAGGCGTGGTAGGGGTGCAAGACCTCAAGATTGCCTCAAAACCTGATGTCAAAGACTTGAGGGGGGGGGGGGGGGGGGGGGAGATGTGGTTAAAGGAACCCTGTTAATGTTGTAATGTTAACCACAAAGTAGTTTAGAGTTAGAGTAGTTTCAGTTGCAACACTAAAGTTAAGTGCACAAGCCTTATGACAACACGAGACTTGAATCAAACTGTAAGTAAATATTGTAAGTCTATATCCGGGGGGGGTAAAGATTTGGGGGGAGGTGTAGTAGAAGGTTCCGATACATTTAAGGGTTAACCTGAGGCTGAGCACACTACCGCCCACCTGAGATGTAAGAAAGCACATGATCTAGAGCTCAAGTCAGCAGTATAGAGCTAGGTAGCAACATGTAAGGACATGCCATGGAGGCCTCTCCACACCCGTACCCTCCATTGTAAATATATACATAGTTTAGTAATGTTAATAAAGACTTCTCGGTAAGTTCTACAGGACTGCTTAATGGTGTCTAAGCAGGACACACCAGGGGTAATGACAACCCAACAAAACACTATTCTCCATGTTGTTTACTATATTTCCGAGTTTTATGTCATCGACTAACTTAACTAACAGTGATATTTCCTAACTTTGTTTCTGGAATCGTTACTGTAGGTTATATGTTGGGGCTCTAAGGCAAGTTATTTCCTTCTGTTCACAGGTCACCCTAATAGTCTGAAGCCTCACCTCCCAAGCAAATGACAATGTGGGCGGAATTCTCCATGCCCACTGGCATCAGGCATGTTCGGTGGCATGAGTGGACAATATGGTGAGGAGGCCAAAAATTGGTTTCATTTTTGTCATGAAACCAGTTTGTGATCATGCACTCAGCCCATTGATGGCAGGCCGCGTTCCCCACCATCAGACGTTGGGAACTTCATTGTAATACATCAGTATATCAGTATAAGGCCAGCCGGCCAGAATTATCCCCTCCCCCCGCTGGATTGTCCACCCATGTCTTGGCAAGTGTGATGTGCAGAAGTCGGAACTTACCGCCAGGGCCTTGTTCACATTGTGGAAATCCGAGGAGCAGAAGATGCTGGAGCCCGACAGCAATGGCACACTGGAGGAATGTCCATGGCATGCTGGGTGGATTCTCATGGACATGGCTCCACTGCGAAGCAGCTCACGGAAGTTGGAAAGTCATCGTTGATACTCACAACAAATAATGGTCGAGGGGATGGGAGAGGAAGGGCTAGGATCAATTGGGAGAGGGAGAGGTGTCAGGAGTGTCAGGTTGGGAGGGGGAAATGAAGGTGTTGCGGGGGTGAAGTTGGGACGGAGGGAATGAAGGTGTCAGGGGGAAAGGTTGCGAGGGGAGGAGGGGTAACGGGGGAGTAGATGGCAACTGGGGAGATGTATAAGGGGGATGAAAGATGTAAGAGAAGGAAAGTGGAGGGAAGGTGTGTGGAGAGGGGAAAGTATCCAGAGGCAGGAAGGAATGCAGTAAGCGGAGGGAGTCCAGGGGGAGGAAGGAGTGCAGAGAGGGGAGGGTGTCCAGGACGGGGAGGAAGGAGTACGGACAGAGAGGATGAAGTCCAGGGGGACGAAGGAGTGCAGAGAGGGGAGGGAGTCCAGGGGGAGGAAGGAGTGCAGAGAGGGGAGGGAGTAAGGGTGGAGGAAGGAATTTGGAAGGGGGAAGGAGTAAAGCTGGAGGAAGAAGTGAGGCAGGAGGAAGAGCTAAGGCTAAAGGAAGAAGTCCGGAGGGAGGAAGGACTAAGCATGGCAGAGGAAGTAAGGCTGTCTGAGGGAGTCAGGAAGGGTGAGCGACTAAGCGGGGGGGAGGGGGAGTCTGGAGGGAGGGTGGGAGGAAGGGGTTCTGGGGGGTAAATGGGTTCATGGGGGGTGGGGGAAGGGGTTCTGGGGAGGATGTGGTCCGGAGGGGGGAATATACAGGTGAATGTGCAAGGGAGGGGTCTGATGGGTCCATGACAGTCTCCTGGGGAGTGAACTGAGGGTGGGTGTAGTATGAGGGAATGGTGAGAATGACTGAGGGCAGAGTGAAGCAGTAGGACAGAAGGGTGAGGGTTCGCTGGTAGCGATAGAAGGGACGGCGAGGGTGGTTGGTGGGGACTCGGGGGAAGACATGGACCCTGGGGGTGGGAAGGAGGATGTCGAGGAGGTGAATACAGATGGGGGTGAGAATTTCAGGAAGGAAGGGAATGTGCACATTCACCTGGACATCCCCGAACAAAACGGGTTGTGGTTGGTAGGTCACAGCGAGGAGGTGGAAGGTGATGCCAAGGGGTCAACAGTGATGGGAAAAAGGAAATGGGTGACAGGGGCAGGGTAAAGGCCGGGGGAGTGAAAGTGAAACCGAATTAGCACCATGCTGTCCAAATCGAAAGTGAAACGAGAGTTGTGGTGGGTGAGATCTGGTGTTGCTTGGCAGTGTGATCAGTGGGTGGGTGGAGATGCAGGTCAGCTCAGATGGACAACTGAAAGCGAACCCCAGGAGGCAACATTGAAAATACTCAGGACATTGAGATGAGTGTGAAATGTGAAGGCTCCGAGTGTGTGAGAGAGTGCTTGCACGAGGCTCCGAAAGGCCCTGTCACACACACTTCTCCCTCCAGGATCACTCGTGAGCCGGCCGCTCCCTCTGCGGTGACAGGGGACAAGGTTGAGGGGTTCTCAGGCAAAGGGGACTCAGGGAGTGGACGGCCTCCGAGATTCCTGAGTGGATGACCCAGGGGTGTCCAGCTGCCGCTTCTCCTCCCTTCAGGTGCTGGCCTGACTCATTGAATGGAAGGAGCACCTGGAGGGATGTTGAGGTGCCCCGTTTCCCCCTCGCGTTGCCACTGCAGGAACTCACCCATGGCCCCCGCGATGGAGTGCAGGTCTGCGCACATCTCTGCATTCTGCTGGTCCAGGGTCTCCATTATGTTTGCCATCCTCCCCATGGAGACCTCCATGTACAGACCTGTGGACACCACTACATCAGGGAGCAGGCGGATGCACTTCTCCAACTTGCGAGCCACTCTGTTGAGGACTTCCAACAGCTCTGTGTGATGTTTCCCTGCCTTCTGCTGGCTCTCCAGGATGTATTGGTAGGCCTAACCTAGAGGTTAATCATCTGACTTGGACTTCACAGACCCCTCATCCCCAGCAGTCTTCTGAGTGCTAGACAGCTCAGCTGAACCTGCCTCCTCCTGCTGCGGACACGTGTCCATGCGATGAACACCAGATTGTGAAACCGAGCCTGCTCTAGATCTAGAGCCCACTGAGGTGTATGATTCTGCGCTGGTGCAGGGTGTGGGTAAACGCTGTGATGGGTCTTCCAGGCTGCTTATTTCCAGCTCTTCAATGGAGGAGGTGTCCCCTTGGCTGGAGGTGAGAGACTGGCTGGTTGAGGGTGTCAGTCGCCTGGCAGAGCTCCCTGTGAACTGAAGTATAGATAATTAATGCATGGCAGCAGAGTCAAAGCAGGAGAGAGAACACTCACAGTTGCATTGAAAGAGGGATGATGTGTTGCAGGATCCTCAGGTGGATGTTCACTGCCGACCTCATCGTTGCTGCAGGCAGGGTCCACGTCCTCAACAGTTGCGGCAATGGCACACTCTTCAAAATGAGTGAGGAGCCTAATGTGGGCCACTCCACCCCTGGTCTGCTATCTTGCCCTGCTGATGTGAGCAGGCTTCTCCTGCATGGAAACAGATGGAGAGGGTGTGAACAGGACACATGGCACTGCCTGGAATGTTTGTGTGCTGAGCGGAGCCATGGACGGGGTGAGGACAGGAGCTCAAGAGGATGTGAGCCCGATGGAGATGTGAGGGTGTGTGTGAGAGTTAGTGGTGTTGTACCTTGAGGTGTGAGAATCCTATGGATATGTGATGAGTCTGTGAATGTGTGAGTTGAGAGCGATGAGAAGAGTGAGTTACCCTGGTGGAATGGATAAGGCCATTCTTCCTCTAGCAGCACTGGTTGGCTGTCCTCTTTTTCAGACCACTGCTGCCACCGCCTCCCAAACTGGATTGGTGATGCAGCTGCTCATCCTGCAGCAAGAACGGGTAGGGGACATCATGGTGAGCCTCCACAGCATTCTAAAGGTGCTCAAGGGACACGTCACTAAACCTGGGGACTGCAGTCTTCTTGCCTTTCGGGGCCGTGTTTTCCATGGAGTAGTCGTGGGCTGAGAGCACTGAGAGGTATGCACGTGGCTTGACTTTAAGTATGTCACCTGGCGTGATGAAGTGGCAAGGTGATGACGTGGCAGGCGAATGAGAGCCTGGTCACCATGGAAACAGTGTGTTTCCTGGAAATGTGTAATTAATGAGGCAGGTTTGGGACGATACAGCGTGAAAAGCCACCATTGCAGCCGATGGATAAAATGTTGTTTTACCTGTCCGCTACTGCACTTAGTGCAAATCTGGGACAATTCCGCCCTGTGTTTTTACCTTTTTGATGTCTAGATACATGTAAGAAAATTCAGAAGGTCGAACAAAGAATTTTGTTGCAATAGTCCAACTATTGGAATACATCACCATGTGGTCTACTTGCCTTGGGTAGACAGAAAATTGTATATACTATCAGAGCATAGCTTAGGCTATAAATGTCTAAAAAAAATTATTGAATACAAAAGGTCAGTTCTTGTTACAAACAGCATGTTTACAGTAATTACAAACTTCAACTAATTTTATAATGCCAAAAGCAACAAGCATCTCCTGCCTTAACTCCTAATATAAAACAGACAAAAAAATACAGCCTCATATTTATTACATGGCTACTTGCTTGCCCAAGTTTCACGACTGATGACGTCAGATTAACTGATCTCTGGCTACAACCTAGCTAAGATAGAGTCTAAATTCCTTTGAAGATAAACCAAAAGAAAGAACATTAAAACTGTATTTCTCATAACTACATGTAGTGAGACATGCACATAATTCAAAACAGAATACTGCTTTCAAAATAACAGAACTTTTAAAAGGAGCCAGGTCTTTGAATTGAACTGCTTCACCATGTAAGAAAGTATCCAGTTCCACTTAAATGCTGCTGTAAAAACCCAATGAATACATTTCAGCAGCTACATTGAACACAGTAGACTAGGCAATTAGGAGAAGAATTCCTGTATACAAATGTATGTCTGAATATTAATATTGGGAAGGCTATTGTCCAGCTTCACCAAAAAGCATGTGCTATTTTTCTTTAAGTGAACCTTAGTTTTGAGCTTGTCTGTATTTTGACCAGCATGGCAGAATCCAATAAATAATCCATCAAAGGCAAAAATTTTTCATTTTTGTCACATTGCCAAACATGTTTTTCTGATCATAATACAATTGAATTCCATATTAAGCTTGAATGGGACATATTTGACACCAAAACAAAAATCTTAAACTTAAACAAAGCCAATTACATGGTTATGAGGGGAGAGCTGCCTAAGTTTGATTGGATAAATGAATCAAACAGTATAGCAGTAAATAAATAGTGAGAATTTTTTAAAGAAATTATTCAAAATTTTAAACAAATATATTTTTAATTAGAAAACAGAAAGTCAGTGAGAAAGATCCATTCATGGCTTAATAAGGAAGTTAAGAATAGTACTAGATTAAAAGAAGGTTCCAAAGAATAGCAGTAAACACAAGGATTGGGAGAATTTTAAAAACCAGCAAAGGGTGCCCAAAAAGTTGATTAAAATGGGGAAGAAATAAATATAAGAGTAAACTAGCCAGGAATATAAAACAGCCTGTAAGAGATTTTATAAGTATATAAAAAGGACAGTAGCTAAAGTAAATGTTTATCCCTTAAGGCAGAGACAGCAGAAATTACCATTGGGAATGAGGAAATGATAGTTGAACAAATATTTTGTCTACGTCTTCACAGTAAAAGACACAAATTACATGCCAGAAATAAAGGGTAACCAAGGGATTAATAAGTGTGAGAAACTTAAAGTAATTAATGTCAGCAGAGAAAGAGTATTAGATAAACTTAAGGAATTAAAAGCTGACAAATCCCCAGGACATGATGGCCTACATCCTTGAGTTCTAAAAGAGGCAACTGCAGAGATAGTGCACCGGTCATGACTTTCCAAAATTCCCTAGGTTCCAGTGCCGTTTCAGAGGATTAGAGGTTAGCAAATGTACGAGGGTCTGGTGAGCTGGCCATATAATGATATGCTGATGTATTACAATGAGGTTTCCGACATCCGATGGCGGGGAACTTGGCTCACCATTGATGAGCTGAGCAGATGACCACAAACTGGTTTCACGACGTGTTAAACCGATTTTTGGCCTTCTCGGCATGTCTGCTCATGCCACCAAACGCACCTGACGCCAGTGGGCACGGACGACTCCACACAATGTCCCAGACGCCACCATTGTCATCCCTAGGTATGTCCTGTCCCACCAGCAGGACACCAAGCAGAGGTGATGGCACAGTGGTATTCAGTTGGGAGTGAGTTGCCCTGGGAGTCCTCAAAATTGACTCTGGACCCCATTAAGTCTCATGGCATCAGGTCAAACATGGGCAGGGAACACGCCTGCTGATTACCATGTACCGTTCCCCCTCAGCTGATGAATCAGTGCTCCTCCACGTTGAACACCACCTGGAGGAAGCACTGAAGGTGGAAAAGGCACAGAAAGTACTCTGCATGGAGGGCTTCAACATCCATCACCAAGAGTGGCTCGGGAGCACCAACACAGACTGAGCTGGCCATGTTCTGAAGGGCATAGCTGCTAGACTGGGTCTGTGGCAGGTAGTGAGGAAACCAACAGGAGGGAAAAACATACTTGAAGTTGTCCTCATCAATCTACCTGTCGCAGATGCATCAGTGCATGACAATATTGGTAGGAGTGACCACCACACAGTCCTTGTGGAGATGAAGTCCCGTCTTTACATTGAGGATGTCCTCCATCATGTTGTGTGGCACTACCACCATGCAAAATGGGATTGATCTTGAGCAGATCTAGCAACTCAAGACTGGGCATCCATGAGGTGCTGTGGGCCATCAGCAGCAGCAGAATTGTACTCAACCCCCCACTCATACCACCAAGCCAGGGAATCAACCTTGACTCAATGAAAAGTGCAGGAAGGCATGCCAGGAACAGCACCAGACATACCTAAAAATGACGTGTCAACCTGGTGAAACTACAACTCAGGACTATTTGCAGCATAAGCAGCAAGTGATAGACAGAGCTAAGCATTCCATAACCAACAGATCAGATATAAGCTCTGCAGTCCTGCCGCATCCAGTTCTGAATGGTGGTGGACAATTAAACAACTCACTGGAGGAGGATACTCCACAAATATTCCCATCCTCGATGGGGGAGCCCAGCACATCAGTGCAAAAGACAAGGCTGTGGCATTTGCAACAATCTTCAGCCAGAAGTGCCGAGTGGACGCTCCATCTCGGCCTCCTCCAGGGGCCCCCAGCATCACAGATGCCATTCTTTAGCCAATTTGACTCACTCCACGTGACATTAAGAAACAGCTGAAGGCACTGGATACTGCAAAGGTTATGGACCCTGACAACATTCCAGCAATAGTATTGAAGACTTGTGCTCCAGAACCTGCTGCATCCCCTAGCCAAGCTGTTCCAGTATAGCTAGAACACTGGCATCTACCTGGCTATGTGGAAAATTGCCCAGGTATGTCCTGTACACAAAAAGCAGGACAAATCCAACCCGGACAATTGCCACCCCATCAGTCTACCTTCCAACAGCAGAAAGTGATGGAAGTAGTCATCAACAGTGCTATCAAGAGATACTTGCTTGGCAATAACCTGCTCGCTGATGTTCAGTTTAGGTTCCACCAGGATCACCCAACTCCTGACCTCATTATAGCCTTGGTTCAAACTTGGAGAAAATAGCTGAACTCCAGAGGTGAGGTGAGAGTGACTGGTCTTGAAATCAAGGCAGCATTTGACCAAGTGGCATCAAGGATCCTGAGAAAAACTGGAGTCAATGGGAATCAGAGGGAACATTCTCCTCTGGTTGGAGTCATACCGAGCATAAAGGAAGATGGTTGTGTTTGTTGAAGGTCAGTCATCTCTGTTCCAGGACATCACTGCAGGAGTTCCTCAGGTTAGTTTCCTAGGCCCAACCATCTTCAACTGCTTCATCATTGACCTTCCTTCCATTATTAGGTCAGAAGTGGGGATGTTCACTGATGATTGCATAATATTCAGTGCATTTCACGACTCCTCATATACTGAAGCAAACCATGTCCAAATGCAGCAAGAAAGTGGCAAGTAACATACACCACACAAGTGCCAGGCAATGACCATCTCCAACGAGAGAGAATCTAACCATCACCCCTGACATTCAATGGCATTACCACCACTGAAACCCCCACTATCAAAATCCTGAGGGCTACCATTAACCAGAAACTGAACTGGACTACACATATCAACACTGTTGCTCCAAGAGCAGGTCAGAAGCTAGGAATCCTGTGGTGACTAACTTACCTCCTGACTCCCCAAAGCCTGTCCACCATCTACAAAGCACAAGTCAGGGGTGTGATGGAACACTCTCCACTTGCCTGGATGAGTGCAGCTCCAACAATACTCAAGAAGCTTGACACCATCCAGGATAAAGCAGCCCACTTAATTGGCACCCCATCCACAAACATTCACTCCCTCCACCACCAACACACAGTGGCAATAGTGTGTACCATCTACAAAATGCGCTGCAGGAACTCATCAAGGCTCCTTAGACAGCATCTTCCAAACCCACAACCACTACCGTCTAGAAGGACAAGGGCAGCAGATAGATGGGAACACCACCACCTCGAAGTTCCCCCCAAGTCACTCACCATCTTGACTTGGAAATATATCACCGATTCTTCACTGTCACTTGGTCAAAATCCTGGAACTCCCTCCCTAACAGTGCTGTGGGTGCACGTATACCACATGGGCTGCATCAGTTCAAGAAGGCAGCTCACCACCACCTTCTGAAGGGCTACTACAGATGGGCAATAAATGCTGGCCTAGCCAGCGAAGCCCACATCATGGAAATTAATAAAATAAATTTGCATCTTATTAAATTCCAGACATTAGACAGTGGGTATCGCGGCCTGCTATTGACTGGGGGGGGGGGGGGGGGGGGGCGGAATTGTGTCCTGGATTTATGTCGTCGGGAAACATGACTAGGGCCTTGTCACAAGATTCTTCGATCTTGCCACCGAACACACCCACTGCAAACAGGGGCGGAAAATCCCGGCCATAGAATCATGGAATGGTTACAGCACAGAAGGAGGCTGTGCTGGCTCCCTGCAGGAGCTATTCACCTTGTGCCATGCCCCCACTTTTTTTCCCATAGCCCCACAAATGTTTCCTCTCCAGATAATGATTCAATTCTCTTTTGATCGCCACAACTAAATCTGCCTTCACTACACTCTCGAGCAGTGCTTTCCAGATCCTAACCACTCGCTGTGTAAAAAGATTTTCCTCATGTCACCATTGCTCCTTTTGCCAATCATCTTAAATTGGTGTCCTCTGGTTCTTGACTCCACACCTTGTCACAGACTTGATCCAGACATGCACACAAGAGATAAATGCAAGAGGAGAGGTGCAAGGAAATTTCTTTCTTTTTAATGTTTTGATTCACAAGTCGCTGACACTGCTGGTAAGGCCAGCATTGATTCCACAACCTGAATTGCGCTAAAGAAATTGGTGGTGAGCTGCCTTCTTGAATGACTACAGCCCATGTGGTGAAGGAACATTGCACACTGCTATTAGGTAAGGACTTCCAGGATTTTGACACAGCAACATTAAAGAAATGGCAATATATTTTCAAGTCAGGATGGAGCATGACTT
The DNA here is from genome assembly GCF_964194155.1 of Cetorhinus maximus. NCBI lineage: Eukaryota > Metazoa > Chordata > Chondrichthyes > Lamniformes > Cetorhinidae > Cetorhinus > Cetorhinus maximus. The sequence goes on from NC_135885.1 coordinate 88,439,808, forward strand.
TGAGCATGACTTGCAGGTGGTGCATTCCCATACATCTTGACTTTTTAGGTGCCAGATGTCATGGGTTTGGAAGATGCTGCCAAAGAAGACTCGGCAAGTAGTTTCAGTGCAGCCACTGTGCACTGGTGATGGAGGAAGTGAATATTTAAGGCGGTAGACAGGGTACTGATCAAACAGGCTGCCTTGTCTTTGATGGTGTCAAGCCCCTTGAGTGTTGTTGGAGTTGGATTCATCCAGGCAAGTGGACAATACTCTATCACACTCCTGACTTATGATTTGTAGATGACGGACAGTTTGGGGAGTCAGAAGGTGAGTTACATATTGCAAAGTACCCAGTCTTTGTTCTTCTTTTGTGACCACAGTATTTATATGGTTGATCCAGTTCATTTCTGGTCATTGGTGACCTCCAGGATGGTGATTGGCGATTCAACAACGGCAATGCCATTAAATGTCAACGGGAAATGTTTATACTCTCTCTTTTGGGAACAATCATTGCCAATCACTTGTGTTGCGCATATTTTACTTGCCACTAATTAGCGCATGGTTGGATGTTGTCCAGGTTTTGCTGCATGTGGGCATAGACTGTTTCATTATTTTATGAATTGCATTGGAAACTAAATACTGTGCAAGCATCTGTAAACATCTCTGCTCCTGACCTTATGATGGAGGGAAGGTCATTAATAAAGCAGCTGAAGATGACTGGGCCCAGGACACTATCCTGAGGAACTCCTGTAGTGTTGTCCTAGGGCTGAGATGATTGGCCTCCAACAACCAGAACCATTTTGCTTTGTGCTGGGAATGACTCTAGCCTGTGGAGAGTTTTTCCCTGGATTGCCCTTGACTGCAATTTTGCTAGGGCTGCTTGATGCCAGACTCAGTCAAATGCTACCTTGATATCAAGTGTAGTCACTCTCATCTCACCTCTGGAATTCAGCTCTTTTGTCCATGCTTGCCATCAATGTAAAGGGGGCATTCAACTAACTATAGCATCAAGACCCTAATCAAAACTGATTTTCGTAAAGAATCAAAAGCAAAATTTCTTTAGTGCTGGAGTCATAACTGACAAGCAGGAAGATGGGTGTGCTTGTCAGGGCAAAACATTGCAGCCCCAGGACATCACTGCAACAGCTTTTCCTCATCCCAACCATTTTCAGCTGTTTCATCAATGATCTTCCCTCAGACATAATACATGGACAGGGCTGGTAATTCTGCAGTGTTCATCCAGTCACAATTCCTCTAATAGTCATGCCAGCCAACAGTAAGACCCAGGGATCACTGAGGTTTGGGCTGACAACTGGGAGATAATATTTGTGCTACATAAGTGCCCGGGTAATAAACATTTCCAATAAAAGATCCAACCTTCTCCCCTAATCCTCTACAGCAAGACCATCACTGAATCCCCAACTATCAACACCTTCAGTTGTCACCATTGAACAGAAGCTTGACAGGACCAAGCATTAGCAACACTGTCACTGAAATAGCAGGACATTCAGTACTCTGGCACAAGTTTCCAGGTTAAACCCACCACACACTCTCAACAAACTTTAAAACCCTCCTAAAAACCCAAATTTTAGCCAAGCTATTGACCACCCTTCCTAATATCGTCTTTCTTGGCTTGGCATCCATTTCTGTTTATGCCCCTGTGAAATTGCCTAAGGACCTCGTCTAGGTAACGGTGTTATATAATGCAAATTGTTGTTCTGGTGAATGGCTCATATCTGACCCTTTCCCATGCTTCCCCACCATCTGCAAGACTCAATACTTAAGTGGAATATCTTCACTGACTTGAATGAGGGCAGTCCCATTAGAAGGTCAACACAATCTGGAACAGATTGGTTCACTTGGTTGATGTCCTACCATTGAATGTAACAGTCGCTATATCCAACACCACTATATTGTGGCTGCTGCATATACAGGAGGCACGACATCAGCTTAACAGGCTTATTTGGTCAGCATCTCTCAGGCCCACAATTGCTACCACTGAGAAGGACAAGAGAAGCAAGACCATGGGAACACCAGCAGCTCCAAGTTTTCCTCCATCTTACATTTTGTTCTAACTTGAACACGTACCATTATTCCTTCATCGTCACTGTTTCAAAATTCCGCGATTGTCTCCCTATCACCATTGTGGGAGCACCAGCAGCACTAGGACCGCAGTAGTTTAAGGCGATGGCCCACCATAACCTTTTCAGGCCAACTAGGCACAGGCCATAAATGCAAATTTTGATCTCACCCCAAAAACAAGTAAAAAAAATAGCTATCAAATTTCTTGAAAATTGAAATGTATTAAGCACTTAGTTTCATTTCATTGAACGTAATTACTCTTTATTCTTGCTTTCTTGACCTATTTATCCATTTCTTTTCATTGCAACTTCTGCATTTATTTTGTACTAATTATATTAGGTGGCCTAGAAAAAAGTTTAAGTATCAGCAGACAATGAGCCTTTGGGCAGGGCACATTTTTTTTATTCATTCACGGGATGGGGGCTTCGCTGGCTGGGCCTGCATTTATTGCCCATCCCTAGTTGCCCTTGTGAAGGTGGTGGTGAGCTGCCTTCTTGAACCAGTCTATATGGTGTAGGTACACCCACAGTGCTGTTGATGATGACAGAAAAAACCTTATTGCTAGGATCCATTGTAATAAGGAGGGATATGACACAAACAGATTTTTTAGAGACTGCTGGGAGCACAGGAATGCTTGAAGGAATTGCACTTGGCTCAAAAAATTTGCAAAAATATAGAAGTAAATCCTCGTCTAAGTGATCGCTTTTCTGATAAGAAAAGGGTTCTAGTCAATAAGTAAACAGGTGTGATGACTTTTTAAAATCTTTTCTCTTTACAGCAGATTTAAGCCCAACCAGAGTTTTCCTGCAAAACCAGAGGTTCTGCAGCAATCACTAAGGAGCCCTCTTGAGCGCAGGTCATTACGTTTATCTCCAATATGTATTTCTGCCTTCAAAGCAATTAGGGCTTCCTCCCCAGCAATGTCGAAGTCCAGGCTTTTTAGTGTAGCAAAGCTGTGCAGGGTAGAGCAGGGCACAGTTATACATGCTGCAAACCCCCCCTCCGAACCTGTCTTAGCAGTTAAAGCATCTCTTTAAGGTGGTCCTGTCAATGACAACTTTTGTAGCGGATATATCTTATTACAGAACTTCTCTACGACTGTTTGAGCCACTCTTAGTTGGCCATTATCCATGGGAGCAAGGGGAAGGCTTTGACACCCACAGCTATCCACTGAAATTATTTTCTTCTCTGAAATTACCCTGGGCCATAACCTTTGAATGCAGTCGTCACCTTCATAGAGAGAGCAGTAGGTAGATGATTGGCTGCAGATTTTCGTACAGTAAGTGGCAGAGCTTCCTTCTTCGAAGCACATTCTTCTTATGGACATCTATGGGGATGGAACATTGTGATCCATTTTCCTTAAATGTTACTGACTCTTGAGCTGGTCATCGGCCTGCCGGTGGATTTGTGGTGCCCATTTCAAGACTAGAAATGGAGCTAAGGCAATTCCCTTCCCTGTATATCTAACTCTTAAGCTACTCTGCTCTTCTATCCAAATGAAATTTTTACCATGCACTGCATATTTCCTCTTCTTATTCTTTCTCCCAAAATGTATTATTTCACATTGCTTGGTACTAAATTTCCCAATCTGCCAACCTGTCTGTGTCCTCTGTTACGATCCCCATAGAGACCAATAACTTTCAAAGGAAGATTGCTTCCCTCAGTTTTTGGAGATTTTCCAAATTGACTACCAGCAGTAAGGCCAAGACCAGTGATTTCTCCTCCTGGTTTCACCATGGCAAATCTACCAGAGTCTTTAGATTGCCACAGCATGAGTCTCTTTGACCAGAAACCGTCCACCCTCCCATGTTCTGCCTCAAAACTTGCTGAGGACTTGCTGCCTTCTCCCCTCTGCCTCTCTCTCTCCAAAAAACTTGGAGACCAAAAGTCTGTCCACAGTTAGCCCAGCTGTTTTTCTCTTTGTTTTCAGTGGGCAGAATTTTCTGCCTGTTGGGCGGGTGGGCCCGACCCAATCTCTGGCGGGCGGGGAGCCAATCCCCACCGGAGAAGTGGGCCCCGCCGCCATTTCACGTGGGTGGGCCAATTAAGGCCCGCCCAGCGTGACGTCCGGCGGGAAGTGCTATGCGCTTCCTGTGCGGGCGGGGGGATTCCCCAAAAGTGAGAGTGCAAAGTGCTGCCTCAGGGAGATCGCCGACACTTTTAAAAATGTTAAAAATAGAAAAAAAAAATCCTTAACATGTCCCCCTCATGTGACAATATCTCATGAGATGGGACATATTCATAAATTACACTAAAACTTTATTAAAACTGTTTAAATCCTTACATGAAACTTCATCCCGCCAGTGGATGAGGTTTCATGTTTTCTCTATTTGCCTGGCCTGCCCGCTAACCTTAAGGTTGGACGGGCAGGTTCTTTAATTGTTTCAATAATCCTGTCAATGGCCTTAATTGGCCATTGACAGGTCGGCGGGCCCACAGCTGATTTTGCTGTGCCCCTGCCTTCCTGAAAATTTAAATGGGGCGGGATGATGTTGGGGGTTCCACCCAACGTCATCCCGCGTCATTTTACACGTTGGCGAACGGGCCCCACCCCTTGCTCGCCGACAGCAAAATTCAGCACAATGTGAACATTTTGTACCTTGCTCCAAGTATCAATCTGTGCCCCCCTGTCCCCGTGGTAACTAAGCCACCCAGGCTTGTTATTGGGTGGAATTCAAAGCAGATCACAAGACCCTCTTCATTCTTCCATTTTATCTTGAATTAAAGAGACAATCCAAAAAATAATCATCTCATAAAACCTCATATTCATAACACCTCCAGAAATAGTTTACAGTCCTCTTCATACTTTACCTTGCTGCCTATTTTTATGCCATGTACAAACAATACCAACTATACCAGAGTCCAAATAATTTATAATTTTTATCTCTTATACCTCTCTATATATTTTTTTTTATATTGAGAAGTACAATTATTTTAACGTTGGCCACTGGGAACACCATTGTTTCTAACATTCCAATCGAAAATCGCCCATTAACCACTACTCTGTGTTCTACCCTTTAATTAATTTTGTTCCATGCTACCACATTCCTTTTATAGTTGGTGCTTCTGAGCGGTACTGGAACCTTTTGGGTCCATAATCCCAGTGGGTGTCAGTGCTTTCAGGAAAGGGAAAGAAAAATACTGTGGGTGATCCATAGGAAATGATTTGATGCAGACGATAACAGAAGTTATATCTCAGTTTGGCACATGGGATCCTAAGACCATAAGACCACAAGACATAGGAGCAGAAATTAGGCCATTCGGCCTATCGAGTCTGCTCCGCCATTCAATCATGGCTAATAGGTTTCTCAAACCTATTCTCCCGCCTTCTCCCCGTAACCTTTGATCCCTTTACCAATCAAGAACCTATCTATCTCGGTCTTAAATACACTCAATGACCTGGCCTCCACAGCCTTCTGTGGCAATGAATTCCATAGATTCACCACACTCTGGCTAAAGAAGTTTCTCCTCATCTCTGTTCTAAAAGGTCTTCCCTTTACTTTGAGGCTGTGCCCTCAGGTCCTAGTCTCTCCTACTAATGGAAACATCTTCCCCATGTCCACTCTATCCAGGCCTTTCAGTATTCTGTAAGTTTCAATCAGATCCCCCCTCATCCTTCTAAACTCCATCGAGTATAGACGCAGAGCCCTCAAATGTTCCTCATATGTTAAGCCTTTCATTCCTGGGATCGTTCTCGTGAACCTCTCCTGGACCCTCTCCAGGGCCAGCACATCCTTCCTGAGATGCAGGGCCCAAAATTGCTCAAAATATTCTAAATGTGGTCTGACCAGAGCCTTATAAAGCCTCAGCAGCACATCCCTGCTTTTATATTCAATCCTCTTGAAATAAATGCCAACATTGCATTTGCCTTCCTAACTACTGACTTAACCTGCAAGTTAACCTTAAGAGAATCCTGGACTAGGACTCCCAAGTCCCTTTGCACTCCAGATTTCTGAATTCTCTCCCCATTTAGAAAATAGTCTATGTCTCTATTCTTCCTACCAAAGTGCATGACCTCACACTTCCCCACGTTGTATTCCATCTGCCACTTCTTTGCCCATTCTCCTAACCTGTCCAAATCCTTCTGCAGCCTCCCCACCTCCTCAATACTACCTGTCCCTCCACCTATCTTTGTATCATCTGCAAACTTAGTCAGGATGCCCTCAGTTCCTTCATCTAGATCATTAATGTATAAAGTGAAAAGTTGTGGTCCCAAGACTGACCCCTGCGGAACTCCACTAGTCACCGGCCGCCATCCAGAGAAGGACCCCCTTATCCCCTCTATAAATACCATTTTCCAATGGCAGGGGTTAATCTCCAAACTAATACTGTAGTCTCAAAGTCATGAAGAAGAATTTCAATGTTTACACTAGTGTGGTTTGCTAAGTGACAGAAAAGGTTTTCATCAAGAAAAAAAAAAACTGTGCTATTGCCTAGCAACAGGAGTCCAGAGAGAGAGAGAGAGAGAGAGAGAGAAAGGCCCCCACCTCCCCCCCACCACACACACACACAGAGAAACCTAAAGCAATTTGAGTTCAGTTGGTCAGAGTACTCTAAAGTTGAAAGGAGTTGCCAGCAGAGGGACAGATAGCAAGTCCCAAACTAAAGTTGAAGCCAGCTGCCAAGAGAAGCAGGACACAGGAGAGGGAACTGCAAGGAGCAGGTTCCAAAAACTAAAGAAGAAAGTCCCCAAAACCAGGAAGTGCAACAGGAGAAAGTCCCAAGAAGACCTTCTAGTCAAAGGAAGGACAAGCACCTGGAAAAGGCCCTGTTAAGTGAAGTTAAAAGTAAGGGGTAGAGAGAAAGGCTCCAAGCTTAAAGGGAGAAGGTGCAGGATACAGATTCAAAGCAATATAGGCTTGCAAGAAGCCAGAAAATCCAAGGATTCAGCTGACGATCTGTAAATCTTTATTATGAGCATATGAAGCAGTGGTGTTCTGTAGGAATGGCTGAGTCAGTGAGAGAGAGTGCGTGGAAGGCAAAGCTTGAGTGCACATGGAAATCCAGGGGAGAGGAACATTGGAAGGAGAGTTTGAAACCCTGGAGCTGGACCCTTGTGGAAGGCGTCTGAGAGAAAGCATCGTTTGAGAGAAGGTTCCAAAGTGAGTCCTTCAAAAGGGGAGATTGGAAACCCTTGTGTGAGAGACGGAGTTCAGTGAAACCAGTTGGCTCATGGTGTGACAATTGTTTGGGGGAGGGTTGAGGAGAGATCCATAGCATCTGTTTGGGGTGGCATCTGTCACTTGGTTTCAGAGTGTGGTGTGCCTGACCACAGGTTGTCATGGACTGTGTACTTACTGTCAATGTTAGAATATAAAATAGCTTTTGTAACTTTTGCTATCCTTACAAATCTGTATAGGTATAGTTGTGGGTGAGGGAGCATTGTAATATAATTCATCTTTTCTTGTTTAATAGATATTTTATTCTTTTGTTAAAAGTTCATCAGCTGACTCCTGTGACTCTGTTCAGTAGCCGCCCTCCACGTTTCGAAACAAAAAATAAAAAAAAGTTATGATCTATTGAGCCGGGTTCCACCCTGGGATCTGACTTGTCTAATAGTAACATCAGCTGAGATCATAACGGTGGTTCAAAATCAGGACTACTCCCTGTTAAGCCGCAACGCGCACATTGAGCTTAACCTCCTGAAATGGGTTGGCGAAAGCAACCAGCAAGGTTCCAACTTCAGATGACAGTTCCTGAGGCTCTTCATGGGATTGGGCTGCCTTAAAAATGCCTACCAGATCACACTTAGGAGTGACGCCAAGCCAGCATGTCTGCATTCCCTGAAATATCCCCCACCCCATCATGGAGGAGGTATGGTGACAACTGGATGACATGGTGAACATGGGAGTCACTTCCCCAATCAAGAAACCCACCACATGGTGCTCGGGGATGGTCCCAATCCAGAAACTGAATGGGTCTCTCCACATCTGCATGGACCCCACAAACCTTAACAAACATTTTGCCAGGAAGGTCCACCCCATGTTGTCAGTGGACGAGAGTCTAACCAAGCTTTCAAGGAACACAGTAATTTCCAAGCCAGACGCAAACAGTGATTTCTGGCAGCTTCCCCATGATGAGGATTCCGGACTCCTAACTGCATTTATCACCCACTTTGGCAGATTTTGCTTCAACAGTCTGCCTTTAGGATTACGTTGACGCCAGGGATATTCCAATGCACAATGTCAGACATCCAGCAGGCTCTTCAGGGGGTCATTTCCCACATGGACAAAGTCCTGGTCCACAGGGTCACTCTGGGAGAACATACAAAAGGCTCACGGCAGTTCTTGGAGCAACTGCAAGAGGCAGGGCTGACCCTGAACGACAAATGTGAATTCACCAAAACCTGCAGCTGTATCCCGGGCCATGTCGTCAGCAACATCAGATCGAACCCCACAAAACCAAGGCGATCACGGATTTCCCCACCCCTTCATCAGTCCCTGACCTCCAGCACCTCCTACGAATGGTCAGCCAGTTTACTTGACGCAAATCATGGAACCATTGAGACACCTGCTCAAGAAAGACCAAGTGTGATTTTGGGACTCCCAGCAGGAACAGGCGTTTGCTTTCATCAGGGAGATGTTATTCTTCACCGACATTCTGGCCCTGCGTACCACCATAGCGGCCAATGCTTCATCCACAGGCCTCGGGGCAGTTCTCTTTCAAGAGCAATTGGACGGCACAAGGTGACCCGTCTACTATGTTCCTAGAGGACTATTAGACACGGAAACCGGGTACGCCATCATCGAGAAGGAAGCTCTGGCAGTGACATCGGCCTGTGAGAAGTTTTCCAACTACATCATTGGCCTCAAAATCACAATCGAGACAAACCATAAGCCATTGGTCTCTTTTGTTAAATGAAAACGAACTCACAAAGGTGCCTCCTCAGATCCAGAGGTTTCGCCTATGTTTCATGCGATTCACATATGAGACCATCTTTGTCCAGGGGAAAAAAAAAAAATCAGAAGACAGCAGATGCACTTTCCAGGGTCACCATGGGCCTTCCAACCAAACAGGACTAGACTTTGTCGCAGAGCTGGAGGCCTACTCTCAAACAATTACCACGCTCCTACTAGGAAGCACAACCTGGCTCCGCCAAGAGCAGCTCCACGATGAGGAGTGTGCCCTCATCCGCACCTATTGCTAACAGGGATGGCCTCGTCAGAGACCAAGTGATACTTCTGTCAAAACATGGTTCGAGCAACAGAGCCACTTCACAGTCATTGATGGCTTCTGTTCTATGACAATCGGCTAGTCTTTTCAGCCTCTCAGCTGGTGGTACCTTCAGAAGATACACCTGGGTCACCTGGGAATCACTAAGTGTAGGGCATGAGCCCAATCTGCTGTCTGGTGATCAGGCATCTTCATTGCAATAGAAGAAACCATTGCAATTTGTCAGGTTTATGCACTGCCAAGACCAGAGGGAGCCATTCATTTCCACGCAGTTCCCCGACAGGCCATGAAAGGCTGGCCATTTACCTATTTGTCTATCTACTCACCACAGACTACTTCTCCAGGTGGGTGGAGGTAAAGCAACTTCATACAACCAGTCATCAAATCACTTAAAGAGATGTTTGCAAACCATAGCATCCTGGATGAGCTTATATCTGATAACAGCCCACAGTTCTCTAACGCATTCTTCGCAAACTTTGCGGCCGCAGCCAGCTTCCATCATTACACCAGCTCTACAAGATACCCGCAGTCAAGCAGAGAAGTGGAATGAGGGGTCCATATGGTGAAGGCCCTCCTGAAGAAAAATGAGGCCCTCCTCATCACATTGCTCACTTACAGGTCCATCGCTTACAGTGCAGCCTGTGCCTATCTGAGCTCCTGATCACCAGGAATGTTCATACACAACTCCTGATCCTGCTGAAGGAACTCCTTCCAGGGTTGGTAGCCAAGGACTACCAGGCTGTACAAGCAAGAGAGTAGTCCTGCAGGCAGAAGCAAGCTTCTACCTACAACATACGGCACCACACCAGACACTTGCCACAGCTGCAGCAGGGTGACAAGGTCTGGATCCCAGACCTCGGGAGACAAGGGACAGCCCTCTGCCAGAACGAGGATCAACCCCGGTCCTACCAGATTGGCACACCAGAGGGCACAGTCAGACGCAACAGGAGGTGTCTCCACCCTCTCCCTAGACAGGCTCCCTCCATTGCATGATGGACGATTATTGACAAAAATGTCCAAGCACCAGACCAACCTCCAAGCCAACAACAAGAACAAGCAACACCAGAGCCTACCATTCTCCCAACAGAACAGCGAACAAGATGTGGAAGGGTTGTAAGGCCTCCAGACCACCTGAACCTGTACCTTCAAGGAGTTGGAGGGGGGAGATGGGGTGATGTTAATTCTGTTAATGTTAATACTGTAACAGTAATGATGTTGGAATAACATCAAGGTTGTAACAATAAAGTTAACGCACAAGACTTAGAACAATGAAAGACGCGGAAGTAAAGTAACTCTATATCCATAGGATAAAGACTTGGGAGAGGTGTAGTAGAAGGTCTGGTACATAAAGGGTTATTGTGGGACTGATTACAGTACTGCCCACACAGTGATGTACAAAGACACCTGACCCAGAGCCACGGTCAGTCTGGAGATGGACACAGTTCAGTAAGACCTAGAATGGGGTCAGCTCCATACCTGAATCTTCCACTGTAAATATGTACATAGTCATGAGTTGTTAATAAAGGCTTGCTGTTAACATACTCCAGGCTATGAAGCCTACTTCAGGGTGTCTGAAGCAGGATTTTTCAGTTAGGACATGGAGTCATTTTGAATGGTTTCAACCATTCCACTGGGCAATGGCTTCAATCATGGCCGGTCCAATGACTGAGCACTACTTCCTCCTTGGGGGTGAAGGCACGCACCTGTGCCCGTCCCGAGCTGCTGCCTTCAGTTATGTGTCACCCAACTGTCCTGCAAGACAGAGAAAAGTGTGTCAATGAGTGTGGTGCAATCTGTTTAAGTGATGTGGCAGTCAATGTTAAATAGTTGGCAGTGGTTGTAGGATGTGAGGTTTAGCTATAAATGTGAGGTATCAATCGTGATTGATAGATACTGTTGTTATGTGTGTTGTATTGAGCAGAGGTGAAGTTGGTAGAATGTGGCATTTGTAGATGCATTCACTTACCTTGACCACTTGTGTGAGATCATTAAACTTCAGTCAGCACTGCATCCTCACCTTCAAGACTACACTGTTGCCATTGACATGCACGTGTATCAGCTCCCATTGCTCTCTCAAGGTTTGCCTGGAGGTCCCTGTGGCTGGAGGATCTTTCTCCTCCTGTTGTCCTCCTGCACCAAAGCATCCAGTGCTCTGTTGAAGAACCTTGGAACCCAGATGTGCCATTCCAGTGTCTTTCCAAGGTCCAAGTTACTTCTGCAATGAATTGCAGCCCCAGCTCAGCTTGCCTTAAGTAATGCAGACTTAAACTCATTTGCCCCTCCAGATTTTGCATCTCTGTTCAGGTGTGCAACTGCTCAGCAGTGAACTTAGCACTGGCTGCACGCAGAAACCATTCAAATGAACAAAGTTTGCCTTCTGCATTGGAATAAACACAATAAATCACACATTGTGATCCCCACTCCCACTTTGGACCTTATCCAATCCCCTCCCCCCTCAAAAAACATTTTTTGGGCTTGATCCAATTCCTTACTCCTAGGTTGCCAGCTGAGATTAAATGTATTCCTGGAGATTTCATCATATGATATGGCCCTAAACTCCAGCCAAGCGTCCATCCTTGTGACACACTGCCTTCCTATGCCAATTGGAAAGCAAAAAGACTGATTACCCAATTGGATGATTCTTGACTGTCAGCCAAACAACCTTTTTTTTTAACAAAAACAAAAATAGCTGGAAAAACTCAGCAGGTCTGACAGCATCTGCGGAGAGGAACACAGTTAACGTTTCGAGTCCGTATGACTCTTCACTTTTTTTTACCCCATTTTCAATATTTTTATATCAGGGAAAGGGTAATGTTTAAACGTTTTTTTTTTAAACTGTCCTTTTTAATGTCCCTATAATTTTTCTCCAGGGTTACACACACCAGTCCTGGAGAATGATGTTTCATTCCTGGAGACACCAGGCCAATCCTGGAGAGTTGGCAACTCTCCCCCCATCCCTCCCAAATGTGCCCAGTGTGCGCGACCTTCCCATTTGCTCTCTCCTGGTTCCAAATGCTGCCTGCAATGCAGGAACTGACAGGATTTGGTATCAGGAGTCCAGGGAAGGATTTGAGAGTGGCAGGGCGTTTCCTAGCAACTAATAAACACAGGCGAAGCAATGGCCGCAGAAAGGGGTGTGAAACCAGCTTTTACTTTCAGGCATCTGAGTAACAAGAAGATCAACTTCATGGAGGATAGTAAAACCAGAGACCTGCTTGTGAGATGGTAAAATCTGCGGTCGGAAAGTAATGGTGCGAGACTCAGGCTGGGATCCGAGTGCTCACTGAGAGAGGGGGAAAGGGGAGCAGGAACTTACCGGCTGATTCATTAACTTAATGGTCTCATTGATTTATCTAACCGCTGGATTATTATCTTTATTATTATTTGAAGTCACCAGGCGACCAGACAGTAGCCTTTGGGTTAAAGGCTTTTAAATTGACAATGTGACTACTTTTAAAATAAATTACTAGCATTCACCAGAAACAAAGCTCGTTAGTCTTTTACAAGCTGATATTGAAATAGTATTTACGACACGAGTTCCAATAAAGATTTTCTCCTTTTTGCATTTTCCCTCCTGTTAGGTCAATGCATGGAAGGATCGCAGTGCAGGTTTTTAGTTTTGATCAATACTTCCAGGCTTATGAAAAGGATAATTTTGTACTGGTAAGTGCGGTATATTCTCGCGTTATTTTTTTCATAAATTACCGAACTACATATTTGCCCAATGGTATTTTTGGCGCTATGATAATGCATGTAATTTTGTTTCAAATATCCGCCCACAGTGTCTTGTTTAGCCATCATGTAATTTTGAAGAGCCTTCTTTGATTTATAGATCTTGTATCCAACACATGTTTGGGCTCATCAATTTTGTTTCCCAGAACTCAACAAAAATATCCTTTTAAACATAACTTTTAAATCAGTTGTAAGTAAAGTACTATCCTCCTGAATGTTCTATGAATATCTGTATATTATGAATGTGTAGTGGGTCTAAAACATTTTTGGTTGAAGGATGCCTTTTCAAATGGATTAAGAATCAAGAACCCTCCCCCCGCCCATACATACACACAGCACCATCACAACCTAAAGTATAATAATATAGTATATTCATAATATAAAAATGTTGCATGTGATGAGCGGTTTAATAATGCTTTTAAGAAAACAGGTATTACCTACGGCTATCAGTGAGGTAGGTGTTATATTCCGGAAAGCAAGTTGTGAAAGTTAGAACTAGAGCCAATCTTTCCACACTTTATAAACATTTATTTACACAATTACACATTACAAGGATGTACCTTCTAACACAACAACTACAGTTAGTCAATTTATTAGGATACTAATGGATCCCTAGTTATTGCTTACTAACTGCAAACAATTAAACAAAATTAATATACAATTAACAATGGGTATGCCTGTTTTTCACTGCAAAATCTGTCCATCCTTGACAGGAGCACAGAGTGAGCATGAATTCAGATAGAGAAGGGATCGGAGTAGAATAGAGCACAAAAAAAGCACTGGTGGATCAGAGGGAGAAGCACTGGGAAATCACAGCATGGAGAGAATGGGTAAGGGGCAAGCAGGAGAACTAGGGAGAACAGGAGACTCGGAGAGAGAAGGGCACAAAAAGAGCAGGGGCCTGGAGAGAGCAAGGGGCTGGAGAAAGCAAAGCAAAGAGAAAGCACCAGAGGAGCAGAGGAAGAGCAGGATCATGTCAGAGTTGAGCACAGAGATGCAGAGAGAGAGGGCAAGAGCATGGGGTCAGCAGAGTGTGGAGAAAACAAGAGCAAGGAGAGAGCACTAGAGGAGCAGGGGGAAGAGCAGGAGTATGGGGAAACAGAACATACCTCTGGCCACTGCTCACTCATTTCTTCTTGTCACAATGCCCCAGGTGGTTGCCAGTATTGGTCACCTGTAGGGCCACCCGAGTCGTGGACCCCTGGATGGTGTCTGCAAACCCCAAGGAGCCCCCCTGACCCCATTTAAGAACCACTGGCTTAGATCTGTCCAGAAACAGGCATTTTCATGGCCTATTGCAGTGTTAATGCAGAATTGTACCAGGCCAACAAATCACAGCACATGATATTTATAGAAATTCATATATTCCACTACTCTAGTTCAATTACCTGTGGTAATCCTTTTCTATCCTGGAACCTTTTGTCTACAAAATGACTTTATATTTTCAGCAAGTAGCCTTTCACACTGTGCCCTACTGAACTTTTATGTTTTTCAGATTCATAGGGTAGACTCAATCATGAGATTTTGTTCAAACTGTATTCAAAATTGCGCTGGTTAGATTACTCTGCAAGTTTCTGATCAAATTTATTTGCATAATCACAAGCATAAAATGTTCATGAATCAGTGCAATTGGATAGCATAATAGGACATAATTGTTTGTTTTCTTTCATTAAGGAGTATTCATTGATGCCTTTAAGAGTGGTAACCTGGTGTAATTTTAATAGAAATGAAAATGAGTTTATCACCAAAATAAGCTTTTTTATAAGCTTATCCAGCCTTCCATTTAAGAGTAGACTGCTTTAAAATCCCTGAAAATTAATCTCTAAAAATAAATATTTTAAATTTTTAAAAATATTATAAATAAATATACTTAAATATTTACCAGTTTCAGTGGTAAACACCAGTCAGTTTCTAAGTAAATTAATATTCCTTGATATGAAAATCTTTTAAAATGTGCTTATTAGTGCCTGTGTGCCTAAGAAAATGAACATAATTTGAAGAGCCTTCGCTAACCAGTGTAATTGGCCGTTATTGTAATTTTGACTTGGGGTTGGTGGGGGGTGGGGTTATGAAAAATTTCATGGGCAGGGCATGGTTGAAGTGAATTAAATCTTAAATCAGTGTAAAAGATTACATTTGTTATGACCCACCCCTAAGTGAGGTTCCCCAAAGTTGTTGACCCAGGCAAGACCCCTCAATTTGTTACCGTCTGGCTGGGACAGCCCCAAATTGTTATGCCCCAGGTGAGGAGGGATGAACTGGCTCCATGTTTTTATTCAACTGCCCCCCCACCCCTCCCCATGCTCTCTTGTTGGTCACAACAAGATTTAATCTAAAAATGATCCCTTTCGCCGATACTATTCTCCCAGACCCAATCGTTCTGGTTTTGTAGGAGCCAATTTGATCAAGACTTTCTTGAGTTAAAGGTAAGAGTAAGTCTATTAACTACTAAAGGCAAGAAAGGATAAAACACATGCATAAACGGTCATACAGGTTAAAAGTAGGAATTTAGCTTGAAGTATCTGAATATATATGTATATGTGTATATGTATATATGTATGCAGAACAGTCCTTGACTCATGGGGAGTGGGTGATTCAGCGTTGTGGCTGTTGCGATTTGAGATTCCAGTGGAATTGACTCCGGGAGATGAATAGTTGGTTTTGAGGTTCCAGTAGTGTTGAATTTAGTAGAGAGGGAGAGAGATTGGGATACCTGCAAAATGGTGTATGGCTGTTACTTCTGAGGCAAATTTCCAGCACTTGCTCTCTCTCAGAACACCCACCAACAGACAGACACCGGGGCAGCTTTTCAGCTCACTTTTAACTCCTTCTTTGTACATTCCAAGTGGGAAGCAAATTCACAAATCTGTCTGGGCATTGCTCACAGGATTTCTAGATGAAATGATACTAATTTCCCATTGTGTCCCATTGTCTCTACTGCAGGGAGCAATTAGTTGCTGGATGTCTTTAAAAGTACCTTGTCTGGTAACAGGGTGGGGTTCCATTACTTCTTAGGGAGTCACCCTGCAGCATTCTAGCCAGTGGCTTGTGTGCATTTTTAAAAACTCAGGTCTTATTTTTAAAATCCAATATTTACAGACACAATTCGGTGTTTTTCTTTCATTATCATGATACAGAAAACACAAAGCAAACATATTTTGGGTGTAGTTCACTTACATTCAAGTTCCATGATCTTTTGCATTGGTTTAGCTAATTTTGTCCAGATTGCGCTAATATTGCACAGGCAAAATACTGTGGATGCTGGAAATCTGAAATAAAAAGAAAAAATGCTGGAAAAACTCAACAGGCCAGGCAGCACCTGTGGCGAGAACCAAAATTAATGTTTCAGGTCGAGATGACTTTTCATCGGGACTGAACAAAGATAGAAATGTAAGAGTTTTTAAACCAGTGAAAGGGGGAGGGGCAGGAAGAACAAAGGAGAAGGCCTGTGATAGGGTGGAGGGCAGGGGAGATAAAATAAAATATTTTATGATGCAACAGTCAAAGAGAGTGGTTATGGATATAGTAAGGAAACAAAGGTTGCGTCCAAATGAAGCATGAATGGCTACGTAAGGCTATCTGAAAGCAACTTGAAGGGATAAAGAAAGAAACAAGATAAGACCAACCCAGCAAAACAGTGAAGAGGAAAAAACACATAGAGTACGATTCCTCAACGTAGCCATTCACCTCTCATTTGGACACAACTTTTGTTTCTGTACTATACTCATTACCACTCTTTTTGGCACCTTGAAATCTTTCGTTAATCTCCCTTGCCCTCCACCCATCCTTTGTTCCTCTTGCCACCTTCCTGCCCCCTTCCACTGGCTTAAAAACACTTACATTTCTATCTTTCTTCAGCTCTGATGAAAGGTCAGCTTGACCTGAAACAGTAATTCTGCTTTTCTCCACAGATGTTGCCAGAGCTGCTGAGTTTTTCCAGCATTTTTTTCTTGTTTTTGTTACTCTGATATTATTAGTGCAAATGAGCAGAAACTGTATACCATTGTTCTTTGCCAAGTGTCAAATGAACTTAAGATCTAAATGAGTGTTTGAATGTTACTGTCTCCTAATGTAAACTGAGTAAACTTTTGGAGAATAACTAGGTGGCTATTTCACTTTATGAAAAGCCAATAGAATAGGACAACAACATATTCTACAGAGTGGAGCAGTTTGTTAAAAGAAAGAAAGACTTGCATTTATAAGGCACCTTTCATGACCTTCGGGTGTTCTAAAATGTTTAGATGAAAGCAAAATACTGCGGATACTGGAAATCTGAAATAAAAACAGAAAATGCTGGAAAAACTCAGCAGGTCTGGCAGCATCTGTGGAGAGAGAAACAAAGCTAACAGAGCTGCTCTGAAGAAGAATAATACGGACTCGAAACGTTAACTCTGTTTCTCTCTCCAATGATACTGCCAGACCTGCTGAATTTTTCCAGCATTTTCTGTTTTTAGTTCCAAAGTGCTTTACAGCCAGTCAAATAATTTTGAAATATAATTGCTCTTGTAATTAATGTAGCAAATGTGGTAGCCAACTTGTGCACAGCAAACCCCTACAAACAGCAACATGACTATGAGCAGGTAATCTATTTTAACTAGTTGGTTGAGAGGTAAATACTGGCAAACTCCCCTGCTGTTCTTCAAAATAGTGCCCTAGAATCTTTGATGCCTAACAGAGAGAGCAGACGGGGCCTTGGTTTAATGTCTCATCTAAAAGATGGCAATTCAGACAATGGAGCACTCCCTCAGTAATGCACTGCAATGCCAGTCTAGATTTTGTACTCTAGTATCTGGAGTGGGATTTGAACCAACAATCTTTTGACTCAGAGGTGAGAGTGTTTCCAATGAGCTCAGCTGACATTACTCACTGCATTAGCATTGATAGTAGTAAAAAAATGTATTTATATAGCACCTTTATTATTCCAATGGGATTTCAAAACACTTCACATCCATTCACTGTTATGTAAAAATGTATTTAGTAATATATATGAGAAATACATTTAGCAAATAATTATTGTATCTGTTTATTGGATTCATTCATTTTATATATTTTACCCCATAGGCATTTTTCCAGGATCCAAATGTTATGGCTAATCTGAAGATACTCTCACCTTTATCATCTGAATGGACAACTCTAGGTATGAATAGCATTGCTGTCAAAGCTGTTGTAGGGAATAATTTAGTTTGATTTGATTTAAATGGTAGACTGAATTGAACACCAATTGTTACAAACATTGCACAAATTAAGATAACTGTTCTCTATTTTAAAGTACTGTGAAAGACAGACAAAGTCGGCTATTCCAGTTATATAGCTCAGCAATCCTGAAGTCTAAAAGTAAAAGCCTGAAGTCCCCTCATTGAGGCATCCAGTTGATTCTTAAATTATTCCATTTTCTACTTGTACTACTGTACCTTAGAGTCCATTCCATATGGTGACTACTCTGTGTTTAAAAAAAATCCTGATAACAGTTGTGAATGTATATTTTAATAGTTTAAACCTGTGATAACTTATTCTGCTCTTATAGTTTAATTTGAACAATTTTGTTTGATTTACCCTTTTAACTGTACTACTAATGATTATGTATACCTTGATGAGATCATCTCTTAAACATCTCTTTTCAATACTGAAGGACCCATGTTTCTCCAACCTTTCCTCATATTTAGACCTCTGAGACTGTGTTTTGTGGTCCAGAAATAGACACAGTACTGAAATAGTGTTCTGACAGTATGCTCAGGACTTCTTCTGGTATGTATTTTACTGATTTGGCTCTATACTTCAGCATTCTACTGACTTTGCTAATTATGGCTTTGCTATGGTTGGACATTTTGAGCACTTCATCTGTATCAACTTCAGTACAATTCACAGAATACGTGTGTTGCCTATTTCTCCTTTCAATGTAAATTACTTTACATTTGTCCATGCAGAATGTACTCTGGGTAAGGGGCCTTCAATGCCCATCACTAAGAGTAACTTGGTAGCACCTTGACTGAACTGGCCAACTCCTGAAGGAATCATGGAAAAACCTGCTTGATTTCGTCCTCACCAAACTACCTGTTGCAGATGTACCTATCCATGATAGTATTGGTAAGACCACTGCACAGTTCTTTCAGAGACAATGTCCTGTATTCACACTGAAGATATCATTCATCATGTTGTGTGGCACTACCACCATGCTAAATGGGATAGATTCAGAACAAATCTAGCAACTCAAACTGGACATACATGATGGTGGACCATCAGCAGCAGGATTTTATTAAACCACAATCTGTAATCTCATGGCATGACATATTATTCACTCTAGTGTTACCATCAAGCTTGAGGATCAACCCTGGTTCAATGAAGAGTGCAGGAGAGCATACCAGGAGCAGCACCAGATATAGCTAGAAATGAGGTGCCAACCTGGTGAGGCGACTACATAAATGCTAAACAGCAGAAGTAGCATGTGATAGACAGATCTATGTAACTCCACTGCCATTGAATCATATCAAAACTGCAGTCCTCCCACGCCCAGTTGTGAATGGCGATGGACATTTAAACAACTAACCAGAGGAGGAGACTTCTTAAACATCCCCATCCTCAGTGATGGGGAAGCCCAGTACGTACATACATACGAATGTACGAATTAGGAGCAGGAGTAGGCCACTCAGCCCCTCAAGCCTGCTCCACCATTCAATAAGATCATGTCTGATCTAATTTTAACCTCAACTCCACATTCCTGCCTACTCCCGATAACTTTTCACCTTCTTGCTGATCAAGAATCTACCTACTTCTGCCTTAAAGATATTCAAAGACTCTGCCTCAACCACCTATGAGGAAGAGAATCACAAACTCTCAACCCTCTGAGAGGAAACATTTTTCCTCATCTCTGTCTTAAATGGACGACCCCTTTATTTTTAAACAGTGACCCCTAGTTCTAGACTCTCCACAAGAGGAAACATCCTTTCCACATCCACCCTGTCAAGCCCCCTCAGGATCTTATATGTTTCAATCAAGTCATCTCTTACTCTTCTAAACTCCAGTGGGCACAAGCCTAGCCTGTTCAGCCTTTCCTCATTAGAACAACCCACCCGTTCCAGGTATTAACCTAGTAAATCTTCCCTAAACTGCTTCCAATGCATTTACCTTTTTCCTTAAATAAGGAGACCAATACTGTACACAGTACTCCAGATGTGGCCTCATCAATGCCTTGTATAACTGAAGCATAATATCCCTACTCTTGTATTCAATTCCTCTTGCAATAAATGATAACATTTTTTCTATTAGCTTTGCTAATTATTTGCTGCATCTGCATACCAACCTTTTGCGATTTATGCACTAGGACATCCAGATCCCTCTGCATCTCAGAGCTCTGCAATGTCTCATCATTTAGATAATATGTTTCTTTTTTATTCATCCTGCCAAAATGGACAACCTCACATTTTCCCACATCATACTCCATTTGGCAGATCTTTGCCCGCTCAGCTAACCTATCTATATCCATTTGTAGCCTCCTTATGTCACCTTCACAACTTACTTTCCTACCTATCTTTGTGTCATCAGCAAATTTAGCAACCGTGCAATCAGTTTCTTCATCCAAATCATGTATATAAATTGTAAAGAGCTGAGGCTGCAGCACTGATCCCTGTTGCACACCACTTGTCACATCCTGCCAACCAGAAAATGACCCATTTATGTCTACTCTCTGTTTCCTGTTAGCTTCTATCCACACTAATATGTTACCCCCTACACAAATAGCTATTTTCTGTAATAACCTTTGATGTGGCACCTTATCAAATGCCTTCTGAAAAACTAAGTACAGTACGTCCGCTGGTTCCCCTTTATCCACAGCACATCTTCTTCGAAGAACTCCAATAAATTGATTGAATATGATTTCCCTTTCACAAAACCATGTTGACTCTGCCTGATTACCTTGAATTTATGTAAGTGCCCTTCGATAACATCTTTAATAATTCCCTTTAATTTTTCCTATGACAGACGTTAATCTAACTGGCTTATAGTTTCCTGCTTTCTGTCTCCCTCCCTTTTTGAATAAAGGAGTTACATTAGCTATTTTCCAATCTAATGGAATCTTCCCTGAATCTAGTGAATTTTGGAAAATTAAAACCAATGTGTTAACTATCTCACTAGCCACTTCTTTTAAAACCGTAGGATGAAATCCATCAGGACCCCAGGACTTGTCAACCCACAGTTCCAACAATTTGCTAAATACCACTTCCCTGGTGATTGTAATTTTCTTGAGTTCTTCCCTCCCTTCCAATTCCTGATTTACAGCTATTTCTGGGATGTTACTTGTGTCCGCTATAGCGAAGACCGATGCAAAATACCAGTTCAGTCCATCTGCTATCTCCTTATTTTCCATTATTAATCCCACAGACTCATTTTCTATAGGACCAATATTCACTTTGTTAACTTTTTTTTAAAATGTCTATGAAACTCTTACTATCTGCATTTATATTTCTAGCTAGCTTTCTCTCGTACTTTAACTTTTCCGTTCTTTTTAATCTTTGTCATTCTTTGATGTTTTTCATATTCTGTCCAATCTTCTGACCTGCCACCCATCTTTGCTCAATTATATTCTTTCCCTTTAAGTTTGATATTATCTTTAACTTTTTTAGTTAACCACAGATGGTGGGTCCTCCCCTTTGAATATTTCTCTCTTGTTGGAATGTATCTGTTCTGTGCATTCTGAGATATCTCCTTAAATGTCTGCCACTGCGTCGCTATTGACCTATCCCTTAACCTAAATTGCCAGTTCACTTTCGCTAGCTCTGCTTTCATGCCCTCATAATTGCCCTTATTTAAGTTTAAAATACTAGTCTTAGACCCATTCTTCTCTCCCTCCAACTGAATGTAAAATTCAATCATATTATGATCACTGCTACCTAGAAGCGCCTTCACTATCAGGTCATTAATTAATCCTATCTCATTGTACAATACCGGGTCTAGTATACTCTGTTCCCTGGATGGCTCCAGAACATGCTGATCTAAGAAATTATCCCGAAAACATTCGATGAGCTCCTCATCTAGGCTACTTTTGCCTATCTGATTTTTCCAGTCTATATGTAGATTAAAATTTCTCATGATTATCGCCATACCTTTCTGACAAGCTCCCATTATTTCTTCCTTCATTTTCCATCCTATCATGTGGGTACTGTTAGGGGAGCCATTACACCACTCCCACAAGTGACTCCTTATTTTATCCTTCCTCATCTCTACCCAAACCGCTTCTATATCCTGGTTTCCTGAACTTAGATCATCTCTCTCTATTATGCTAATGTCATCTTTAATTAGCAGAGCCACCCCTCCACTTTTTCCTAACTTCCTAAATGTCACATACCCTTCAATATTCAGGTCCCGATCTATGCCATCCTACAGCCATGTCTCTAATGGCTATTTATCTCTTTTTGCATGATCAGTTCATCTGTTTTGTTTCAAATGCTACGTGCATTTAGATACAGAGCCTTAAGTTTTGTCCTTTTTATTACTTTTGTAACCTCTAGCCTTGTCTGTTGATTTACTCTTAGATTTATACACTCTGTCCCTTCCTGTCAAAATCTGTTTTCATGCCCCATATTAATACCTTCCTCTCTTACTTCTTACGTTAATACAAAAGACAAGTTTAAAGCATTTGCAACTACCTTCAGCAAGAAGTGTCAAGTGGATGATCCACCTCAGCCTCCTCCTGAGGCCCCCAGCATCACAGATGCCAGCCTTCAGCCAATTCAATTCACTCCACATGATGTCAAGAAAGGGCTGAAGGCACTGGATACAGCAAAGACTATAGGTCCTGACAACATCCTGGCAGTAGTACTGAAGATTTATGCTCCAGAACCAGCCATTCCTCTAACCAAGCTATTCCAGTACAGCTACAAGACTGGCATCTACTCAACAATGTGCAAAATTGCCCAGGACAGTTATGCCCTCTCCACAAAAAAGGAGAACAAATCCAATCCAGCTAATTATTGCCCCATCAGTCTACTCTCAATCATCAGTCAAGTGATGGAAAGGCTCATCGGCAGTGCTATCAAGCGGCATTTACACAGCAATAACCTGCTCACCGATGTTCAGTTTGAGTTCCACCAAGGCTACTTGGCTGCAGATCTTATTGAAAAAAGAGCTGAATTCAAGAAGTGAGGTGAAAGTGACTCCTCTCGAAATCAAGGCAACGTTTGACCGACTGCGGCATCTAGAAGCCCTAGCAAAACTCAAGTCAATGGGAATCAGGGGAAACTATCTACTGGCTGGAGTCATACCTATAGCACAAAGAAAGATGGATGTGATTGTCGGAGGCCAATCATCTCAATCCCAGGACATCGCAGCAGGAGTACTTTAGGGTAACGTCCTTGGCCCAACCATCTTTCGCTGCTTCATCAATGGCCTCCTCTATTATAAGGTCAGAAGTGGGGATGTTTGCTGATGATTGCACAATATCCAGCACCATTGTTACTCCTCAGGTACTAAGGCAGCCTGTGTCCGTATGTAACAAGACCTGGATAACATTCAGACTTAGGCTGATAAGTCACAAGTAACATTTGTGCCACACAAGTGCTAGGCAATGACCATCTCCAACATGAGAGAATCAAACCATCTCCCCTTGACATTCAGTGGCATTACTATTGCTGAATCCCCGACTATCAACATCCTGGGGGCTACCATTGACCAGAAACGTAACTAGACCAACCATATAAATACCGTGGCTACAAGTGCAGGTCAGAGGCTGGGAATTCTGCGAGATGTAATGGACCCCCTGACTCTCAAAGAGGTTTCTCCCTGTGGTTTCTGCTCATTAACGTTAATGGAAGGGAAGTCACATTCTGAGGATTGCAGTAGAAAACCTCAGTCCTGATGTTTCTTCATCCATTCCTGAAAATTTACTTCCCAGGTTAATTGCAAACCTGACAAAAGGATGTTGCTTGTGTTGCTGACAACAGCCACGTTAAATCTGTTTCATTGCAAAGGCAAGACTAGCAATACTTAGGCAGTTTGGCCAAGTAACTATGCTGTTATACAAACCACATGTCAATTGTGTGAAATATGTACAATAATGTACTATTAAAAAGTTGTGCACTGAGCCTTATAATTTTTATCCATGTTATTCTTGCTTAAAGCAACACCTGCAACATCCTGGCAGAACCTCCTTTTCATTAAGCATAAGGCACATACTACCCAATTGTATTTACATTTATTTGTGTTCCCAATTTTCAACTGTTTCTTTATTTCCTTCTGCACCAAATACGCTCCCCCAGCTGAATGTGTCCAGTTTATGTGGTGGCATGCCTCTGGCAGGACTGCCTTTGAAGCAACTGTTTATGGTGTGCAAGAATGATCATGAGGTGTCGTGTACTGTGGAGTGTGCCAGCTCTGATGGCGGCAAAGTCCAAACTGGAAATTTGCTGAATGGCAATTGCGGTTGTGAGGTTGCATATTATCACTTCATGATGCAGTGTGTTAGAGCATCAGTGTGTTGAGGGTAAACTAGCAAGTAATATAAAAATGGACAGTAAGAGCTTCTTTAAATATATATAAAGGAATAGAGAGGCAAAAGTGAACATAGGCTCTTTAGAGAATGAGGATGGGGAAATAATAATGGGAAACCAGGAAATGGCAAAGGAGTTGAATAAATACTTTGCAATAGTCTTCATGGTAGAAGATACTAATAGCATTCCAAAATTACTAAATAATCAAGGGGCAAAAGGGTGGGAGGCAGAAATAAATACAATAACTATCACTAGAGAAAAAGTACTACTGAAAATAATGGGGCTAAAGGCTGATAAGCCTCCTGGACCTGATGGGTTGCATCCTAGGATATTAAAGGAAGCAGCTACAGAGATAATGGATGCACTGTTAGTAATCTTCCAAGAGTCCTTAGATTCTGGAATGGTCCCAGAGGATTGGAAAACAGCCAGTGTAACACGCTTATTCAAAAAGGGAGGAAGACAAAAAACAGGTAACTATAGGCCATTGGGAAAATGTTGGAGTTTATTATAAAGGATGTATTGGCAGAGCATTTAGAAATACATAATATAATCAAGTAGAGTAAGCATGGCTTCATGAAGGGGATACCTCCTCAAATTATTCTAATAAAGGTAACAAGCAGGATAGATAAAGGGAAACCAGTAAATGTAACATATTTGGATTTCCAAAAGACATTCGATAAGGTACTGCACATAAGGCTACTTAATAAGATAAGAGCTCATGGCGTTGGGGGTAGTATATTAGCATGGATAGAGATTGGCTAACTAATAGAAGATGGAGAGTTGGGAGAAGGGGGGTATTTTCAGGATGGCAACCTATAACTAATGGAGTCCACAGGGATCAGTGCTGGGGCCACAATTATTTACAATATGCATGAATGACTTGGGTGAGGGAAATGAATGTACTATTGCCAAGTTTGCGGATGATACAAAAACAGGTGGGAAGGCAAGTGGTGAGGATGACACAAAGAGTCTATAGAGGGATATAGACAGGTTAAGTGAGCGGGCAAAAATGTGGCAGATGGAATATAATGTGGGAAAATGTGAGGTTATGCACTTTGACAGGAAGAATAGAGGAGCTGAATATTATTTAAATGGAGAAAGACTGCAGAAAGCTGCAGCACAGAGGGATTTGGAGGGGTTCTCGTGCATGAATCACAAAAAGCTAGCATACAAATTCAGCAGGTATTAGGGAAGGCAAATTGAATGTTGGCCTTTATTTCAAAGGGAATGGAGTATAAAAATAGGGAAGTCTTGCTAAGACTATACAAGGCACTAGTCAGACCACACCTAGAATACTGTGTACAGTTTTGATCCCCTTATCTGAGGAAAGATATACTGGCATTGGAGGCAGTCCAGAGAAGGTTCACTAGGTTGATCCTGGGTATAGATTATGAGGAGAGATTGAGTAGGTTGGTCTTGTACTCATTGGAGTTTAGATGAATGAGAGGTGACCTTATTGAAACATATATTTTTCTTAGGGGGCTTGACAGGGTAGATGCTGAGAGGCTGTTTCCCCTTGTGGGAGAGTCTAGGACCAGAAGGCATAATCTCAGAGTAAAGGGTCATCCATTTAAGACAGATGAGGAGGAATTTCTTCTCTCAGAGGGTAGTGAATCTGTGGAACTTTTTACCGAAGAGGACTGTAGAGGCTGGGTCGTTAAGTATACTCAAGGCTGAGATAGACAGATTTTTAATCTGTAAGGGAATCAAGGCTTATGGGGAAAAGGCAAGACAATTATCAGATCAGCCATCGTCTCATTGAATGGCAGAGCAGACTCGATAGGCTGAATGGCCTACTTCTGCTCCTACGTCTTATGGTCTTATCAATGGTGTTCAGAATGCTCTGTAGTTTACTGAAGGATAAAGCAATTGTTCGTGACAAAATCAAACATATGATGTTTACCTTCTATGTAAATATGGGCAATTTATTCATTATATGTTTCCATTTATCTTTAATTCTGTCTTAGTAGGAACAGAAGTTAAGAAAATAGAGGCTGAAGAGGTTCCCTGCAGTCAACTTTCAATGTTATTCTTTGACTGTTTGTACACTGAAGGGATCGTGCGAGAAACGGGACATATTACCAAGTGTTTGGATGAATTTTATGAGGATTTTATTATCTCTGATCAGCTTCGACAGGTAAGACATTAGTGGAACAGAAAATGCCATTTTGTGTTAATGGCATCAGTGTACAAAATTAACTTGTTTTAATAATGTAAGTGAAAGTGTTACTTGCTTCACAAACAAAATATTGCTGGTTTTGGCCCCAGCATTGAATTTGCCTAACGCAGTTGAGATTACTTTTCACCTCTTAGCTTGACTGCAAGATGGAGAGCTTTGCATTCTTCAGGTGAGAGGAAGTATTGATATTGATTTTTAAAGAAGCATTATTAATTTGATCCCAGACCATTGTGCTATTGCTAACATAAATATGCAACTTATCGTGCTTGCTCTGTTTTCTACCTCCCTTTCCTCCTTTAAGATACACTTTTAAAATATATGGCTTTGACCAAGATTTTGATCATCTACGCTTATGTGGTCTGATGTGGTTTGATGTGGCTCCTGTAAAGTGCTTTGGGATGTTTTACTACATTAAAGTCAAAATAGAAGATGATGGTGGTGTTATTACTGTTTGGATAAGGAGGGGGATAATGTTTGATAAGACCCTTAGTGGGCACTCGGATCATGATGTACGATTACCTTGTGCCTGATGGAATTGATGCAAGCTGCTTGCAAACTTAGTGCTGACTGTTCACCTCCAGGATTATGGTGTGCAGCCCAGTGCTAAAGATACTGCTGACAGCCTGCATGCATAGCAGCAGGCCCAGCTTCATGCGAAGCAACCAAAGTGCAACCAAAACTTGAAGAGCAGCCCCCGCAAATAATGAAAGGGGGGCTGCAACATCACACAACCTACATACACTTGGAACATAGCCTCCTCAAGGCTGCAGAAATTACATGCAGCCTGGGAGTCCATGAACTGACTTAATCACCCATTGCATGGGATGGTTGCATGCAACAGCCGCCACGGCAAATCCCCAATGGAAAAACGGAGGACTCCAACACAGAGAGCCTCGCACTGAGGGCCCCTGCCTCCTCTCAATGGCAGAAGTCATTCTTTATAGTCTCTTGAGCAAACGATAATCAAATTAACAGATGAACTAATTGACAGTCACTTAACGGGGCACTATAACAAAACTTTAAAGGAAACTTAACAAATGGAATTAGGATAATATTTTGGTTGGAGATGATACACCCCAGTACCTGCAGTGCCCACCGATTGCCAAAGGCCTCAAGTGTACCAGCGGACACCGCGTGCTGCCTCTGCAGGGACGCCCAGGAGCAAACATAACCGCGGAAGACAGGCAGACAGTTGGGTGGAACAGTACTCTCAACCGCCCACTGCCTGGAGCTGTTAATGGCCACCTTTAGGAGAAGATTAACGAGGAAACCCCCTGAGTCCCCACCCCCCTCCACACCGGGTGACTAAAGATCAGGAATGCAGGGCTGAAATGCAACCAAAGATTGAGGAGTAGCCCCCTCAAATAATAAAAAAGGGACTGCAGCCTCACACATCCTACGTACACACGGAACTCCTCAAGGCCACAGGTAATACAGGCGGCCGGGAGGTCCGTGAGCCGTCTTAGTCTTCTATTGCTCGAGACTGCTACATGCAACTTCACATCAAATCACCAATGGAAAAAGGGAGGATTCCCATATAGAGAGCCTCCCACCGGGGACTCCCATTGCCTCCAGATGGCAGAAGGCTCTCTTTATATTCTTTTGATAGAAACATTTAACACAAGTTAAAGGAAAAGTAAGTTGACACAAATTAAGCAAGTTAACAAATCAAGTGGGGGAATTGGTCCCTTTAAAGGGACACTATCTGAAACCAAATTACAAAGGAAACTTAACAAACCTTAAATCAAAGTGCAATTTCCTGGAATGATGATGCATCCCAGCCCCCGTGGTGCCCACAGGTCATGGAAGGCCTCAAACTTGCCAGTGGACACTGCGTGCTCCCTCTCCAGGGACACCTATAAGACCATAAGGCATAGGAGCAGAAATTAGGCCATTCGGCCCATCGAGTCTGCTCCGCCATTCAATCATGGCTGATAAGTTTCTCAAACCCATTCTCCGCCTTCTTCCCGTAACTTTTGATCCCCTTACCAATCAAGAACCTATCTATCTCGGTCTTAAATACACTCAATGACCTGGCCTCCACAGCCTTCTGTGGCAATGAACTCCATAGATTCACCACTCTCTGGCTAAAGAAGTTTCTCCTCATCTCTGTTCTAAAAGGTCTTCCCTTTACTCTGAGGCTGTGCGCTCAGGTCCTAGTCTCTCCTACTAATGGAAACATCTTCCCCATGTCCACTCTATCCAGGCCTTTCAGTATTCTGTATGTTTCAATCAGATCCCCCCTCATCCTTCTAAACTCCATCGAGTATAAACCCAGAGCCCTCAAACGTTCCTCATGTTAAGCCTTTCATTCCTGGGATTGTTCTCGTGAACCTCCCCTGGACCTCTCCAGGGCCAGCACATCCTTCCTGAGATGTGGGGCCCAAAATTGCTCACAATATTCTAAATGTGGTCTGACCAGAGCTTTATAAAGCCTCAGCAGCACATCCCTGCTTTTATATTCTAGTCCTCTTGAAATAAATGCCAACATTGCATTTGCCTTCCTAACTACTGACTCAACCTGCAAGTTAACCTTAGGAGAATTCTGGACTAGGACTCCCAAGTCCCTTTGCACTCCAGATTTCTGAATTCTCTCCCCATTTAGAAAATAGTCTATGCCTCTTCTTCCTACCAAAGTGCATGACCTCACACTTCCCCACGTTGTATTCCATCTGCCACTTCTTTGCCCATTCTCCTAACCTGTCCAAATCCTTCTGCAGCCTCCCCACCTCCTCAATACTACCTGTCCCTCCACCTATCTTTGTATCATCTGCAAACTTAGCCAGGATGCCCTTAGTTCCTTCATCTAGATCATTAATGTATAAGGTGAAAAGTTGTGGTCCCAACACTGACCCCTTTGGAACTCCACTAGTCACCGGCCGCCATCCTGAGAAGGACCCCCTTATCCCCACTCTCTGCCTCCTGCCAGACAGCCAATCTTATATCCATGCTAGTACCTTGCCTCTAACACCATGGGCTCTTATCTTACTGAGCAGCCTCCTGTGCGGCACCTTGTCAAAGGCCTCCTGGAAGTCCAAGTAGATAACATCCATTGGCTCTCCTTTGTCTAACCTACTCGTTACCTCCTCAAAGAATTCGAACAGATTTGTCAGGCATGACCTCCCCTTGATGAAACCATGCTGACTTTGCCCTATTTTACCATGCACTTCCAAGTATTCTGAAATCTCATCCTTAATAATGGACTCTAAAATCTTACCAACGACCGAGGTCAGGCTAATCGGCCTGTAATTTCCTGTCTTTTAGCTCACTCCCTTCTTAAACAGGGGGGTTACATTAGTGATTTTCCAGTCCTCTGGGACCCTCCCTGACTCCAGTGATTCCTGAAAGATCACCACTAATGCCTCCACTATCTCTTCAGCTATCTCCTTCAGAAATCTGGGGTGTAATCCATCTGGTCCAGGTGATTTATCCACCTTCAGATCTTTCAGTTTTCCTAGCACCTTCTCCTTGGTAATGGCCACCATACTCACCTCTGCCCCCCGACTCTCTTGAACTTTGGGGATGTCACTCGTGTCTTCCACTGTGAAGACTGACGCAAAGTACCTATTCAGTTCGTCTGCCATTTCTTTGTTCCCCACTACTACTTCTCCAGTGTCATTTTGCAGCGGCCCAATGTCCACTTTTGCCTCTCTCTTACCCTTTATATATCTAAAAAAAACTCTTGCAATCTTCTTTTATATTACTGGCTAGTTTACCCTCATATTTAATCTTCTCCCTCCTTATTTCTTTTTTAGTTGTCCTCTGTTGGTCTTTGTAGGCTTCCGAATCCCCTGGTTTCCCACTGCTCTTCGCCGCATTGTATGCTTTCTCTTTAGCTTTTATGTTGTCCCTGACTTCCCTTGTCAGCCATGGTTGCCTCGTCCTCCCTTTAGTATGCTTCTTCTTCCTAGGGATGAATTTTTGCTGTGTCTCCCAAATTACTCCCAGAAACTCCTGTCATCGCTGTTCCACTGTCTTTCCTGCTAGGCTCATCTCCCAGTCAATTCTGGCCAGCTCCTCCCTCATGCCTCTGTAGTTGCCTTTATTCAACTGTAATACCGTTACATCTGATTCCAGCTTTTTCCTCTCAAATTGCAGGGTAAATTCTATCATATTATGGTCACTTCCTCCTAAGGGTTCCTTCACCTTAAGCTCCCTTATCAAATCTGCCTCATTACACATCACTAAATCTAGAATTGCCTGTTCCCTTGTGGGCTCCACCACAAGCTGCTCCAAAAAGCCATCTCGTAGACATTCCACAAATTCCTTTTCTTGGGATCCACTACCAACCTGATTTTCCCAGTCTACCTGCTTATTGAAATCCCCAATGATCACTGTAACCTTGCCTTTCTTACACACCTTTTCTATCTCCTGGTATCTTGTGCCCCACATCCTGACTACTGTTCAGAGGCCTGTACATAACTCCCATTATGGTTTTTTTACCTTTGCGGTTCCTCAACTCTATCCACACAGATTCTACATCATCTGACCCTACATCATTTCTTGCTATCGATTTAATTTCATTTCTTACTAACAAAGCAACCCCAGCCCCTCTGCCAACCTGCCTATCTTTTTGATAGGATGTATATCCTTGGATATTTAGCTCCCAGTCCTGATCCCCTTGCAGCCATGTCTCCGTAATGCCCATCACATCATTCCTGCCAATTTCAACCTGCGCGACAAGCTCATTTACCTTATTTCGTATACTGCGTGCATTCAGATTCAACACCTTCAGTCCTGTATTTCCCGTCCCCTTTCTCATTTTCGTCCCTTTATCTGATGTGCTTGAAATTAGATTCCTAGCCCTTTCCAAACACTCTGACCTATTTTGTGTTCTGGAGACTTTAATAGCCTCTCCTGGGCTCTCCTTTCATTTCAGTTTTTTCATAATTTTCCATGAAGTTGAATCCACCCCCCCACCACACGCTAACCTGCTGCTTTGTTTCCCATTAGTCATATTTCTTGGAGTTTTACCCTTCCCTCCCCGCCCACATTCTAGTTTAAAGTCCTGTTGATCACCCTATTTACCCTTTTTGCTGGAACATTGGT
Organism: Cetorhinus maximus; assembly: GCF_964194155.1. NCBI lineage: Eukaryota > Metazoa > Chordata > Chondrichthyes > Lamniformes > Cetorhinidae > Cetorhinus > Cetorhinus maximus. The sequence goes on from NC_135885.1 coordinate 88,471,482, forward strand.
CCCAGATCGGTTCAGGTGGAGTCCGTCCCAACGGTACAGATCCCTCCTGTTCCAATACTGATGCCAGTGCCCCACGAAATGGAACCCCTCTTTCCCGCACCACTGCTTTAGCCACGTGTTTACTTCCCTTATTCTCGCGTCCCTATGCCAATTTGCACGTGGCTCGGGTAGTAATTGGGAGATTATAACCCTTGAGGACCTGTTCTTTAATTTAGTTCCTAGTTCCTGATAATCCCCAAACAAGTCCTCTTTCCTAGTCTTACCTATGTTATTTTTCCCGACGTGGACCACAACAACTGGATCCTCCCCCTCCCTCTCCAATATCCTTTCAAGCCGGTCAGAGATGTCCCTCACCCTGGCACTGGGAAAGGCAACATACCATGCGGGACTCTCGATCCTGCTTACAAAGGAAGCTATCAATTCCCCTAATTATAGAATCCCCTACAACTACCATTTGTCTTTTTGCTCCCCCCTCTTGAATGGCCTCCTATGCCGTGGTCAGCTGGCTCATCCTCCCTACAGCCCTCTTACTCATCCACACAGGGAGCAAGTACCTCGTACCTGTTGGACAAGGTCAAGAGCTGAGGCTTTGTTCCTGAACACAGGATCCCTTTACCTGCCTCACTTGCAGTCACACCCTGCTGACCTTGACCACTGACCGGACTTGAGGTACTTAATCTACCGGCTGTGACTGCCTCCTGATACAAAGCATCCAGGTAACTCTCCCGCTCCCGCTCCCGGATGTGCCGCAGCATCCGGAGCTCGGACTCCAGCTCATCAATTCTGAGCCAGAGTTCCTCCAGCAACCAACACTTGCTGCAGATGTGGTCACTGCGGCTCGCAATGGGATCTGCCAGCTCCCTCATCATACAGCTACAGCACATCACCTACCCAGCCATCCCGACTTAGATAATGAATTTATTAATTAGCTTTGCAGTGTTTTTTTTTCAAATTTGGTGCAGATTTCCTACCAACCAATCAGGTCACAGCTTTCCTGTGATGTCACTTTTTCAGTTTTTCACCTAGCTGCAAACATAACTGTAGAAGAGGGACAGACTGTCGGGCTGGATGACCACGTTGACCACCCGCTGCCTAGACCCCTGAACAGCTAATTTGCCCAGGCCTGGGAGCAGGCCTATGAAGAGGTCCTCCTCCCTCTCTGCCCCCTTCGCACTGGATGGCCAAAGATCAGGAGTGCAAGGCTGAAATGCAACCAAAGATTGAGGAGCAGCCCCCTCAAATAATCAAAAAGGGGCTGCAACCTCGCACATCCTACATACACATGGAACTCCTCAAGGCCACAGATAATACAGATGGCCTTGAAGTCTGTGAGCCATCTTAGCCTTCTATTGCATGGGACTGCTACATGCAACACATTCCACACCAAATCCTCAATGGAAAAAGGGAGGACTCCTACATAGAGAGCCTCCCACTGAGGGTTCCCATTGCCTCCGGATGGCAGAAGGCTCTCTTTGTACTCCTATGAAAACCGTGAACCAATAAAATAAAATGATTAAGAAATAAACTAATTAACTAATTCAAAACACCTTAAAGGGCCATTGACCGGGGCACTCCAGCCCCTGTGGTGTCCACCGCCCAGGGAATGCTTCAAGCGTACCAATGGACAATGCGTGCTACCTCTGCAGGGAAACCCAGGCCAAATATAGCCATGGAAGAGGGGCAGACAGTCAGGCTGGCTGACCCCCTCAACCGCCCGCTGCCAGGACCTATTAATAGCCGTCTTGGCCAGACCCAGGTGCAGGGTAACAAGGAGGCTCTCTGCCCTGCCCGCACCCGGTGCCCAAAGATCAGGAGCGTGGGGCTGAAATGCAACCAAATTTTGAGGATCAGCCCCCTCAAAGTCGAAAAGGGGCTGCAACCTCGCACAGTCTATATACGCATGGAACACGGACTCCTCAAGGTCGCAGAAGATGCAGGTGGCCTGGGAGTCCATGAACCATCTTAACCTTATGTTGCATGCGACTGCTGCGTGCAATACCCTCTACCAAATCCCCGATAATAAAGGGGAGGACTCTCACGCAGAGAGCCCTCCACTGGGTGCTCCGGACCGCAGAGCGGAATGCCATGGCATGTCCGGTTGAGGAAGTGAACGGTGTGCAGCAGCAGCCCCTACAGGAAACCCACCATGCAGGTCGAAAAGGCACAGAGGGAACTTCCGCGAGACACCTCAAATTGTGGGGCTAAGGTTCCTGAGGGATGTTTCTGAACACAGGGCCAACGTGAACTTCTGTCCAAACAGGGATCAGTTCAGTCCACCGCTCACTTGAGCCACTTCAACACCTTGAGTACATTCAGGGCCAAGCACCACAGTTTTAAGGCTCTGGATGCATGTGGCTGTGAGCTAGACATCAACTGATGCACAGTGTGCAAGGTAAGTCTCTCTTTATACTCTTTTAAGCCACAATTAGACAAAATTAACCAAATAAAACAAAATTAATCAAATAAAGTTGAGGGTGACAGCCCCTTAAGGGGACACTGAAACACAAATCAATACCAAAGGAATTGTATAGAGTTTTAAATTAAAATGTCATTTTATGGGGTTATGATGCACCCAACCCCACGGTGCCCACAATTGCAGTAGGCCTCAAGCCTCAAGATGGACACCATGCACTCTCTCCCTAGGACACCCAGGCGCGGATGTAAATATGGTAGAGAGGCAGGCAGTCGGGTGTAACAAACCCCTTTACGGCCTGATCTTTGTGGCCAACTTGGTCAGGCCCAGGAGCAGACCCATGAGGAGGTCCACCGACCTGCCCGCCCCTCTCCGCACCGGGTGCCCAAAGATCAGGAGCATGGGGCTGAAGTGCAACCAAAAATTAAGAAAAAGCCCCTTCAAATAACCAAAAGGGGTCTGTAGCCTATGACACCCTATATAAACGTGGTCTATAACAAATTCCCAATTACAATTGTGTGTTAACCAGTACTTGAAACTTGCTAAAAAGAAGCTTTGTTTTATAATAAACAATCATCCTGAGTTTATTGAAAGAAGCCTGGTTGAAGTCTCTTTTTTATTCTGGGCACCAGTTGGGGAAATAGACGATTGGCTATTTTGGTGAAAAAGTTAAACTTTTAAATTAACAGTACTGCCTGCGGAGTAGTGGGGCTAGATCATAAGCACACTCCTCCCATCCCGCTCAAAACAGCATAGGAACTGTCCTGTTGTGCACTTCCTGCACTAAAGGCCTCCAATGCTGTTTGGGGAATATCAGAACTTGCACTCTGCCAGGTTGTGCCATTCTTGTATCTTTCCCAGGTCAAACTCACTTTTAGAATGACTTTCAGCACCTGCTTCAGTCAAAATGTACCTTCCCCTTAACAGGCACAGGCTGGCTTCAAGTAGTGCAGCTAATTTGAACTTGTGCTAGCCTGTCATGATTTTTCACCCCTTGCTCAGGCGTGCAGCCACTCAACGTGCTTAATGCTGATGCATATTAAATGAACAGACAGTTTGCGTGCTGCCTGCATGAGAAACAACAAGCACAGGTTAATCACGCATTGCTTTCCTCACACCTGTTTTCAGGCCTTTTCAGTTTAGTAGTCATGCAAGCTCACACTTCACCTCAGTGATTTACTTTCCTGCTCAATCCCTTGCCTTTGCTATGCAACGTTCTGGCCACAAAATTCAACTTCATAGCACGGTTAGTTTCTGCGCTATGGAAGCTGGTGAACAGGAGGAGATAGGCCCTATACCCACAGGGGACCAGGAGGCTTTCCAGCTAGACACTGCAAATGCAGTCAGAGCAGATAACCATTGTGATCAGTGCCAGCAGAGTGGCCTCGAGAATCTGGACAAAGTGCTGTGAGAAGTTTAATGATCCCTCACGAGTGGTTAAGGGAAATGAGTAAATATTCAAATGCCATATCCTTATAACTGAACCACTAGCCTCACGCCCAGTAGCCACCCTTTGGTTTCTCGTGGTGTTTCAAATGTTGATGGCACAGCAGGCTGGTGGAGAATAAAGGTATCAGGACTGCAGCAAAGACTATGGGCATTGACAAGCATGATGTGTTAAGCACGGCCACACACCAGCTCTACATTGATGATCCTTTCTTGGTTGCGGAGTCTTTAAAGAAACGTGTGTGTAATTAGTGGTAACCTGCACCATAGGGATTGCTGGCAAAGGCATGTGCTCTCTTTGCCTGTTTCTCTCTAGAAAGAGAGAATGCTATATATTCCCCTGTCTTTGGGTTCACAAAGCATTAGCCACCCCTCCTTATACAACAGTGGATAGCAAACTACAAGATGTTGGAGATGACCCCTACTCCAGCATGAAAAGAGCCCTGTGTGATGACACCCTTGGCTATGCCATCCCTTCCCTGCTTTGAGCTGCAGGTATGCATGCAACAGGTGGCAGCTTTCAGTGAGGACCTCCTGAGTGGAATAGGGAGATTGTACGCACTGTTCCTGGCTTAGGTTGAAGTAGGAGAGTTGCTCTCTGAAGACCCTGATTGGATATGGCCTCCTGCTGAGAACCTACTCCTCCTCCTCCCTTTTCAAGAGCTTCCCTTCTTCTGTGTCGTGTTGCGGATTCTCCATGCCATGATGCAGGCCAAAGGGGACAGAAACTATAGCACCCATTGCTGGGAGCAAGTAGTCCTAACAGAACACCTGAAGTGAGAACCAAGGCCTTCACCATATGCCACACCACTCCCTGTTAACTGTACCAACTTTAAGTAGCATTACAAACTACCAAGCATTTCTACTAACTCAGTAACAGCCTGTAAAAATCAATCAGCAATTAACCTGAAGTGGGTGAAAATCCCTTTAAATAGAGTTGGTGGGCATCCTTCCTTCTGCTGAACACGTTTTCAGCTGTGAGACAATAAGAGGAGGCATTAGTTAGAACATTGAGGTAAAAAAAAATGACAACACTAGATTCAAATCAGCATTACACGCTGATTGACGTTACAATCTGCGTACTCCTTATACTTTGAGCTTACGGTCCCAGTGCCTGTGCTAATAACCTACTTAAAATGTCCTCCAGCACAGCCCACACCAGAAGTGACGTGCACAGTGCAGAAATCATTTTGGACTCGAAACAGCCACCGAGTGCCAAAGTACACACTGTACGCAACCAATTAATGATAAGATAATTGTGAAAGCTTTCCCTTTGAAATCTCTGAATTTGATTTTTGTGTTTTAAACTTATGCTGTGAGGTAATAGCTCATCAGATGAGATATTAGGATTGAAATGCCTTTTGGAGCACAATTTTTGCTAGAATGCTACAATGCCAGAGATCCCACGGATGTTTCTTGAACTGCTACCTAAAATTTGGTATTTCTGTACATTCTTATGAATGATGAGCCTCCTCCTCCACTGGCATGGACAGGTTGGGCCAAGTGGCCTATTTCTGCGCCATTTTTTTTTATTCATTCATGGGATGTGGGTGTCGCTGGCTCGGCCAACATTCATTGCCCACCCCCAATTGCCCTTATTCAGGAGGCATTTAAGAGTCAACCACATTGCTGTGGATCTGGAGTCACATGTAGAACAGCAGATTTCCTTCCCTAATTAGTGAACCAGATGGGTTTTTATAACAATCTACAATGGTTTCATGGTCATCATTAGATTTTTAATTCCAGATTTTTATTGGATTCAAGTTCCACCATCTGCCAAACCCGGGTCCCTAGAGCATTACCCTGGGTTTACCAGTCTAGCGACAATACCATTATGCCTCCCCTACGTATATTTTGTGTAATCCTAAAGCAAGTCATGAATTTTTAAGTACTCTATAAAACTACTTTAAAGTGCTGCATTGTGTCTTGAAAAACCTTTGAGGTGATGTTTCGTGAAGTAAAACAGGAGAATTGTCATGTTTTTCACTCAAGGACACCATCCCCAGAGCAGTCATGAAAAATGCCGAGTAGCAAATAGCCTGTGTCACAAAGAGGGCCTGGCTGCAAATAGGGGTAAGGGTACTCAACAGTTTTCCATATCAAATGTACATGATTTTAAAAAAAGGTTCCTCTGAATCTGTTCCACTTTTATTGTTGCCCTACTTGAAACACTCAAGATAATATTGGAGAGAGGGGAAAATCAAGCATTCTTTATATTTGGACATATAAACACATGTACAAATATTAAAAATGCAAAAAAGCTTGATTATAGTTATGGTTGAAATACCTTGCCAAGAGCAGTAAGCCAGCTTAAATATGGGAAAAAGTGTTGTGAGCAAGAGCTAAAACACTCAAAGCAACACTAACCTAGGGGTCACTGTTTAAAAATATTTAAGACCAGGATGAGAAGAATTATTTTCTCTCTGAGGGTAGTGAGTCTTTGGAACTCCCTTCCTCAAAAGGCAGTGGAAACAGAGTCTTTGAATGTTTTCAAGGCAGAGGTAGATAGGTTCTTGATAAACAATGGAGTGAAAGGTTACTGGGGGTAGACGGAAAGTTACAATCAGATCAGCCATGATCTTATTGAATGGCAGAGCAGGCTCGAAGGGCCGAGTGGCCTACTCCTGCTCCTGGTTCATATGTTCATTTGTTTCTCTCTGGCAGGATTGCTGCTTTAAGTGTTGCAGAGTTGAACTTCTAACCAACCAAATGAATTGATGCTTCCCCCAGTGAACCTTCCTGGGTCTGCTTAATTTAAATAGCTTTGTGTGTGTGAGTGTATTTTTGAGGGTGGGAGAGAGGGGCGAGGGTGGTGCAGGAAGGAAGTCGCATGCTACATATAGAAGCTCAAAGGGCCAGTCATACTGAAAACTAGATTGGTTTTAAAATGCCTGTCGGGGTGCAATTGGAGCAGAGGAAGGCAGCCCTGCAAATGGAGACCCTTAAAAGGACCTGCTCAAGCCTATACATTGTGCAATGGGCAATTAGCAGTTACTGTCAGAGCAGTGAGTGCAAACTTCATGATTCCTTACATTGCAACTTGACGATGCAAGATATTTAATTTGTTTTATGAAGTCAGACAAGATAAGAGTCAGCTGTACTGAGCGCTGTGCTGAGCATGTCTGACATTTACAATCATCTCCTTGTCACTGTGATAAAATGCTTCAAAAGTTTACAATCAATGCCTAGAAGATCATGCAGTGCAATATACATAATTTGCAGCCATACATAAATGAGCCCCATTAAAACTACCACCTTTTATGTAATTGTTTGATTCATGCACTTGCTGTTAATATATTGTACCTGCTGCCATCTTTAACTGCAACACATGCCAATCACAGGACATTCCCACTTTTTGCATTCTTTTTAAAGAGGACTACTTATTACAACAGGCTACAGGTAGTGTTTTTCTCAACCTCCAGTCTTTTACTCCTATGAAGGAGAGTTTTAGGGCTTCCAGAGGGGCAGACAGGAGTGTGTTAGAGGCAGGAAAATTGGAGAGCAGGCATAAGCTGTAGGTCCATTGAGATAGTCTGCTTCTCTTCCTTGTCTGGCTATTGGGTCATATATACACTGTCAGCAAATTACTAACAAACCCTCAAATCACATTTTCCACAGATATGAACTCTGCTCCTCAGTAACCTGTCCTTGCAGCTCCTATTCCTCCACCTCCCCTTCAGATGTGACAGAAGAAGAAGCAGAATTTTCAATCCAGTACACAAAATGATCATGTACCTGGCCACACTGCTTCCAAACTTGCCAGCATTACATTGCTGAAGCATCTCTCACCCTGCTGAGCATCAGCATAGCGACTTAGATCTGGTGGGTATTCAAGGGTGAGCCAAAGCAGAGAGCACAGAGTGATATACAGAGCACGAGTGAGCATGGAGAGGTGGAATGGAAGACATTGAGGCAAAGATTGTTGACTGGGGGATCACGTTACATAGCCTTTTGGCTACAGAGCCTCTTGACCCAGATCTCACAGGTCCTGTTTTAAAAAGAAAGATGTTTGAAGAGCGGCAAATATATTTTCAGGTATAGGGAACGTTTTCCTAGAATGTATAGCAGTTACAGATTAATTGGAGTAGGCCATTGTCATCTATGAATCCACAATTCATCCACAACAAATGAAACCTGCAGCAGGTCCCCCTCCGTGCTTAGCTGCTGTTAGATGAAGGTCCTATCAGTCCCATGAGACTCTTAGGGGAATTCCTTACACAATCAGGTAGTACCTAGGAGAAGCTTGAGGTAAGTTTTAGAAGACCAAACATCCTACAGTTTCACCAAGGAGAAACACAGAACAAAGAATCAGTGGGCATTCATACAATATGATTCTAGATTTAAATTAAGGCATGACTATTTTTGTTGAGTTGGGAACATTTTGAAAATTGCCAATTTGGAACATTCCTAGTGCCAGTTGAATGCTAATTAATGCTGAATTATGAACAATTTTAGCTCTTAAAATTGACTCCACTTGTAATAGATTGTGGCTAATGAAACTAGTTTCTCTTAAGACCATCCTAGCCAGCAGGAAAAGGAGACTCTCATCCCATCATTCTAAAATTGTGTGGAGGGTAAATGCTAAGATATATCGTTTGTGCCAAATGGCATATTTCCATGTGGTAACATCTGTGTATTTCCACAGAGCATTCAGTTGAAGCCAGTTTCCATGTGTGAAGATGCAGTGTATTGATCAACTTTAGGAATCACCTTCTTCCTGCAATCGACCATGTGCACAAAGTTAAAAGGCATATTTTGTTCCGATACTGTGACCAATTGTTTCTCGTTCAAATGATAAGAAAGAATACACTTCAAGGGATTACCCTAGGCTTTCTCACCACAACACATCCATATATTGCTGGTTGAAATGAAAACATGCAAGATTCCAGAGAAGCCCCCTAAATTGAATTATTTATTAAGAAATGAATCGATATACGCAAAAGCTAACTGACTGGAATTCGTCTAGAGGTCGGTATTTACCCTTTCCAGTATGTTCCACCTGCAGCTCAGTTTCCCTTTTAAGTAGTTGAAAACAATGTACCATGCACAAGACTGGATTTATGAATGCACTTATTTCACAGCTGTATAAGATATAACTTCTGAGACATCATCGCTGCTCTAATTCTGGATTCTCCAGTATCTCCAATTTTAATCGCTCCACCATTGATGGCTGTTGCTTCAGCTACCACAGCCCTAAGTCCTGGAATTCCCACCTCAATCCTCTCTGTCTCTCTACCTGTTCTCCTTTAAGATGCTCCTTTTAAAACCTATCTCTTTGATCAAGTTTGCAGTCATCCTTTTGACTCAGTATCAATTATTTAATATAATGCTCCTGGGAAGCACCTTGGGACCTTCTGTTACGTTAAAGATGCTTAAATGCAAGATGTTGTTGTTATACTCCCTACAGTGCAATTGGCCTGGTGGGGGGGTTTAAATGTGAACTGTCAGCATTTGCCATCATTACCCCTCTGAAACCGACTGCAGCTTCAGGAATTAGCACAAGTGCAGATTAATGCAGAAATCCTGGGCAGGATTTTTCAGGTGGTGGAGTTTCCTGAGCCGCCATCCGAAGAGTCGGCAGGGAATGCAACGTCATCAATCGTAGCAGCCCACAGCCACTTAATGCTCCCAAGAAGTGTCAATTGTTTGGAGATGGGACTTCTGCCCCTCACTTGGGCAGCAGTCTTGCCTCAGAGAGCAGCTGGCCAATCTTGACTGGCCAGCAGTTCTGTAGTCCCAGCAGCAGAAGTGGCCAAGACTGGGACTACAGGCAGTCCACAGATTCTAAGTCCTGGAGTCCAGGACCAGGTAAGTGTGGAGGGTCTCATGGCAGAGAGGGAGGTGAGGTGAAAAGAGGGGGGGTGGGGCTGGGTTCTTGATGGAGGGGCTTGGAGGGGAGAGGGAGTACCTGCAGGGAGCAGACCTTGTGGGGAGGAGAGGTCGAAGTGGAAAGAAGGCCTTCTGAGGGAGGCGCCTTCCCTCCCTGCCTGAGGCCCGAGCAGGATGTCCTGTTGGGCTTTTTCCCTGCCTCTGTACTTCCGCAGCCAGCCTCAAACTAGAGGCCGGGTGGGAAGAGGCCCTTAAGTGGCCTTTAATTGGCCACTTAAGTGCTTCAATTGGGGTGAGGATGGGTGGGCCACTCTAGGCCTAGCTTGCCCCATGTAAAATTGCAGACGGGTCGGGGGCAGGTGGGAGGGCAACAGGAAGGCCACCCATTTATGTGCCCCCCATTTAAGTAATGACCAATGTTCAACAACAGAACTGACCTTGAGAAATTGTTATTTGTAGAGGGTCATTAAATGTCTCTATTATGATTAATTACTAGATTTTTAACTACATTTTTGAGTAATATTTTTTTCAGATAAGATTTTTCATGATAATTCAGCTTCTGCCTTCACCCATGTGTATGTCCCGATCTTTATTTTGCTCTATGTAAAACTTTGAACAAGTATTTTGATTTGGTGCTTTTCATTTTCTGGTTGGCTGTCTGTGAGAATTCTTTAATGTATTTGGCTGCTTGAAGAACTCAATGACATCTGTGCAGCTCCACACTGGGAATTCCCTTTAAAGAATGCTACAATCCACTGCACAGCAAGAGAAAGTAAAGTTCTCGCTACATGGATCAATAAATCTCTCAGCATGGCTTTCTTCGAGATCGGCAGCAAGTGCCCTTAGTTCACTGTGGACTGCAAAGTCCAGGCCAATGAGTTTTAAACACGCTTTCACTACGCAAGTAATGTATTTTTTCTACTATGCAAATAACTTAGTCATTAATGAAGTAATGTATATTGATAGATACCTGGATTTTCATGAATTATACTTTACTAGGTCTGCCAATGATTTACTGTACCTTGACAATGCTATTACTTTATTTTTCAACAAGATCGTGCTGTTTCATATTCTGTTATAAGAAAAATTGAATTCCGTTCTAAAAATGTGTTGTTACAAATTAATGTCATTAATTATTTTGCACCATCTTGGGAACTGGGGGCAACAAATATAGCTTTTATCTTATGATACTGGAACATTAAGCAGTGTTGTCTAATTAGCCATTGAACAAATGAGCCAACTCTGTGAAAGAAACAAGGAGCCAAGATCATATACTGTATTTTATATCTTGAAACGACAAAGAAAGATGATGCACAAAATAGAAAAATATTGTTTGAGAAATGTGCTGAATGATATAATGTGTCCACCATTAATCATGTGGGCAGATGAGTGAGATTTTATTTATTACTAATTTTACTTTTATTTTAACAAATTCCATACTTAAGTGTTCCATATTTAATTTAGGTGTTACTGTTGGAAGAATCTGATAAATATCAAATATTCAGTGATATAGAACGTGAGGAATTTGTCTTCCGCATCTTCAAACATCTCTGCTTGGGTGGAGCCCTCTGTCAATTTGAAGATACAATTGATCCTTATCTGGAAACTACCAAGGCAGTATACAAGGAATTAGTCAGGTGTGTATAATGTGTTCCCAGATTATTTTCTTTTAATACAACAGAATGAAGTTTTCCAGACCTCAGATTGCTCATGTTGAGTATTTGAAAGATCTTTATCTTTCTATTCCATGGAGACAGTCTGATGTGCTCTTGGGCACATCCTGCATCTTAACAAAAGTGTTGTATCTTTTCAATCTTCTTCATTTCATAATTCTTGTATTTTGTTGTTGTTCCCTATGCATTTCATGACATACTCCATATCAGCAATATATAGAGGAAAAGCAATCTTCTCTTTTATTTCTTTCTTTTTAATGGCTGATTCTATTGTGTGGGTGATTCAGGAAGCCCTAAACTTGCAACTACAAACAAATCCGCTGGACTCGTGAGGAGGAGAGCAGAAAACTTTCAGTCAGTGCTGCTGCATGCATTTGTGCTACTGCTGCTTTTGCTGCCTGAGCTGCTACCATTCACATTAGGCTTCCAGGAAAGTTGCACACCTTATGATGCATTAATTTTGGTCTTCTGCTATCATAAGCACAGCAATAGCATTGCCCTATATCATGGAACATTAGGAATTGAACAGAACATTTAACTGAGGTGACCTTAACTGAACTGCCCTGAAGTTCTTTGGGATGTGTCAAGATCATGTTGATCAATGCCCTCCAGTGACATCAAACCCCAGTGTAGTCAGAGGGAGGACATATAATTTGCTTGGGACTGGTTAGCGGGGGCTGGGGCAGGTGGGAGGGGAGGGTTCAGGCTCACTAAGTATAAAGGTGTAAGAATAACTGTGAGAAAACTGCAATTGAGGAATGTGATAAAATGGAAGTGTGGACTTTGAGTAATTTAAAGTCATCAGAGGATCTTTAAGTTGTGTTACAGCCCCAAAACACACTCACACTTTTTATTTTATGGAGTATACATCTGAATGAACCCTTTTGTTGTAAATTTGTATATTATCATCTTTTCAGCCCACCAGTTATGTATTGGTGACTAATGTTTTATAAATGCTCAGTTTATGGTTATTCACAATCATGGTTTGTTTTTATTTGAAAAAAAGATGGTGGGTGTGGGAGGATGGGCAGCAGCAATGATGAAAGTATGCCTGATAGTGAGGGCCAGTGAAGGAAAAGGAAGATTTTAGTTGCAATTAATTCACGGCATCTTACTGGAATTTTGCATATCTCATGCAAAACTATAAATATTTCAAAAATGAAAGGTAATTAAAAGATTTTTACTTTATATTTTTAGTGTTATTACATTACTTACAAAAATTACCAGAATGTGATAAAATACTGGGAAGTGCTTAGCAAAAATGATGAAGTGGAAAGCGTAGCTAAATGCATTTTGTTCTGTTTCCTGTTTACAAATTCTTCTGTGTATTCAATTCAGTACGTGGGTTGCAGGTTTTATTGAAAACTCATTGTAAGTACCTGCAATAGCTAACAATCTTGTAGAAAGCATTGTAATAGGTGTGATCATGGGGTCATGAAGTGTGCGCTTCCTTGAAATCTCATAAATATTACCAAGGGTTATGGCCAAAGGGTGAAAACAACTGCTGAATGGGTACTGTGCTAATAAGCCATGTGTATTTGAAAGTCTGGATTTAGCACACAAATTTGCTGATTACATCATTTAAACCTGGAGGTGCTAAACCAGATAGCTGCAGGTTTAACGCTCAAGTGCTGATTAGATGTAATTTTTGTCAAGCATTATATGTGGGCCTCTTGCACCCATTTCCACTGAATGTGTGGAGTGCACGGCTGGCACACACATGTATGTTGCAAGATAGCTCAGGGACCGAGTGAGAGGGCATACAGGTTCTCGGACTGCGCACAGGAGGTCCTGGTGGAGGAGATCCAGAGGAGGAGGAATGTGCTATACCTGCAAGGGGGAAAGGTGAGACCTCTCCCTCCTGCCCCCCTCACCCGCAGCAGCTAATACTGCTCTGTCTGGCCTCATATTCCTCCTATTCCACATTTTGACCAGGAGGGACTGCTAGCAAGATGCCCATAACCAACTTTTCCTGGTGACTTCCATAAGGTGTTTAATAAAGGAAAGCAACAGAGCATTTACTTAGTTAAGTGAAGTCCTCAAAGAATATTTGAAATGAATGTTGCCAGAATATAGGTAAAATGTTGACAAAGTGGAACAGAAAGTCTTCTAATGGTTTTCTGAGGTCCTGTTCACAATTCCAGCAGTAAGTGATTATGAAATGATGACTATCCCTTGAAGTAGCACCTGAAACCCACATCAACACTGGGTGGAATCGTCCCAGATTTGCACAAAGTGCGATAGTGAGCTAGAAAAAGGATGTTTTACCCTCTGGCTGCAATGGTGGGTTTTTGCACCATATCATCCCATTCCCAGTGCATCCTGCCTCATTAATAATGCATTCCCGGGAAACACGCCAGATCGCTGGTGGGGCGACCTCTGATTCGCCTGCCCCGCCATCACCTCAGGCCATCAGTAATCCAAGCGCCATTTTTAAAGGGTGCTTCTGCACAGAGCCAGCCCACTCTAATGAATCGAAAGCTGCTCCAAAGTCATGGCTGCCAAACGGAGGAAACATCCTGCCCCCAAATTTAGCAATGCCTCCCTCGGCGCCTACTAGACGCAGTGGGGGCCCACCGTGAAGTCCTCTACCCCCACCATGTACTTGTGTACTTCCTTCAGTCTGTGCTGCCTTGCCACCCCTGGCCCCGCCTGCACTGCAGCCCTTGCCCTGGCACCTCACTGAAAAGCCAAGAAAAAGTGACTTGCCTGTGCCCACCCCCTCCACCGAATACACAGTCTTCCTTGATGGCCTACGGGCGATGCTCGCAAGCGCTACGCAAGGTTGTGTGCACTCACCTCCGAGTTCCCCTCAAATTTCAGCTCACCAGGTGCCCGTCTTTTAAATGCTGTTGTGAAACACACCGACGTGCCCGGATGATCCAGCGTGGGGGGATGATTCTGGTGAGCAGGGCTTATAATGAGATGCAAATGTATTAAAATGCTGTTCGCGCCGTGCAGTGGCGGGAAAGGCGGCCTGTCATCGAGTGAAGCAGACGATTGCAAACTGGTTTCACTATGGCATAAAACTAATTTTTTTGGCCTTCTCATCATATTGTCCCTGTCCCGTCCCGCCATGACACCCGAAGACAATGGGGCTGGAAAATTCCTGCCATTGTGTTTGCTCCCAACTACTGGTTGCTGTTGGGAGGGGTCTTTAGCTGAAGCGCTAACACCAAAATGCTGTGCCATCAGCTTAATGAGCGCTAGCAGGCATTTTAAGTGGCAGCATCTTAATGATCCTCCTGGTGGCTGTTCCCAGTGCATGCTTCAACTCCTTTACTAAGATGCGTTCTTGCACAAATCTTGGGCTAAACATGCATTTTAGCACACTGACCTTGGCTGCCTCGGAGGATTTTTAGTGACTAAACACATTCTTGAAAATCATGCCTTCCAGTATATGATACAGTTTGCTAACTGCATACATCTTCAAAAAATCTCATTGAATTTTGAAAGCAAACAAATCTTCTTTGAGGAAGATGAGTGTAAAGGGAAGTGATAAAGGGGGAAGGGAAACTGATTGAGGGTGAGAAAGCTTCTGGCCTGTTAGAACCAACTCTTGGAAGTGAACTGAATTGAAGATTACTTACAGTGGAATCATGGCAATTTATGACACAGAAGCAGGTCATTCACCCCATCATGTCTCCGCTGGCCGCAAAAGACCAATCCATCCTAATCCCACTTCCAGCTCTTGGTCCATAGCCTTGTAAGTTGCAACACTTTAAGTGCATATCCAAGTACCTTTTAAACTTAGTGATTGTTTGTGCTTCTACCACTCTTGGAGATAGTGAGTTCCAGACCCCCACCATCCTCTGGGTGAAAATATTTCTCCTCGACCTCCCTCAAATCCTTCTGACAGTTACCTTAAATCTGGTTATTGTCTACTCTGCTAAGGGAAATAGGTCCTTTCTATCCACTCATTTTTTCCAATATTACTGTGAGATACTGTGAAGCAAGCTTGTGAGGCCTGTGTGTATGTTGTGCTTGTTTGTGTGTGTGCGTGACTGATTTAATTAAACTGAAGACAGTAAGACTGCAAGGTTTAAATCATCAGGCATTTTGAAGTGGAGATGAACAAGTTAAGATGGGATATCAGTAGATACAGCATGAATAAGAATGTACATTAAGAGATAAATGAAGAGTTGAATTTTTAGCTGTTGAATTTCAAAGTGAAATAAAAGGAAGTTTTACAATTGGCAAAGATCATAAATGAATAAAGCAAAATTATTAAGCTTATTTTTCCTGAAAACAATTTTTATTTTTCCATGAAAACAATATGAAAGATTTTTATATTCTGCAGAAGGTAGTTTCCCAAGGAAGTTAAGAATAATGGGTTTAAAGATGAAAGAGAAAAAACATATTTGTAGAAAGATTGAAAGTTGTATGGGGTGTGGCCTTGTGATCTTGAAGAGTGTGCTGTGCGAGGACAGACTAGTGAAGCAAGCAGCCTTTAGCCAACCCAGAGAAGTGTTTGTTTGTTCCAGAAAGCAAGGTTTTGTTACAAGCCTTGGGCTTTTACCCACGGTGGGCACTTGCGATCAGCGGGCCCGGGACTGATTGGGAAATGGCCACCGACCGCGATCAGCCCCCGACCGTGATCTCACGCTGGCTGGCCAATTGAGGCCCGCCCAGCGTGAAACGTGTCTTCCCAATGGCTGGGAAGGGCCAGGCGGGATCCTGATGGCGACCTGACAGGTGGATTAAAAACGGCACAGGCAGTTCCTCTGTGCGTTGAAGACCAAAGCTATGCCCTCAACTACAGCTGGAGACGCCAGGTGGGAGGGCAGGTCGGGTGAGCACTTGCCACACCACCCCCCACCCCCCGGGTTTCTGGACGAGTGCCTCATGGTCTTCCTGGAGGAACTGGCTGCCAGGAGGGACACTCTTGTCCCCAGAAATGGAAGGAGGAGGCCACCACATCTGACAAAAAAAGTTTAGGAGGAGGTAACAGCCCAGGTCAGCAGCCATGACGTTGTGCGGCGCACAGAAGTGCAGTGCTACAAAAGGGTTAAAACGACCTGCTGCACTTGGGAAGGGTGAGCACCATGTTGGCATGGATCAGTGTGGTGAAGTGTTAAGGGCTGGCTGTCCCCCATGGAGCTCAGGGATGTTAGAGTCTGAATGCCAATTGTCAATGACGCCAGAGCTGGCCAAGGGGCTGAACCCTGGCTGTTTGGACTGAGTGTCTTGCCACTCGAGGGCCATGACTCGGATGTACCCTGTAAGGTGCTCCTCAGGTGAGGTTGGCCAGGCTGCAATGGTGCTGCAGGTAGAGAGTGGACTAATCAGTGCTCCCCTGTCCTTTCAGGAGAAGACAAGCCATAACCACATTGAGCGGTCACGGATAGGCAGAGGTCCCCAAACCTCCTAATCCTATCCAGATTCGAACAGGATGCCTTGGAGCGCACCTCGATCAGCCAGTTGTGAAGAGGCTGGGGTGTCAGACGAAGGTAAGAGCGCAGTGCACAGAGGTGAGAGTTTCGGATGGTGTAACTATCATGTGTAGTCTCTTCGTTGATGAGACCCTCAAAATTGGAGTCCCCATTGATCATTGAAAGATGATCCCACCAGGGTGCCAGGCATGCACAGTGACAGTGTGATGACTTGTTATTGTTCTCCCTTAGATTCGCCAGCAGGCACTCATTTGCAGGACCCCGAAGGGGCACCCCTGATACCAGAGGACCGCTGGGCTTCATTTGCACCTGTATCACACTCACTCTCTGAACCAGGCACTAGAGCAGATACCAGCACCTCAGTGGGCGTTAGATCTTCGGCTAGAATGTCGGAGCACAACAGTGAGGGCATTTTACACTCGCTTGAGGAGCAGGCGGAGGCAGAGAGTGCCCAGGGCGCCGGCAATCGGAGAACTGCTGAAGACCAGGACGATGCTGAGCCGAAGGCAGATGATGAGCCTCTGGAGTCAACCATTAGGTGGAAGATACTAGATGTCCAGCGGGATGTGCGGGAGGATCTAGCGGAGATCCATGAGGGTTATGCGTGCCCTCTGTTGTGGAGGAGTCCATGCGGAGCATAGGCACTACGTTGACCCTCATGGCCAAGCGCACTGCTTCCCCCATTGGAGAGGCAGCTCCAGGGACAGAATCAGGGGTTCCTGGGGTTGTGCTCGGACCTGAAAGTCCTCACTAAGGCATTGACCTCAGGTGGTAAGTGCCAGTGTGGGAGATGGATGAGGCACCCAGTATCCCAGCTAGCTGCCCGTCCATCAATGGTGAGCATGGAGGTCCAGAGCGACCTCACATTAGTGTATGAGCTTCTTGTCATCTCTGTGGGCTCCTCTCAGGGTGTTCTGAGGCAGGCAGCAACTCCTCCGCCCTTCTATCAGTAACCATGGCATCTGATGAGGCTGCAATGACTGGGCGGGGCCAGCACAGGCTCCATTGGCCAGAGGACGACTGCCAAGGTCATTAAGGCCAGCAAGACACCAGAGTCAGCAGGCTGCCTCCAATGCCGCTGCCAGCGAGGTGGAGGCACCAAGACGTAGCACTCGCAAATGTGAGTTTAAGGCACCATGAGCACAAGAGGGACTGGTCACGGGTGGTGATCTGTTCTGTAATGTTTTGTTTATGTTAACTGGTGTGGGAATGAGCACCAGAGAAGTTTATGTTAATTTGTTTGGATTGTGAAAATGACATTAATTTTGTTTTTGTCGTCATGGCCTGAGTATCCTTCACTTTTTTATTTTTTTTGGTGCAGGGTATGCCAGTATGTAATGCTGGATGTGAGTGGCTCTAAACTTTATTGCACAGGCACTGAGTGGACTTTGGGTTCAAATGGAAGGGTAATTTCAGACATCCAGGATGGAGGCGGCAGCCTTGGCATGAGGTGGAAGCAGATCTTTGGCAGCCCAGCTGAAGGACCATTGGATCAAGGCATCCCTGGTGTCCTTGCCTTCCTGAAGGATACAGAGGCCTGCCTCCACGTCCTCAGCATTCTCCTCACCGCGCCCCTCTTCTGACTCACTTCTGGATTCATCCTCTGTGGCCTGTGGAGCTGTCAAGGTCCTCCTCCTCCAGTGGGTACCCCCTTGCCAGTGCCAGATTGTGAAGAGCACAGCATTCAACCACTATTAGTAACACCCACTCTGGGGGGTATTGTAATGCTTCCCCTAAATGGTCTAGGCATCGGAAACGCATCTTCAGAAGACTTATGGCCCTCTCTATCACTGCCCTTGAGGAGGCATGACTCCTATTTTAATGCTTCTCTGCCTCTATTCTTGGGTGGCAGAGAGGCGTCATAAGCCACCTTTTCAACGGATAGCCCTTGTCACCCAGCAGCCATCCATCCAGTCGGGCCGGCACCTTGGTGGCCATACATGTGCAGTTGATTGCACCCTGGATACGGGGGAACCCAGCAATCACTGCAAACCCTTTGGCTCGCTCAGCCTAGCTGGCCTCATCTGGAAATGAATAAATGTTATTACCCGCCTGAACAAAGCTTCTGTCATCAGCTTGATGCAACTGTGGACAGTTGATTTGGAGACTCGACAAAGATCCGCCACTTACCCCTGGAAAGAGTCAGAGACATAGAAGTTGAGGGCCACTGTGACCTTCAGAGCCACTGGCATGGGGTTTCCACCCCCACAGTTGGAGGTGATCTCAAGCCCAATCATCTGACAAATAGAGGTCACAGTCTCCCTGAAAAGGTGGAACCTCCTTCGGCTTTGTACCTCGGACATATCGCGGTAGCTGCATCACTGCCTGTAAACCCTGGCAGCAGGGTAATGGCGTCTTCTGCAGTCCCTTCTGCCTTGGACAACCACTGGACCTGCACCCCTTGTGCCTGCACCTCTTGTCTCACAGGTCACTCCCTTGGAAGCTGCATTGAGACACCTGGCCTTCTGTCCCTTCTGCCCCTCTATTCCTCCTCAGGAGGTGCCACCTGCGGAGACCACAATCTCCAATACCAGGGTAACAGAAAACTGTCTGATACCTGGAAGGATCCACACGGTCAAAATCCTCCGGGGGCCTTGGAGACACCAATGTGTCCTGAAATGAACCCTAGAAGTGCAAAGAATAAAGCTCAGAACAGAGATGAAGGTGTCAAAATCAAAACAGCAACCAGCCACAAACTATCTCCTAAACTCCTCACTACTCACATTGCAATGCTGCTGACACTTTTTATCTCACCCTTGGGTGAGGTTTTGCAAAATTTGCACGTTTTGCCCATGCAATGAGTGCGAAATCATATGGGCAACGTAAAATCGGTATCAATTGGGTTTTTAATGGCCTTTTAATATGATGGCGGGCGTGGCTCCGACATCCGTGCACGCCTGCCAACCTGAAGATTGTGTGCGCGCGCGGGATGATGCCAGAATGCTCGCCCGATGTCTTCTCGCTCTATTTTATGGCCAATCGGGTCAGGCGGGTGCCAGCCCATGAGGTGTAAAATTCTACCCTTGGATTTCCATTGTTGCGTGAAAGGGAGAGAGAAGCCTGTGAAATACTTCCCCTACAGCAACAGTGGGCATCTTGTAGTAATATTACTGGATTTTTTATAGATTAAGTATAGGGACTGTTGCCTGGAAAATAGTGTTTATTTGTGAGTCTTGCTAAGTAGAAACCTTTTGGGAAATGTTGTAAGACCAAATTTAACTATGTAACTGTAATCTTGTGTTTTTAAGTTTTCTTCTGTTAATAAATGTTTTAATTTAGTATTTGAAATCTCAAAAAGTGGTAGTGGAATCTTTACTTCTAATTTCAGTACACATAATTTCTTGTAATAAATACAAATTGAAAATTGTTGTGATGGCTTGACCAAATTTCCCTTTGGGATTTGGTCAGCCCAGCAATTACCATCTGCCATATCATAACATAGGCCCCACATAATTTCATACACCTCAATTAAATCTCTCCCCAGCCTATCCAATCATTCCTAATAGCTAAAACTGTTCAACATGCTGGTGAATTTCCTCTGTACCCTCTCTAGTGCAGTCACATCTTTTAGCCATTTGGTAATACAGAACTTGAGTATCGCTGAAAAAAGAAAAGTGTTTAAGCTTTTCGTCTGGCATTCATCAGGACACCTCACAAGAATACCAGTATAAGGGGAAAAGCAACAATTTATACTGTATGTGAAGAGAAAATGCTGATTGGTTGGCAAATATGTTGTCATGGAGAATGCACCAGTGATAGTGACTGACAGTTAACTGCCAAGTATTGTTTGAAATTTAAACCAGGCAGCTTGACCCTGATTGGCCAAGGCATTGCTGACTCATTCCTCAGGGACCTGTGCATATGCACTTCAAGGTCCCTCTGTTCCTCTACACTTCTCAATATCTGTCATTTATTATGTATTCCCTTGGCTTTTTTGCTGTTCCTAAATAAATGGGCCCAGATTTTCATGTGTGCTCAGGAAAACCCGACCTACTCACTTTTGTACCTTCTGAAATGTACACTTGATCCATGTGTGACTTTGCCTGGGATTATTGTCTTCACACAACGGCTGGGTTCACAGTGCATTTTGAGAGCTGCAATAGAGCTTGTGAGGAGTGTGGGTGCAGAGGTGGATCAGTTATAAGGCCAGCCTTGGTTCTCCAATGTGGCAGCCCAGCTCCCAACAATGTTTAAATCACCCCTAAACCTCACCCCTCAACCCCACCCGCCCACTCCCCCATGCCTCCTCAGATCACATATGGCCCCACCCACCCCCATGCCATCAATGCTTCCAATGCCAGTATGTCCTTTCTTCAATACGGGGACCAAAACTGTATACAGTACTCCAGGTGCGGCCTCACCAATACCCTATACAGTTGTAACATGACTTCCCTATTTTTAAACTCCAACCCCCTAGCAATACAGACCAAAATTCCATTTGCCTTCTTAATTACTTGCTGCACCTGCATGCTAACTTTTTGTGTTTCATGCACAAGAACACCCAGATCCCTCTGTGCTGCACTTTTTTGGAGTCTCTCTCCATTTAAATAATAGTCTGCCTTTTGATTCTTCCTGCAAAAGTGCATGACCTCACACTTTCCTACATTAAACTCCATCTGCCACGTTTTTGCCCACTCACTCAACCTGTCTATATCCCCTTGCAGATTCCTTATGTCAGCATCACAACATGCCCTTCCACCTATTTTTGTATCCTCAGCTAATTTGGATACGTTACACTCTGTTCTCTCCTCCAAATCATTAATATAGATAGTAAATAATTAAGGCCCTAGGACTGACCCTTTTGGCACTCTACTAGTTACGTCTGTCCAACCTGAAAGAGACCCATTAACCCCGACTCTCTGTCTTCTGCATGTTAACCAATCCTCCATCCATGCCCCCAATTACCCCCAATACTGTGAGCTCTTATCTTGTGCAATAACCTTTTTATGTGGCACCTTATCGAATGCCTTCTGAAAATCCAAATACACTGCATCTACCCTTTATCAACTCTGCTTGTTATATCCTCAAAGAACTCTAGCAAATTTGTCAAACGTGATTTCCCTTTCACAAAACCATGTTGACTCTGTTTATGACCTTCTGTTTTTGACCTTCTAAAACTTTGCTGATGATTGAGAGTAGACTGATGAAGCAATAATTGACTGGGTTGAATTTGTCCTGCCTTTTGTGGACAGGACATACCTGGACAGTTTTCCACATTGCCGGCTAGATGCCGGTGTTGTAGTTGTACTGGTATAGCTTGGCTAGGGGTGTGGCTAGTTCTGAAGCACAAGTTTTCAGTACTATTGCTGGAATTTTGACAGGGCCCATAGCCTTTGCAGCATCCAGCGCCTTCAGTCTTTTCTTGATATCATGTGGAGTGATTCAAATTGGCTAAAAACTGGCATCTGTGATGCTAGGGACCTCCAGAGGAGGCTGAGATGGATTGTCCACTTGGCACTTCTGACTGAAGATTGTTGTAAATGCTTCAACCATGTCTTTTGCACTGAGCACTGATGTGCTGAGCTCTCCCATCATTGAGCATGGGGATATTTGTGGAGCGTCCTCCTCCAGTTAATCATTTAATTGCCCACCAGCCTTCACAACTGGATGTGGCAGGACTGCAGAGCTTAGATCTGATCCGTTGGTTGTTGAATCACTTAGTTCTGTCTATCACTTGCTGCTTCCACTGTTTGACACGCAGGCAGTTCTGTGTTGTGGCTTTAGCAGGAGGACACCTCATTTTTAGGTATGTCTGGTGCTGCTCCTAGCATGCCCTCCTGCATTCTTCATTGAACTAAGGTTGATCCTCCTGTTTGATGGTAATGGTAGAGTGAAGGAATGCGGGGCCATGAGGTTACAGATTGTGTTTCAGTACATTTCTGCTGCTGCTGATGGCCCACAGAGCCTCATGGATGCCAAGTTTTGAGTTGCTAGATCTAATCAAAATCTACCCCATTTAGCACAGTGGGAGTGCCACACAACACAATGGAGGATATTGGACATTGAAGATTACCTTCAGATACATCCCCACCCAGAGTACATTCTGTGATTTTCAACATGAGGAGTACTGAGTCATCAGCTGAGAGGGCTCGGTAGGCGGTAATCAGCCAGAGATTTCCTTGCCCATATTTGATCTTACTGATGTCATGAGACTCCATGGGGTCCAGAGTCAATGTTGACAACTCCCAGGACTACTCCGTCCCGACTGTGTACCACTGTGCTAACACCTTTGGTGGGTCTGTCCTGATGGTGGTGTCTGGACTGGGACATTGTCAAATATGATTCCCTGAGTATGATTATGTTAGGCAGTTGCTTGACTAGCATGTGAGACAGCCTTCAGATATTAGTAAGCCCCCAGATATTATTGAGGAAGAATTTGGAGTATTGACTTGGCTGGGCCATTGTCATTTCCAGTTGACTTACTTAGGTTGATGCTGGGTGTTCCATCCAGTTTCATTAGTGGCATACAAGGCCATTTAAGAGTCAACCACATTGCTGTGGGTCTGTGGGCCTGGAATCACATGTATGCCAGACCAGGTAAAGACGGTAGATTTCCTTCCTTTTACGACAGTCAGCAATGGTTTCATGGTCACTATTATCGAGACTAGCTTTTAATTCCAGATTTATCGATGGTGGGATTCAAACCTGTCTCCCCAGAGCATTAACGTGGGCTTCTGGATTACTAGTCCGGTGACATTACCACTGTGCCACCACCTTCTCCCTAGTTGGGGTCAGGTGAGATGTTAAAACATTAAAAATCCCAAACCACCTTCAACCAGCCCAGTTTCAGGTTTAACGGAGATGGGTCAAGGGGTGGGCAACCAACCCACTTGCAGGAGGCCGGGTGGCCATTTAAATGTTTTAAAAGGATGGCAACTTCTGATTTTACCTGCTTTGCAAGTTTAACCTTAGCCAGCCAGATTTCCCAAGCAGCAGATAACCTGGCAGCATAAGGGAAGCATGGACAGCTTCGTGGATCTTCCCCTGGTCCACCAAGCTGCCTCCACCTCTCTCCAGGGTGGGCAATTGAACACACCTACCTCAGGGTTGGGGATCAGACACCTCCACTTCCCAATGCACCCCCCCTCCCTCTCCTCCCACCTTCATCCACTAGTGACAGCAACCAACCTACCTGCAGACAAGGCTTGCTCCCAAGTACTCCCTGCCCAAATTAAGGTCAAGCCTAAACTCCACAGTATATGGGAAAACCCAATCCTCCAAGTTTTCTGACAGAAACTTCCCCAAGCTTCCAACAAGTTAGTTTCTGCCTTTTTAGTAATCTCAAGTGCATGTTAGTCAGCTGTAAGACTCTGCTGTACAAACAGATAAAACAGGGCATTGCTCAGTGACTTGTACTTAAAGAAGTTCCCTGGTCTGGTTTTAGTCCCCAGACAATGATATAAGCATTTCATTTTATGTGAGAGTTCAAATGATGGATCTGCAATGTAAATATTAGACTGCAAACAATTGACATATTTGACTAAAATTTTCTCTATTATTTTGACATAGACATGAACCTACTTAAAATACATAAGGTAATGCTTCAACTAATATAACCGAGAATAATTTCAGAAAAATGCATTAAGCATTTGTACATAATGTCAAATAGTTTATATCAGTGCAGGTTTGTATTCTGAGTCAGATTTTTAAAAATACGTCTTAAAGAATGTCGTTGGTACAACTTCTTTGTTAATTTAATGTTTTTGCCTGTAAAACTTGATTTGCAGATTCACTTTCATCTTTTAAAATTATATGTATCTTTATTTGAAACTTGCAACTTTAATATCTATTGGTTTTTACGTCCTGAAACATTCTCTTATCCAATTTCCTTCACACTCTCTGTCATGTTGGAATATAGATATTCGTTTTACTTGAGTTTCCCCACTTCATATTTAAGATAGATGATGCACTTTGTGGAGTCATTCCAACACGCATCTCCAAGGTGACTGGCTGTCATGTACAGCATCGCCTGAGGCTGACGAAATTTTGATCTCTTCCTCTTGGGTTTCACCAGTTCCTGAAATCCAGTTGTAAGTTGTTTTAAACAACTTGAAACAGAAGTGTTAAAGAATTTTAAATATCAATAATCACCATTTTACTGACTGTTTAAGAAACTTTAATGCCAGTTCCCAATGACCAACAGCAACTGGCTTTTGGTAGAATGGAGTTGGTGTGGATTTGTTACTGGACTTTTCCACTATAAGGAGACCTGTGTTATTTGCATAGAATTGTTTGCTGTTTAAATAATACAGGGCTTTCCATAGTGGGAAAGTCCTATTGAGTTTTAATTCTGGGCAGACAGGGGGACCCCAGCCCCTGGCTCTGTCCTAAATCTGCCTACACCTTCCCCCTGACTCCACTCCATCCTGTCGGGTGCCCATGACTTTTCCTCATCCCCACTACTTCCTCTTGTCACGCTGTGCCCTGTTGAACAGCCATGTCTTTTTACCGTTACTCCTACTGGTTTTCAATGTGCTGGATACTCTTACCTTTCCCCACTTCCTTGTCACATTCTGACTGCAAGCACCTGATTATTTTCCTCCTCACCAATCCACACTTTCTGCTGCTGCCTCTCGCCCTTGTCACATCAAACACCCATTCCTTGCTCTCCCACCAATCCATTCATTTTTTACTAATCTGTATCACCATGTAACTCTCTCCATATGCTACTGCTCTTTACTCCAATTTCTCCCCAGCTTCATGCTCCCAGACCCTGACATTCCACTATCAGTTCTACAGCGCAAGGGATACTCTTCTCAAGTGCTGATAAATTCTGTGAAGTACCTCCCAGTTTTCCAATACCATTACATCCAGCTGAATGCTTCCAAACCCTGACCTTCCAGCACTCCACCTTAGATTCCCTTCCCATTATTCTGAGATCCAAATCTTGCCTCCCAGAATAATGTTGAGCTTGAATTAAATGCTTTATTAATAGCCAGTACTGATAGCCGTTTGATTTGGGCGGATATAAGGTGAAGTCTGTTCAACCCACAATATGAAGGATAAAGAAATAAGATGAACTAGATAATTATTCAATCAAGCTTAGAAACCTTATGTGATTATCATAACTAATCACAATACCATGCACAACATCTCTCAGCTGGTCACTTTTATGTATATGCATGAGACACAATCCTGATGTCATTGCTTTTGAATGGAAGTTCTACCATTGGCTTTAGGTTTTTTACCTCCACACAGTGTTTATACGTAGGTGCTTTTGAAGTCTAGTTAGGACAAAGGTAATTGTATCTTGCTTTTTTATTGTTACATTAATATATGCCTCAAAAGAATAATTCAGGGTTCTGATATTTATTAGCTGTGACATAGAATATAAGAGCAGGGAGGTTATGATAGAATTGTATGAAACATTAGGTAGATCTAGAGTACTACATGCAGTTCTGGTCGCTGCATTACAGGAAGCATGTGATTGCTTCAGAACGGGTACAGAGGAAATTCACATGGATGTTGTCAGGACTGAAAAACTTAAGCAATGAGGAAAGACTGGATAGATTTAGGTGTTTTTCGTTAGAACAGAGGAGGCTGAGGGGAGACTTAATTGAGGTGTATAAAATTATGACAAGCCTAGAGAGAGAGTGGTAAGACCTATTTCCTTTAGCAGTGAGGTCAATAATCAAGGAGCATTGACTTAAAGTAATTTCCAGAGGATTAGAGGGAAGTTGAGGAGAAATTGTTTCACCCAGAGAGTGGGAGGGGTCTGGAACTCATTGAAAGATGGTAGAGGCAGAAGCAGAAGTCCTCATTGCATTTAAAAAGTACTTTGATATGGATTTGAACCTACAAGATGACGGACCAAACGCTCGAAAGTGAATAGCTCTTTTTCGGCTGCCATAGACACAATAGCTTAATGCATTAAATTAATTATGATTTCATACCAGTTTCTTTTTCACAGCAATGAGAATACTGCAGGTGACTCACTGGAAGTGATGTATAGTTTTTATATAAAGCCATATACACTAATCTAAGCTTTAAACTCTGAGATAAAGTAATAATGAGTAGCTCACTACAACATGATTCTTTGGAGCCAAGGCTTTTTCATGTTATAACACATTTCATGCTATAGCGAGTCTCATAAAATATTTTAAGAGTTGGATTTTCCATCCATTCTTAGTAGATATGTGAAAAAGCAATACCAAATTTTCATGAAGATATTGTGAGCTAAGACCCTGGAGGCTTGAAGCAGAGACAGGCTTATTATGTTAATAACATTATCACTAAAAATCATTAATATTAGACAAATGTTATTCAGCTGCATGCAAAATGTGCAGTGTTTTTATTTTATATCATCTATGGTGAGTCAGGATTTTCCCTACATTATCACCTCTAAGTCACAAGGTCGTGTGTTCAAATCCCATGCCAGGACTTGAGCATGAAAGTCAAGCTGAAAGTCCCGTGCAGTACTGAGGGATTGCTGAACTGTTAGAGGTGCCATCTTTTGGATCAGATGTTAAACCGAGGTCTCATCTGCCTGCTTGACGGATGCAAAAGATCTATGGCCCTATTTTAAAGAAGAGTAAGGGAGTTATCCCCGATGTCCTGCCCAATATTTATCCCTAAATCTACATCACAAGAATAGATTATCCGGTTGTTATTATATTGCTCATGTGGGAGTATGCTGTGTGCAAATTGGCTGCTGCGTTTTCTACATTACAACAGTGACTGCATTTCAGAAATATTTCATTAGCTTCATTTGGAATGTCCCGTGGTCATGAGAGGCGCTGTATAAATGCAAGTTCTGTGGTATGCCAACATCACCAGGTAATATATTGTGATATTGTTTGCCAGAAACCTGCTTTGATTAGTTTATTAATACTGGGTCACTATTCTAATTTTGTATTGCCAAATATATTTTTGTGCATAACCTATTGACATTAGCACAAAGGCAAACATCACTGATAAAATGTAGCCCTTCTTGTGAGGACAAAGAAATCTTGCATCTTTAGTGTATGCTACTTTCTTTGCCACTAGGTGGCAGATGCACAGATTAGTGGAGAAGAACTCCTTTCTGTTAAGAGTAAAGGAAGCTTTACCTGTGTTTACAGTGTCATATCTACCTGGAAATGTCCCTTGTCGACATCTGGTAACCAATATTGAAAATGTTTGATTTACAAGAAATTAAATCTTTCAGCTTGACCCACAAACACCCATACCTTTTCCACCCAAGATCCTCCCTTATATTATCTCATAATGCAAGTAAGGCTTGCAAGTTTACAATTTGAAAGTGCCTTGCCCATTTTTTTGAAAATAGAAGTCACATTGGCTATTTTCCAGTTGTCTTTATTTTGGGACACAGGAACAGGAATAAACCGCTTAACCACTCGAGCCCATTCCGCCATTCAGTGAGATCATGCTGATCTGTGACTTAGCTCCATGGGCCGAATTTTCATCATGGAGGCAGGAATTCACAGTTGGAAGTTTGCCTGATGTCACAATCCTGCCTCCATCTCGGCAGTTCTGGCTGGCAGGATTTTCATCTGAGGGAGACGGAGATGACCTGGAGTCGTGCCTGCCACCAGAGCCAGAGGCAGGCTGATGCCAGAGCAGCCAGGTTAAAAGGCCTGCCTCTGTTCATTGAGACATTAGCACAGTTCTACAGATCAGTTAATGCCCCACTCACCCTCGCCCACTACCCTAATTCACCCCCTCACCCCTGTCCTCTTCACCCCCACCCCTCACCTCCCCTTACCCCCTTCACCCACCTCACCCCCTTTTTACCCCTTCATGCCCTCAGCTTCCACTCACTCCGATTACACCCTTCACCTACTCAGCCCCTATTTACCCTACCTCACCTGCTCAGCCCCTTCACACCCTCACTCTACACCCCTCACACAATCAACCGGCATCCACTTTATATACAGAACTCATGCGCTCTATAGTAACATTGTGAAGTCATTGAAAAGCTCATAAATCTGTCAATATAAACTTGAAAAGGCACAACAAAATTATCCGCTTAGAAACTCTCAAATCTGTCAAATAAACATCACGAGTATTGCTGAAAAAGAGAAATGTCAAAGCTTTTTGCTTTACACTCATCAGGACACTTTGCAAGAATAAGGTGGAAACAACAATTTATACTATATGTGAAGTGAGTGCTGATTGGTTAGCAAGTGGACTCTGATTGGTAGAGGTGTTGTCATGGAGAATGTACTAGTGATGGTGACTGACAGTTAACTGCCAAGCGCTGTTTAAAATTTAAACCAGGCAGTTTGACACTGATTGATTAAGACATTACCCTGAGGAATGAGTCAGTGAATGGTTGTCACTTATTTTGTTTAGCTGTAACAGGTGCAATGTGTGCACATGTTCTTTCTGTCTACGAAGACCAGGGCCCTGTGTATTAATATATGTAGCTTCCAGTACACGCAAATGCGCCATACTGCAAGCCCAACTGACGATCTTAAATTGGTTGTCAGTGTAACTCTTAGCACACTGTGGATTATTTAGCAAATGTTGTGCAATCGCAGAATCACATCTAATGTTGGACACTGTGCTTTGAGTTTTGCAAGCACGGGCTGGTTGGGTATGGTCTGTACCTTGCCTGATGTGAACAGCGGCTGGGACACGCTGTTTGAAACTATCCACCAGTCTTTGGGACATGCGGCCTATATACCTAGCATCACACTGGCACTGAAATTCATGTACTTCATTACTGATTTGTGTGATAGGCAGAACATCTTTTTGGCTTGATGGCAGTATCCTGTTAGTGGCGGATACCACTCGTGTTGCTCCTGCATAGTAGCAGTGTGACACAGCTAACTTCACCTCTTATTCAAATTTTTGAGATACCTCGCCCTTCTAGAGTAATCTGAGGTAGACTGGGCACTTTTCAGGGCCGAAAGTGACAGCCTTAGGCCCACGCATGAGTTTGCGTGATGTATAACACAACATGATCTGATTGGGGTAGCCATTATCCTGCAGGATGTCTTTGAAGCGCTCTATTTCACCATCAAGCTTGCACAGTGAGCAAATAGCTCGGGCCCTAATTACAAGGTTGTGATAAGAACAACCTTATAGCTGTAAAGAAAATATCATTCTTTTTTTTAATATAACTGTGGGATGCTGTGAAGCAGGCTTATGGGGGCTGTGTGTAAGGTGTGTATGTGTGTGTGTGTGACTAACTTAATTAGACTGATGACAGTCAAACTCCAAGGTTTAAATCATCAAAGGGTTAGGTGCAATGCAGGGATTTTGATGTGAAAATGAGTGAGCTAAGATGGGATACATGTAAATACAACATGAATAGGAATTTGCATTAGGAGATAAATGAAGAGTGATTTTTTTAGCTATTGAATTTCAAAGGGAGAAAAAGAAGTTTTACAACTGCAAAGATCATAAATAAATAAAGCAATGTTATTAAGCTTATTTTTCCTGAAAGTGGTGTCCATAAAGACAACATGAAAGATTTTAGATTCTAGGAAAGGTACCTTTCAAAAGACAGTTAAGAACAATGAGTAAAGATGAAAGGGAAGAAATATATTTAAGAAAAGACTGAAAGCTGTATGAGGTGTGTGTGTGGCCATGTGATCTGCAAGACAGACCTGTGCAGACTGCAGCCTCTATCCACCCCAGAGAAGTGTCTAGTTGTTCCAAAAAACAAGGTTTTGTTACAAGCCTTAGATTTCCATTGTCAAGTGAAAAGGAGAGAGAAGCTTGTGAAATACCTCCCTAAAAGCAACAGTAGGGGTGCCTTGCGGTAATATTACTGGATGTTTTATAGATTAAGAATTTATATGGACTGTTGCCTGGAAAAGGGTGTTTATTTGTGAGCCCAGCTAAGTACAAATCTTTTGAGAATGTTATAAGACTAAATTTAACTGTGTAAATGTAATCTTGTGTGTTTAAGTTTTCTTTTCTTTTGTTAATAAATGTTTTAATTTAATATTTATAATCTCCGAAAGTGGTAGTGGAATCTTTAGTTTTAACTTCAGTACACATACATTCTCTTAATTAATACAAACTGCAAAACTGTTGTGATAGCCTGTCCAAGTTTCCCTTTGGGATTTGGTCAGCCCAGCTAATACCACCTGCCATATCATAACATAGCATGTGGAACTGTAAGAATCCTGACGTGTATATTGACCAGTGAAGGTAGGCTTGTGGTAGACAGTGGAAGAGAACCCCCTGGCAGATTTCTCAACTAGTACATCAAGGAAGGGGAGTTAAAAACAAAAAACTGCAGATGCTGGAAATCCAAAACAAAAACAGAAACAGAAATACCTGGAAAAACTCAGCAGGTCTGGCAGCATCGGCGGAGAAGAGTACAGTTGACGTTTCGAGTCCTCATGACCCTTCAACAGAACTAAGTAAAAATAGGAGAGGGGTGAAATATAAGCTGGTTTAAGGGGGGCGGGGAGAAGGGGCGGGTGGGGTGGTTGTTGGGACAAGCAAGCAGTGATAGTCACGGACAAAAGAACAAAGAGGTGTTGAAGGTGGTGATATTATCTAAAAGAATGTGCTAATTAAGAGTGGATAGCAGGACAAGCAAGGTACAGATAGCTCTAGTGGGGGTGGGGTGAAATAAGACTAAAAGGGCATAAAAGGTATAGATAAATGATCGGTGAAATACATTTAAAAATAATGGAAATAGGTGGGAAAAGAAAAATCTATATAAATTATTGGAAAAAACAAAAAGGAGGGGGAAGAAATGGAAAGGGGGTGGGGATGGAGGAGGGAGTTCAAGATCTAAAGTTGTTGAACTCAATATTCAGTCCGGAAGGCTGTAAAGTGCCTAGTTGGAAGATGAGGTGCTGTTCCTCCAGTTTGCATTGAGCTTCACTGGAACAATGCAGCAAGCCAAGGACAGACATGTGGGCAAGAGAGCAGGGTGGGGTGTTAAAATGGCAAGCGACAGGGAGGTCTGGGTAATGCTTGCGGACAGACCAAAGGTGTTCTGCAAAGCGGTCACCCAGTCTGCGTTTGGTCTCTCCAATGTAGAGGAAACCACATTGGAAGCAACGAATGCAGTAGGCTAAGTTGGGGGAAATGCAAGTGAAATGCTGCTTCACTTGAAAGGAGTGTTTAGGCCCTTGGACGGTGAGGAGAGAGGAAGTGAAGGGGCAGGTGTTGCATATTTTGCGTTTGCATGGGAAGGTGCCGTAGGTGGGGGTTGAGGAGTAGGGGGTGATGGAGGAGTGGACCAGGGTGTCACGGAGGGAAGGATCCCTACGGAATGCCGCCGGGGGGGGTGAAGGGAAGATGTGTTTGGTGGTGGCATCATGCTGGATTTGGCGGAAATGGCGGAGGATGATCCTTTGAATGCGGAGGCTGGTGGGGTGATAAGTGAGGACATCTATCATGTTTCTGGGAGGGAGGAGAAGGCGTGAGGGCGGATGCGCGGGAGATGGGCCGGACACTGTTGAGGGCCCTGTCAACTACCGTGGGTGGAAAACCTCGGTTAAAGAAGAAGGAGGACATGTCAGAGGAATTGTTTTTGAAGGTAGCATCATCAGAACAGATGTGACGGAGGCGAAGAAACTGAGAGAATGGGATGGAGTCCTTACAGGAAGCGGGGTGTGAGGAGCTGTAGTCGAGGTAGCTGTGGGAGTCGGTAGGCTTGTAATGGATATTGGTGGACAGTCTATCACCAGAAATTGAGACAGAGAGGTCAAGGGAAGGGAAGTGTCAGAGATGGACCATGTGAAAATGATGGAGGGGTGGAGATTGGAAGCAAAATTAATACATTTTTCCAGGTCCCGACGAGAGCATGAAGCAGCATCGAAGTAAACCCTTCTCCCCATGCCTCCAGGTCTCTGCCTCGCACCAAGTTGTGTGCTGTCTTCTCCAACAAAGAGAGAAAGCAGAGAGATGTGAGAACTCATAATGGCTTGTTTAGAGAGGAGTGAAGGACGCCATTTATGGAGAGTGGCTTTGAAGCATAAGTGCAAGAGGGCAATAAGATGAGTGTGATGGGGATGTGAGGCGTCTAGAGAGAGAGGAATGAGTGGAGCTGCAAGGTACAGGAGGATGCTGTTTCTTGACCTGTGAGAAACTCGCCAGGCTCACCGAGGCAAGTGTGCAGCAGCAAGGGCTTCTTCAGGGAAACTGACAAGCTGGTAAGGCTTTGAACAGTGAAATGGAAGAGCTTCAGCCATGGCCAGGTGAGAGATTGATGCTTTCAGACCAGTGTTTTAAAATTTCAGTGTGCATTTGTCTCAGCCAGCCTACCTAAATAGTCCGTCAGAGCTAACCGATCTGTTTAGGCAGCTGTGATGTTTAAAATTATTACACTAGTTTAAAATGCCACTGGGAACAGAAGCAATTGGAAAATGGCAAGATTGTTTAGTAGAATCACCCAGATAAATGATAAGATTTTGCTGACAAATAACCTATTAATTTAAAAAGGCTCTCACACCAGCATCTCAGGAACACATTCCTCATAAAACTAGAGCAGATGTCTGTACTATAAAATCTTGAACTATAATTATTTTCTTGTAGTGTACAGAAAGATCCTGGTACAAAAGATATACGTATCATCTCTACAGTATTCAAGGTTACGGCCAATGTAAGTATCAGTTAAAAACAAGAATTGTATTTGAATTTCCTTGAAATTATGTTGATGGCTGAATTGCTGACTTAAAGACTGAAACCTAGATATTAAATTTGCCGATATTTGTCAATGAACATTTAATATGTACATATAAAAGTTCTGTCCACTACATTAAAGGAAGCATTAAACATTTAAAATAAAAGCATTAGCATCTGAGTTAATGTGGCAGACAGATGAATGTAGACAGATGAATGTAATACAGCTGTGTTAACTATTTGTCCACTGTTATTACCAATGAGTGATTTCTCATGTTTACCGGATCAAACCATTAGAAATAATTTGTGATGTAATATCTCATAAGAACATAAGAAATCGGAGCAGGAGTAGACCATACAGCCCATTGAGCATGCTCTGCCATTTAATACAATCATAGCAATTCTTTGGCCTCAGCTCCACTTTCCCACCTGCTTCCCATATCCCTTGATTCCCTGAGAGACCAAAAATATGTTTATCTCAGTCTTAAATATATTCAACAATGGATGTCCACAGCCCCCCTGAGATTATGCCCCCATGTTCTAGATTCCCCAGCCAAGGGAAACACCTCTCAGCATCTATTCTGTCAATTCCCTTCATAATCTTGTATGTTTCACCTCCCATTCTTCTGAACTTCAGAGATTTTAGGCCCAGTTTACTCAGCCTCTCATTGTAGGACAGTGCTCTCTATTTAGCAAGAATCCAGACTAAGTTTTGTTTCTGCACTCTCTAGTCTACTTGTGCTAATAACAAATGTATCCACTTAGCTGAGATCAGCTACTCAGCATATACTAGTCTGTATAGCCGTGCTATACCAGGCAATGCATTTCCTCACTGGGGATTTTTTTATTAAAATCCTAAAATAAAAAACTTTTTTAAGATGATAATGACTCTGCCATTTATTTGGGTATTAGCATGGTTATTTGCAGTTATTCAGGATTAATATTGCTTTCCAAAATTACATTGCTTTGTTACTTTTATTTGTGAAAATGTGACAAACTGGGATACTAATTGTTCACTACTGTCATTTTTAACTAGGATAATTGTGGCACATGCTACCCTTCCACTAAGAAGCATGAACAGACTTTTGCCTATCTTATTGTGGATCCCCTAAAACGTCATGTGCATGTGCTATACCATTGCTTCGGAGGAGGATTATTCTGCAATTAATTCTTACAATCAGTGTCTTTGCTGGAACATTATTACTAGTGGATTATTTAGCTGAAGATGTTCTATAGTGAGAACATTCTGTATTATAAGAAGCAAACAAAGGATTATACATTTCAGTATTTGAGACTTTATTTCTTTGTATTTAATTAGAATTTGTAGTAAAGAGATGAAATGTAGGCAGCTTCAGAGAATCCTCCAAGTACAGCTGTTTAAGTTATTCATTTGGCTATATAGAAAACAACATCACAAGTTTTGCTGTGAGACAATTTATAAAGTATTACATCTGGAATTTTTGAGTAATAGTACTTATAGATATTGTGTAATTTATCTATTTGTTGGATTAGTAAAATTATATAGATGTAACTCAGTTTTATGCATTGCAAAACTTGCAACAGAGTTTAGAACCTTTGCATCAATTTTTTATCACTTCAGTTTCTTACTTGTGAGATCATTTAAGAATTGTATAAAATGTAACCTATACATGCTTGCACGAGATTTGAATTTTTGTGGCTTTTTAAAACAGTTTTGCTTTACACAATGTTTTGTTATGGTAACTAATTAATGTTCAGTTTTTTAAACCTGCTTAGCGGTTTTAATCCTAAAAACAATGTTGTTGTGATTTTTTTTTTGCCAGTTGTGCAATAGTATTTTTGGATCCTGATTCCATCCACATTTACAACAGGTAACATCATGAAAAATTGTTGATTTCATGACCATTACTCCCATGACTAAGCAGTCAAGTGCATGGTATAGCTCTGAACCACAAGACCTAAATATGGTTCCTAAGAAGCAGTTACAGGAGAAATTATCATGGGGAATGAAGAAATGGCAGAGATACTGAACAAATATTTTGGGCCAAATTTCCGCTATCCAGGTGAGTAGCTTGAGTTGGGAAATTTCCTGACTCACCGGACACTTCTTACTAGAAAGGCCCCACAATGTTGCGATGGGGCAGCCACAGGTGGCCGAGTGCCAAGGCAGGCTGGTTAGAAGGCACACCTTGGCTGTCTGGGACTTCATTCCAGTGGTATTAAATGCTGTTAGGCTCTCTAGCCCTCACCCCTCACACTCCCCCTGCCTCCTCCATGCTAACGTATGCCCCCATCCAATCCTGTGACCCCTTATAGCCCCCATTCCAACTTGTCCCCTCATACTCTCCATGCCAACTGATATCCACAGTATGCACTATGTGTGGGACCAATGAACCATATAATAATAATGGTATGTATGGAACTGCTCAGAAAAAACACCAATTCACAAATCTTCTTTAGAAACAAAAACTACTGTTCTTACAGTCCTATAAAAGTGTCAATCAAACAGACCATTAAAGTATCAATAACAGGCTGCAAACGCTTCACACCTCTTAATATTTTGCAAATAAATATTGAGACATTGGCAAGAGATCACAGAAAGAACAATTTATTACATCCACTTAAAGATGTCAAAGCAAGAAAAGTCAATGGTTCTCTCCAGTTGTCAAAACAGAAGCCCCTGCTAAGGAATCCTTCTATGAATCTGGGCTCTCGGCCAAGCATGCATAATGAGGCCATCCAGTTCTACAGAAAGAATTCTTACGCCTGTCCTCACAAAATAAGGAAAAAGTACCCAAGATTGAGATGACTTGCCGTGGTGGGATATCAGTATTGTTCTGATCCCCAGCCAGACCCTGGGACGTGGAGGGGAGATCAGGTTAGGGACCAGTAACGTATTGTTTAAAGTAGGTAAAGGTTGAGATTCAAGACACCTGCATATGGAATAAAGCCACAAGATTCCATGGGTTTTGAATAAACAAAAACAAACTTTACAAGTTCAGAAAGATGAAACAATTTACAACATGTATCTTTTACTCTAACATGCAGGGCAAAATCACCTGGTCCCATTGGCGGCCGGCGTCATGGCATGCATGAGTGGGCAAGTTGCCAAGAAGGCCAAAAATCGTTTATGTCGGGAACTTAATCTTAATGCATTTACATCTCATTATTGTGCCCTCATGCTGGAATCATCACCCCATGTCAAATTTACCACCCATGTCAACATAACTTCAGAACGGCGTGATTTATAACTGCCTTTAAAAGGCATGCACCTGGCGAGCTGAACTTCGAGGGGAACTCGGAGGCGAGTGCACACAGCCTTGCGCAGCACTCGTGAGCATCGCCCTTAGAGCATCAAGGAAAAGGCACCATGCATTCAGGGGAGGGGGCACAGGCAAATTGCTATTTCCTGCCTGGCTTTCAGTGCGATGCCAGGGCAAGGGCTCCAGTGTGGGTGAGGTTGGGTGGGCGGTGGGGTGGTGCAAGGCAACACAGACTGAAGGAAGTGCACCAGCACATGCCATGGGGGACGGGTTGTTGGGGAGGGAGAGAGAGGGAAGCAGCCACGCACTTGGAAAAGCTTGTCAAAAGTGAACATTCTTCCACAGCTGAGATGCTTGGAGTCGGGCCTCTGAAGCTTTTCCAACTCAAGCAACATAAAAGCATGGATGTGCCACCAAATGCTCCAGAACATTTCACCCCTCGGACACAGACTGAAAATTAATGTGCATTTAGGGGGAAGCAGAACAATTGGACGACTAGGCAAATTGTACAATCCCCTTGTGAAAGGTGGCCATGGCGCAGTCACTGGTGGAGGTGCTCACAGCCCCTTGCAATGTCTTCATTAAGATTTGGATCAGCATCCATCACGGTTCAAGCTAACAGTGCAGCCTTGCAGTGCGGGTTAGGAGAATGCCTGCACCTGAGCTGAGAGTACAGCATGCAGTCCAATGGGCAAGGCTGCCACCAATTGGTCAAGAGTGGGGCTGAGGTGGTGGGTTTCGGACAACCATGAAGTGCACTACACACTGGCCATCCAAGTGGTGGCCAGCACTCTCCAGCATGCAGGAAGGGGCCTTCAGACTTAATCAAGAGAGGTCCTTAGTACGCCCATGCTAACCCACACATCTCTCTCTTTGATCCTGCAGGAGGAGAACATCAGGATCATGGCTTACAGAGAGTAGAGAAGTAGATGAAGAGAGCAATGGAGGTGCCTGGCTCAGCAAAGGGAGGAGCACTTCTGTCAAGATGAAGGAGCAGCAGGGCCTGCTGCGCATGCAGCTGAAGATCCACAGAGAGCCATCACTCAAGTGGCACTCAGATCTCTGTGGCAACAAGCCTCAAGGGCTTCCACCCTCAATGTTCAGCTGGTTTGTGACCAGCACAAACACATCCTACAAGTCTGTGCATGATTCCCAGGGAACGTCCACGACTCCTACATCGTTAGCAGGTCTCAGATCCCTGACATCTTCCAGGATCCACAGATGCTGCAGGGTTGGCTCCTTGGGGACAAGGGCTACCCACGTGCGGTGGCCTCAGACTGCAGCAGAATGATTGTATAACAAGGCTCATGCCACGACACGGATTTTGGTGGAGCAAACGACAGGCATTTTGCCTCAGTCCAGGGCCTCTTCCCTGTTCTCTGTGCGACCTTCAGACCACAGTGATGGTCCCGCCTCACACTCCCTGGAAACATTACTGATGCCTGCACCTCGGCAGTGCTGGTCATTGCTGCCAGAATCTAGTGGGCAGGCGCCACAGAGTTCTCTTGTACT
This sequence comes from Cetorhinus maximus, assembly GCF_964194155.1. NCBI lineage: Eukaryota > Metazoa > Chordata > Chondrichthyes > Lamniformes > Cetorhinidae > Cetorhinus > Cetorhinus maximus. The sequence continues at coordinate 88,509,529 of NC_135885.1, forward strand.
CACTGTGTGCTCTCTGCACCTTTAAGGTGGGGCTGGCCCCCATCACACCAGCATCTGCGACCAATGATACTGTGCACCAGCCCCTGATGGGTTGAGGTGCTGAAGGTGGACACAGCATCAGATACGTCTAAAGTTTCTTGGCTGTGAATCTGAGATGACCCTGATCATGGAGCGTAAGCGAGCTGCCCTCGGCCAGACAGGAGTCAGACATTTCAGAGGCTATGTGAAGATCTGTGGAGTGTCCTGCCTGCATGTTGTCATCATCCTCCTGCGATCGAGTGATTATTAGGGCCTCCACTGCATCCATGACGTGAGCATTCTCACAGAGGGTATTGGCGCTGTGATAAGCCAGTCTGGAGTCAAACGTTCACAACTGTGACGTGAGGATCTGCGAGGACTTCTCACTGCATTTCATCATCATCCTCCACAAAACTGGCAGCTATGAGGGTTTCCAGAGCACGTCTGCCTCATCTAGCCAGTGCGAGAGCCTCATCACCGTCGTCATCACCACCGAGGACCCCCTCACCCTCATCCCCGTCAGCGACCTCCTCATCCGAGGAGATGTGCAGCTCCTCATCTCCTCAGTCAGCTCCTCATCTTGTTGCAGGGCCAGTTTGTAAAGGGCACAGCAGACGACGACGATGCGTGACACCCTCTGCGGACTGTATTGCAGGGCTCGACCAGACTAGTCCAAGCACCAGAACTGCATCTTCAGCATCCCAATGCTCTGTTACAACAAGTTGCGAGCTGCTGCATGAGCCTCATTATAGTGTCGCTCTGCTGCAGTCTGAGGCTGCCGCGCGGGTGTCATCAGCCACGGCCTCTGCGAGTAGCCCTTGTCCCAAGGAGCCAACCCTGTAGCCGCTGTGGACCCTGGAAGACTGCAGGGATCTGCAAGCGACTCAGGATGTAGGCGTAGTGCACATTCCCTGGAAACTGTGCACATCCTGCAGGATGCGTTTCTGGTGGTCGCATACCAGCTGCACGTGGTCGCGTACCAGCTGCACGTTCAGTGAGTGGAAGCCCTTGTGGTTGATGAAGTCCATTGAGTGTAGCAATGGAGAGCTGAGTGCCACATGGGTGCAGTAAATCGCACCCTGCACCTGTGGGAATCCCGAGATCAGGGCAAATCCAATGGCCCTTGCATCCTGGCTGTCCCGGTCCCGGGCGAAATGCACAAAGTTGTGTGCCATGGAGAAGATGGCATCTGTGATCTCATGGATGCATTTGTGGGTGGTGGATTGTGAAATCCCACAGAGGTCACCTGTGGAGCCCTGAAAGGAGCCACTGGCATAGAAAGTGAGCACCATGGTCACTTTCACAGCCACTGGCAGTGGATGCCCTCCATGTCCCCTTGGCACCAAGTCCTGCAGTAAATGGCAGATGTGAGCGACCAGGTCCCGAGACATGTGCAATTGTCGGCGACACTGGTTCTCAGTCATCAGCAGGAATTGCAGGCAGCATCTATAGACCCTGGTTGTTGATACGCGCCGACCAGCCACAACTTGCTGTCATTCCTGGGCAGCGTGTGCGGGAGCCCCTGCTGCCCCTTCTTCATGAGGTTGCTGCTCCTGCCTTTGCATGCCAGGTGCCTCAGTCGCTCTCTCCTCTGTCTTCTACCGTCTCTGTAAACCATCAGGCATTCGGCTAGGTCACCAGGATCCATGATCCTGACGTGGTCCTTCTGCAGCGTGAAAGAGAGAGAGATGTGGTTATCATGGCTGTAATTAGCACCTTTCCTGGCCCTGTGTGTCCACCCCTTAGTGCTTCCCAGAGAGTGCTGGTCACCCCTCAGATGGCCAGAGATGAGTGCGCTGCATGACTGCCCTGTCAACCTGCAACATGGGGGAGACTGGTCCAAATCAGGATGCTGAGATTGCAAGGGGCTGTGAGCATCTCCAGCAGTGACTGCTACATGCCCAGCGTTGGCAAGGAGATTGTGCAACGTGTGCAGTCCAAATGCTTCACGATCCAATAAAGTGGTGGTAGACTCTAAGTCTGTGTCGGGGGGCGGTGAGGGGGGAGTGAGGGGGGCTGTGGGCAGGTGGGGGGTAAGCTATGGAGTGCTTGGTGGCCCTTTGGTGCCTCCGCGTTCCGAGCAGGCTAGGAGCCTGACCCCAATCATATCACTGCGGCTGCACCTGATCTGTCTTAGTTGCAAAGTCATGGTCAGTTTATACGGGTGTCCCTAATGCGTGGCCATTTCCCTCACTTACCCTACCCCCTACCTGTGCGCGGGATGCAGCACCAGGGCAGCACTTCTCCCCTCCTGCCTCCCTCAGTAGTCGCCTCCGAGGCTGGCCAGCACTTGCCCCTGGATAGCCCCACCCCTCAGCATTCACCTATGGGGCCAGGCGTCGGTTCCCCCACCCCCTGGAACCCCTGAGGCCTGTAAACAATGGGAAAGCTCAGTTCCTCCGAAGTGAAGGCCGCCAAGTGCACATCGCCTGTGTGCTGTTGTGAAACACGTCGGCGTGCTTTCCTGCCAACGTGGATGGATAATATGGTGGGGTTCCATTGGCGGGCTGAGTGGAAGATTGCAACCTGTCTTCATGCTGTTGTGAAGTTGGTCCCGCCATATTTTCCACGCATGCCGCCAGTGGGCTCGGAAAATTCTGCCCATGGTCTTTGTCAGTTAGTAAGTACACATCGCTGTCAAAAGTCAGTCAATCGCCCATAAGGGGAATTTCCCCTCAGCAGTGTGTTACAGGTTTTCCTGGGCTTGTTCCACCAATCAAGACCCATACATTTTATATACATCATTTAACATGGCCTCATTATAGGTGCTCTGGTCCTCCTTACAAATCTAGTGTATTGTCTTACCATGGAATCCTAGATGTTTTACCGTATTTCATAGATTTATGTTCATAATTTGGCCCTCCTACAATTGCCCCTCTTCCTGATTGTTTACCTGATACAGAATCTTAGTTAAACTAATTCTGATCGTGTTTACAGCTGGTCAAATCAAGGCTATTGGTAAGGGAGTTCCTGGTGTTGAAGGCAGTTGCTGTGTCATGCATCAAGCTCCACAGCCTCAGTCTACATAGGCTGCCTTTTGCTCAGTCATTTTCCTCAGTAAACATGGCACCATTTACTCCAGATGTATCATTGGACCCAGGCGGTGTCTTGGTGAGGCGTCTAAAGCAACGGTTATCTGACTTTGTACACTGAACCATCAAGCCTTCTACTTGCTATCGTCATTGTATCCGTTGTTACTTCAATGTAGAGCATTGCACCACACAACAGCAGCCACAATAGTCTCCCCATCTTCCCTTGCTTTATCCTTGCCTATAGAGGAAGGAAATAACAGTGGAGTATAACTTCCTTTCTTTCCACCTTCTCTGAGGGACAGACCTAACAGTCACCCCATTTGGTACCACTTCCTAAACCACTTTGCTTTACATCTGGGCCATTGTCTCTAATTATCACCATAATGTACCGGTGGAGGCACCTCAATAGGCTCCCCCTCTCCTGCATTACCTTTTCCATGAAATGACTCCCTTTTGTCCAATTCTAACGCTCAAGAATCCCCATCTGGAAAATGTTTCCCCAACCAGGGTCTTGGTTGTCTAAATGCTGCAGCAACTTACATGGGAAGGCTTTCACCCACTTGGTGAGATTTTCCACCAGGACTCAGGAATACTTGTTGCCCTTCTTGAAGGTAGGCAGAGGTCCAATATGTCTATCTGGACATATTGCCACAGTCTCAGACAAATGGTTATGTCCCAAAGGAACCTTCTTCCTGTGTGGATCAGGATTATTAGCTACACACGTAGAACAATTCTTACAGAAATTCTCTATGGGTGGAATCGTCCCAGATTTGCACTAAGTGCGGTAGCAGTTGGGCAAAACGACGTTTTACCCGTCGGCCACAATGGCAGCTTTTCATACCATATCATCACAAACCCGCTGCATTGATTATGCATTCCTGGGAAACATTTCACTTCCATGGTATGAGGGTTCTCATTTGCCCACCACACCATCACCTCACCTTTTCATCACACCAGTTATCATATTTAAAGTCCAGCCACGCGTGCACCTCTCAGTACTTCCAGCCCATCACTGCTGCAATGAAGACAAGGTCCTGAAAGGCAAAAAGACTGCAACCCCCAGGTTCAATGATGCTTCCCTTTTGGACGCAGTGGAGGCGCTTCGTGATGTCCTCTACCCCTGCTTTGGCCGCAGGATGGGCAACAAACTCACTAATCTGGCTTGGGAGGTGGTGGCAGCAGTGGTCAGTGCCAATGCCCTGCAAAAGACGACAGCCACCCAGTGCCACTACAGGATGAGTGGTCTCATCCATTCCACCAGGGTAACTCACTTTTCTCACCACTCTCAACTCACACACTCACAAACCCAACACACATCCACAGGGATCTCACACCTCAAGGGACAACACCACTAACTCTCACACACACCCTCACATCTCCATCAGGCTCATACCCTCTTTAGCTCGCATCCTCATCCCATCCATGGCTCCATTCACCACACAATCATTCCACTCAGTGCCATGTGTCCTGCTCATACTCTCTCCATCTGTTTCCATGCAGGAGTAGCTGGCTCACATCAGCAGGAAGAGGTCCCAGGCCAGGGGTGGAATGGCCCACATTAGACCCCTCACTCACTTTGAGGAGTGTGCCATTGCACAAACTGGTGAGGACATTGACCATGCCTGTGGTAACAGTGAGGTCGATGGCAAACACTCTCATAAGGCTCCTGCACCACATCATCCTTCAATCAAGGATGAGTGCTCTCTCTCCAGCTTTTGGCTCTGCTGCCATGCATTAATTATCTCTACTTTGGTTCACAGGGAGCTCTGCCAAGCGACCGACACCCTCAGCCAGCCAGCCCCTCAGCTCCATCGACGTCCTCAACTCTAGCCAAGAGGGCACCTCCTCCACTGAAGAGTTGGAAATAAGCAGCCTGGAAGACCCATCACAGTGCTTACCGACACCCACGAACAGTGTAGAGACACAAACCCAGGTAGAAACTAGATCTAGAGCAGGCTCAGGTTCACAATCTCATGGTCACTGCATGTCTGCAGCAGCAGGAGGCAGGTTTGGCCAAGCCCCCCGGCACTCAGGGAACTTTTGGGGAAGAGGCACCTGTGAGGTCGGAGTCAGATGACGAGCCTCTGGCTTTGGCCTTCCCACTCACCCTGGAGAGTCAGTAGAAGGTGGGGGAACATCATGCAGAGCTGTTGGAAGCCCTCAACAGAGTGGCACATGAGCCAGAGGAGTGCGTCCGCCTGCTCTCTGATGAAGTCGTGCCCACATGTGCACATATGGAGGTCTCCTTTGGGAGAATGGGGGCCTGGTCCAGCAGAGTGCAGAGATGTGTGCAGACCTGCACTCCATTGCTGGAGCCATGGGTGAGTTCCTGCAGTGGCAATGCGAGGGGGAAAATGGGCACCTCAACATCCCTTCAGGTGCTTCTTCCCATCAAGGAGTCAGGCCGGGGTCCCCAGGCACCTGAAGGGAGGAGGAGCAGCAGCTGGACACCCCTGGGCCATCCACTCAGGAATCTTAGAGGCTGCCCTCTCCCTCCAAGTCCCCTTTGCCTGTGACCCCTCAATCCTTTCAGAGGGAGCAGCCGGCCCACGAGTGATTCTGGAGGGAGAAGTGTGTGTGTGGCAGGGCCTTTTGGAGCCTCGTGCAAGCTCTCTCCCACACACACGGAGACTTCAAGTATCACACTCATCTCAATGTCCTCGGCATTTTCAATGCTGCCTTCTGGGGTTTGCTTTCAATTGTCCATCTGCGCTGACCGGCATCTCTGCACACCCAATGATCACACCCCCATGCAGCACCTGATCTCGCCCACCATGATTGTAGTTTCACTTTTGATTTGGACAACATGGTCTTGATTCAGCTTTTTGTGCATTCCCCTATCATTTCCCCTCCTCCAGTCACCCATTTCCTTTCCCCCATCACAGTTAAGCCCCCGGTATCACCTTCCACCTCCCCTCTGTGACCTACCAGCCACAATCAGGAGGCGATGGCGTAGTGGTATTGTTGCTGGACTAGTAATGCAAAGACCCAGGGTAATGCTCTGGGGACCCGGGTTTGAATCCCACCACGGCAGATGGTGGAATTTGAATTCAATAAAAATCTGGAATAACGATGACCATGGAATCATCGTCAATTGTTGTAAAAGTCCACCGGGTTCATTAATGTTCACATTCCCCTAGAGGGAAGGAAATCTGTCGTCATCCTCCGATCTGACTTACACATGACTCCAGACCCACGTGCCCTCTGAAATGGCCTAGCAAGCTGCTCAGTTGTAACGAACCGCTACAGAAACCATATCAAAAAAGGAATGAAACTGGACGAACCACCCAGCTTCGAGCTAAGCACCGGAAATGACGATGGCGATCTCAGCAAAGTCCTCCTTACTAACATCTAGGGACTAGTGCCAAAAGTGGGAGAGCTGCCTTACAGGCTAGTCAAGCAGAGTCATCCTCATGGAATCATACCTTACAGATAATGTCCCAAACACCATCTGGGTATGTCCTGTCCCACGGGCAGGACAGGCCCAGCAGAGGTGATGGCACAGTGATATACAGGTGGGAGGGCGTTGCCCTGGGAGTCCTCAACATTGACTCTGGACCCCATGAAGTCTCATGGCATTAGTTCAAACATGGGCTACGAAACCTCCTGCTGATTACCACGTACCACCCTCCCTCAGCCGGTGAATCAGTACTCCTCCATGTTGAACACCACTTGGAAGAATCACTGAGGGTGACAAGGGCACAGAATGTACCCTGGGTGCAGGACTTCAATGTCCATCATCAAGAGTGGCTCGGTAGCACCACTACTGACCGAGCTGGCCAAGTCCTAAACGACATAGCTGCTCGACTGGGTCTACAGCAGGTGGTGAGGGGAAAAATATACTTAACCTCATTCTCACCAACCTGCCTGCCATAGATGCATCTGTCCGTGACAGTATCGGCAGGAATGACCACTGCACAGTCATTGTGGAGACGAAGCCCCGCCTTCACATTGAGGATATCCTCCATCATGTTGTGTGGCACTACCACTGTGCTAAATGGGGCAGATTTCGAACAGCAATAGCAACTCAAGACTGGGCACCCATGAGGCACTGTGAGCCATCAGCAGCAGCAGAATTGTACTCGAACACAATCTGTAACCTCATGGCCTGGCATATCCCCCACTCTACCATTACCATCAAGCCAGGGGATCAACCCTGCTTCAATGAAGAGTGCAGGAGGGCATGCCAGGAGCAGCATCAAGCATACCTAAAAATGAGGTGTCACCCTGGGGAAGCTATAACATAGGATTACTTGCATGCCAAACAGCATAAGCAGCAAGTGATAGACAGGACTAAGCAACCCCACAAACAACAGATCATATCTAACCTCTGCAGTCCTGCCACATGTAGTCGTGGATGGTGGTGGACAATTAAACAACTCACTGGAGGAGGAAGCTCCACAAATATCCCCATCCTCAGTGATGGAGGAGCCCAGCACATCAGTGCAAAAGATAAGACTGAAGCATTTGCGACATACTTCAGCCAGAAGTGCCGAGTGGATGATCCATCTCAGCCTCCTCCGGAGGTCCCCAGCATCATGAACCGATCTGGGACCAATGTTCTGGCGAAAAGGGTAAATAGGGTGGTCAACAGGACATTAAACTAGAAAGGGGGGGGGGTAAAACTCAAAGAAGTATGACTAATGGGAAACAAAGCAGCAGGTTAGTGTGTGGCGGGGTGGATTCAACTTCATGGAAAGTTATGAAAAAACTGAAAAGAAAGGAGAGCCCAGGAGAGGCTATTAAAGTCTCCAGAACACAAAATAGGACAGAGTGTTTGGAAAGGGCTAGGAATCTAACTTCAAGCACATCAGATGAAGGGACGACAATGAGAAAGGGGACGGGAAATACAGGACTGAAGGTGTTGTATCTGAATGCACACAGTATATGAAATAAGGTAAATGAGCTTGTGGCGCAAATTGAAATTGGCAGGAATGATGTGGTGGGCATCACGGAGACATGGCTGCAAGGGGATTAGGACTGGGAGCTAAATATCCAAGGATATACATCCTATCAAAAAGATAGGCAGGTTGGCAGAGGGGGTGGGGTTGCTTTGTTAGTAAGAAATGAAATTAAATCGATAGCAAGAAATGACATAGGGTCAGATGATGTAGAATCTTTGTGGGTAGAGTTGAGGAACCGCAAAGGTAAAAAAACCATAATGAGAGTTATGTACAGGCCTCCGAACAGTAGTCAGGATGTGGGGCACAAGATACACCAGGCGATAGAAAAGGTGTGTAAGAAAGGCAAGGTTACAGTGATCATGGGGGATTTCAATATGCAGGTAGACTGGGAAAATCAGGTTGGTAGTGGATCCCAAGCAAAGGAATTTGTGGAATGTCTACAAGATGGCTTTTTGGAGCAGCTTGTGGTGGAGCCCACAACGGAACAGGCAATTCTAGATTTAGTGATGTGTAATGAGGCAGATTTGATAAGGGAACTTATGGTGAAGGAACGCTTAGGAGGAATTGACCATAATATGATAGAATTTACCCTGCAATTTGAGAGGAAAAAGCTGGAATCAGATGTAACGGTATTACAGTTGAATAAAGGCAACTACAGAGGCATGAGGGAGGAGCTGGCCAGAATTGACTGGGAGATGGGCCTAGCAGGAAAGACAGTGGAACAGCAATGGCAGGAGTTTCTGGGAGTAATTTGGGAGACACAGCAAAAATTCATCCCTAGGAAGAAGAAGCATACTAAAGGGAGGACGAGGCAACCATGGCTGACAAGGGAAGTCAGGGACAGCATAAAAGCTAAAGAGAAAGCATACAATGCGGCGAAGAGCAATGGGAAACCAGGGGATTCGGAAGCCTACAAAGACCAACAGAGGACAACTAAAAAAGAAATAAGAAGGGAGAAGATTAAATATGAGGGTAAACTAGCCAGTAATATAAAAGAAGATTGTAAGAGATTTTTTAGATATATAAAGGGTAAGAGAGAGGCAAAAGTGGACATTGGGCCACTGGAAAATGACGCTGGAGAAGTAGTAGTGGGGAATAAAAGTGGCGGAGGAACTGAATAGGTACTTTGCGTCAGTCTTCACGGTGGAAGACACGAGTAACATCCCCAAAGTTCAAGAGAGTCGGGGGGCAGAGGTGAGTATGGTAGCCATTACCAAGGAGAAGTTGCTAGGAAAACTGAAAGGTCTGAAGGTGGATAAATCACCTGGACCAGATGGATTACACCCCAGAGTTCTGAAGGAGATAGCTGAAGAGATAGTGGAGGCGTTAGTGGTGATCTTTCAGGGAACACTGGAGTCAGGGAGGGTCCCAGAGGACTGGAAAATCGCTAATGTAACACCCCTGTTTAAGAAGGGAGTGAGGCAAAAGACGGGAAATTACAGGCCGATTAGCCTGACCTCGGTCGTTGGTAAGATTTTAGAGTCCATTATTAAGGATGAGATTTCAGAATACTTGGAAGTGCATGGTAAAATAGGGCAAAGTCAGCATGGTTTCATCAAGGGGAGGTCATGCCTGACAAATCTATTAGAATTCTTTGAGGAGGTAACAAGTAGGTTAGACAAAGGAGAGCCAATGTATGTTATCTACTTGGACTTCCAGAAGGCCTTTGACAAGGTGCCGCACAGGAGGCTGCTCAGTAAGATAAGAGCCCATGGTGTTAGAGGCAAGGTACCAGCATGGATATAAGATTGGCTGTCTGGCAGGAGGCAGAGAGTGGGGATAAGGGGGTCCTTCTCAGGATGGCGGCCGGTGACTACTGGAGTTCCGCAGGTGTCAGTGTTGGGACCACAACTTTTCACTTTATACATTTATGATCTAGATGAAAGAACTGAGGGCATCCTGGCTAAGTTTGCAGATGATACAAAGATAGGTGGAGGGACAGGTAGCATTGAGGAGGCGGGGAGGCTGCACAAGGCTTTGGACAGGTTAGGAGAATGAGCAAAGAAGTGGCAGATGGAATACAACGTGGGGAAGTGTGAGGTCATGCACTTTGGTAGGAAGAATAGAGGCATAGACTATTTTCTAAATGAGGAGAGAATTCAGAAATCTGGAGTGCAAAGGGACTTGGGAGTCCTAGTCCAGGATTCTCTTAAGGTTAACTTCCGGGTTGAGTCAGTAGTTAGGAAGGCAAATGCAATGTTGGCATTTATTTCGAGAGGACTAGAATATAAAAGCAGGGATGTGCTGCTGAGGCTTTATAAGGCTGTGGTCAGACCACATTTAGAATATTGTGAGCAATTTTGGGCCCCGTATCTCAGGAAGGATGTGCTGGCCCTGGAGAGGGTCCAGAGGAGGTTCACAAGAACGATCCCAGGAATGAAAGGCTTAACATATGAGGAACATTTGAGGACTCTGGGTCTATACTACATGGAGTTTAGAAGGATGAGGGGGGATCTGATTGAAACTTACAGAATACTGAAAGGCCTGGATAGAGTGGACGTGGGGAAGATGTTTCCATTAGTAGGAGAGACTAGGACCCGAGGGCACAGCCTCAGAGTAAAGGGAAGACCTTTTAGAACAGAGATGAGGAGAAACTTCTTTAGCCAGAGAGTGGTGAATCTATGGAATTCATTGCCACAGAAGGCTGTGGAGGCCAGGTCATTGAGTGTATTTAAGACCGAGATAGATAGGTTCTTGATTGGTAAGGGGATCAAAAGTTACGGGAAGAAGGCGGAGAATGGGTTTGAGAAACTTATCAGCCATGATTGAATGGCGGAGCAGACTCGATGGGCCGAATGGCCTAATTTCTGCTCCTATGTCTTATCATAGATGCCAGTCTTCGGCAAATTTGATTCACTCCATGTGATATCAAGAAACTGCTGAAGGCACTGGATACTGCAAAGTCTATGGGCCCTGACAATATTCCAGCAATAGTACTCTAGACTTGTGCTCCAGAACTTGCTGCTCCCCTAGCCAAGCTGTTCCAGTATAGCTACAATACTGGCATCTACCTGACTATGTGGAAAATTGCCCAGGTATGTCCTCTAGACAAAAAGCAGGGCAAATCCAACCTGGCCAATTACCACCCCATCAGTCTACTCTCCAACATCAGTAAAGTAATGCAAGGGGTCATCAACAGTGCTATCAATCTGCATTTGCTTAGCAATAGCCTGCTCACTGACGCCCAGTTTCGGTTCTGCCTGGGTCACTCAGCTCCTGACCTCATTACAGCCTTGGTTCAAACATGGACGAAAGAGCTGAACTTCCGAGGTAAGGTGAGAATGACTGCTCTTGATATCAAGACCGCATTTGACAGAGTGTGGCATCAAGGAGTCCTAGCAAAACTGCAGTCAATGTGAATCAGGGGGAAAACTCTCCACTGGTTGGAGTCATACCTAGCACAAAGGAAGCTGGTTGTGGTTGTTGGAGGTCAATCATCTCAGCTCCAGGACATCACCGCAGGAGTTCCTCGGGGTGGTGTCCTCAGCCCAACCATCTTCAACTGCTTCATCAATGACCTTCCTTCCATCATAAGGTCAGAGTGGCGATGCTCGCTGATGATTGCACAATGTTCAGCACCATTCGCAACTCCTCAGATACTGATGCAGTCCATGTCCAAATGCAGCAAGACCTGGACAATGTCCAGGCTTGGGCTGACAAGTGGCAAGTAGCTTTCTGCCACACAAGTGTCAGGCAATGACCATCTCCAATAAGAGAGAATCCAACCATCGCCCCTTGATGTTCAGTGGCATTACCATCACTGAATCCCCCACTATCAACATCCTAACGGTTACCATTTACCAGAAACTGAACTGGACTAGCCATATAAATAATGCGGCTACAAGAGCAGGTCAGAGGCTAGGAATCCTGCGACGAGTAACCCACCTCCTGACTCCGCAAAGCCTGTCCACCATCTACAAGGCATAAGTCAGGAGTGTGTTGGAATACTCCCCACTTGTCTGGATGGGGCAGCTCCCACAACACTTAAGAAGCTTGACACCATCCAGGACAAAGCAGACCGCTTGATTGGCACCACATCCACAAACATTTAGTCCCTCCACCACCAACACACAGTAGCAGCAGTGTGTCCCAGCTACAAGATGCACTGCAGGAATTCACCAAGGCACTTCGACAGCACCTCCCAAACCCACAACCACTACTATCTAGAAGGACAAGGGCAGCAGATAAACGGGAACACCACCACCTGGAACTTCCCCTCAAGTCACTCACCATCCTGACTTGGAAATATATCACCGTTCCTTCACTGTCGCTGGGTCAAAATCCTGGAACTCCTTCCCTAACAGTACTGTGGGTGTACCTACACCACATGGACTGTAGCAGTTCAAGAAGGCAGCTCACCACCACCTTTTCAAAGGCAACTAGAAGTGGGCAATAAATGCTGGCCCAGCCAGCAAAGCCCACATCCCGTGAATGAATAAAAGACAATCATTTTCCTTCAGAATGTGCAGGCGAATGTGCATGTTCCTTTTTTTCCTGAAAATCCCACCCCCATCCACATTCACCTCCCCAACCTCCTCCTTCCCTCCTCTAGGGTTTGTGTTTCCCTCCGAGTCCCCACCAATCACTTTCACTATCCATTCTACTGCCACCTCACCCTACCACCTCACTCTGCCCTTGGTCATTCTCACCATTCCCTCATACCACGCCCACCCTCAGTTCGCTCCCCAGGAGGCAGTCATGAACCCATCAGACCCCTCCCTTGCATGTTCATCTGAACATCACCCCCTCCAGACCCCTTCCCCCACCAGAACTCATTCTGCCCCCGGAACCCCTTCCCCCCCTTAGTCCTCCGATGCAAACCAGACTCCGCCCCACTTAGTCCCTCCCCCTTCCTGACTTCCTCAGACACCCTTACTTCTTCCACCACCTTTTGTCCTTGCCCCCCGACTCTTTCCTTCAGCCTTACCTCTTCCTCCAGTCTCACTTCTTCCTGCAGCTTTACTCCTTCTCCTTTCTGGACACCTTCCTCCACCCCTAATTCTTCCTCCACCCTTACTCCCTCCCCTATCCGCACTCCTTCCTCCCCTTGGACTCCTTCCCCTCTCCGCACTCATTCCCCTCTCTGAACATCTTCCCTTACACCTTCCACCCTACCGTACACCTACCTTCCCAGTTTCCATCTTCTCCACCATTATCTTCTCCTCTCTGTACCCCCTCTCCCCCCCAACCCCATTCCTCCCGACAGCTTCATTCCCCCCTCCCAACCTCACCCCACTCCCAACATTTCCTCTCCCAGCTGATCCTGAACATTCCTTTCCCACCCCCTCAGCCATCATCCATTGTGAGTATCAGTGGTGACTTTCCAACTGCTGTGAGTTGCTTTGCAGCAGAGTCATGTCCTTGAGAGTCCACCCAGCATTCCATGGATGTTCCTCCAGGATCCCGTTGCTGTCGGGCTCCAGCATCTTCTGTTCCTCGGATGTCCGTGATGTGAGCAAGGCCTTGGTGGTAAGTTCCCATTTTTGCACATCACAGTTGTCAAGACGTGTTCTGCACCGGCGTGTTTTCCCTCCAATGTGGGCGGATGATCCAGCAGCAGTGGGGAGTGGGTCCAGTGGGCTGGCCTTATAATGATGATATATTACAATGTGGTTCCCGATGTCCTATGGCCATCGGTGGGCAGAGTGGATGATCGCAAACTGGTTTCACGACGTCATGAAACCGATTTTTGCCTTCTTGCGATATTGTCCGCTTACACCACCGAACTCACCTGACACCAGTGGGCACGGAAAATCCGATCTACGTCTTCCCTCATGTGCAGCCACCATCCAATTTCCTCTACCCATTTCCAAATTGTCTTTGGTCCAGGTGCCCAGCCCCCAGTCCCTCATGAGCTAATTACATGAATTCCTCCCAGTATCCTTGAGGCACAATCCAGCTATTTCCATTAAACAATACTCCTTTCCTGATCTCCACATCTCTGGCCCCATAGGGCCCTTCTAAATCTCTGCCTTCTTCCTTTCCCTTGAGGACGGCCCTTAACACAACACCCTTCAATTGTATGATCTTGAGAAGAGCAATAGTTACAAACTTGGGAGTAGCGGTCGCCACAACTCCCGATTGGTATGGGTCCTACGAGATCCTTTCCTACATTCCCTTCCTAGCAAGCTCATCTGCCTCCCTTTTTCTTCCTATCTGGGTTCGGCTTTAGAATGGGCCTTGACCATATGGATAGATATTCCCCACTTCCCCTTTCCACAGCTTTCACAGTGGTTTCCACCAATGGTTTGCTGTCTGCAGACTTAAAACACCGCCTGGCACAAATAGCCAGGTACTCTGTACAAGATTTACATGTAAATAGAGAGTTGTAGCAGATTGTATAAGGTGGGGAAACTTGGGAGGTCTGACACCACATGAGTTATAGCTGCCATTTCTATCTGTTGAGCACTATGGATGATGGGCAGCGACATGACAAATTCCAACCACTTCTGGTGATCAAATATGCCATATCCAGTTTTACCTTCTCCTTTTTGCTCCTCCAGATTTAAATCCACCACCCACTTCCCACATCATTTCTATGGCACAGGTGTTGGGTTGTCCCGGATAACTGAGGTTGGCCGCTAGCGTCGGGTCCCCTAGCACTCCCACCCCTTCTAGCTGGAATGTTCACCAAGCAATCCGCAGATGAAAACTGTTCCCTCCTTCAGTCTTCTAGCAGGAGACAGGTTGGTGTGTAATGGGTAAGGAGAGTGATGGGCTGCGTTCTGGTCAATGCTGTAAAATGCTTCACAACCCAGAAAGTAGCAAGTGCTGCTCACAGATAGAATATCCTTTCTCTGTCTCAGATGATAAGAGTTTAGAAGAGTGAGGAATGATTTGATTGAAGTATACAAGATCCTGAACGGCCTTGACAAGGTGGACGTCAAAAGGATATTTCCTCTCGTGGGTGAGTGCAGAACAGTTAAAACTCGGGGAAGACGTTTTAGGACAGAGATGAGGAAAAAAAAATTTCTGTCAGAGGGTTGCGTGACTTTGGAATTCTCTGCCTCAAAAGGCGGTGGAGGCTGGGTCACTGAATATTTTTAAGGCTGAGGTAGATAGATTCTTGTTAGGTAATGGAATCAAAGGTTATCGGGGTTAGATGGGAACATGGAAATCGTAACACAAGAAGATCAGCCATGATCTTATTGAATGGCAGAGCAGGCTTGAGGGGCCGAGAGGTCTACTCCTGTTACTATTTCTTATGTTCTTATACTTTAGAGGTGTACGCCACTAGTCTCGGGCGCACATGGTTTTCTTAGGAACTGTTGTCTGTCACTGCCACTTCTAGATAGAAACGCTTGATAGGGCTGGGGCTGTCCTCAAATCCCTTTTTACCTGCACAAACGCCTCTTCGTATTTCTCATCCATTCCTATTGTACTCCTTTCCTTCACAGTCTCAATAAGAGTGTTACTATGGCAGCGTAATTTACTATGAATTCCCTGTAGCCTGTCAGACCTAGAAATGACATGAGGGTGGTTACTGACCCCAGACACTGTAACTCCTGTATCATTCAGAATTTTGCTTTCTCTATTGTGCACTCTTCAAATCAAAGAATTAGTCAGAGAAATTGCAGCTCCTTCTACCCAATCTGAACTGCCTTGGAGTTTACCTTAAAACCCACCATTTGGAGGAATTTCAACAGCTCCTCGAGCAGCCCCTCATGCTCAGTCTCACCGTCTGAGGACAGCAACAAGTCGTCCACATACTGAACAAGCCAGCCTGGCTGACTGCAGTCTGTCAAACACTTAGCCATGCACTGGTGAAAAATAGTCCTGTGAGAATGAAGTCCATGAATATTGCTCCCCTTTGAAAGTAAAAGCAAACTTTTACTGATCCTGTGTGTATAAGGGATCACTGGACTCTGCTGAATATATTTAGTACTGTGAACACAGAGATGGACCTGCGGATATTATCGAATAAGTCAACCATGAGATCACCGTGGGATGTGAGCAGGGATGTTTTTATTTAGTCCTCTATAATCTATAGTCATTCACCAAGAACCATCTAGTTTCTTAACTGGAAAAATGAGAGAGTTGTGTTACGAGGGGCCTCCATATCCCAAGTACCACCGAGAGTGTAACAGCTTTTCCCAAATCTTTCTCTGCCTCCTTAGGGAAATTGCACTGTATTTGTGGCCTGGATATTGGTTCTCCCCACCCCCCCCCGGCCACCACTACCACCACACGCACCTCTATGCCTGCCACCCTACAACACTATCATGTTTATGGATGGTGAAAGATTCCTTTCCATTCCACACCATGGCTGGGTATCTCTCAGGCACCCTGGGCACAAATGATTCCAGTGTGTAGGGATGCACAGGTGTTACTGCCCATGCCTCCCCATGTCACAGCGGTATTAAAACTATTTCCTCATTACTGTACACCCCACACCACCGACAATTGTTACCCATAACCACGATAACATTATGAGCTGGTATCCTGTCTGAACCTAATACAACCAACCCTACCTGGTCCTATTTTGTCAGTGTGCACATCTTATTTGTTTGGACCAGCCCTACCTTGCAACACAAAGGTTTTGATACGACCCCAGCCGCTGAATTGCCTGTTAATCTCCTAGACATAGGGGATTCTACTCGAACAGGGAGATCTCACTGGGGAGGGAGAGTGGGCTACCATACCTGATGCTCCAGTATCTATCAGATAGCCCCATCTTTCCCTCTACAATAATATCTGTACACTGCCTTCCAATCATCATATCTGAGCGGGCACAGGTACTCAGGTTTGTCACACCATCTTCATGTTTGGGGTTTCATGCTACTTTCCCCGATTAACGTGTGAATATTTCCTTGAGGTGCCTCGTCCCATAATTCCCTCAGGAATTCTCCTGGTAAACAGTTCAGTCATATCTCCCTGGGTGGGGATGCTTGGCCCTGTTGATTTGGGGGCTGCGAAACCCCCTTTCTTTGGGAGCCAACAGGAACATGCAAAATGTCCTACACCCCCAAAATTGTAACACTCCTGTCCCTGGACTACACCTTTCAGAGTAGCCTTTTCTTGTTGCCGCCTCCAAGATGCTCCTCTCATATCAGATCCTTTCCCCAGAGTTTGTCTTTTGACTTGTTCATTACTGCTGTGTTCTCTTTGTCCACCTGTCATGCCTCAGAGCACAGGGTCATTCCCATTAAAGCCCTGGCCTTAGTATTCACCTCTTCCTCCAGGTCAAAATCTGCCTTGGTGGCTTGCATATAGGGCAAGCTTTGCGAGTTCAGGGTGCAGAACCAGTGATTACATGGTTGTCCGTCCAGTCCCCTTCGATCAATTGCCCCTCCCATAGGTGCGTTGTAAGTTGACCATGGCCTATTGACAAATGTCACCAGGTATTTATTTAAACCTTATGCCACATCTGCTAAGGCTTTAAAAGAATCTCCTTTTGCTTACCCCAGCACCTTGCCAATTCTCATTTGAGTGCACTATAATTGTCCTCCCCTCTCTTGGTCTCTTGTGTGGGGCAAACAATAAGACTAGGACTCTAAATGAAAAGCAAGAAATATTTGCCAGGAAATGCCCATGGGGTTCTTCTCCCTATTCCAACCTTTTCAAATCACATGATATTTTCCTTAACTTCTCTGAATTGTGTGGCATTTCAAATGTTCAATTTAATGGGGCCTAAGCACCACCGTCACTGGGTGGCATGTATCATTTTTGGCGCATCATGGGCCGTGGTCAGTCCTACTCCAATGGGGTGCCCCCAATTCCCAATCTGGGTTTCCACAATCCCAATCACTCTCTACCCCTTCCTTGTCCCTACCAAAAGAGGGAGTCATGGCACATACAAAACCCCTTTGAATCTGTGATTTTTCATCAAGCCCCTTGATCTTCTTCTTCTTACACTCGCTGTGGTCACCCCCGGCATCCTATTCCTCTAGAGCCTGTTTCTGAGCGACCCTAACTGTGGCCTTCAGGTCTTCTTTGGCTTTCTCTGCTCAATATTTCTGCTTGGACACCTCAACTGACAAGACAACATACTGATCCTTATTATTTATATATTGGCTTTCAAGATACTATTCTTTATTAAACCATCTCACCTTTGCCTTTTCAAACTTGAGTTTCCTCCTATTTTCTCTTTCTTCTTCTAGTTCCTGCAAAGGTTGGTTTACCAATGCTTCCCTATCACTTGCCTATTTCATCATTTTCTGATTCTGCCATTGCATCTTAATTTTTGTGTGTTCATCATTTTTAATCTGCCTCTGGTATGCCATTAACCAGAAGACCTTGATCACCACCAGGCCAACATGTGGACCCTATGTTCATTGTTTGGCCTCCCTGCTGCATAGTTCATGACTAACTCATTCATCGTCTTTCCTATCATTTCTTCCAAATGAGTTCTTGCTTGGGTGCCAAAATCTGTAAGACTCGCAACTACTTTTACCTCAGTCTAACAATACTTACAGTTTGGACCAGTGGTTGAACACACAACTCTGAACAAAGATTTCAGGGTAATCATTTCTTTACTTTTTTTTAGTCGTTCATGGGATGTAGGCGTCACTGGCTAGATCGGCATTTATTGCCCGTCCCTAATTGCTCTTGAGAAAGTGGTGATGAGCTGCCTTCTTGAACCGCTGCAATCCATGCAGTGTAGGTACACCCACAGTGCTGTTAGGGAGGGAGTTCTAGGATTTTGACCCAGCGACAGTGAAGGAACAGGGATATATTTCCAAGTCAGGATGGTGAGTGGCTTGGAGGGGTGTTGGTGGTGTTCCCACGTGTCTGTTGCTCATGTCCTTTTAGATGATAATGGTCATGGGTTTGGAATGTGCTGCCTAAGGAGGCTTGGTGAGTTCCTGCAGTGCACCTTGTAGATGGTACACACTGCTGCCACTGTTTGTCGGTGGTGGAGGGAGTGAATGTTAGCAGATGGGGTGTCAATCAAATGTGCTGCTTTGTTCTGGATGGTGCCAAGCTTCTCGAGTGTTGTTGGGGCTGCACTCATCCAGGCAAGTGGAGAGTATTCCATCACACTTAAAATTGATAATAGTTACAAGCAAGCATGAAGATGCATACACACGTGTGATCAGTTCAGCAGTGACGAATGGGTTCTTCTTGCTGTGTGCCTGATCAAGGCACCCAACTCACTGCAGTAGTCCCCAAAGTGTCCTTGGACTGCTATCTTCATACCCCAAAACTTGACAGCACCACCCCACACTCCATACCCCACCCCCAACCCAAAGCATACAAGTCTCGGACCAGGTTGAATATTGTCAATTTTTGGTATCTCTTTGCCACAGCCTCAAGCTGCTTATGCGACCTCTGCATGGGTTGCAGAGGTTGAATGTTTGTTTGCAGATCTTTCAAAGTCTGTTTCCTTATCAGAGAAACAGGTGTCTCAATCATAGCCTTGTAGTTTTCTATGTCTGACACCATTGTCTAGTTCTTATCAGTTTGACTTCATACCTCACCACAGGCAATGGTGGTTTCTTACTCAAGCAACTTTAGATTATTAAGAATAGCTTGAAACTACAGCAATTCCAATTAGTAGCTCACCCCTCAGCCTCTCAAGCCATGCTGGTGCATTAAATTTGGTCATGTTAAGGCATAGAGTTGGTCAAATTCAAGATAACCAAGCCTTCGTACAAAAACCATTGGTTTTATTTTATTCCATGTAAAATAATAGCATTGATTATCCAGAATAAGCTTGATTGTCACCAGTACAATAACCTAGTTAACAGCAGTCAGTGTGGATTCAGAATTGGAAGATCCTGCTTGATCAACTTCTTTGACAACTTTGAGGAAGTTACAACCCAAGTGGATTGTGGTAAGTCAACTTCCAAAATAATTTATTTCACATGAATAGCTATTAATTTAACTCCAATCTGTTGGGATTCAGGGTAAATAAATATTGAGAGTGGATAAGAAACTTTGGAGAATATAAACAATGACTACTCATTAGAAGAGTTATGCCAGAGTGGTCTGAGTACTGAATATAAAGCATAAGTAGCTTAGACTCAGAAACTTAGAATCATAGAAAAGTTACAGTGCAGAGAGAGGCCATTCAGCCCATCATGTCCGAGCCAGCCATAAAAAGAGAAAAAAAGCAGCAAGCTGCTCATTTTAATCCCACTTTCCAGCGCCTGGTCCATAGCCTTGCAGGTTACGGCACTTCAGGTGTATATCCAGATACCTTTTAAATGAGTTGAGTGTTTCAGCCCCAACCACCAAAAACTTAATGCAAAGTGCCAATATTATCGTTTATACTAAACTGGATGAGGCATGTGATTCATTCAAGGACTCATGAGAGGCAGCTCAAAAATTACAGAATGAGTTTGACAAAACATGCAAGTATGTTGAACAATTGGAGATGAAATTTAATGCTGTCCATATATAATGCTGACATTATATTGTAAAGTGCTCCACATAGGAATGAAAAATAGATGACATGCATGCTCTATGAATGGTGTGAAATAACTAAGATTGAAGTTTAAAAAACCCAGGAGTAATAGCAAACATAATGCTAACTAATTATTTTCAACCAGCAGCAATTAACAACATCATTAGGATTTGAACTACATAGACAAAACAATAGAATATAAATTGAGAGGAGGTAATGATCAAAACATACAGACTGCACCTCAAATATTGAGTCCATTTTTGGTTGCCAAGAAATAACAAAAAATATTTAAGCCCTGGAGAACCATGTCACCCTTTGCCTGAATTATGAGGAGAGATTGGATAATTTGAACTATACAGCTGGAAAGGAGGTGACTGAGAAGTAATTTTATCGAGGTATGTGAGATTGTTAAGACTATAGAAAAAGTTAACTTGGAATATTACTTTAAATTATACTGTAATATACTGGAAGTAAAACAAGAGTACACAGTTTCACACTAGTAACAGATAATTTTAGGGTTGATGCCTAAATTCTTCACACAGAGAGTGACCAATATATGGAGTAAACTTTCAGACAGAGTAGTGAAGACAAAATCTGGAATTAATTTAAGAACAATTGGAAGCTATAATGGAGGAAACATTAGGATCCTGCTGCATGGATAAATTGAATGAAATGGCTTTCATCAACATCAAACATGTGGTTCATTCAAGGACTGAAGAGATGCTGATGGTTGGGGACTTCTAGGAGCTACACACTACAGAAACCCGGCATCTGATAGTACAGTTTAGCCTAGCCAGCTTTCCGTCAGGATGAACATAAGTTCACGGGGTATCGGGTACAGAAATGTTATTATTATGAGAGATGTCTTCATGTTCCACTTCCACTGCACAATGACCCAGCTCAGGCTCAGTACAGCTATTGATCTGCAAGACAGCAGATCAATTAGTGATTAGAATGAATTCCCGATCCATTTGCTCTTCCAGCCTGCCTAGGTTGAACCCACGTCTTGCATGGTCCCATGTTAGCGTTCCAGAGGAATACTATTAGTAGGCTTACAGATTCTTGCAGGAGAAGTTTCAGCTACAAAGGCATTCAAGACAACAAGCATCATTCTTACATTGGGAGTTGCTGTAAAATGGACAATTTAAGTCCATGGAAGGGAAAATCAGATGCGGTGTCTACAGATATGGAGCCTTGTCAATTTGATATCACCCATTTTACTACATCTCACAAAGTTAGAATAATGTTTGTTTATTAATCAGGCAATGAATTGCTTTAGAAGATAACCACATTCCAAAGTACCCATGTATCCTATTTGATTCTCTGTAAGAAGTGGTGTTTCTTTTTTTTCTCTAGGTTGTTTCAAAAAAAATCTTTAATTTATTTATTTTTTTTTTCAGAGCAATAAAGACTCACATTTAATAGAATCATTTGCAAAGGTGACAATGTGTTTAGTCCTTTTCATTTACATACAATTGCTGTACAACATCATTTCAAACCTGAAATTAGTGGTCTATTTAACCTTAAAATACAGATGTGTTTACAAGCTTTAAATAATGTGTACATTTCCCACATGTCTATTTCCCAACATATGACAAAAATGTTCAAATTATAACACTAAATTATATCTAATAGCATATTCATAGCTTTTAAAAAGGCCACCAACAGTTGCATAATGTAAATTCCCAGCAGTCTGAACCCTCCTGTGGAGATTTCATATGTACATAATCTTCATACTGTATAAAAGACTTAATAGATCAGTCCCTTTGTATTCTATCCAGTAGCAATACTACTACAAGCCTCATTTTGCACATGATTTTTAAAATAAAAACCAGCCAATGCATTTTCAGTAACCTGTAGGCTTGACTAAGGTAAACAAAAAACACAAAACTGATGGCCTTTTCTGTACCACTGAGAATATATTTATATTGCACCTTTCATGGCCTCAGGGCGTGCCAAAGCACTTTACAGCCAACAAAGTACTTTTGATGTGTAGTCACTGTTGTAATGTAGGAAACTTGGCAGCAAATTTGCACACAGCAAGCTCTCATAAACAGCAATCTGATAATGGATAACCTGTGTTTTTTTATGTTGATTGAGGGATAACTATTAGCCAGAACACCAGGGATAACTCCCATGCTCTTTTCGAAATAGTGCCATGCAATCATTTACATCCACCTGAGCAGGCAGATCGGGCCTCAATTTAACAACTTAAGTTGGCACCTCCAGCAGTGCAGAGCTCCCTCAGTACTGCACTGAAATCTCAGCTTTGATTTTTGTCCTCAATTCCTGGTGTGGGACTTGAACTCCGAACCTCATGACCCAGCGGATGAAGAGTGCTACAAACTGAACAATGGCTGACACTAAACCTGATAAACAATCTCCTGAAGTTTTTCCTTGGAGACCTTTTGAAAGTAGGCCTACTAAAACATCCTGAATGGCCTAGTTGGTAAGTGCACTATTTGTTTGTTAATAAATCATGCCGACCACAAAGATCAAATGGTTTTAATTGGGGCAGAAGTGAGGCTGTTACAATTACTCTGTATTGCAAGACAAGTGACGGGTAAAAGCAAATAGGGTATTTGTCCTTGATCCTGTTCCATTGCCCTCTGCTGGCATGTGTGCACATCTAGAAATGGATGAAGACAGAAGACAGAATGCAGCTCAACTATAGTGCCTCGTGCAACTGAATATGCTAAACCATTTACTCTCTAGGCCCATATGTAGACATGAACTACTTGAGAAAGATACTGAAGGGCTACTGGTGCCTGCAGAAACATATTTAAGCAAGAATTTCAAGATTCTGGACAGAAGAAGTGTTGATTGATTGGACTGTATCTTTAACATTTTGTACTTGAACATTACTTGTCACTTCAGTAGCTGGAAAGGGTAGATCGAATCAGTGGTAATGCAACAGTTTGTTGCAGGGGCCGATAACAATGGCTTTGATCTTGCCAATGTTTAACTCGAGGAAATTGAGCCTCATTATAACCAAGTAAAAGAGTTAATGATTTCAGTAAACCATTGTTACAATCCCTGTAGAGACCCAGAACTTTTAAAAAGAGATTTGAATTCCCAGTGATTGACTTAAAAGAATTGTACCAGATGATTTCAAATTTTGAGGCTTCTACTGTAACAAACAAACTAAAAGCAACATGACTAAACATACTAAACATGGGCAATTAATACTCTAAACCGCAGAACAAGTATTCTTTATTAGTTTCGTAAAATGCTGAGAATCCCTCACCACATTTGCTGCAATCTCAGCAAAACTATAGTCTTGTTTTCAAAGCCCTGAATCTGTCCCAGCATTTCAACAGGCTCTCTTGTCCCTATTACACCAGGGAAAGTCTTCCAGAGTCCTTTTAAAGATATGTTCACTTAATCCTCCTGAGCATACCCCAAATGCACTTCTAAGTAGCAAGGCGACTTCTCGGTTTTTAAACCTCTATCAGGTCCATCTCTTCCAACAGGGAATACATTCTCACCATCATTCTGCTCTCAAGCAATAGATTTCCTGCGTCTTAACCCAGCAGCACCTCTCGCTTTGTCACCAGGGTCTCTGAGTCTGACTGACAGAGAGTCTGTAAGACTGCACCAAGCAAAGCCAGCTGCTTCTACCTTTGTTCGGGTGTAAAGCTGACACTTGGGTTTCAATAAGACTTAATCTGGGCCCCTATTCCCCATGGCAACCAGGTCGAATCGGCTTATCGCTGGCAGAACTGGTAAGGGATTACATACTGCATTTTACCCTGAATTAAAAAAGACAGTTTAAAACATAACCATCTTATAAACCCTCCCATTTGTAACACAGTGCACAAAGAAACTTTACGTACACATGTTAAGAAATGGACTATCAAAAGAAATTAAACCCCTTAATGTTACAACTGAGAACTAAATAAATTAAAGACTTTTATCACACTTATTAATTTGAATGACTTACAGTCATATGAGATTGGCTGACAGGAAGATAAAATAATGTTATTGGAAAATAGTGGTGTGTGTGTGTTGGTCTGGAGGCTTCGGTGTAACAAAAGATAAGCTAGGTTTGAAATGTTAAATAGGTAAACATGGGGGAGGTTTAGAATGTGAGGTGTAAAAGGACATTTGAATTTTTAAATAAACCAGACTATAATAAATTTTTATGATCAGGGAGGTAAAGCCCAAAGACATTGTGACACAATGGGAGTTTGCATTCAAAGGGGCAAAGGTTGTGTGTAAGGGTAAGCATTTTAAGATCTAACAAGTGTGAAATGCCTTCAGCATCTAAGCCTCAAACTGCTGTCTACAAAGAACTGAAGTTAATGAAACTCACTTTGAATTGGATTGTTCAGGGTATCATGTTTCTTTGCCTGGGTCTTTTAAAATCTATGTGTTTTAATGGAGGTGTAACTGGGAGTCAGATTAATTAGGGGATTTAGAAGTTATTGTAGTAGTAATTTGTGGACATATGTATGTGCTTAAAATAGTTTATCTTATTAATAGATGTTTAATCTAGTTTTGTAAAATCCTGTGAGGCATGGTGGTCTTATTACCGCTGAATTCAAAGCCCACATCTCGAAACGTACAAATTGCAAAAATAGTTGTGGTAGTTGTCTCAAGTTTCCCTCTGGGATTTGAACAACTCAGCATTTACCATCGGCTGGGCCATAACATTGGCTGCGAATGGTTTTAAACTCAGGATGCATATTATAATGATAGGATGGATACATGACAAGAATTATATTTTACTGGGGCCATTAACGAATAAGAACTCATACATGCTGCAGCTGCAAATGTACTTATGGAGCTTACTCACAAGATGTTATGTCCATGTGAACCACTTATCTAGCATGTTTATGGATGCATAGCTGTGAAACTAAGAAAATAAAATTAGAATTATAGACTTTCCAAATGAATGTTTATCTTTGTTTTTGATAAGCTTACATAGTATTGCCGAGATCCAGATCTGGGGGTTTTGATACCCAAGTCTGTTGCGTGACAGTGTCCTGAAGCTGCAACCTTCAATCTGCTCCCACAGCGCAGATTCTGTGTGGTCTCTCTGGATCTGATCAGGAAAGATCAAGAGAGCAATAAGTGAGGCTGAGTACATAAAGAAAGAAACGTAAGCTGGAGAAGCAGAAGCAAGGCCACAGAGATATTTTGGTGAGGGACATTGACAAAGACAGTATTGGTTGTTGCTGTACTGAGACAATGGTCATTTGCTCAACAGTAGCAGACTGTTACTTCACAGTATTGCTGTATGCACAGGAGCAATGGAAACCTTGTGCTGACTCTACTGGCGAAAAATAAATCACTACTGAAAAGTTTCTTTGCCACAAATGTCAGTTTAACTGTTTCCACATAACTAGAACTGGCGATTTTTACACAGTGGTCAATGAACTTGTGGGTAAATTATTTCTGTTTGAGAAACTAATTACACCAGATCTAGACATGGTATACCAAAGGTGTTTGACTTGTAACTAGAACCCAATAATCTACACAATTGTGTACACTGGTACTAGCAATAAATCAACTTCCTATTATTAACAGAATCTATGTACACAATGGGCAGAATTTTAACTGCCAAGGGGCGAGGGGTGGGTGGTTTGGGTGTGAGTAAAGGGGTTGAAGTCCTGAAAAGTGGCCTCAGGTTGGGATTTCGGCATGATTCCGATGGTTCCGCCCATCTCCAGGTTTAACCTACATGGGCTTGTAGTCACCTCCATGGAGTTGTCAGGTAACTAATCAAAATATAGGAATAGACAATTAAATGTGAATTTGACCCAGCATCTGTCTCAGGGTTTCTCGAGCTGTGTGGAACTCGACAGGGCCAGCAAGGCTAAACTGCAACAGGGACTCATTAATGATTGGCTCGTAACTTCCGAGCTTCCGGACGTCTTAACTGGGGGGGCGGGGGGGAAGGGGTGGGTACTCCAAGCCCTCCCAAGGAACTCCCCCAGGTTAGGATTGCCTGGCAATAGCCCAGGATGTTCAAACTTGCGTTGGGCAATTGACCTGCAATCAGAACCATCTGAAAGTACGATTTAAATTGCAAACTTTGATGGTTCTAACTGCCTTACCATAGTTACCCAGGAAATATTAGAATTAAAACCACTTCAACTCCTGGGTGACTACAGTACTGACCACCAGCCCCTCCACCCCATCACTGGGATCTTCCCTGACCACCTGACCTCTCCCACTGGCCAACCCCTACTGATCACACCCCCAGCCCCGAACCCCACCCCCACCGACCACCCAAGCCACCTAACTGACCACCGGACCCCCACCACTGATCACCTGACCCCCCCCGATACTGATCACCCAACCCCACACACACTCCACTGACCACCCGACGCCCGACCCCAAACCCCCACTGACCACCCAATCCCCCACAACCACCCAAGCCTCCACCGACCCATCCCCACAGCCAAATGACCACTCTAAACCTACCCCCTCCAACTGACCAATCGATCCCATCCCTCAACCACCTGACCCCCGCACCTCCCCCACCACCCACCCCACCCAATCGTACCCATTTACCTTACAAAGTTACCTTCTCCATGGCTTCGGAAAATGGCTGGACCTTTAAACTTACCTGCTTTACAGCAGCAAGTGCAGCAAAAAAGGGGACATGGTTTCCTTACCTCTACCCTGCAGCACTCAACTGAAGGCCTCAGGAACGCGTTGCATTACACAGTTCTCACCCAGTGTGAATTAGAAAGTCGGATGAGAAAGGAGCAGCTAGAATTCCAGGCAGGAAACATGGAGTGGAGTGGAAATCCGACTCTGATTGCCACTCCGTGGAAATTCAGGCCCAATAGATTGGAATGTAACTGATGTGCTGGCAAGACTTTAAACAGGGGAATCACAAAGCTCATGACCAGCTTCCAAGAGAACCTGAATTCAATGCTTTGAAGGTGATTTCCAAATTTTTGGAAGTACTTTCATCTACCCTGGACTTTAGTCACTTTGATTTCAATTTCCCTGCAGTCGACTTTCACTGCAGTACGGGAGCAACTTATGCAGCAGTAGCCTGGACCTCTGATGAGGAGCAACAGGAACAGCCACATCAGCAGCAGTAGCAGGAGCTTCTAATTTTAGTTTTATTTTCTTACGTGTCCATAAACATGCTAGTTAAGTGTTTCATGTGGGTTTAACATCTTGCAAGTAAGCCTCATAAGCACATTGCAGCTACAGCATCTATGAGTTCTCATTTAGTCATCATCCAGTAAAATATAATTTGTATATCATGTATTCTATTATTACACTGTGGATCCTGAGTTTAAAACCAGCACCAGGAGTAGCAGCAATAGCAACAGCAGCTGCCGTCTCTGCAATCACATGCCATTTCACAGACCAGACAGGATGGCCACAGAGCTTCAGGCCAAAGTAGGCAATACCGCCTGACAGGGTATACAGTCAGAGCTAGAGCAACAGTGCCTCGGGAGGATCAGGTTTTCGCAGAAGGTCGTTGTTATATCTTCAGCCTCCTGGAAAAAACCTCCTACAAGTGACCACGCATTGCCAATGACCATCAGAGTCACCATAGCCCTGAATTTCTTCACCTCTGACTCCCTCCAGGGATCTGCTGAAGATACCTCCACACTATTTGCTGCCAATAAGTGCATCTGTCAGGCTATCGATGCCTGGCTTTTGAAGGCACCCTCCTATTCGAACTTTGCCAAGGTGAGGCCAAGCAAACACAGGGGGCTGAAATAAACACAAAAAACACTGGAAATACTCAGCAGGTCAGGCGGCATCTGTGAAGAGAAACAGAGTTAACATTTCAGGTTGATGAAGCTGGTTTCTTTCTCCAAAGCGTACTCCATAGTGTGAAAGACAAAAACCTATTTAGCTGCATACTCCTAAGCATCTCCGCCAAGTCACATCGAATCCCACTTGGACAAAGATTGTCATTCCATCACCTCCATTGGGTCAAAATCTGGAACTACTTACCTCACAGCATTGTGGGAGTACCTTCACTACACGGATTGCAATGGTTTAAGAAGGCGGCTTACCACTAGGGATGAGCAATAAATGCTGGCTTTGCTAGGGACGTCTGCATCCTGAAAAATGAATGAATAAAGAAAACCATAGTGACATTTTGCCTTGATGAAATAGTAAAAAGGCATTGCAATTTTTTGAGAAAGCACATAAAGCTGGGACAACCCATGATGAGCCTTGCCCAGCCTTTCCAACCAACTCTTGCCAGTTCACTTTCAAACCTGTTCTCACCTACAGGCTCTATTAAATCTAATATCACTTCTGTCTGTGAACTCAGGGCTGTAAAGGATGGTCAACCTACTCTTTCTGTGCCATTGGTTTCTTAGGAACATAGAGCATTTAACCAATCAAGGTTGTCCTGCCATTTAATGAGATCATGGCTGATCAATGACATAACTATATCCAATTTTACATTTGGAGGGAGAGTAGACAATGTTACAGGCATGTGAACGTCACTTGAATCTTCCCCACATGAGGTCATGCATGCTATTGTGATGAGAGGTGAAGGCACTTGTCTCAGTAAATGAAGTATCCTTGAAGACTACCAGAAGCTGTTAAGGCAGACAAAGAGAATTGTGAGACTGGTTTTGAGTGTTTGGAAAGGTCTTTCTTCACAGAAGTGAGTTGCCCTGACATCTCTCCGCCAACAGAGAAATAATATAAGAAGTAAGAAGATGAGAGAAGTAGTATAAGAAATAGGAACAGGAGCAGGGCATTCGGCCCATCAAGCCCACACCGTCACTCAACAAGATCACAGCTGATTTGATTGCAACCTTAACTCCACCTTCCTGCCTGTCCCCATAACCCTTGACTGTATATTAAAAATCTGTCTGGCTTGGCCTTGAATAGTCAATGCCCCAGCCTCCACTGCTCTCTGTGGAAAATAATTCCAAAGACTAATGACCCTCTGAGAGAAGAAATTCCTCCTGATCTCCATTTAAATCGAAGACCCCTCGGGCAAAATTTTCTGGCTGACGCGCGGGTGGCAGAGCCCACACGTCAGTGCTTAAAAAGTCGCGCGAGCATCCCAACGTCAGTGCACGGCATCGCGATATTTAGGTTGGCGGGCGAGCTATGCAGCGGGACACGCACCCGCCATTAATTAAAGGACTTGTTAAGGCCATTAACTCGGCAATTGTCGACGATTTTTGAGGAGCCCATGCGAACTTCGGCTCGGCGCACGGGCCCAACGGGCAGGCGGGTAGGTGATTTTTTATCAAAACTCATGCGTTGGCGGGATATGTGGACTCAGAGGGGTTGTTCATGTTATTCCTGAAGTATTTAATGCAGAAAGTGTTTTAAACTTGCCTGTGTGATTGTTACCAGTTTAGATCGATTTCCAAGAGCTTTTTGTGTACTTTGAAGCTTCAGTTCACCAGTCTGCTGACAGTAATCTTTATCGGGCCTGCAGCTTTCCGGAGGCCTCCATTTAGCCTGGGTATGGGTTCTGACATCTCCAATGGAGGCAGCTCCTCTGAGGAGGAAGGGAGGGATAGAATAAGGAGGAGGCCAGGAGTGGACAATCAACCTCCAGGGGAGCCACCTTTGGGAGGCCAGGCGCAGGCACAAGGGGCGCAGGGCCAAGAGGTTGTCCAAGGTGGAAGGGGCCGCAGAAGACGCTATTATCCTGCTGTCAGGGTATACAGGCAGTGAAGCAGCTACCTCAGTATGACTGAGGTGCAGTGCCAAAGGAGGCTCCGTCTGTCAAGTGAAACAGTCAACTATATCTGTCAGATGATTGGCCCTGAGATCTCCCCTAACTGTGTGGGTGGACACCCCATGCCAGTGGCCCTCAAGGTCACAGTTGCCCTCCACTTCTATGCATCTGGCTCCTTCCAGGGCTTGGTAGGTGATCTTTGCAGTGTCTCCCAAGCAGCTGTCCACACTTGTGTCAAGCAGGTTACAGACGCTCTGTTCAGATGGGCGTTGACCTTCATCCACTTCTGCTGCGACCAGGCAAGTCAGGCTCAGTGAGCCAGAGGCTTTGCGGCCATTGCTGGTTTCCCCCGTGTCCAGGGTGCAATAGACTGCACACATGTGGCCATCAAGGTGCCAGCAGGTGAGCCCGGTGCCTTTGTCAACAGGAAGGGATTTCACTCCATGAACGTGCAGATAGTGTGTGATCACAGGATGCAGATTCTACAAGTCTGTGCAAGGTACCCAGGCAGCTCCCATGACGCTTACATTCTCAGACACTCCCAGGTGCCGGGGCTCTTCAGTGCTCCGGCTCGGCTGGATGGATGGCTGCTGGGTGACCAGGGCTATCCCCTCAGAAGGTGGCTCATGACGCCTCTCCGCCATCCAAGAACAGAAGCTGAGGAACGCTACAATAGGAGCCACGGCACCACAAGGGCTGTGGTGGAGAGAGCCATCGGTCTTCTCAAGATGTGCTTCCATTGCCTGGACCACTCAGGGGGCGCACTCCAGTACCCCCAGATCACATCTCTCTGATAGTGGTAGCATGCTGCGCTCTGCACAATCTTGTGCTGGAAAGGGTGGATGCAGTTGACGATAAAGACCTTGATGCCCTGGATGAGGCTGCACATGATGAATCCAGCAGTGGCTCAAAGGATGAGGAAGCACAGGGCAATGATGAGGGGCAGCACGCTGACCCGCTACTACACCAAGGAGGCAGGGACATCCGGGACAATTTAATCCAACGACCCTTCAGCTAGCTCCAAACACATGGATCTGCAGGAACAGCATTTTCTGGCGCTTCCACATGTGGCACTTAGGTGCTACATCTTCCACGTCATCAACTCCAACTAAGGGCTTAGTACAGAAACATCAATGTCCACTCAAACACTTATGAGATGTCTGTGAAACATATAAATGCAGCACAAGGGAAACACCCTCAGCCATGGTCACAAATGTGGGCTTTATTCAGTTCAACATCAAACACAAATGTCGCTCAGATGTACATAAGTATTTTTCCCTAATCTAGGGCCAACACAAAATCACCAGTGACATACCCGTGGATTGCCTAAGGTGCCTTATGCTTGCGTTTGTGGGTGCTATGTCTAGGTGCCGCCCCATCGCTCAGAGTGGCTTGTGAGACAGCCTGCTGACTCTGCTGCCCTGTTGGCGTCGATGACCTTGGCGGGCGTCCTCTGGCCCGTGGAGCCTGTGATGGCCCCGCCTGGGAGGGAGTGGCCAGTTCCAGAACTGGCACCTCCCCAGTTGTCGCAGCCTCAACGGATGCAACGGTCACTAGCAGAGGGGCAGAGGAGCTGCTGCCTTCATTCGGAATGCCCTGAGAGGAACTCGCAGCGACGACAGGCAGCCGCTGCACCAACGTGAGGTCACACTGGACCTCCCTGCTCACTGCAGATGGATGGGCGCCGAGCGGCGACACTTGGTGCGCAGAACATCTCCCACATTGGGAATGACCACCTGTGGCCATTAGCACTGTGAGGGCTTGCAGGTCAGAGCGTAACCCAATCAGAAGACTCTCAATCCGATCGAAGCCCCTCTCCATGAAAGTCGTCAATCTTTCAGTGGAGGAAGCCTGAATCTCTGTCCTGAGGTTCATTCCTTCACTTACACTCTGCCTGGACTCCTCCACCACAGAGACCAACTGAAGCACATACTTATGCAACCCTGCCAGATGCTCCCGCGAATTCTGCCGCTTGTCCTGCAGCTGCTGCATTGGTGACATCTCCAGAAGCACATCATCACTGCCAGACTCAGCAGTCCTCTGGCTGCTGGCACCATCGGCACTCTCTGTCCGTGCCATCTCCCCCAGCGATTATGAAGTGCCCTCTCCACTGTACCCCGGGACACTAGCTGACGTTACATTCCCCACCAAAGTTTGTTGCTGCTGGCTGGTGCCTGGCTGGCTGAAATGATGTGCCGCAAGTTGCAAATCTTGGCCCTTAGGTGTGGAGGGGGGGGTTCCGGACTTGTTGGGCGCGGCCATGCGGTGGTGATGCTGAAATTAACAACAAGGACAGTTCATCAGTTAGCGTTCAGTCAGTAACACCTTTCATCCCTTTCTCCCCCAGCCTCATAAGTCGTTCACCCTTCAAGAACCTAAGGAGACGAACATTGGAGGGGTGGTAAATAGTCAAGAGGAGGCCCAAACATTAGACGCACATACAGACAGGCTGGTCAGATGGCCTAAGGAATGCCACATGGAATGTTATGTGGCATTGGAGTGGGGAGAGTGCAGAGGTTCCTGACCTAGACACATGCTGGCCTGGAGAGTTGGAGTGATGAGGAAACATCGCAAACACTTGCGACATTTGCCGTGGAGCACAGGAGATTGATAGGTCACATTATTGACCTTCATACCGTTATGAGGGGCATAGAACGGGTGGACAGAAGGCAACATTTCCCCTTGGCGCAGGGATGACTAATGTGGTGGCATTATTTAAGTTGAGTGCCATGAGGTTGACAGGTGAGGTGCTGAGGACCTTTTGGACAGAGTAATGTGGGACGCACTGGCTGAAAAGGTGGTGGAGGTACAAACCGTCCTAAGATGCAAAACATCTTTAGCAGCGATGCCATGGCATGTTAGGCCTTGGGGATAGTGGTCACAAATGGGATAAGGTGACTTTGGAAGGTGCTGGAGACGCGCATCCTCAAGGGGCCGAGGGACCTTTGTGTATGACCCACACGTCTGAGTGTATCAGTCTGTGAATGAGCAGTGTTTCAGCATTAACCATTGCAGCAACCATCAGTGGTTTGGATGGTGGAGAGACAGAGTGGATGGGACTGTGGACCTCAAATACCTGGCCACTGCACCCCAGCCTTGCCGACACCTGCCGCCCTGGCCGCCTGCCTCCTCCCCAGCTCCATGGCCTGCTCCTCGAGGGTGGTGAGGTGCTGGAGCAGGGCGTGCCCACCTCCAGTCTGCTGGTGCTCCCTGAGATTGTGCTCGGTTTTTGCCTGCAAAACAGAGAAGAGGATTTATTGGGGCTGATCGCTCATGTACTCTGCATACACACACCACACCCCAACCACAGTGGACCATCTGAGGCCTCCAGAGGCTCCTGTCCACACTACTGGTGATCAGTCCCCAGAAGATAGTATGGCTGGTCCCAACCCCCTCCCCCAACGGGCACCTTGGACACATTCGGCGTCCATCACTTTGAATAACACAGGGGTCTTAGCACCCATGGCAAGGACGCACAACTAGGTGTGGTGCCGAGGCCAGAAGATGGCTCTTGGCCAAAACACCTTGAGGCTCCCCTTCTACCATCTCATCACCATCAATATGATATGTGTTGGAGTTCTGAGTATGTGTCTAGCTGCCTTCCCTGCCGGTTGCCCCCACGCTACTCAAATGCGACAAACACCAACATATGCTGCGGGGAGAACCCATCTTCTCCTCAACCACTAAGGCTGATGTAAGCATGGTCACTATCTGTTTGCCCACCCAGCGTGTGCCAAATGCCCAATGCAGTAAAGACACTAAGACATGGCGGGGGGTGGGGTGCTCAAAGGCTAAGGCTGCCTGCTGGGTCAAATGGCCAAGGCTGACATGGTACTCACCCTTCCAGAGCGCAACAAATCATTGAAGCGCTTGCGACACTGTATTCCTGTGTGCCGCACATCGTCATGGGAGCTTACAGCCACCGCCACCTCCTCCCATGCCTCCCGAGTGATGTGGGGGGCTCTCCTCCTCCCATCCTCTGGATACAAAATATCCCAACGGTTGGACACCTCTTGGAGGAGGACAGAAGACAGGCATCTGAGAACCGAGGGGCACAGTGGCCTCCCGCTGGCCTATCCTGCAGCCTGGCCCCCTCCTCCTCCTCCTGAGCCCTGAAACCAGCATGTCCTTCTCTATGAGTGGCCATGGTGCACTGCCTCAAGGAGGCTGCCTGGCCACTCTTCATACAGACTGCCGGTTCCCCATTGGAACTGGTGGTCTGAACATGCCTGCTGCTGAATCGATTTTCCCGTTGTACACAGGAGTCGCTAACCCACTGGGCGGGCCTTAATTGGCCTGCCTGTGCAAAATGGCGGTGCGGCCCGTTTCGGTGGCGGCAATCGGCAGCCCGCCCGCCGCCGAGTCAGTTGGGCCCGCCCACCCGTCAAGGGCAAAATTCAGCCCCTTATTTTTAAACTGTGCCCCCTAGTTCTAGGTTTCCCCAATGTGCTCTACAGTTGTTCAAGACCATCCAACTTTTACAGTCCACTCCCTTGCAATAAAGGCCAATTTGCCTTCCTAAGTACTTGCGGAGAGAAACAAGAGGAATTTCATTACTGCCAGTGTCTTGACGTATCTTGATCACCCTTGTCAGGTTACTGAACTTCTTCCTGCAGAGTGTGTTAGTCTTGAGATGAATGAGGTTACATTGACTGCCTTTGCCACCACGCTCCACAAAGCTTGCACATCGTCTTATGTGACTTCGTGCTCTCAATTAGGGAAACCGTTCTTCAATTGCTGCAATGAAGCAAGCCATGGGGACCATGCGAGTAGTCTGTGTTAATGGTATCAATTGAGGTTAAGTACATAGAGGTTGAGGGCATTGATTGGATGGTTACTTGAGCACATATAAAGAGACACTTACTGGCACAAGAGTGGAGTGGAGACAAGAGATATCTACCTGCTATGTTTCATTCTGTGAGTAAATGTATTCCAAGTAAAGAGCAGCTCTAGTTTCTTCCTTCACCAACTGGTAATCAGAAGTATAACAGCCTACCCCAGTGATAAATCACCACCTTGTGAATAAATTTCTTTCCCCTTTCGGTTAGGCACTTTACATCCTTCTAGACTCAATGTTTTCAGATCATAACCAGTGTTCCCAGGTTTTCAGCTAGTGGCTGTAGGGGATGATTTTGCTGCCGGCATTTACGTCTTCTTCAGAACTGTTTTGTGTTTTTATACTTGTCCCATTAACACCCCTTTTGCTTTCCACCATCTTCCCTTTTGTCATTTAATCACTCTTGCCTTCTACCCTATCATGGACCTTCTTTTTCATTCTTTACTTCTCTCTACCATCCCGCCTTCTCCCCCTCTGTACTTGTCACATCTGTAACATTTTCCATTTCTGTTGAAAAATAATCATTCAGAAACATTGATACCAATTTTAACACTGTGCAAGTTACTATGATCCTTGTGGAGACTGGTAACTTTTAAAAAGAAATTCAAACATCGAGTGAATGACTGAAAGGACACACAACAATTTCAAGTTTTAAGACTTATGCTGTAACAAACTAAAAGCAAAATTGACTACACAGCATTTCATTGGCCACTTATACTATAAACTACAATACAGAAAAGGTCCCCCATTTAACATTTAAAATGACCAGAAATCTCCCTCCACAGTTATACTTTACTCTGACCCTTAAGTGGACACTTCATTCTCTAGGAACCAGCCCAAAATGATTTTCCATTTCCAGACAGAGAACTTCTAATCCCCGAACTGACTTTCATGGTGTGTGTTACCCTAGAGGTCCCTCCCTCTAGCCAAAGCTGGGTGAATCTTCCAGCTTCGTTGAAACCCTCAAGACCTTGGTCTGTTCGAACTGAGCATAAGTTCCCACCTGCACTTTGCACTGTGAGTAATAGACTTGCTGACTTACTGTCTTTATCTCTTTGTGTTCTCCCTTTCACTCATTCTCTCACTCTCTCTCTCTCAGATTCTTGCAGGCTGACCTTGTCTGTGAGGTTGAGAGATATTTTGAGGAAAACCTGCAACCCAATCTATCAATGGCTTCATTAGGACTCTCCTCCTCTCAAAAGACCATCTTCATGGCAATATGTATTACATGGGCCTTGTATCCAGGTAGAAATGTGCATTAGTTATCCTCCAGACCCCCAACTTCATTATATCTTACAATTAAATGGATTAATGTATAACCATTCACAGAACCTGACATTCTGAATATCTCCCAGGGACTTGGAGACTAAATGTCTATCCACCATCAATGCAGCTGCCCAGGCCATTGTGTACGGGTGTGAATATCTTGCACCTTCTTTCTAGCAAAGCAACCTGCTTCACCCAACCCCCTCCCTCCCTCCCACCTTTAACCTTTAGCAAACAAGGCACCCAAGGTCATTGTTGGGCAGAATTCAGAACAAAAATAGAAACAGAAAATGCTGGAAAATCTCAGCACATCTGGCAGCTTCTGTGGAGAGAGAATCATAGTTAATGTTTCGAGTCTTCTGAAGAAGAGTCATATTGGGCTCGAAATGTTAACTCTGTTTCTTTCTCCACAGATGCTGCCAGATCTGCTGAACTTTTGCGACATTTTCTGTTTTTATTTCAGATTTCCAGCATCCAGAGTATTTTGCTTTTAATTTAGAATTCAGAACGAGTCACTCTTCATTCTTTAAATTCAACAGGCAGTTCCAAACATGGCAATCTTACAAGCTTCATATTTGTAGCAAAGTGAAGGGTTTGAGCTAGTTACAATCTTGCTCCTTAACTCCTGTTTTTTTTTTCTCTCCACAGATGCTGCCAGACCTGCTGAGCACTTTCAACATTTTCTGCTTTCAGTACCTCCAACTTCTGTTTGAGGTCTAATTTTATTCAATTCCTACATTGTGACATATAGGCAGGCAGATTCCTTGGGTTAGATTTTACAGGCCACCCACAGGCAGGAAACCAGGTGGGTGTACCTGTAAAATAGGGCACTGTGCCATTGGCAACGTGCCTGCTGCTGGCCCTCCCATCCCCACCACAATTTTATGAGTGGCAGAGGAGGCGCAGATGAACTGCCTGCCTGTGGCCCAATTGAGGCCCCTAAGTGGACAATCAATACCCACTTACGAGGCTCATCCTGCCACCGCTCATATTTTAAAGGCGGCAGGAGAGCTCTGCGCCCAACATGCATCCCAACAGGTTTGACCCTGCAGGCTGCTGGCCAGTGAAGGTGAGGGGGGGATGGGTGGGCGGGGGGGTGGATGGGGGGGACCTGGTCCTGCTGAGATTCTGGACTTACCTGGAAGTCTGGTCCATTGCTGAACACCTCCTTGATGTCCTCGGTGCAGTATCGGCAGTGGCCACCTTTCCCGGTGGTGCCCCTGGTACTGCAGAGCTGCTGGCGTTTGATTGGCCAACAGCTCTATGAGGTCTTGAATGGAGTGAAAGTCTCACCTCGTAATAATTAAAGATCCATCGGCTGAAAAATCAAAGCGCAGCAAGCTGGCTGAGCGGAGGCAGGCTCGCCCTGGCATTTAGGCTGGGGTGTGCAGAGCACGCTCTCAGAGTATAATCCAGCCCCTGATCACATTTCAAAGCTAGTGACTTTGGTTGACAGTTGTTTCAGTGCCTGTTGGTAAGAGAGCATGTCTCCTGGTGGGCTCGAGATTTCTGTAATTGACAGTTTGGTATACAGAGACTTTATTTCACAGATTTACAGTAATAGTTCACAGTCTGAAGGAGTCAGTAAGTGTGAAAACTTTGCAGCTAGCAGCCAAGCAGTCTGTCTGTGTTTTAAAAACTTCAATCACTTAGCTAGGAATAGTTGAGCTAAAGATGTAGACTTCCAGGATCCATCTATGATAAGAAAAATGCTCCAGGCATACCAGTGATTATTTGATACATTAGAAAGCCAGTCAAAGACATCGGATACCATGTCTGGAAGTATGGAGGAACCCTCTTCCAGCATGGGAACACTACCACCTGGAGGTTCCCCTCCAAGCCACTCACCATCCTGGCTTGGAACTATATTGCCATTCCAAAATCCTGGACCTTCCTTCCTAACAGCACAGTGAGTGTACCTACACTGCATGGACTGCAGCGGTTCAAGAAGACAGCTCACCACCACCTTCTCAAGGGCAATTAGGAATGGCCAAGAAATGCTAACTTAGCCAATGACGCCCACATCCCATGAATGAGTAAAAAAAATGTACAAAGTTTTGTTGCATGGCAATTGCACTCTGTAATGTGCTGTAGAGCATATGATGACCTCCAGGGACATTACAGTTAGACCGTCATGGCTGGAGTCTATTTCACCAGCCTTTGTAGCTTTGATAGAAGCTCAGTTAGCTTCCATCCAGATTCTGTTTTGCAACACCTGCACCACCTTGAATAGACTTGTGGGCCACATGGACAGGGGCTTTCAAAAGTGTCACTGAGCTCTTGCAATCTGTTCTCCCTCAGACAGGTGGGAATAATGAACCATATTCCCATGGGACTGATGATGATGCTGGAATGGGCAAGTGTTGTCCTCTCAGGGTGGCAGTCCATCTGCTACCTCACCATCTTCTTAACTAATACTCATTATGGTATCTAAAAGCCACTGGGCTAAGATAGCCCAGATGGCAGCTGAGGATCCAAGCTGCAACTGTGCACTCATGAACCTGAGCCCCAGAGGTCAACAAGCATGAGCAAATGAATCCCAACATAATCCAGAGAAGCCAGCTCTGCTGAAGTCTCTAGGGGAAAATCTTAGAGAAGTAGCAGAGTAAGTAAATTTTCTTTTAAAAAGGATACCATTGTTGACACTTGGGTGGTTAATAATTTGATGCAAGTGTATGTGGTTGTGTGAAAATTGCAATCTTTATCACTTTTGGCACTTTGGCCTGCTATTGACAGAGTGGTTTATGAGTCTGCCTTGTCAGATCATCATGTACAGTATGTAAAAGTTGGCAAAAGGTTATACACTATAAGATTAAGGAAGAGGTGACTGAGATTATCTGGACTATGAATGCAAAGTGGATTGTTTTCAATGCTCATGGCATGGGACTGAGCTGTACTCCTGAACCATTGAGTAATTAATACTTCCCTCCATTCTGAACCACAAGGTATTGTCACCTGTTTTTCCCTCGCTGTCACCCACCTGTTCCCTTCAGGTAAAGGCACTTCCTGCCAATCCACCTCCTTATGTCATGAGGTGTTTTGTGTGTTGCTGGCAAGGCCAGCATTTGTTGCCCTGGACTAGTAATCCAGAGACCCAGGATAATGCTCTGGGGACCAGGGTTCAAATCCCACCACGACAGATGGTGACATTTGAATTCAATAAAAAATCTGGAATTAAAAGTCTAATGATGACCATGCAACCATTGTCAATTGTTGTAAAAACCCATCTGGTTCACGAATGTCCTTTAAGGAAGGAAATCTGCCGTTCTTACCTGGTCTGACCTACACGTGACTCCAGACACACAGCAATGTAATTGACTCTTAAACGCCCTCTGAAATGGCCTAGCAAGCCACTCAGTTGTATCAAACCACTAAAAAGCTTCAAAGGAATGAAACCAGATTGTCCACTTAGCATCAACGTAGGCACCGGAAATGACAACGGCAAACTCAGCCCTGTCAACCCTGCAAAGTCCTCCTTACTGCCATCTGGGGACATGTGCCAAAATTGGGAGAGCTGTCTCACAGACTAGTCAAGCAACAGCCTGACATAGTCATACTCACGGAATCATACTTACAGATCCTGTCCCAGACACCACCATCACCATCCCTGGGTATGTCCTGTCCCATTGGCAGGACAGACCTAGCAGAGGTGGCAGCACAGTGGCATACAGTCAGGAAGGAGTTGCCCTGGAAGTCCTCAACGTCGACTCCAGACCCCATGAAGTTTCATGGCACCAGGTCAAACATGGGCAAGGAAACTTACTGCTGATTACTATTTACCACCCACCCACAGCTGATGAATCAGTACTCCTCCATGTTGAACACCACTTGGAGGAAGCACTGAGGGTGGCAAGGGCGCAGAATGAATTCTGGGTGGGGGACTTCAATGTCCATCACCAAGAGTGGCTTGGAGGCACCACTACCGACCGAGCTAGTGAGGTCCTAAAGGACATAGTTGCTAGACTGGGTCTGCGGCAGTTGGTGAGGGAACCAACAAGAGAGAAAAACACACTTGACCTCATCCTCGCCAACCTGCCTGCCAAAGGTGGCCATGACTGTATCGGTATGAGTGACCATCACACAGTCATTGTGGAGATGAAGTCCTGCATTCACATTGAGGATACCCTCCATCGTGTTGGGTGGCACTACCGCCATGCTAAATGGGATAGATTTCGAACAGATCTAACAACTCAAGACTGGACAACCATGAGGCGCAATGGGCCATCAGCAGAAGCAGATATGTACTCAACCACAATCTGTAACCTCATGGCCCAGTATATCTCCCACTCTACTATTACCATCAAGCCAGGGGATCAATCCTGGTTCAATGAAGAGTGCAGGAAAGCATGCCAGGAGCAGCACCAGGCATACCTAAAAATGAGGTGTCAACCTGGTGAAGCCACAGTACAGGACTACTTGCATGCCAAACAGCATAAGCAACAAGTGATAGACAGAGCTAAGCGATTCCACCACCAACTGATCAGATCTAAGCTCTGCAGTCCTGCCACATCCAGTCGTGAATGATGGTGGACAATTAAACAACTCACTGGGGGAGGAGGCTCCACAAATATCCCCATCCTCCATGATGGGGGAGCCCAGCATATCAGTACAAAAGATAAGGCTGAAGCATTTGCTACAATCTTCAGCCAGAAATGCCAAGTGGATGATCCATCTCAGCCTCCTCCAGAGTTCCCCAGCATCACAGATGCCAGTCTTCAGCCATTTCAATTCACCCCACGTGATATCAAGAAACGGCTGAAGGCACTGGATGTTGCAAAGGGTATGGGCCTTGACAAAATTCTGGCAATAGTACTGAAGACTTGTGCTCCAGAAATTGCTATGCCCCTAGCCAAGCTGTTCCAGTACAGCTACAACACTGGCATCTACCTGGCAATGTGGAAAATTGCCCAGGTATGTCCTTTACCCAAAAAGTAGGACAAATCCAACCCAACCAATTACCGCCCTATCTGTCTCAATCATCAGTAAAGTGATGGGAGCGGTCATCAACAGGGCTATCAAGCAGCACTTGCTTAGCAGCAACCTGCTTGCTGAGGCTCAGTTTGGATTCCACCAGGGCCACTCAGCTCATGACCTCTTTACAGCCTTGGTTCAAACATGGACAAAAGAGTTGAACTTCAGAGGTGAAGTGAGAGTGACTGTCCTTAACATCAAGGCAGCATTTGACCAAGTGTGGCATCAAGGAAGCCTAGCAAAACTGGAGTCAATGGGAATCAGGGGAAAAACTCTCCGCTGGTTGGAGTCATGCCTAGCAGAAAGGAAGATGGTTGTGGGGTTCCTCAGGGTAGTATCCTAAGCCCAACCATCTTCAGCTGTTTCATCAGTAACCTTCCTTCCACCATGAGACCAGAAGTGTGCATGTTCGCGGATGATTGCACAATGTTCAGCACCATTCACGACTCCTCAGATACTGAAGCAGTGCATGTCCAAATGCAGCAAGACTTGGATAACATCCAGGCATGGGTTGACAAGTGGCAAGTAATGTTCGCACCACACAAGTGCCAGGCAATGACCATCTCCAACAGGAGAGAATCCAACCATCACCCCTTGATGTTCAATGGCATTACCATCACTGAATCCCCCACTATCATCATCCTGCGGTTACCATTGACCAGAAACTGAACTAGACTAGCTATATAAATACTGTGGCTAGAAGGGCAGGTCAGAAGCTAGGAATCCTGTGACAAGTAACTCACCTCCTGACTCCCCAAAGCCTGTCTGCAATCTAGAAGGCACAAGTCAGGAGCATGTTGGAAAACTCTCCCCTTGCCTGATGAGTGCAGCTCCAACAACACTCAAGAAGCTTGACACCATGCAAGACTATGCAGCCCACTTGATTGACACCCAATCTACAAACATTCACTCCCTCCACCACCGACGCACAGTGGCAGCTGTGTGTACCATCTACAAGATGCACTGCAGAAACACTCCAAGGTTCCTTAGACAACACCTTCCAAACCCACAATCACTGCCAACTAGAAGGACAAGGGCAACAGATACATGGGAACACCACACCTGGAAGTTCCCCTCCAAACCACTGACCATCCTGACTTGGAAATATATTGCCGTTCTTTCACTGTTGCTGGGTCAAAATCCTGGAACTCCCTCTCAAACAGCACTGTTTTTTTATAATCTTTAGAAAGATCGACCTAAACTGAGTTGGTGTATTTGGTAACCACTTTGGTGCCTCTGGATATGGTGGATTTGGCCAGTTCCCCAGGCAGCATGAGGCAGACGGTGCTCTGGATCTCCCTGGCCGAGATGGTGTGGCACTTGTTGTAGCAAATGAGGTGCGAAGCCTCGGAGGCGATGCGCTTGAAAATGTTGACAATGAAGGAATTCATAACACTCATGGTCTTGGACGAGATCCTGGTGGAAGGGTGGACCTGAGTCAGCCCCCTGTACACGTAAGTGGAATAGCTCTGCTTGTGAGATTTTCTCTACTTCTTAGGCGGCTTCTTGGTGACTTTAATCAGTGACTGTTTCGACGTCTTGTGGGACGCACCACCCTTCGTCGCAGCCGCCACCAGAGGCATTCCACTTGACTTGAACCAATACACCACATGGACTGCAGTGGTTCAAGAAGGCAGCTCGCCACCACCTTCTCAGGGCAATTAGAGATGGGCAATAAACGTTAGTCTAGACAGCGAAGTCCACATCCCTTGAATGAATAAAACAAAAATCACTAAATGCCCTTGAGAAGATGGTGGTGAACTGCTTTCTTGGACCACTGGAGTCCCCCTGGTGAAGACACAACCGCAGTGCATTTATAAGGAATTCCAGGATTTTCACCCAGTGACAGAGAAGAAATTATGATATAATTCCAAGCTAAGATGTTGTGTGCCTTCGAGGGGAACTTGCAGGTGGTGGAGTTTCCATGCATCTGATGTCCTTGTCTTTTTAGGTGGCAGAGGTCGCAGGTTTGGAAGATGCTATCGAAGAAACCTTGGTGAGTTGCTTCAATGCATTTTGCATATGGTAGACATTGCTGCCACTGTGTGCCGGTGGTGGAGGGAGAGAATGTTTAAGATGGTGGATGGGGTGCCGATCAAGCAGGTTGCTTTTTTCTGGATTGTGTCAAGCTGCTGAGTGGTGTTGGAGCTGCACTCATTTGGGTAAGTGGAGACCATTCCTTCACACTCCTGACTTGTGCCTTCACAGGCTTTGGGGAGTCAGGAGGTGAGTTAGTCATTGCAGAATTCCCAGCCTCTGACCTGTTCTTGGAGCCACAATATTTATATGGCTAGTCCAGTTAAGTTTATGGTCAATGGTAAGTCCCAAAATGTTGATGTTGGGATGTCCAGTGATGGTAATGCCATTGAATGTCAAGGGGAGATGATTAGATTCTCTCTTGTTGGAGATGGTCATTGCCTGGGCACTAGTGCGATGAGAATGTCACTTGTCACTTATCAACCCAAGCCTGGATATTGTCCAAGTCTTGCTGCATTTGGACATGCACTGCTTCAGTATCCAAGGGGTTATGAATGGTACTGAACACTGCAATCATCAGTGAACATCCTCACTTCTGAACTTTTGATGGAGGGAGGATCTTTGATGAAACAGTTTAAGATGGTTTTGCTGAGAACACTATCCTGAGAGACTCCTGCTGTGCTATTGTGGAACTGAGATGATTAGCCTCCAACACCCACAACTATCTTCCTTTGTGTTAGATACAACTCCAACCAGTGTACCATTTTCCCCCTGATTCCCGTTAGCTTCAATTTTGTTCAGGCTCCTTGGTG
Organism: Cetorhinus maximus; assembly: GCF_964194155.1. Classification (NCBI taxonomy): domain Eukaryota; kingdom Metazoa; phylum Chordata; class Chondrichthyes; order Lamniformes; family Cetorhinidae; genus Cetorhinus; species Cetorhinus maximus. The sequence goes on from NC_135885.1 coordinate 88,553,338, forward strand.
CCAATCAATCAAATGCTGCCTTGATGTCAAGGCCAGTCACTCTCATCCCACCTCTTGAATTCAGCTATCTAGTTCATGTTTGGACCAAGGCTGTAATGAGGTTTGGAGTCGAGTGGCCCTGGCAGAGCCCAAAATGAGCATCGGTGAGCAGCTTATTACTGTCTAAATGCCATTTGGTAACACTGTTGATGACCCCTTCAATCACTTTGCTGATGATCGAGAGTAGACTGATGAAGAGTAATTGACTGGCTTGAATTTGTCCTGCTTTTGGTGGACAGGACATACCTATGCAATGTTTCACATTTTCGGGTAGATGCCAGTGTTGTAGTTGGCAATCAATGACCCTCCCTCTACTTCCATTGCACTCTTTATACCTGCTCTGATTTGGTGTGCTGGGTTTGTGAAAGGGCATAATGAGGCAAGATGGAAAGATGGAGCCAACCATCCAATATTCCCAGTGGGTTGGAAAAGTGAAGGATGGTTGACAGTGACAAGGTGAAAGCATCATGGTAGCTGCCTGGGAACTGAGCACAGACTTGTCTGATATGGTTGTTATGATTACATGCAAGCTGCAGATTGCTGTTAACAAAGCCTTCTGGCTGCTTCTAAGGTGGTTTTAAGGTAACATGAGTATGGGAATAGCAGTCAATCCTGCACTTAGGAGAAGCCAACCAAATGGACTATTGATCATCTTGATGTTGTTATGATGTGGCAGGTGATGGGTGTCAGGTGGCGAAATCCACAAGGGAAACTTGGCCACACTATCACAACAGTTTTGCAATTTGTATTTATTATGAGAAGATTTGTGCACTGAATTCAGAAGTAATGAGCCCACTAACACTTCTAGTGATTTAAAAAATTAAATTAAAACATTTATTATCAAAAGAAAAGATTTCAAGCACATACATAAGATTACAGTTGCCTAATACTATAACAAATCCCAAAATTCCTAATTAACCTGACTCCCAACTACATACCCTCTTTAAGGCAACAGTCCAAAATAAATCTTATAGGCAATCCAGCAAGGTTACTATATGCACCCATTCGACAATGGAATTCGAAAGGCATTTTAACACAACCTTAGTTACTGGACACAGCAGACTTCTGCACAAGTGGCTAGAGGCTTCCTCCAAGTCTGTCGCACAGTGTACCTTTCAGGATTTTACATGGCCACACCCCTACATAGTCTTCCATCCCTCTTTATATATGTTTTCTCTTTCTTTAATCTGTAAATTCCATTGTTCTATATGTCTTTGGAAATTTACTTTTCCCATAATATAAAAATCTTTCATGTTACCAATATGGCCAGTACCTTTGGGAAAAATAAACACATTGCTTGGCCTTGCTTATCTTGTTAGTTGTAAACATCCTATCATCCCTTTGAAACCTAAACAACCCCTCCACTTATCTAAAAATGTAAATTTCCATCACACCCTACATACAAAGCCTTCATCCATGTTTACTCATTAGCATTTCAAATGCCTTTTACACTTAACTTCTTTTGATAATTTCAACCTAGCAGTCTATCTGACTCCAATTCAATTAAATTGCACAGACAGAACCATACACACTCATACTCATAAATCTACTCTACAACAAACCACAATAATATTATGAAAAATATGATAGTTTCATGACAATGTTTTTATTGACTGCTGACTGCAAGATGTGTGAGATGTCTCCAGTACCACCCTGGAACAATCTTGATGCAGAAAAGTTCAGAGCATTTGTCATTTTAACAGCTAACTGAAAAGGCATGGCATGGTTCCCTGCAAGACAAGCAGAAGATCTTCATGCAGAGGGCTGCAAAGGTCAGAAATAACCTACCTCAAGAAACCATGCCTCTTCAGATATTTCAAGTAAAGCCTGCACGCTGTAGTTGGTGGGTAAAGCTTCCTGCGAGCGGACCCCTGACCTTTTTCGAAAATCCAACTACAGCTCCTCCTACATGGTGAGGACTCTGCTACTGCTGTTGTTGCAGCAAATCTTCTTCCTCCTCCTTCGCCACCCAATGCTGAGCAACACCCGTCACTGCCATTGAGGACAACTAACCAGAGGCAGGTATCACAGGTAATCAATCTCCAAAGCCCCAACTCATTTTGACTCCTACAAAATCAATAACACATTGATGCCACAGATCTGAGTGCTTGTGGCTGCTGAGCCCTTTAAATCATACACCATTCTGATACTGAATCACTTCACCTAGTGGTGCAGGTGGGTGGGCAAGACTTCCATTTTTCTGGGATCTTCCCTGCAATATGGGACCCTGATTTGCATTTGATTTATGAGGCTCTCTCCTGTGTATAGCAGGAATGCCTGGCCTCCTAAAAAGTATACTTGTCACTGGATGGAAATCGAGTGGCATTGTGGTAGTAAGTACATCAACCTGATTTTAACCCCTCACATGCTCAATGTTGGTTGGAATGAGTTAAAATTCCCACTCCCTCCCCGCATCAGCCGAACCCATAGGTTAAAAAAGGAGGAAATTAGACATGTCCAATAAAATCTCATCAAGTGTAATTTACTGGCACTGAGTATAAGGGAGTTAGGGACTGAGAGAAAGTAAAGATTGGGGACAAGGAAAGTGAGAAGAACAAAGGCAGTGGAAGAAAGAATTAAAAAATTAACATCAGAGAGAATTGGGAGAGAACTCTAAAAAAAGAGCCAGAGTAAGAGCAGGTAGGTAGGAAAGGAAACACAAAAACAAACATACAGAAGTGAAAGTCAAGGGAAATGAAAGTTGAATGGTTTCTATAAAGTGCAGTTGATCCACAACATCAGTGTGCGTTTGTCTTCACATCTCTACAAGACAACAGAGAGGATAAACGTAAACAGCATACTGGAAAATACAGAGAAAGAAAGCTATGATCAGCAGGAAAAGCCTGGATAGACATAGGGAGATATATTAAGATATAGGAAGAGTGTTCTGATTTACTTATAAATTCTCATTGTTTAGCTGGAAGATCACACTAAAGCATACACCACTTCCCACAAACAATTGAACTACTTGCCTCATCCAAATATATAAATGTAATATGATATAATTACAAGCCTTGATTGAAATTATGTCATGCATATATCACAGTAATCTCACAAGAGAGAACAAGGTTTTAATGATATACCAGAGATTAGAGAAGCCTTAAAATATTTTGGCCTTGAAATTTGATCACACTCAAAAATGGGCAGGGACTACATGCATCCTTAGTATTGTCCCAGGCGGCAAGTAATATTGCTGTAGCTGGCTAATCATGATAGCTCAAGCATGCAGCTAGCAATACCTACTCTATTCATTGGCTGCTGGCTATTTGGAAGGCAGATATCAATCATCTCTGACCCCACTTAAACACAGTGAACACCTTTTAAAAAGAAGGTGCATTCTGGCTACAAGCACCAGGGAAACACTTGGCTGCAGTTAGGGAACAAAAGTTCTTTAATGTTTCCTTGGAACTCCTTTTGCAGGCACTGGATAGGAGGTAGGAGACCCTCTTCACCCCCAGAGAACAGAAAACCCTCCTGACATCAACTTCACGGAGGAGATCAATGTCAGTTGCTTATTTCCAGGGCTATGGCTGCAATGCTACAAGAAGTTCAATTGACCTCAGTGGAGTTGTCACAACCCCACCACCAACAGACTCACTATTCACAATACTCCCCTCTCCTGCTTCCCTTCATTTACTTACATTCATCATACCATGCTTCACTTAACCTTCTTCTCATCACACTCACAACCTTTCATCCTCTGCTTCTTCACATCTCACATCTGACAAACTGGGCAACTTCATCCCAGAATTGCGCTAAGTGCGGTAGCGGGCGGATAAAATGACGTTTTACCCACCAGTCGCAATTACGGCTTTTCATGCAGTATCATCCCAAACTCGCCATATTAATTATGCATTCCCAGGAAACAAGCCGTTTTCATGGCGAGCGAGCTCTCATTCGCCCGCCACACCATCAACTCGCCGCTTCATTATGCCAAGTGCCATATTTAAAGTCCAGCCATGCTCACACCTCTCAGTGCTCCCAGCCAATGACTGCTGCAAATAAGACATGGCCCATAAAGGCAAAAAGACTGCAGCCCCCAGGTTTAATGATGTGTCCCTCGAGTGCCTTTTGGACATAGTGGAGGCTTGCCGTGATGTCCTCTACCCCCACTCTGGCTGCAGGATGGGCAGCAACATCACCAATCTGGCTTGGGAGGTGGTGGCAGTGGTGGTCAGCGCCATTGCCCTGCAAAAGAGGACAGCCACCCAGGGCTACTACAGGATGAATGGTCTCATCCATTCCACCCAGCTAATTCACTCTTCTCATCACTCCCAACTCTCACACTCACAAACCCATCACACATCCACAGGGTCCTCACTCACTGCCAGTTCAAGGGACATCACCATTCACTCTCTCAAACACTCCTTGTCCTCATCTCATCCATGGGACCATTCACCACCCGCACATGACAGGCATACTTACCATCTGGCCTGGCAGGCATCTTGCTTACACTCTCACCATCTCTATTTATGCAGGATAAGCTGACACACAACAAAAAAGAAAGATCACTTACCGTTGGAGGAATACCTGAAATCAAGGTCCTCATGGACTTTGAAAACAGAGCCATCCAGCTGGCCGGTGAGATTCTAAACCATTCCTGTGCCGATGGTGAGGTCGGTGGTGCTCTATCAAGTGAGGATCCAGCAGTACAACAACCATCAGACAACCATGCCGTGAGTGATGTGTCCTGTTTCACTGGCCACTGCCATGCACTAATTATCTTACCTTGCTTTCGCAGGCACATCTGCCAAACAGCCGACAGAGTCCACGACCCAGGACCTCCAACAAAACCCCAAAGGAACATCTGAAGAGGAATCTGAAGACACCTCCTTGAAGTCCCGTCACAGCGCTCACCCACACCCTACCCCAGCGCAGAAATACACACCTCGGTGGGACCTAGCTTTAGAGTAGCCCCGGGATCAAAATCTGGTGAGCACATCACACTTTTTCATCCACAGCAGCCAGTGGCAGGGACTGCCCAGGTGTTTGGCACTTGGAGGACTGTTGGAGGCCAGAAATTTGCTGCATCAGAGTCAGATGACGAGCCTCTGGACTTGGTCATGTCACAGTTGCTGGACCTGCAAAGGCAAACTTGGGAACAGCAGGAAGGGATGTCCGTTGCTATCCTCCGATTGCAAGGCACAAGGAGGAGTCATAAGAACATAAGAAATAGGAGAAGGAGTAGGCCATTTGGCCCCTCAAGCCTGCCTGTCATTCAATAAGATCATGTCTGATTTGCCCCAGGCCTCAACTCCTCTTTTGTTCAGCTCCTCATAGCCCTCAACTCCCCGATATTTCAAAAATCTATCTACCTCCTCTTTAAATACCTTCATTGATCTAGCTTCCACAACTCTCTGGGGTAGAGAATTCCAGACATTCACTCCTTCTGAGAGATGAAATTCCTTTGCATCTCAGTTTTAAATCCCCTTATTCTGTAACTATGTCCCCTAGTTCAAGATTACTCCACTAGTGGAAACATCTTCTCAACATCTCCCTTGTCAAGCCTGCTCAGAATCTTGTACATTTCAATAAGATCACCCCTCATTCTTCTCATTCATAAAAGCCTAACCTGTTTATCCATTCTTGATAAGTCAACCCCTTCATCCCAGGAATCAATTTAGTGAATCTCTTTTGAACTGCTTCCAATGCCATCCAGCTGGCCGGTGAGATTCTAAACCATTCCTGTGCTGATGGTGAGGTCGGTGGTGCTCTATCAAGTGAGGATCCAGCAGTGCTACATCCATCAGACAACCATGCCGTGAGTGATGTGTCCTGTTTCACTGGCCACTGCCATGCACTAATTATCTCCCCTTGCTTTTGCAGGCACATCTGCCAAACAGCCGACAGAGTCCACGACCCAGGACCTCCAACCAAACCTTTCTTAAATACAGGGAACAAAACTGTACTCATTATTCCAGGTGCAGCCTCACCAACACCCTATACAGTTGTAACAAGACTTCCCTATTTTTGAACTCCAACCCCCTAGCAATAAGGCCAAAATTCCATTTGCCTTCCTAATTACTTGCTGCACCTGCATGCAAACTTTTTGTGTTTCATGCACAAGAACACCCAGATTCCTTTGTGCTGAGCTTTTTTGGAGTCTCTCTCCATTTAAATAGTAATCTGCCTTTTGATTCTTCCTGCAAAAATGCATGACCTCACACTTTCCTACATTAAACTCCATCTGCCCAAGTTTTTGCCCACTCACTCAACCTATCTAAATCCCCTTGCAGGTTTCTTATGTCCTCATCACAACATGCCCTCCTGCCTATTTTTGTATTGCCAGCGAATTTGGTTACATTACACTCTGTCCCCTCTTCCAAGTCATTAATATAGATAGTAAACAATTGAGGCCCTAGGACTGATCCTTCTGGCACCCTACTAGTTACATCTTTCCAACCTGAAAAAGACCCATTAATCCTGACTCTCTGTCTTCTGTGTGTTAACCAATCCTCAATCCATGCTAATACATTGCCCCCAATATCATGAGCTCCTATCTTGTGCAAAAACCTTTTATGTGGCACCTTGTCAAATGCCTTCTGGAAATCCAAATACACTACAGCTACCGGTTCCCCTTTATCAATGCTGCTAGTTATATCCTCAAAGAACTCTAGCAAATTTGTCAAACATGATTTCCCTTTCACAAAACCATGTTGACTCTATTTGATTGCTTTAAGCTTTTGTAAGTGTCCTGCTATTTCTTCCTTAATAATGGACTTTAGCATTTTCCTAATGTCAGATGTTAGGCTGACTGGCCTATAGTTTCCTGCTTTTAGTCTCCCTTACTTCTTGAACAGGGGCATCACATTAATGGTTTTCCAATCCGCTCAGACCCTCCCGGAATCCAGTGAGTTCTGGAATATTTCGACTACTATCCACTATCTCTGCAGCCACTTCCATTAAAACCCTTGGATGCAGCCCATTAAATCCTGGCGACTTGTTTGCCTATAGTTTGTCAAATACTTTGTCCCTCGTGATAGAGACTGTTACAAGATCTTTCCTCCCATTAGCTCTTTGCTTCTCTGATATCTTTGGGATGTTTATAGTGTCCTCCACCATGAAGATCGATGCAAAATATTGGTTTAAATTATCTACCATTTCCCTGTTCCCCATTATCAATTCTCCAGTCGCATCCTCCAAGGGTCCCACACTCACTTTAGCCACTCTCTTGTTACATATGCATTGAAGCTCTTGTTGTTTTTATATTTCTTGACAATATATTTTCATCATCAATTTTCTCGCTCTTTATTAGCTTTTTAGTCACCTGCTGCTGGTTCCTAAAAAATTCCCAATCCTCTGGCCTACCACTAGTTTTTGCCACTTTTTATGCCTTAGTTTTTGATTGGATACTTTCCTTGACCACCTTTGTGAACCATGAGTGGTTCATGCTTCTCAACGAGTCCTTCTTTTTGATTGGGATAAATTTTTGCCCAGCGTTATGAAATATCTGCTTAAGTGTCTGCATTGCTCATCCACTGACCTTCCCCTTAGTCTATTTTCCCATTCTGCTTTAGACTACTCTTTCTTCATACCTTTGTAATTGCCCTTATTTAAGTTGAGGACACTGGTTTGAGACCGGAGTTGCTCGTCTTCAAACTGAATTTGAAATTCTACCATGTTGTGATTGCTACCCCCTAGAGGATCCTTAACTACAATATCTCTTATTAATCCCACCTCATTACACATTACTAGATGTAAAATAGCCTGTTCCCAGGTATTGCTCTAAGAGACAATCCCTGATGCACTCTACAAATTCATCTTCCATGTTACCCCTGCCAATCTGATTTGTCCAGTCAATATTCAGATTAAAATCACCCATGACAATTGTAGCTCCCTTCTTACATGCCTCAATTATTTCCCGATTTATACTTTGTCCTACAGTGAGACAACTCTTTGGGGGCCTACAGACAACTCCCATCCGTGACTTCTTTCCACCCAAACTGATTCCACATCACCATCTATTGTTCCTATATCACTACTCACTGCACTGATACCTTCCTTTATTAACAAAACTACCCCACCTCCTTTTCCTTTTTGCCCATTTTTCTGGAATGTAAAATACCCTTGAACATTGAGTTCCCAGGCTTCATCACCTTGCAACCACATCTGTGTAATAGCTATCAAGTCATATTCATTTATTTCTATTTGTGCCGTCAACTCATGTATCTTGCTACAAGTGCTAAGTGCATTCAGATAAAGAGCCTTAAGTTTTGACTTTTTACCATTATTACTCATTTTGGTTCTAATTTCTGCTGCACTCTTCTGCTTATATTTTCTGCCCCTTCCTGTCACACTTTGATTATCATTTGCCCTGCATCTCTGCTCTCATTTATTTTTGATTTTTTAAACTTCCCTTTAATTGAACCCTCCCCCCACTAATTAGTTTGAAGTCATATTTACAACCCTAGTTATATGATTCGCCAGGACACTGGTCCCAGCATGGTTCAAATGAAGCCCGTCCCAAAGGAACAGCGCTCGCCTTCCCCTGTACTGGTGCCAGTGCCCCATGAATCAGAACCCATTTCTCCCACACTAATCTTTGAGCCACGCATTTACCTCTCTAATCTTATTTACCCTATGCCAATTTGCGTGCGGCTCAGGTAGTAATCCGGAGATTATTATATTTGTGGTTCTGCTTTTTAATTCAGCCCTGAGCTGCTCATAGTCCCTCAGCAGAACCTCTTTCCTTGTCCTACCTATGTCATTGGTACCTACGTGGACCACCACAACTGGATCCTTCCCCTCCCACTCCAAGTTCCTCTCCAGCCCAGAAGAGATGTCCTTAACCTTGGCATCAGGTAGGCAACACAGCCTTTGGGACTCCCTGTCTTTGCTATAGAGAACAGTATCTATTCCCCTAACTATGCTATCCCCTATTACTACTACATTTCACTTTTCTCCCCCACCTTGAATGGCACTCTGTACCACGGTGCTGTGGTCAGTTCGCTCATCCTCCCTGCAGTCTGTGACCTCGTCTACATCGGGAGCAAGAACCTTGTACCTATTGGACAAGGGCACTGGCTGAGGCTCCTCCAAAGCTACATTCTGGATCCCCATACCTGCCTCACTCGCAGTCACACCCTCCTGTCCCTGACCATGGTCCATATTTGATGGAATTAATCTAAGGGGTGTGACTGTCTCCTGAAACAGTGTCCAGGTAATTCTCCCCCTCCCTGATATGTTGGAGTGTCCGGAGCTTGGAATCCAGCTCATCAACTCTGAGCCAAAGTTCCTGAAGCAGCCAACACTTGCTGCAGATATGGTCACCATGAATCACACCGGCATCCACCAGATCCCATATACTACAGCTGCAACACATCGCCTGCCCAGCCATCTCTATTATATTTAATTAATTAATTTGGATGTTAAATATTTTAAAAGTGAATTTCTTAACTGTACTCTTCAGCTGTAATAATGTCTTCTGATTTAAACTACTTGGCCAATCAAAAGATTGGCCCCGGCTCTCCTCGCTGTTTTAACCTGATCTCCCGGCTCTCCTCGCTGTTTTAAACTGATCTCCCGGCTCTCCTCGCTGTTTTAAATTGAACCCCCAGCTCTCCTCACTGTTTTAAACTGATCTCCTGCTCTCTCCTCGCTGTTTTAAACTGAACCCCCAGCTCTCCTCGCTGTTTTAAACTGAACTCCCGTCTCTCCTCACTGTTTTAAACTGAACCCCCGGCTCTCCTCGCTGTTTTAAACTGAACTCCCGTCTCTCCTCACTGTTTTAAACTGAACCCCCAGCTCTCCTCGCTGTTTTAAACTGATCTCCTGCTCTCTCCTCACTGTTTTAAACTGATCTCCCGGCTCTCCTCATTGTTTTAAACTGATCTCCCGGCTCTCCTCATTGTTTTAAACTCTGTCCGCCTTCAGTCTGAGCTGATAACACCAGCATGCCAATGCACTGAGGTCAACACTGTTAGGATGGCGGCCACCATGGAGACCTTGGTCCGGGATGTCACTCCTGCACTGCTGTGAGGGCTGAACTCCATCGCTCATGCCACAGTTGGCCTCCAACAGTGTGTATGCAAGAGGGTGCTGGGCAGCTCGATCTCACCCCTTCTTCTCAAGAAGTCAGCCAGGAGCCGTTGGGCACCCACAGGGAGAAGGATCAACATGTGCACACCCTGGGGCCATCCACCCAGGTGACTCTGGGAATGTCCAGCCCATCCGAATCCTCTCTTCCTGCGACCCCAGCAGCTCCAGTTCCACAGCTCGAGGAGGGTACCAAAGCCACACAGCAGGTCTCTGAAAGCAGGCCGGGGCCTTCCGGGTCTTGGCCCTCCAGAAGATGCCCGTCAAGGTTATCACAGACAGGGTGTAGCAGTCAGCAGGCTGCCTCCACCGCCGCTGGGGATATGCAGGGAACACCAAGATGTAGCAGCAGGGCTAGGAAGGTTAAGAAGATGTAGTTGCACAGCCTAGGCATGGGTGTTAATCGCTTGTACATAATGTTCACTATTGTCAATAGCCTCCCGCGAATGTCTCCCTGCCTATGACTCCTTGGTTCTGATGAGCAGTCATCATGTCACTCAGGTGTGAAACCTTTCTGCACAAGATAATGGCAGGTGTCTCATTCCAGGGCCTCTTCCTTGTGCTTTGTTCAGCCCTCAGACCAAAGTGATGGTCTGGCCTCACACTCTCTGGGTACATTACTCATGCCTGCACGTCAACAGTGCTTGTCATTGCTGCCAGGATGTTGTGGGCAGGCAAAACCGAGTTCCATCATTCTCTCTGTGTGCTCTCGCACCTTTAAGGTGGGGCTGGCTCCCATTTCTTCAACATCTGTGACCAGTGATGCTGTGCTCCTGAAGGGCTCAGGTACTGAAGGTTGTCAAAGGATCTGATGCTTTTAAAGTTTCATGGCTGCGTCTCTATGATATGACCCTGATTACAGAGTCCAAGTGAGTTGCCCTCGGCCGGACAGGAGTCAGACATTCTTAGAGGCTATGTGAAGATCTATGGAGTGTCCTCACTGCATGTTGTCATCATCCTCCTGCAATTGAGTGGGTATTAGGGCCTCCACTGCATCTCCATGACAGAAGCATTATCACAGAGGGTATGAGCGCTGCCATATGCCAGACTAGAGTCAAACATTCATAGATGCAATGTGAGGATCTATGGTGTCTCCTCACTGAATGTTGCCATCATCCTCCACAAATCTAGCAGTTATGACTCGTCTGGCCAATGCGAGTGCCTCTTCACCATCATAGGTGCCTTCAAGGACCTCCTCACACTCATCCCTGTCGACGTCCTCCTCATTGGAGGAGACCTCCAACTCCTCCTCAGCTAGCTCCTCTCCCTGTTGCAGCGCCAGGTTGTAAAGGGTGGAGCAGGCGACGATGATGCGTGACACCCTCTGTGGACTATATTGCAGGGCTCCACCAGACCGGTCCAGGCACCAAAGCCTCATTTTCAGCATCCCAATGGTTTGCTCCACAAAGTTGCAAGTTGCAGCATGAGCCTCATTATACCTTCACTCTGCTGCAGTCTGAGGCTGCCGCACAGGTGTCATAGCCACATCCTCTACGGGTAGCCCTTGTCCCCGAGGAGCCAACCCTGCAGCTTTTGTGGACCCTGGAAGATGTCAGGGATCTGTAACCAACTAAGAATGTAGGAGTCATGCAGACTCTCTGGAAACCATGCACAGACCTGCAGGATGCATTTCTGGTGGTCGCACACCAGCTGCAGATTCCTTGGACATGTGCAGTCTTCGGCGACACTGGTTCTCGGCCATCTGCAGGAATGAAAGGTGGGATCTATAGACTTTGGGTCTAGCTAGGCACCGACCATTGACGGCTCCCTTTGGCTATTCAGTGGTGTGTGCGGGAGCCATAGCTGCCCCTTCTTCCAGAGGGTGCTGCTCTTCCCTCTGCGCAGCCAGGCACCTCAGTCACTCTCTTCCCCAATATCTTCACACTCTGTACGCCACGAGGCATACAGCTAGTTCACAAGGCTCCATGATCCTGATGTACTCCTCTTGCAGGATGAAAGAGAGAGATGCGTGGGTTAGTATGGGTGTACCAAGAACCTCTCTTGGTTAAGTCGGAAGGCCCCTTAATGCATTCCGGACAGTGCTGGACACCACTTGGACGGCCAGAGATTAGTGCGCTGCATGGCTGCCCAAAGCCCCCCTTCCTCCGCCCCACCCCACCTGACCGATTGGCAGCAGCTTTGCCCATTGGACTGCATACTGTGCTCTCAGCTCAGGCACAGGCATTCTCCTAACCCGCACTGCAAAGCTGTGCTGTTAGCTTGAACCATGGAGAAGACTGGTCCAGACTGGGATGATGACATTTCAAGAGGCTGTGAGTGCATCCACCACTGACTGCTCCATGGCCAGCTTTAGCAAGGAGATTGTACAACGTGCCCAGTTGTCCAGCTGTTCTGTAGTCCACTAAAATACTCATTAGCTTCTAGTCTCTGCTTGAGGGGTGAAAAGATTGGAGCACTTCGTGACACTTTGATGCATCTGCATTGCTTGAATGGACAGAGAAGATAGATGCCGGACTCCAAGCGGATCAATGTGACTGCGCCTGAACTGCCTCAGCTGCAGAGGAATGGTCACTTTATATAAGGTGTCCCTAATATGTCGCCACTTCAACTCCTGTGCTACCTTCAACTGCAGGGCAGCCTTTGCCCCCCCCCCCCACCCGCCCAAAGTTGCCTCAATCGCAGAGCAGCCTTTGCCACCCCCAGAGCAGCCTCAACTGCAAGGTAGCCTTTGCCCGCCCCCTTCCAACGTACCTCAACCTTGAAGTCCAACAGGCGTCCCTTGCAAGTGCTCCACAACATTACTGTGTACTCACCTCCGAGTTCCTCTCAAAGTGCAGCCCGCCATGTACACACTTTATATATGCTGTTGTGGAACGCGTCAATGTGCAATCGAGGTGGATGATCCAGCTGGACGCGCTGAGTCCAGCGGGCTGGCATGATAATAATATGATAATATATTACAATGAGGTTCCTGATGTCCGATGGTGGGGGATGTGACCCGCCGTTGGCGGGCTGAGCAGATGATCGCAAACTGGTTTCACAACATTGTGAAACTGATTTTTGGCCTTCTCACCATACTGTCCACTCATGCCACCAAACGTGCCCGATGCCAGTGGGCACAGAAAATCCCAGCCACTGAATACCATCTATTCCACCATGATAGGCACCATGATTGTCTAATAATCTCTCAAGACTGTCATTAACACACTCCTCTCCTGCAAGAGAAGGTTATGCACAACTTGAGAGGCAAAGCTGCTATTGGAGGAGATCAAACCTGCCTTTATGTCTTCTCTGCCCTCAAATAAAACATGCTGGCATTACAGGACGGAGTGTGGTGACTAATGCTGTAGAAGATGTTGTGCAGGGGTTTTTTTCCCTTCTTACCTCTATCTCTCCCTCCATACTGCATGGCAAACTGAAGATGCTTTCACTGGCCATCTTTCTTTCTTTGATATTCCTTTAAAGATAACATTTGTCCCTCTCATTTATTTCCTATGCTGAAAATGTGGTTGCCCCTCTGCCAGTAGGGAAAAAAGAGTCAGCATTCCTGAAGATAAAGCATCATTCAACCTCACCCTCGCAAGCATAAGCTCAAATATTGACACTATGCACACCTTAAATCCAAGACTAGAGGAGGGATCTACATGTGGTGAATCACCAGCCACAAAGGATGCAAAAGTTAGGTTAGGAGGATAGGATGCCACAGATGTCAGATAGCTAGAGAACGAGATTGTACACTAATTCTGCTGCAGAAGACTCATATGCTGACTTTAAGGACCCAATTGACTAAAGAAGGCTGAAGGGAATACACCAAGAAATGCTAGGTGCACTGGGGACCCTGCAAACCAGCTTGCACACAATGTTGCAGATAACTGAGGAGTCCAGTACAATTTATGTTAAGGCTTTGTGCCAACATAGATCAAGCCATCAGCTCCAACACAGTTCAATGAGCTGCTCTGATAGCTCCAGCAGCTAGGGGTTCTGGTGGTCGATGTCTTCCCTGCTCTTCATCCTCTTTGTACTCTTCCTGCTCCTCCTCCTGTTGCATTTCCTGTTGCCCACTTAGTGGTAACAGCTGATCCCGCATGAAGGTAACGGTACGAAACTAGATCATGAATCTGGATACACACTGAGGCCGTAATGTAAAGTTTCCTCTGGACAGGTCAAGCAGTGAAAGCATTGATTGGGCATGCCAATTGTTTATTCAATCTTATTTCTTGTGGTAACATGGCTTTTGTTGTAGACCAGATCTGCAGCTGTGATGACCTTCCTGTCAGGAGTTATGAGCCACGTTCAGAGGGTATATCCCTGGTGACAAGTGGTCAGCCTGTAACTTGATGTCCTAGTTGGAATAAAGGAAGCATGGAGCACTGGTGCACCATGGAAGAGCCATGACTGCTGCTAGCAAACCAGACACAGACCTGCATAATTTGCTGCATGTGGCTGTAAACCAGCTGTTATGTTGAAGCAGCGAAATTTCTTTTGATTGATAAAGATGCCAGGTTGGTAATGTCAAGCATTCCAAGCAATGTGGGTACAATCCATGGCACCTTGTGCCTTGGGGAATGCTGCCATGCGGATAAAGCCTAGTACACTCTCATTTTGCTTTGCTTCATTGGGAAAGGGATGTAGGTATTTCTTCTGATGTACAGGCTCTTGGTGCCCCCCCTAATGTGGCAGTGGGCTGCAGGCTGTGATATAGTGTTGATGTCACCTGCTGCAGCCTGGAAGGGGGTGATGGCATCGAGATTAAGGACCATGATGGCTTTAACAGCCATAGGCAGTGCTGTTCATGCCCAGAGTGAGGCTCAGATGGCAGATGACATAGGTTGGTGATAGCCTCCTTTGTTAACTGAACACACTTCAGACTTTGCTCCTTAATGAAGTTGTGGTAAGAGAAGTGTCTCTCAGATACCGACTATGGGCTGTTAGAATCATATCGCTCAAGACTGAATTTTTCTTTTACAAAATGGTAGGATGTGGCATGATCTGGACATTTGGAAGTTAACCTCGGATTTTTTTAAAAGGTCATAAGTTCACCTTGGAACTGTCAGCAAGCAGGCCTCTTCCAAGAAATCACCTGATCTTCATGGTACTTGAAGAAGATCTGGTTGTTTGTTTTGAACAGCAATCACTTTAATTGATGGAGAAGAAAAACTGAAAAGGTTGGTAACTTGCTGGAAATTGCATGGGTGAAAGGAAAAAAACTTAAGTTGTGAACCTGCTTGTTTTGAAGGCGGTCTTGTTGGGAAACAAGCTGAGGAAAGAAGGCTACCCTAACTGGCTCCCTTTCTCTACCTTGCCTAAAGATTGTGTGTGGCTATCAACCTGTAGCCAGAGAACCCTCATCTGAGTGCAACGAGTCTGTATTTGGACCTGCAAAGCTGAGGCCAGTTGGTGAGAACATCCAGACATCCACCAGGACCAGTTTTCACACGAGGTAACTCCAGGTTGACAGCGTCAAGACCCTGTGGACTTTATCCTTTATTTTATAACGCCCATCCTCTAGAGCCCATCTCTTCAGAGAAACTCTACCTGTTTGTTCTTTATTTGTCTGTGAGAGTGTCTGTGTGTTTGCTGGGGGAATTCTTTAGGAAGAGATAGATAGTTACACTTATTACAATTGTGTGTTAACCAGCACTTGCAACTTGTTAAAATAAGCTTTGTTTTAAAATAAATTAAGTCTGAGTTTTTTGAAAGAAGCCTGGTTGAAGACTCATTTATCCTGGGCACCAGTAGGGGAAATAGATGGTTGGCCATTTTGGTGAGAAAATTTAAATTAATGGTATAGCCTGTGGAGTAGTGGGGCTTGATAATTTGCACGCTCCTCTCATCCCAGTTGTAACAGAATATAGCCTCCAACACAACATGCTCCTCTTCTTCCCTTTTGTAGCAATTGTTCCTGCCCCAGAGGGCTGTGGAAGCTCAATCATTCAGCATGTTCAAGACAGAAATCAATAGATTTCTAGCCACTAATGACATCAGGGGATATGAGGATAGTGCAGGAAAGTGGTGTTGAGGTCGAAGATCTAATTGAATGGTAGAGCAGGCTCGACAAGCAGAATGGCCTACTCCTTCTCCTATGTTCCTATATGTTCCTGATCTCTGTTGGCGTCCTTACTTCTCCCCTATCCTCCAATGTTGAAGAAAGCCTTATTAGTCTATGACTGCAGTAAAATTGACCAAAGGGCAACTAACAATGGTGCAAGACCAGAAAAATCTTTTTAGCAGACAAACACGCTTTCTGGAGTCAGAAAGTACACAAAAAAGATGCCAAGAGGTTAACCAGCAACCTGAAATAACTAACCAGCAACTAACCAGCAAGTACTGTATAATCTGTTTGATGAGGTAGCAGAGAGAGTTCATGAGGGTAATGTGATTGAGGTGCTGTACATGGACTTTCAAAAGGCATTTGGAAAGTGCCACATAACAACTTGTCAGCAAAGTAAAAGCCAATGGAATAAAAGGGATAGTGGCAGCATGAATATGAAATTGGCTGATTGGCAGGAGACAGAGAGTAGAGGTGAACAGTTGTTTTCCAGACTGGAGGAAGGTATAAAGTGGGGTTTACCATGGATCAGTATTAGAATCCCTGCTTTCATGATCTTTCAAATTACTTGGACTTGGGTGTACAGAGCATAACTTCAAAATTTTAGATGACACAAAATTTGGAATTATTATAAACTGTGAGGAGAATAGTGTTACACATCAAGAGGAATAGATACGCTGGTGGAATAGGCAGACAAATGGCAGATCAAATTCAATGCAGAGAAGTGTGAAGTGGAGGAGATATAAAATAAAAGGTACAATTCCAAAGGGGGTGCAAGAGCAGAGGGACCTGGGTATGTGCACAAATCATTGAAGGTGGCAGAGCAGGTTGAGAAAATGGTTCGTGGAACCCTGAGTTTTATAAATAGTGACATAGAGTACAAAAGCAAGGAAGTTATGGTAAGTCTGTAGAAAACACTAGTTTTGCCTCAACTGGAGTATTGTGCCAAATCCTGGACACTACACTTCAGGAAGGATGTGAAGGCATTCGAGAGGGTGCAGGAAAAAAATCATAAGAATGGTTCCAGGGATGAGGAACTTCAGTTACCTGTATAGGTTGGAGAAGCTGGGGCTATTCTCCTAGGAGAAAGTAGATTAAGAGGGGATTTGATAGCGGTATTCAAAATCATGAAGGGACTGCATAGAGTAGATAGGAAGAAACTGTGCCTGTTGATGGAAGGACTGAGAAACAGAGGACACCAATTGAAGGTGACTGGCAGAAGAAGTAATGGCAACATGAGGAGAAGTTTCTTTATGTAGTGAGTGGTTATGATCAGGAATGCACGGCCTGAGAGTGTGGTGGAGTAAGATTCAATTGGGGCTTTCAAAAGAGAATTGGATAATTAAGTGAAGAGAAAAAAATTGCAGGGGTACAGGGAAAAGGCAGTAGAGTGGGACTAACTGAATTGTTTTTGCAGAGACCGGGCACTAATCTATGATTCTATTTCTTAAATAGCACTGGCAAAAGATCCTTCCTTACCATTAGCCCAAGTTGCTGGCTCATGTGGTGAGTCAGGTACTGGGCATACCAAAATTGGAAAAGTGCCCTCCAGAACCCCAATTTGAATATGCTATTCATTATACTTCCAGAAGAGGTTCATAGTGCGGAAGAGAACCAAGTTGAACGCAGAAAGTACAGAGGAGAATTACAAAAAGGGGATAAGAGGGGCAGAGAGAGAAGGTGAATAGATTAGTGGATAATATAAAAGGAATCCCAAAAATCTTTTACAAATACATCAAAAGTAAAATAGTAGGCAAAGGAAGAATAGGGCTGATTAGGGGCCAAAAAGGAGATCTGGTTATGAGGGCAAAGAGCATGGCTAAGGTATTAAATGAGCACTTTGCATCTGTCTTCATCAGAGAAGGGGAAGCTGCCAGTGTAGCAGTATAGGAGGAGGCAGTAGCAATATTGGATAGGATAGCAACAGATTAGTAAGAGACATTTAAAGGCTGGCAGTCCTCAAAATGGAAAAGTCACTTGGTCCAGACAGAATGCATCCTAGATTACAGAGGAAAGTTAAAGTGGAAATCACAGAGGCTCTGGCCACAATCTTCCAATCCTCTTTGGATGTGAGTGCGGTGCCAGAGGACTGGAGGGTTGCAAATATTACACCCCTGTTGAAAAAAGAGAGAGATTAAACAGCGCAGCTAGGGCCAGTCAGCCTAACATGGGTAGTGGGCATACATTTAGACAATAATCTTGTACAAAATTAAATGGTGTCAGGAAAAGTATGTATTAATAAATGAAAGTCATAATGGAAATGTGAAAGGCAAATTACATTTGATTAACTTGATTTTTTTAAATGAAGAAACAGAGAGGATTGATGTGAGTAGTGTGATTGATGCTGTGTATATTGGCTTTCAAAAACTGTTTGATTAAGTGCCACATAATAGACTTGTTACCAAAATTAAACCCCATGGGATTAAAAAGCACAGCATAGATATAACATTGACTAAGAGACAGAAAGCAGAGAGTAGTAATGAACAGTAGTTTTTCAGACTGGAGGGAAGTATACAGTGATATTCCCCAGGGCCTGACATTAGAACCACTGCTGTTTTTGATATATATTAATGACTCAGATTTGGGTATACAGGGTATCATTTCAAAGTTCATACATGATACAAAACTCATGTTACAATCCCTGTGGGAGATCCAGAAACCAAAACAACCAAATTTATTAAAGGACCGCCAAAGAAGAAATGACGAACAAGATTTCACTTTTTGTAACTTTTACTTTAACATGAATCAGAATCAACATAAATTAAAGATGAATTAACAAGTGAATGATACTTCAAATAGGCAGGTAAATTTCACTTTAAATAGTTGATACAACTAAGATACGTCTTACATAATCATAAGAACTTGCATCATCCCCTGTACAAATGTGACAGTATATGGCTGCACAGTTCCACAATATGCTGTTCTTTATTCACGTAGGGTAGATCAGGAGTCTTAATCAACAACAGCTTTCATTTTCGAGTTTCAAGGGTATGATTATCATCAATGAGGCACACTTCTATGAACCCTCTCTCCCTTGGGTCATGGCTGCCCTGATGGTGTAGCTTTCCAGAGTACCTTATCAACCGGTCAACCAATAACACCTCAGTTCATGGTTTGGTCACTTCTGGTAAAACATCCAGCTCTTTACTGTCTCCAAGCTATTCACAAAGCTTTCCAGGTTTTGGATGTTTTTAGCCAGTTCGCATGTGTCTCCAAGGAATCCTTTCTCCTTTTCAGCCAAACAGAAAAACTGACCTCTTCCAGAGAGAGATTCTTCTCCTCACAAGAACTTGGTGTGTTCCTCTTCCTGTCTTTGTTTGCTTTCTCTTTGTGTCTGCATCTATGTACTGATCACCTTCACCCTCCAGCTCTCCTGTTTGTCACTCTCCTTTGTGTCTGCTAGCCACATGGCTTCGGGTGCTAAGTTCTTTCTTGTTGGTACTGCTTCCAGGTCAAGGGTTGCCATGTCACATGGATCAGCAGTTCTTATTATCTAAAAAAGGCATGATTGATCACTTTACGATTGATGCAAACTCTTAAAAGTCCTTTTCAAACACTCTTAAAAACAATTACAGATTCCACAGATTTTAAAGAAGTTACCATTCTTTGTTACTGCACTGCTTCTGAGTAAAACGTCGTTATACTTGGAAATGTAGTGAATAATAAGGAGAGAAACAAATTCCAGGAGGGCAAAAACAGGCTGGTAAAATGAGCAAACAGATGGCAGATGAAACTAAACACAGAGAAGGGACAGATTTTGGTAGGAAAAATTAGGAGAGGCAGTATGAATTAAATCTTAATGATGCAATTTTAAAAGGGGTGCAGGTACAGAGAGTCTTAGGGGTGTATGTACACAAATCTTTGAAAGTAGCAGGACAAGTAGAGAAGGCTGTTCAAAAGCATTTGTGATCATTGATTTTATTAATAGAACAACAAAGTACAAAAGCAAAGATGCTATGCTAAATATTTATGAAAAAGTGACTATACCTCAGCTAGAATATTCTGCTCAATTCTGGGCACCATATTTTAGGAAGGATGTTCATGTCTTGGAGAGGGTGGAGAGGGTACAGTAGTATTGTAATTACATTACTGGACTAGTAACCCAAAACCTGGACTAATGATCTAGAGAAGTGTTTTTAAATTCTACCACAGCAGCTGGGAAATTTAAATATAGTTAATTACATAAATCTGGAACAAAAAGTCAGTATTGATAACGGTGACTAATAAACTGCTGGATTGTGATAAAAACTCACCTGGTTCACTAATGTCTTTTAGAGAGGGAAATCTGCCAACCTTACCCAGTCTGGCCTATATGAGACACTAGACCCAAAGCCATGTGGTTAACTCATAATTGCCCTATGAAATGGCCTAATAAGTGACTCAGTTATTAAAGATGGTCAATAAAGGCTGGTCTTGCCAATGATGCCCGTGTCCTGTGCGTGAATGAAGAAAAAGAGATATACTAGAATGGCTCCGGGGATGATGCCCTTCAGTTGTGCGAAGAGACTGGAAAAGTTGGGGTTGTTCTCCTTAGAACAGAGGATGTTAAGAGGAGTTTGATAGATGTGTTCAAAATGATGTATAGTTTTAATAAAATAAATGAGGGGACATTGTAGTAAAAGGGTCAGTAACAAGGTAGAACTTCAAAATTTGCCAATGACACAAAACCTGAAGGTGTGGCAGACAATGTAGATGATACCAATTGACTGCAACAGGACATAGATAGGCTAGTAGAATGGGCAGACAAGTGGCAGGTGGAATTTAATATGGAGGAGTGCGAAGTTTTGGCAGAAGGAATAGAGAGGGGCAATATAAACTAAATGTCACAATTCCAAAGAGTGTACAGGGACAGAAGAACCTGGGAGTTCATGCCCGTAGGTTTTTGAAGGTGGTAGGACATGTTGAGAAAGCAGTTAGAAAAGAATATGGAATCTTGGACTTCCTAAATAGAGGTATTAAGTACACAAGCATGGAAGTTATGCTGAACCTTTATAAATTCTGGTTGGTCTACAACTAGAATATTGTGTGCAGTTCTGCCCACCACACTTTAGGAAGGATGTGCAGGTTCTTGAGAGGGTATGGAGGAGATTTATTAGAATGGTTCCAGGATGGGTGATTTTAGTTACAAGGTTAGGTTGGAGAAACTGGGGGTTAGTCTCCTTGGAGCAAAGGAGATTTGATTGATGTATACAAGATTATGCGAGGTTTAGATAAGGTAGGCAAAGAAAAGCTGTTCCTATTATTTGATGGTACAAGGAGGACACAGATTTAAGGTTTTGGGCAAGAGGTACAGGGGGAATGTAAGCAAGAACTTTGCTATGCAGCAAGTGGTAATGACCTGGAACTCACTGCCCATGAGGGTGGTGAAAGTGGAGATGATGGACGATTTCAAAAGAAAATTGGATGGGCACTTGAGGGAAATAAACTTGCAGGGCTATATGGACAGAACTGGGAAATGGGACTAATTTGATTGCTCAATAGGGAGCTGGCATGGGGCAAATGACCTCCTCCTGTGCTTTAATGTCTCTGTGTCTCTGTGAGTCACAAAGATTTCAGATTTTTTTATTCGTTCATGGGATGTGGGCATCACTGGCTGGGTCAGCATTTATTGCCCATCCCTAATTGCCCTTGTTCAGAGGGCATTTAAGAGTCAACCACATTGCTGGGTCTGGAGTCACATGTAGGCCAGACCAGGTAAGGACAGCAGATTTCCTTCTCTAAAGGACATTAGTGAACCAGATGGGTTTTTCTGACAATCAGCAATGGTTTCACAGTCATCATCAGACTTTTAATTCTAGATTTTTATTGGCAAAAGAACCAAAGCAATGTGGGAAAGCATTATTTTGGCACAGGAAGTTGTTGTGATTTGGAATACACTGTGTGAAATGGTAGTGAAAGTAGATTCAATACTAAAACTCAAAAGTAAATTAGATAGCTACTTGAAGAGGAAAATTTACATTTTCTCTGGGAAAAGAGCAGAGGACATTAAATGGAAGGTTCTTCAAAAGAGTGGGTACACACACAATGGGACAAAAGGCCTTCTGTGCTTTGTTATACTTTGCTTGTATGCTTCCCACCTACCATATTGGGAGGCTTCAGCACCCATTCAGCACCTGATTAAGGCATTGCACATTCAAATTTTCAGGTCATTACATGCTTTGTTGCTGATTCAGAGATTGGCATTATTTCACTTTTAACTGATTGCGAAGTTGTAGTTTTGTTACTGGAAGTGATTTGAAACCTGCTTTTTATGTGCGACAGTTTCTAATTTAGCAAAGTTGGAAGATGCAATAAATATGCCTGAACAAAGCATAAAAGGGTGAATAAATGCAAATAAACTTGTAAAATCAACTACTTGAAGCTGAAGTTGGGAATAGGAAAAAAATTGAATTATAAAGTTAGTTCTACCTGATATCCATACTTTATTTGGGTTATTGTTACTTTTGTGAGTTGTTCCATTTAATTTGACTCTCATCTGTATTGCATGTATTATATCATGCAACCTATGCTTTCCATAGCTCAAAACGATTGAATACAAACAGTAACATTTTGAAGTTAATTGCAACTTTGTCTTAGCAACTTTTCCCATTCATTGTGGCCATGAGCAACAGGTATGATTTAAGGGGTTATTATCTGGAGCAATTGACATAATATGATTCATATAATTGGAAAATACTTTCATGAAATAAAATTATGAATTTAAAATAATATTGGTGGCATGGAAATAAAAATGTTAAACGATTCTGTAACACCCGAAGATGTGGTGCAACAGTACAGGAAGAAAGGAACAGGAGTAGGCTATTCAGCCCTTTGAGCCGACTCTGCCATTCAATACCCCATCATGGCTGATCATGCACTTCAATGCCTTTTCCCCACACCATTCCCATATCCCTTTATGTCTTGGTATTGAGAAAACTATCAATCTCTACGTTAAACATGCTCAATGACTGAGCTTCCACAGACCTATGGGGTAGAGAATTCCAAAGATTCACAAGACTGAGTAAAAAAACAATTCTCTTCATCTGGTTCCGAAGTGGCTTCCCCCTTATTTTGAAATTGTGTTCCCTGGTTCTGGACTCCCCAAGCAGGGAAAACATCTTACCTGCATCTAACATGTCCATCCCTTTAAGTATTTTGTATGTTTCAATGGCTGCAATGATCTGACTCAAGCGTTGATGTTTGATATTCAGACAGTAACTGTCGCATTTAATTTGGCCTTTTCCAGGATAAGCAATGTGGTTATAATATTGCCACAGATTTTGTTCGATATTAAACAAGTCTATTTAGTAACTGCGTACGCTGCGCATCTATCGCTCTCTGGAGCCTCGAGAGTGAAAAAGACACTTTTCTTCTCTTCACTCCCGGCAAGAAGCGCAGATGAAATAACACGACCTCGCTATTACCGATATAAGCTGGCACTGTTTAACGAAAACTAAAATTTACTAATGGACATCGTCTCGCACCCAAAATAAATTAAACCCGCTTTCTAAGTAGTTTGCCATATTTGAAGCACAGGAAATCTGGAATGTAAAGATACTAGTTTGGAACATTCTTCATAGTGATTTCTTTTTTCATGAGTTATTGTATTCATCAGCAAGCACGAATAGAACATTCACAAAAACGCAAGTGAGTGCATATGCATGTGTGTGGTCCAGGGGGGTCGGACCGGTTAAAAATATCTGCGGAGTAACTTCGTAACACATAATATAGATCCAGCAAATAGTCACTAATTATTTAGCTTCACGAATAGTTATTCTCTACAGGGTTTAACTACTAGCGTTTGGATGTCAATGAACGTTTCATAGGAATACCAACGCTAGTTAACTGTTTAACTGCCAGCACATAGTGAATCTTAATCATTCTTGGTTTTCAAGTTTTGCAGTCACGGATTGAGGATTAATTTAGATTCGACATAGCTCAGTCACTTGATGTTTGGGAAATCTCGGAAACACAGTTCGTAAGCACTGTTGATTTTGTTGCTTGACAAAATGATTGTGTTCAATTGATTGAGATGCAAATATTTGCATTACAATTCGGGGGAAGGATGAATAATTTCAGCCATTAAACAATGTCATGAAAAATTCCCTTCCCTAACCTCAAATTCAATTAAATGCTGTGGGACAGAGGAAAAAAATACTGTAGTTTATGTTTACATCTTTTTAAAACTTTCAGAAACTCTGTACTTTTATGAGTTAATGTGTATTAAAGATTATTTCAGTTTCTGAAATGTCTTTAACACATTTTTATTATAATGTTTACATAAAATAGTATAAACTATGTATTTATTTCTGCAACCACGTTTTAACTGTGTATCAGTGATGTCTTGTGCCGAGCCGGTGAGCCAAATAAGGGGTTAGGAAAAGGGAGACAGATAAAGCCTGATCAAGATGTCATCGACTTTCTGCCGGACATCCAACCACATATACTTTACAAGAGCAAAATACTGCGGATGCTGGAAATCCGAAATAAAGACAGAAAGTGCTGGAAATACTCAACAAGTCCGGCAGCATCGGTGGAGAGAAACAGTTAACATTTCAGGTCGATGACCTTCCATCAGGACAAATACTTTTAAGTCGTTTCACTATGTTGTGAAAATAACACATTTCTACTTCTCATTTTCGCTTATTCTAATCTATAGTTTCAAATTATTCCTCAACAATGGGAAAATGAATTTTTAAGTACCTTATTTTTTTTTTCAACACTTGGAAGGGGGCAGGACTTAAGGGAGAAAATCTAGCGCATCCTTTTTCATTTTCGTTTGGCATCCTTTGCGTGGAGCGTGTTGAAATGCTTAGAATTTACCTTTGCGGGTTGATTCATTGCTACGATGTTCTTTTCTTATCAAGGGTGTGGGGTCCGGGCGTTTGCTGCTTTGTAATGTTTAACAATGTGCAGTTTAACATTCGCCATACCTTGTGTGACCCGTTTTAAGTTCACAGCCGCTCACTGTGGTGCGGAGTACCGCCAGAATAAATAGCAGAACCTCCCAGTGCAGCAAACTCTCTCCGCCGCCCCCCGCCCCAGGACAAACTTTCAGGATGGCCACAGCGGGATGGAAGCGATTCGGATCACAAATGACAGCAGAGGCAGCAGGATGGGGGAGGGGGAGAGAACAAGCGACTGAAGCCGATCCAGAATGAACAATATTAACGGCGCCGGGGGCGTTTCGAGGTCGAGGAGGGGGGGGAGGAAACAAATAGAAGTTTAAAAACCAACCCGCTCTCTCTCTCTCCCACCAACCAACCCCCCCCTCCCAAAATGTGAATGGGCTCCACCCAGGGGACGTCAGTGGTCACGTGAGCAAGCAAAGTTTGAGCTCGAGCACTAAGTTGTGAACTGGCTGCAAACTTTTGGTTGTGTTGTGATTTTTTTTTTGAAAAGAAGATTTTTTTTTTCCTCGCTATAAAATTATTGCAGTTGGAGTTTGGCGGCGGGACCCATGTCGAGTTGAAAACTTGTCGCCAATCGCTTGATTTAGCGGAGTCTTTTTTTTTCCCAAACAAGTAGTTTTATTAGTTTCTTGTGTGTGAGGGGGAATTGGAGAAGTTTGCAGATGGATTCGAATCAGCAGCCACCAGCTCAGCCTCAGTCAGCGCTGCCTCGGGCTGGTCACCAGATCGTGCATGTTCGGGGGGACTCGGAGACCGACCTGGAGGCTCTATTCAACGCCGTCATGAACCCCAAGAACTCGAACGTGCCGCAGTCTGTCCCCATGCGGCTCCGCAAACTGCCCGACTCCTTCTTCAAGCAGCCTGAGCCCAAGA
Source organism: Cetorhinus maximus (assembly GCF_964194155.1). Lineage (NCBI taxonomy): Eukaryota > Metazoa > Chordata > Chondrichthyes > Lamniformes > Cetorhinidae > Cetorhinus > Cetorhinus maximus. The sequence goes on from NC_135885.1 coordinate 88,579,186, forward strand.
GCCACTCCCGCCAGGCCAGCACGGACGGGGGGAACGCACAGCCGTCTCCCCCGCTGCAAGCTCAGCATGTGCGGGCTCACTCTTCGCCGGCCTCCCTGCTCAGCGCCGCCGCCGCTGCTGCTGCCGCCGCCGCCGCCGCGGCCGCTTCTTCCTCGTCCGCCCCCTCGACAGGCTCGGCCGGAGCCGGGGTTACTCAGGGAAGCGGTACGGGTCTGGGCGCAGCCCCCGGTCCCGGCTCCTCTCCTCACCTTCGGCAGTCCTCATACGAGTTTCCTGACGACGTACCTTTACCACCCGGCTGGGAAATGGCCAAAACCCCATCGGGCCAGAGATACTACTTAAAGTAAGTGATTTTACAGGAGAGTTTAGACGGTGGTTGTGTGGTTTTTTTTAGCTCCTTATGTTCCCCTAATTTGGAAACCAGCGTGAACTCATCACAGGGATATCGTTAGAAGCCTTTTTTCCCTTGCAATTTAATTTTACGAACGCTGCACTAGATCGAGTTACAAGACTCCTAGTTTTTAACAAACTCGTTAAAGTTCTGTGTAGGTTTAGGCAGCATTTCCTTTGAATTCAGCCCCGAACTATTAATATGGGTGAGTGTATATAAATATTTAATGTAAACTTACCGCCCTTCATATAAAGGGAAAATCTATATGACGACTGCTAAAGGGGGTGATGTATAGTACTGATTGGATTTGATTTAAATCGGTGCTCGTGAATCTGACGTGAGCCTGAGATCTTTGTAACAGCCTCCTTTAAACTGAAGCATCACTGCCCCTCGTATCCGAATGTAAAGAATGTGCTAGTTCTGTTGTACTTGGGTTTTAAGAATCCTCTTTTCAGGGTGAAAACAAGCGACATGGGTTGAAAATTTAAAGGTGGACGTGAGAAACTCCAGGAAACTTGTGCAGAGTTTGCAAAGTTCACGCAGGCGTTCTGCAGCTTTGTATTTCATTGCAAACGTGGGCAGTCCTTAAAACAACGGAAGCGATCTCAAAATAGCTCAAATGCTGGACATTAGCCTTCAGGATATTAATTTAATTAGACAAATTCACACATGAGCTGTCAATCCATTTGGCTGTTGAGGTGCTTGATCTAAATATTTGGTGTTCTCCCGTTCCAGAAAATTGTATAGATTGCATATCCAGGTTGTTCGATACATCAATAACTATCAACTTTTATTTGGCGAAACTCCTTTCGCCAACTGACCGCAGACAAAACTGCTACAAACTTTTCGTATTTTGATCTCTGTTGAATTCGTATCTCACTAGCTCATCCCCAGACTTTAGTCCAACAAATCCTGTAAATGTTTTCAAATGAGCATTTTAAAAGTAGTCGAAGGAGGCTCATCTTTTTTCACCTAGATACTGTTCTTTCCTTACGACTTGTGCCGTTATGGTTTTTGAGCTAGTGTATTTAATAAAGGCAGGGCAATCTGAATTTCGATAGTTAGAGCCCTCTCTGTCTCTCACAGTTTCATAAATGGTTTCAGTTTGATGCGAACCTGAGATCTACAGAAAGTTTTCTCTCTTTCTCTCTCTCTCTCTCTCTTTCCCCCCCCCCCCCCCCCCCACCCTGGCCAGTCAGCGAGCCATATCCATTTCAGAGTGTCCGATTACACCGGGAACAATAGCACTCTGTAGGAGCCTGAGACTGCAAAAGTCCACATGTCTGGCAGAAGTCATCTGCATGGGTCCAGCGTTTGTTCCCTTGCAGACAGCTAGAGTCAGTTATTGAAACAACGGCCGTGCTGACCAGGATGTTTCCTTAAGCAAACGAGTAACGTGGGGAGTGCGGACAAAACCTACTTACAAAGTTATGGCACTTTTTACCCTTCTCTTCCCGCCTCACCAGAGGGGAGGGGGAGGGGGTCGATACCAGCAGAAGCTGGGCCACAGTTGTTGGGCAGGCTATTCAGTTTTTCCACTTTTAAGCAGTGAAGAATATTTGCATTTCCGGTGGACATCCCAAATGACATTTTCAATTGTTGCTGTAATTTATTCGCTGATCTGGTATTTTAAATTGATTCATCCTTTCGTCCTACAGAAGTAACCATTTGTGAAGTCTATAAGTTTGCGGACATCCTTAGCAGCATGTATACATGTTTTTGAAAGTCTTTTTACTTTGAACTGTTAAACTGTGTTTTGTTCATCCTGATAGCAATCGCATTGACTGCAACTCTCCTCGATCACATCTATCAATTGATTCAGATGCAATAACATCTTAAAATAACCTTCTCAGCCTCTTTAAACTGCCCCATCAAGTCCACGAATCCATTTATTTGAATCATCTGCAGTCTTCTCGATTTTCATAACTTCTGTAAATAGCCTTTCGTTGAATAGATGGAACTGTTTTTGGTTATATTAATGTATTAATTAACATAAGGTGGTAGTCACTTTCTCCAGTTTTTTTTTATTTGCCGTGATTGCCTTTTACATAGACATGATGAGCTCGCAGGTTGGCCGTTCAGTTTGTCTTTTAGCTGTAGATTCAGATAGCTGCTATAAATGATCTTGCTTGGGTGTCCTGTGCGCACTCCATTGCGCTGCATTGCTACTTTGAGTTTAAAACAAATAAGCTCCACCTCACAGAAATGGATCGATTCTTTAAGAAAGTGAAATGTAAGGACTCTTTTCAGGTGCCTGACAGCTCTTAGCTTTTTTTTTTGCTAACGTGCATGGTGATTCAGCCCTCTGAAGATGGCTCTGCCCTAAGAAAGATGCATGATCTCTTTTCAAGGTCTTGGCCCTCTCTTCTCTTCATTCAATAATGGAGCTGGAACTTCATTTACACTTCTTCATGGAACAATCTCCTTCTGGCTTGGTAGTCATCTGCCAACCTGCAACATGGGCTTTCCAGCAACCTGTCTGATCTTTTTTCAAGTCTATGAACTCTGACCAGAGTGGCGTGCTGTGTTTGCTTGTGAAAATGATAGGTAATTTTTTTGAGTTGGGTTCTTATCCATCATTTTGTTGGCTGCAGAGCCACCCCCCCCCACCCCAGGGTGTTTCTCTTAAATTGTCAATAGCATCCTCTTTGTAGTTCAGTTCCATGATTTCTTGGATTTGCGGCAGGCTGGTGACACCAATGATTGCATTGGGCGCTAGTTTCCTACAGTTGGTCATTTCCCAGTATCCTTCCGATTTCGTGTGAAAGAGCAGCCAAAGCATGGAGTCCGAGCCCCGGAAGTCAGGTTGGGTGGCAACAATTGCCTCTTGGATGCTGCCATCTGGAATATCAGCAATCTCATCTCTTCAATGCAAATGCGTTCCAAATCTGCAATTGTGAACCTCAGCTAGATCAGCAGGAAATTTTGAACAGGAACTAACTTGGAATCACAGCCCAAGTCATTCAAAAGATTTTTTCCATTCAACCATGGAATGTAGGCTTTGCTGGCTGCGCCAGCATTTATTGCTCATCTCTAGTTGCCCGTCAGAAGGTGATGGTGAGCTGCCTTCTTGAAACGCTGCAGACCATGTGGTGTAGCTACACCCACAGTGCTGTTAGGAAGGAGTTCTAGGATTTTGGCCCAGCGACAGTGAAGGAATGGTGATATGGATCCAAGTCAGGATGGTGAGTGACTTGGAGGGGAACTTCCAGGTGGTGGTGTTCCCATCTATATCTGCTGCCTTTGTCCTTCTAGGTGATAGTGGTCATGGGTTTGGAAGGTGCTGTATAAGGAGCCTTGGTGAATTCCTGCAGTGCACCTTGTAGATGGTACACATTGCTGCTACTGTGTGTCGGCGGTGGAGGGAGTGAATGTTTGTGGATGTTGTGCAAATCAAGCGGGCTGCTTTGTCCTGGATGGTGTCAAGCTTCTTGAGTGTTGTGGGAGCTGCACTCATCCAGGCAAGTGGGGAATATTCCATCACACTCCTGACTTGTGCCTTGTAGATGGTGCACAGGCTTTGGGGAGTCGGGAGGTGAGTTACTCGTCGCAGGATTCCTAACTTTTGTAGCCACAGTATTTATGTGGCTAGTCCCGTTCAGTTTCTGGTCAATGGTAACCCCCAGGATGTTCGATAGTGGGAATTCAGTGATGGTAATGCCACTGAATATCAAGGGGTGATGGTTGGATTCTGTCTTGTTGGAGATGGTCATTGCCTGACATTTGTGTGGCGTGAATGTTACTTGCCACTTGTCAGCTCAAGCCTGGATATTGCCCAGGTCTTGTTGCATTTGGACGTGGACTGCTTCAGTATCTGAGGAGTCGTGAATGGTGCTGAACATTGTACAATCAGCAGCGAACATCCCCACTTAGTAAGCTGTTTTTATTTGTCCATCAGTATTCCCTAAACATCTAAATATGGGAGTGAGCAGCTTCTTGATTTAAAAAAAATCTAGTAATTGCTGAATGTTAGAAATTTAAACTTCACTTTATAACCCAACCCAATAGATTTTTATTTAGTCTACCAAGGGATTCTATTGATCTAAAAGATGAGGTGGGTTGTAATGCTGTCTGCAGGAACTACATGCTAGTTTGCAAATAATAAATTAGTGTGTACTGGTTACACCTTGTATGTGCTGCTGTATATACAGAAACCTTGCTGCTGCAAGTATATGAGTGTGCCCATATTGAAACCTCAGTTGTTGATTTACCAAGACTAACAGAATCTTGCCTTATTTAAGATGCCAGTTTTATTAAAGCATTGCTCAATGCATAGTCAGCATATGTTTGTACTGTAATATTTTCTGTCTGGGCTATTTATGACCTTTGTCCTCAAAGTGAGCTAAATAGTTGGAAACAAGACAAAGTAATGTTACGATGCAGAATGAGTTGCAAGAGCCTGTCATAGGGATAATTAAGAGAGGAAAAAAAGCTATTTCTGAGTACGTCTTTCTGAAGCCAATATTAATTTGTCATTGTATAGTAATCTTGCAATTGTCCCAAATTGGACCACTGCAGCACAAAATAAGTAGTTTAGCAATTTACAAGTCAAGTAAAGTAAGTTTGTAAGTAAATGGCTTTAATGATGAATTTAGAATGTTGATTGATGGTCATAACATATCTCAAAAGTTGAGAATTGGGGTGGGGAAGAGGGGAAGCAGTTGTTTATTCCACTAAACGAGTGGAATGTTTGCAACACTAAACCAGGTCCTCCAACGTTCCCTATTTAGTGCATGTTGAAAAAAACGTAAAGTGTGTTTACATTAAAACCTTTAGTCACTGCAGAGTAGATTTCACTTCACACTGGTCAATTTGCAGTACAAACCTGGTAGCCAGAAATGGCCCAAGTTTGGAAGTATGCTGGAGGATGTAATCCAGCATCAAATGTAGCTACATCGAACAAGGTTTTAAAAAGTGCTCAATAGATCCATAGGATTTCCTCAATCTCTTTTTAGCCACCCTGGATTTTGCATATTTAGATTGGTGCCTACATTTTCCAGAGCACTTGACGTGAGAATTGGATTTCCTGCTTGACTAGAACTAGCATAAGCGTCATACAAATTGCACAACAGTAGAATTCGAAACTAAGTTCATAAGATGTCAACTTAAAGAAACATTGTAATAGTCTTCTCTTTAGTAAAGCAATTTATCAGCAGATATGAATCCTTAAGTGGCTAAGTGCCGCATGCGCAGTACTATAATGAATAAAAGGAAAGTTGTAGTTAACTACGCTGCGGCCTGGTATGAGGATATATAAATATGAACATTGATTTTTTTTTTTGTTAGAACAATACTGCTTATGGGATTATACATTGATTATGAAAAGATGGTACATGGCACAGACTGCTTTCAGTAGTTGGGAGGACAAGAATGAGGGACTATAGATCAAAAAGAAAAGTAACTTGCATTTATATAGTACCTTTTCATGAATGCAGGAAGTCCCAAAGTCCTTACAGCCAATAAAATACCTTTTGTAGTGAAGTTGCTGTTGTGCCATAGCAAATACAGCAGCCAGTTTGAACACAGCAAGTTCTCTCAAACAAGGATATGATAATGATCAGATAATCTGTTTTTAATATGTTGGTTGAGAAATATTGACCAGGGCACTGGCAAGAATTTCCTGCACTCCAAAGTTGTGCCATGAGAAAGTTTTTAGGCAGACAGGACTTAGGTTTAACAATGCATCCATAGTGCACTAGAGTGGAGTGTCAGCCTAGATTTTCTACTCCGGTCTCTGAGATGGGACTTCGGTCTACAACTTTCTGACTTTGTAAGCAAGAATATTACCACTGAGCTGTGGCTGACCAGGTTTAATCGAAATTTGAAATAGGAGAAACTTCAGAATTGTGAGGATGTGGATTTCACCTCCAGAGTTAATGCTTGAGGCAGAATCTGTCAACCTTCATGATAAGATTGAATAGGCAGAAGAGAAAAGAGTTGGAATATGGGAATGGGGTGGATAAATGTGATTAGAACAACCGCTCCATTGAGGGTAAAAGCAGACATGAACTGGCTAGACCAAATGGCCTGTTTGTGTTGTAACATTGCCTGTTTTAAATAAGAACTTAAAAATACAACATCATTAGAGCTGGAAGAGACAGCATAACAAACAAAGCTTTACCTGAAATTATTGGATAATGTTATTTTGTTTTTCAGTCACTTCAGTGCTGAACTCTAATTCTCCATCTGAAAACACTCTTTTAACTCCACTATCCATCTGAGCAGAAAACACGATTGTTCACTGTAGCTTCAGTAGCAGCTTTTAAAAGAAATAGATTGCCCTTATCAGCCTTGCCAGCAATTCTCACACATTTATTGCTCATCCCTAGTTTTAAGTATGGTTGACTTTTTTCAACTGCTTTGTGAACTTGCTTTCTTCGCATCACTGGTAAGGATTGGTTGTCACTGTGTACAAGGTTGCATGTTCATCAAAACCTCACATTCATGAAATTTAAATATGTTTCCAGTTTGAGTGTCTTTGTGCTACCATAGGCAGGCAGTATGAAGCTATTGATGGCTTTTTCTCTGGACTTTATCTGATCCTGGGCAATCATTTTTTTTTATTATTCATTCATGGGATGTGGGCTTCACTGACTGGACCAGCATTTATTGTCCATCCCTAATTTCCCTTGAGAAGGTGGTGGTGAGCTGCCTTCTTGAACTGCAGCAGTTCATGTGGTGTAGGTACACCCACAGTGCTGTTAGGGAGTTCCAAGATTTTGACCCAGTGACAGTGAAGGGATGGCGATATATTTCCAAGTCAGGATGGTGAGAGATTTGGAGGGGAACCTCCAGGTGGTGGTGTTCCCATCTATCTGCTGCCCTTGTCCTTCTAGGTGGTCGTGGTTGTGGGTTTGGAAGGTGCTGTATAAGGAGCCTTGGTGAGTTTCTGCAGTGCATCTTGTAGATGGTACACATTGCTGCTACTATGCATTGGTGGTGGAGGGAGGGAATGTTTGTGGATATGGTGCAAATCAAGTGGACTTCTTTGTCCTGGATAGAGTCCAGCTTCAGTGCTGTACGAGCTGCATTCATCCAGGCAAGTGGGGAGTATTCCATCACACTCCTGACTTGAGCCTTGTAGATGGTGGACAGGCTTTGGGGAGTCGGGAGGTGAGTTACTCGTCGCAAGATTCCTAGCCTCTGACCTGCTCTTGTAGCTACAGTATTTAAATGACTAGTCCCGTTCAGTTTCTGGTCAATGGTAACCTCCAGGATGTTTGATAGTGGGGGATTCAGTGAGGGTAATGCCACTGAATATCAAGGGGTGATGGTTGGATTCTGTCTTGTTGGAGATGGTCATTGCCTGACATTTGTGTGGCGCGCATGTTACTTGCCACTTGTCAGCTCAAGCCTGGATATTGCCCAGGTCTTGTTGCATTTGGACGTGGACTGCTTCAGTATCTGAGGAGTCGCGAATGGTGCTGAACATTGTACAATCATCAGCGAACATCCCCACTTTTGACCTTATGATGGAAGGAAGGTCATTGATGAAGCAGCTGAAGATGGTTGGGCCTTGGATACTACCCTGAGGAACTCCTGCAGTGATGTCCTAGAGCTGAGATGACTGACCTCCAAAAACCAAAACCATCTTCCTTTGAGCTGGGTATGACTCCACCAGCAGAGAGTTCCCCCCTCCTGACTCCCATTTACACCAGTTTTGCTAGGGCTCCTTGATGCCACACTCTGTCAAATGCTGCCTTGATGTCAAGGGCAGTCACACTTGCCTCACCACAGGAGCTCAGCTCTTTTGTCCATGTTTGGACCAAGACTGTAATGAGGTCAGGAGCTGAATGGCCCTGGCGGAACCCAAACTGGGCGTCAGGTGAGCAGGTTATTGCTAAGCAAGTGCCACTTGATAGCACTGTTAATGACCCCTTCCATGACTTTACTGATGATGGAGAGTAACTGATGGGGTGGTAATTGGCTGGGTTGGATTTGTCCTGTTTTTATGTACAGGACATACCTGGGCAATTTTCCACATAGCTATGTAGATGCCAGTGTAGCTGTACTGCAATTTCTGGCGCACAAGTCTTCAGTACTAATGGCGGAATATTGTCAGGGCCCATAGCCTTTGCAGCATCCAGTGCCTTCAGCCATTTCTTGACATCACGTGGAGAGAATTGAATTGGCTGAAGACTGACATCTATGATGCTGGGGACCTCCGGAGGGAGCCAAGATGGATCGTCCACTCGGTGCTTCTGGCTGAAGATTGTTGCGAATGCTTCAGCCTTATCTTTTGCACTGCTGTGCTGGGCTCCTCCATCATTGAGGATGGGGATATTTGTGGAGCTGCCTCCTCCAATGAGTTGTTTAATTTGTCCACTACCATTCATGACTGGATGTGGCAGGGCTGCAGAGCTTAGACCTGATGCATTGGTTGTGGGATTGCTTATCTTTGTCTATCACTTGCTGCTTATGCTGTTTGGCACGCAAGCACTCCTGTGTTATAGCTTCACCAGGTTGACATCTCATTTTTAGGTATACCTGTTGCTCCTCCTGGCATGCCCTCCTGCACTCCTCATTGAACCAAGGTTGATCCCTTGGCTTGATGGTGATTGTAGAGTGGGGGATATGCCGGATCAAGAGGTTACAGATTGTGGTTGAATACAATGCTGCTGCTGATGGCCCACAGCGCCTCATGGATGCCCAGTCTTTAGTCACTAGATCTGTTTGAAATCTATCCCATTTTGCCCAGTGGTAGTACCACGCAACACAATGGAGGGTATCCTCAGTGTGAAGACGGGACTTCGTCTCCACAATGTGTGGTGATCACTCCTACTGATACTGTCATGGAACACTGATTTATGGTATTAACATTAACGTGGGTTTCAGAGCCGCTGCAAAATTTAAAATTCATTTTCCATAATATTTAAAATCAATTTTCAGACTTTTCATTAGCTTCCCTAATATTTTCACTGGTGACTGAAGAAGGCCATGTTAGCCAGCACTGAACTAAGAGTTAATTTACCTAGTTGTAAAACTATCTGTATTATAGGGTAAATGAATTACTTTGGCCTACTTGGGGTGAATTTAGTGAACACTTTTTTAAAAAAAAAAGTTGATTTAGTGCATTGTTTGTGAAGGATGCATTACAACGCAGCTGTGACACAATGGGTGGCATGCCCACTTTTGATTAAGAAGATTGCCAGTTCAAGTTCCATTGCAGAGATTTGAGTGCAAAATCCAGGTTGACTCTCCAGTGCACTGCCAAGGGAATGCTACACTGTTGGGGGTGCCTTCTTTCAAATGAGCGGTTGAATTGAATTGAAGCCTTGTCTACCCTCTGATCAGTTTAATGGATTCCACGTCCACAATTCAGTATGTTAGGAGGGACATAATAGTAGAGAGACTGACCATGTGGACAATTATGAGCTGTTTTAAAGAACCAGCATGGACTTAAGTCATCCCTAATGAATTTAACTCAATTTTTGAGAAGGTAACAAACATGATAGATGAGGAATGTTCCATGTATATAAATATCATCGACATTCAGAGGGCCATCATCTTCTGATGGCTGTTCACACAGTTGAGGCTCGTGGAATAGGACGGCCAAAGGAGGACCTTGGATGAAAAAATTGACTTAAGACAGAAAATAGTGAGTCATGGTAAATGGTGGCTTTTCAGATTGGAGGATGGTGGACAGTGGTGTTCAGTGCTAGGATTGCTGCTTTTTTGATTATAGATGAAAGTTGTTTATTTGTGCTGCAACACTATGGGGGTGCACTTCCTGCACATGCTCAGTTGTAGTGTCAGTGTTAGAGAATTTGGCCGGCAAAATTAAAGCAAACAAGTTGGCTTGACGCAGACTAACAGAGTTCAAGTTAACCATTTTAGATCTGAGCAGTCCTTAACCAGTTGCAAGGCCTTGTATCTAGTCCACATTTCATTTAGTAACAGTAAAACATGCTTCTGATGGTTCAGTAAATGAAGATACATAATCAGGAGATTTTGGAAAATGAGATTCTGAACTTCCAATGTGGAGAATTGATTGTAATATTTAGTTTTAAGGACAATTTTTTGGCAAAATAAATAAAATTTAAAAATTCATTACCCATTGTGGGATTTAATGATGACCCTTGGATTAAGTGTCCCATTATTTATCAATTGAGCTACCTGGGCTGCATAGAAGCTCCAGGCACAAAGGTTTAATACATTGGATTTAGCCTACGGAGGACTTTAACCTCAATTTTAATATCTATCTAGGTCAATCAGTAAGGTTTTAAAGACCCACAGTAAGGTTTTAAAATTAGTGATGCACAAACTAGATGTGTAGATTGTCTGTTGTGGCATAACTCTGAATATTTTAAACAAGATCCAAACTCCTGCCGCCAACTAGAAAGGTGTCAACAGCAGATGCACATGCGCTGGCGGTCGCAATGTGGGTTAAGTGCACATATGCAACTATCCCTGCCACATTTCCAGTAACAGCAGGAATTAGTGAAAGATAAATGACTTGAATATTAGACACCAAGTGAAATTCCAAAATTTACTGATATTGAACTTGGAAGTGTGGCAGACAGTGAAGATAATGCCAATTGACTGCAACAGGGCATAGACTAGCAAAATAGGCAAACAAGTGCCAGGTGGAATTCAATACAGGCAAGTGTGAGGTGATGCTTTTTGGCAGAAAGGATAAGAAGAGGCTATGGACTAAATGGCACAGTTCTAAAGAATGTGCAGGAACAGTGTGTATAGATGGATCTTTTGAAGGTGGCAGGGCATATTGAGAGAGCAGTTAGCATAGCAAATGGGACCTTGGGCTTCATAATAGAGGCATTGAGTACAAAAACAGGGAAGTTATGCTGAATTTTCATAAAGCTTTGGTTGTGCTAGAGTATTGTATCCAGTCCTGGTCACTACACTGACGGAAGGATGTGAGACTCCTAGGGGAGATTTGCCAGAAGGGTTCCAGGAATGAGGACTTTAGCTAGAAGGTTAGGTTGGAGAAGCTGGCACTCTTCTTCTTGGAGCAAAGGAGATTGAGGGGAGATTTGATAGAGATGTACAAGATTATGACAGGTGTGGAAAAGGTAGAAAAATTCCTATGGTGCAAAAACTAGGGAGATAGATTTAAGGTTTTGGGCAGAGGGAATGTGACAAGAATTTTTTTTACACAGTGAGTGGTAATGGAACTTGCTGCCTATGAGAGTGGTGAAATCAGAGATGAATGATTTTGAAAGCAAATTGGATGGGCGCTTGAGGGAAATAAGCTTGCAGCACTATGGGGGGTGGAGCGGGTTTCTCTTTTGAGAACCTTCAGCATTCTCAGATGCATCCACCAGGTCCTGGTGACTTATCAACAAAATTAAATACAGCTTGCTGTCTCTTTCTTTATCCAAGTCAGTTGGGGATGCCAGCAAGCACATCCTGCCAATTTGAGTACGTATCCATGATCCCTATCTCTATCCATAACCAAGTCAATTGGTTGCCTCAGAACTTTAACAGTCTATGTGGAATGTTGTTATGGAGATTCATAGTTAAGTTAGTTGGCACAATTGATAGAACAGATGGGAATAGAAACTTGCAAAGTGACATTGTTTGAATGGATAGAAGGAATTCAATGTGGGGAAAGTGGAGATCATACACTTTGGACCTTAGAAAATGTTAAGATCTATCTTAAAGATGAGGGAATCCTTAAGGATCAAGGGAATACAAAAGTGTTTAAGATGATTAAAGGAAAGGATTTGATGGGGTCGAATGAAATACTCTGATGGGAGAGCTGCGAACAGGGGGTCATAACCTTTATTTAGAGCTAGGCTGCTTTTGGGGGTGGGGGGTGATGGTAGCCTTTCACATAGAATAGTGGAAATCTATAATTCTTTCCCCACCAAAAAACTGGGGAAAACTCTCCTTTTCCTCTTCAAAAAATAGGATAATTGAAACAGCAGTAGACCATTCAATTGCTCACGGACGTTCTGTATCTTAACTCCGTTTCCTACATTGGTTCCATTATGCTGAACGTTCTTGCCTAAGAAAAATCAATCTGTTCTGAAATTTTCAAATTAAGTTGCCTTGAGCTTTTTGGTGGGGAAAGAGTTACAGATTTCCACTATTCTATGTGAAAGGCTAACATCATCCCTAGACAGCCTAGCTCTAAATTAAAGGTTATGCCTCTTGTTCTTGGCTTTCCCAGAGTATTTCATTCCACCACATCAAATCCTGTCCTTTAATCATCTTAAACACTTTTATTAATCTTCTGTATTCAAGGGAATACAAGCCTGGTCTATACAGCCTTCCTCAATTTAACCCTTTCAGCCTAGTACTGTTCTAGCGAATCATCGGTACTGCACTCCCTTTATGCTAATATATGCTTGCTGAGGTGCAGATCCCTGAACTGCATAGTAGTAGTGGTAGATTCCTTATTGTTTATGTCCACACTGTAAGCGATTTCAAAGGTCACACTTTTCACAGCTAAACCTACATTAAGGAATTTGATTATTGTGGAAGGTGGTGAGCTGCTGCCCTCACTTTTCTTAAATTAATTGATGGCATGTGGGCATTGCTGGTTAGGTTGGCATTTATTGCCCAATCCTAATTGCCCTCAAGAAGGTGGTGTGAACTGCCTTCTTGAACCGTGGCAGTCCATGTGGTGTAGGTACATCCACAGTGCTGTTAGGGAGTTCCAGAATTTTAACTCGGCGACAGTGAAGGAACGGCAATATATTTCCAAGTCAGGATGGTCAGTGGCTTGGTGTTCCCATTTCCATGCATCTGCTGCCCTTGACCTTCTAGATGGTAGTGGTTGTGAGTTTGGAAGGTGCTGCCTAAGGAGCCCGGGTGAGTTCCTGTGGTGTATCTTGTATGTGGTACACATTGCTGCCATTGTTCGTCGGTGATGGAGGGAGTGAATGTTTTTGGAAGGGGTGCCAATCAAGCGGGCTGCTTTGTCCTGGATGGTGTCAAGCCTCTTGAGTGTTGTTGGAGCTGAACTCATCCAGGCAAGTGGGGAGTATTCCATTGCACTCTTGACTTGCCTTGTAGATGGTGGACAGACTTTGGGGAGGGGTAGGGGGGTGGTCAGGAGGTGAGCTACTCACCACAGGATTCCCAGCATCTGACCTCATGTAGCCACAGTATTTATATGGCTAGCCCAATTCTGTTTCTGGTCAATGGTAACTTCCATGATGTTGATAGTGGGGGATTCAGTGATGACAGTGCGATTGAATGTCAAGGGGCGATGGTTAGATTATTTCTTGTTGGAGATGGTCTTGCCTGGCACTTATGTGGCTTGAATGTTACTTGCCGCTTGTCAGCCCAAGCCTGGACATTGTCCAGGTCTTGCTGCATTTGGACATGGACTGCTTCAATATCTGAGGAGTTGAGTGGTGCTAAACATTGTGTGAACATCCCTACCTCTGACCTCATGATGGAAGGTTGGTTATTGATGAAACAGCTTTTCTGGTCATTAATGGCATTACTTTATGTGGGACCTTGCTATGTGTAAATTCACTACCATGATTCCCAAATTTCAAAAGGTACTGTTATGACCTGCATGGGAAGAATGCGCATATGATCTAGCCTGACTACTCCGCAGGCCGACCCGTTAATTAAAAGGTTAATTTTCTTACCAAAATAGCCTATCGTTTATTTCCCCTACTGGTGCCCAGAATAAAAGTCTTCAACCAGTCATCTTTTAATGAACTCAGAACGACTGTTTATTATAAAACAAAACTTATTTTGAGCAAGTTGCAAATACTGGTTAACACACAATTGTAATTGGGAAGTATAACTATCTATTTCTTCCTAAACAATTCCCACAAACAGCCTCTGCAGAGATGAGCTTTGGAGGCTGACCGTTATAAAATGAAGAATAAAGTTTGCAGGGTCTTGACGCTCTTGACCTGAAGTTCCTTTGTGGCCCTGATGGACGTCTGGGAGTTCTCTCAAACTGATCTCAGCTTTGCAGGTTCAAATGCAGATCAGTTATATTCACATGAGGGTTCTCTGGCTACAGGTTGAAAGCCACATGCACTTTCAGGCAAGGTAGAGAGAGAGATAGCCAACCAGTTAGGGAGCCTTACTTCCTCAGCTTGTTCTCCAACAAGACTGCCTTCAAAACCAGTAAGTTCAAAACTTAGGCTCCCCCCCACCCGCCCACCCGGCCATGTGATTACCAGCAAGTTACTAGCCTTTCCTCATCAATTGAAGTGATTGCAGCTCAAAACAAGCAACCAAATCTTCCTCACCTACCATAAAGGTCACGTGATTTCTTGGAAGAGGCGTGCTTGTTGACAGTTCCTAGTGAACTTATGACCTTCTTTAAAAAAAAAAATCCCAGGTCAGCATCCAACTGTACAGATAATGCAGAGTCCTTCCATTTTATAAAAGAAAAATTCAGTCTTGAGAAAGATGATTCCAACATTACCTCATTTGGTTATAAAATGCTTTGGGTCCTCGAGTCTTGAAAGGTGCTTTATAAATGCAAGTCTTTGTTTCCTTAAAGCATGTTCTGGATTTTTAATTTGAGTTAAGCCACTGTATCTGCTACAGGAAAAGATTGTTGTCTCTAATTTAAGAAAAAACGTATTCACTGTCTGTTACTTCCCTCTACTTTGTGCCCTCAAGGTTTGGGATAATCCAATGCCATGAAGATTGTGTCTTCTCGGAGCAAAGTTAACATACACGTTTAAATGGGGAACAGGAGATGCTTAAATTACAGAAATGATATTGTGAAACTATAGGAAGCATAATTAGAGAAATAAGACATGAGACAGAGTGTATATGAACAGCTTAAATAGGTCTAGTCAGGTAGATGGAAGGGGAAGAAGCATGCAAGTGCTGGGAAATCAAGCCAGACTCCAATGGTTCAGAGCCATGAGAAAGGGGAAAAAAAAGTCACCTAGTATGCAGAACCACAAGGTTCTAACAGTGGTCCCACCCGACAGAGAATAGTTGTGGATGAAGCCATTGCAGCTTTTAATTGACGAGTAAATAAATGTTCATAGCAGAGGAAGGTATATGACTAATTGTAAGACAGTGAGTGGGCTTAGTTTAACATCCTGCCTGTGTCAACTTCTTACCAGAGCAATGAGCCAAATAGTATCTTTGTGGGATGGGAAGGCCATTTTTATTGCCTACATTTGGTCCTGGGAAGGTGGGATGGGCCTTTTTGAACCACTGCAGCCTTTGTGGTGAGGGAATTGAGTGTTTTGACCTAGTGAAGATGAAGGAACAGTGATTCATGTCTGAGTCAATGTTGTGTGACTTGGAAGGTGATGTTACCAAAACATTGCTGTTCTTATCCGTCTAGCTGGTAGAAGCCATGGGTCTGGGAGAATGCTCCTTTTGTCCTATAAACCTCTATGTAGTTCATTGTGAATGAGTTTCAAAAGGAAATGAAATCGCCCACTATGCTAATGTCACTTGTTATGGTAGCTCAGCAATGGGGAGTACTACAAGTTAAAATGTTTACATGCTAGTCAGTGGTACGTTTGTTGCCCCCTTTTGTTTTCCCTTTTTTCCTGGCCCCAACCAAATGTGCATCTTTCTAAAAGCTGCACGTTGTATTTTTAGGGCAATCTTGTATTAACAGTCTACACACAGAATTATGTTTTCGGGGCATATTCCCCCCCCCCGCCCCTTTGCATCTACACTGCTGTTTGTTTCCATTCAATACTTGATGTTGATTTCAAACAGTTTTCTCATCTTCTGTGATAGGGTGAGCATTTGAGTCTCATTTAAAAAAAAACGCTGACTGCCTCTTGTGAAGCTGTCGTTTTATGACACTGTTAGTAAGACAGAAAACACCTGCCTTTATATGGAGCCTTAGCACAGACCTTGGAAACACCCTAACTGAATTCCTTTGTAGTTGTTGTACAAGACCCCAACAGCTATTTTTAATTCATTTATGGGATGTGGGCGTCATTGGCTAGGCCAGCATTTATTGCTCATCCCTAATTGTCCTTGAGAAGGTGGTGGCGAGCTGCTGCAGTCCATGCGGTGTAGGTACACCCACAGTGCTGTTAGGGAGGGAGTTTCAGGATTCTGACCGAGCGACAGTGGAGGAACAGCAAAATATTTCCAATTCAGGATGGTGAGTGACTTGAAGGGGAACCTCCAGGTAGTGGTGTTCCTATGTGCCTGCTGCCCTTGTGCTTCTAGATGGTAGTGGTCACGGGTTTGGAAGGTGCTGTATAAGGAGCCTTGGTGAGTTTCTGCAGTGCATCTTGTAGATGGTACATACTGCTGCTACTGTGCATCGGTGGTGGAGGGAGTGAATGTTTGTGGAAGGGGTGCCAATCAAGCGGGCTGCTTTGTCCTGGATGATGTCAAGCTTCTTCAGTGTTGTGGGAGTTGCACTCATCCAGGCAAGTGGAGAGTATTCCATCACACTCCCGACTTGTGCCTTGTAGATGGTGGACAGACTTTGGGGAGTCAGGAGGTGAGTTATTTGCTGTAGGAGTCCTAGCCTCTGACCTGCTCTTGTAACCACAGTAATTTATATGACTAGTCCAGTTCAGTTTCTGGTCAATGGTAACCCCCAGGATCTTGATAGTGGGGCATTCAATGATGGTAATGCCACTGAATGTCAAGAGGCGATGGTTAGATTTTTCTCTTGTTGGAGATGGTCGTTGCCTGGCACTTGTGTGGTGCAAATGTTACTTGCCACTTGTCAGCCCAAGCCTGGATATTGTCCAGGTCTTGCTGCATTTGGATATGGACAGCTTCAGTATCTGAAGAGTCGCGAATGGTGCTGAACATTGTGCAATCATCAGCGAACATCCCCACTTCAGCAGTGAGATTATTCTTAGTGGTGGCGTTGAGGGAAGAATGTTGGCTAAGACCAGAGCTCCCTGACCGTTGTATAGTTCCATCAGATCTTTATCCACCCAAGCCACTGAAGTAGACTGCTGAGGCCTGGACTTGACGTCTCATCTCAAAGATTGCATTCCTGACGATATAGCATTCTCAAAACCCTGTACTGGATAGCATCTAGATTATGGTTCGATTTTGTATTAGGAGTAATGAGTCAATTAATGCTCACCATTGTTATGGAGTAAATCAGATAGCATAACACATGCAGCTGAACATAGAAATCAGGAAGTTGATGTCTGTTGTAAGGCTTGTGTGGTTGAACATAAACTGTGTTAACACAACTATATACATATCTCCCAGTTGTAGCCCTGACTAGATACTATCTTCATGCCTACTTCTCCCAGGCTCTCGAAACAAAGTCTACCATCATGTGACTCTCTACATCATAACATGGGCAGTACTGTTCTCCAGGCCCACATTAACCCTTGCTCTGCTGAACATCCTTATACTACGATATCTAATTTGCACTGCTCCTCCACAAGCTTCGCTACGCTGATTCCTCACTGAGAAACTCTGCTTTCAAACACATGGATGGCAGGAAGATTTTATACTTGTCCACTGAGCATACTAGAAAAGATACACTTTATCTTTTACAAATGTGGTGTCTCATTCCTTAAGATTTGAATTCCATTGGGTTTTTATTTATTTTACTTTCATCTTTTAGTCCACCATTTTCCCCCTCATTCTTTTTTATGTAGGATTTTACATTGAATTAAATATTGTAATTTGTACTAATTGCATTTGTGCGTGTGGGCCTGACTGCCTACTTTTTAGGTAGGCTAGAGCAGCATATTGGTACTCCAGTCTATTGAGCTGCAATGGTAAGGTGAGAGACTCCTCTTGCAGTTTCATTCACTTCATCAATGTGGGCATTGGTAAGGCTGGTGTTTATTGCTCATCCTTAGTTGCCTGAAACAATTGAGCTTGCTAGTCTACTTCAGTGGGCAGTTAACAAGCAAGCAGTTTTTATGACCACTTAATAGCCACTTTTACCGATATCAGCTTTTTACTTTCAAATTTCTTCAACTGAAACACAATTTTCAAACTTTATGGTGGGATTTGTTTGTTTTTGGATTGCCTGTCTAGTAACTTCACCATTGCCATGCCTGTTTTAATTTCCACGTATAGCTGCTTTCTGTATCAGCTAAGAGAGACACCAAGAGGATACTTTGCTCACATCTCTGCCAGAAGGGAAGAGGGAGGTAAATTAAGGTGGCATAGGTTGATACTGTTTCAAGTGTACCTTCTTTGTTAAAGTAATATTGGTAAAGGCCTCAGAAGGACCAATCTTTTATGGTGACCAGAATAAATCTAATTCTGATTTCAAGTTTTTCTAATTTCTGTTTTCTAATCATCGAGATTTCCTGTTTATCTGCTTTCATGTTACCTGGGATGTGATCGTTTGTGAAAAGACTTAAGTGGGGAAGAGTTGGGAGAGGCCCAAGTAAAATGTAATGCAGCTTACAAATTTTTAATAGTGATGTTTAATTACCTAATCAAGTGAAATCTAAACCTCGGAACACTGACAGGCAAATTCACTATAGTGTTCATTTAAAACAATGCCCACATTTAAACTATCACTTTTATATTTTGCAGTCATCTGAATGCTATATAATCAGTTTAATGGAGGTTTTGATTTCCACCGGCCCTTGACTCCACCTCAACCCGACCCCACCATCAGTTATTAAAGCTGAAGATGTTCTCCATAATGATTGTTAAAGAATGGAATAAGTGGTAACTTCAAAGTTCTGGAACAAAGTGTATAGCAATCACATCTGAAGACCTACATGAACCATATTTTTCTCAGATGTTAGAAATTCGGTGGAGTTATTTTTAGTGTCCTGCTGGAGGGTATTGCTGGAATCCTGTTTTACAAAGTAGCAAAACAATCTGGATATTGCATGTCAATTTTTATTGATCTTCCTGCCCGCAGGCACTGTGGAATCAGGAGTTGAGACCCACTACTGTTATGTTTTGCCTTTTTTTAATTTTCCTTAATTGCTTGTCTTTTGTTTTAGGTGGGGAATGTTAAGCATTTTAGCTGCTACAGTTCAAAGCACAACAGAGTTTTGTGTGGAAGCAGTGACACCAGTTGAACAAGTTTGACTGTGTTGCAGGTTATACCTCTTGCTTCCTTTCCTTTGAAAAATGAGAAGTTTCTTTGCAAGTTGTTACGAGTTTTTGACAAACCATATGTGGACAAAAATACCATCAAAGTGCAAACATTCACCCAACTCAACATCTGATATTCAATTTATGGAATAGTTGATAGCAAAGATCTTTTACCCCTAGTTTGTTTTAAAGCTGGCATTTTTGTGGGTGTCCTGTTCATGAGTGTGCCGGATTTCCAACTAGACCATACTTCATCTTATAGACTCATTTGAAGTAGCTTAGTGGAGACTTGTACATGGGGAAGAGAAGGCAAAGCTGTTTGGGTGGAGTTTTTAATTCTAATGCCCCTCGTGTCAACCATGAAATCCATGAGGCATTTGATGTTCTAGGCCATACTGATTTTCAGAAGATAGTGTGGACTTTGAGGGAGAAGAAAGAGAAAAAGGATAAATTGTACAAATAACACTGGAACCTTGTTTCTTTTTGGAGTCTACTTAAAAAAATATTGTTCCTCCCTGGATAAGGGTTTTTCAGTTTTTAAATAAAGCCTATTGAAATGTGAATGCAATAACAGTTCACTGCTTTGTTTTACTTAGAATTGTCAACATTTCTAAAATGGCCGGTGATATAGATCTCTGGATATTGCTTGGTTAAATGGTATAAGGATGTTTTTATTTACGTTATAGAAGGCTGCTTGCCCTTTCTACTAGTGGGAGGTGAAGAATGTTCCCTGATTCTAGAACAGAGGTTCCCAACTGCTTGATGTGATAGTTTGAGTTGTTCAAAAAATTGGATTCTGAAGAATAACATTTTTTTGTGCACTCTGAAATTGGGTGAATAACACTTTTGTTAAACCCCCTCTCCATCTCCCAGACTATTCTTCACCTCCAATTTTTGGCCAGTTTTTTGAATTGTTCTATGGAGCTCATCTCTCACTGCCTGCTTTCATACGCCATGCTATGTGGACAGATAAAGATGAAAGTGGCAGTCATAAGCTCAGCTCCCTTAGAATTATAGAATTTTAACAACATGGCAGGACATGATGGTGGTCATGTACAAGCACAAGTCATTTATATTTAAATAAAACAATGGCCCTATATTGAACTGCAACCTTTCTCCAGTCAGAAAAACTTTGTTTGCCACTCCACAATGACTCCTATTTCTTATTATATAATGTGCCCAATTTACCACCATCCTTAATTCCCACTGCTCTATTTTTGAAATAACTTAGCACTGTAACAAATGCATTTTAAAAATCCATACATGTACAACATCAATACAAGAATTCAATCAGGTTAAACAGACATGATTTGCCTTTAACAAATCTGTGATGACTGTCCCTTTATTAATGCATGTCTCCCAAGTACTGATTTCAGTCCCTGTCTCTGTCACTCAATCAGACTGAAACAAACTGTGAGCCCATGGCATTGTGATACTGTCCTGAGTTTTAAAGCACACTTTTCTAATCAACACCACCGATTTTCAGCTATGCAACATTGCCACCCTCTGCCACTGAAACCCTTATCCATTCTTTTGTTACCACTAGACTCAATTATTCTAATGCCTGCCCATCCTTGACAAACTCCCACTTGTCCAAAGCACAGCAACCTGTTGCCTGTTCCATTTCGTCCCATTCGCCCATCCTTAATTTACATGGTCCATTTGTGTCTCAATGTATTAAATTCGAAATACTCATTCTTGTTAAATTCCTTCGTAGCCTTGCTGCACCCTATCTCTTATTGACTACTAAGTCTTTTGCTACCTTCAGCACCCTTCAAATGTCCCGAATTTTTAAAAAATGCAACTCATTCCCTTCACCTTGTCAGTGCCTCCTTAGCTGACGTTGGCTCCACTTTCTGTCTAATCTCTTCTTGTATGTTGACCAGTCCCTTTTCCTTTAAAAGTCTTCTCAAAGCCCATCTTTTTTGGCCAATTTTTATTCATGCCCTACTAATCTCTCTTCTGTACCTTGCATCTCTTTGCCTGACAAATTCAAGTTGTGAAATTTCTTGATGTTTTTCTTTAAAGGTGCAATATGAATGCCAGCTTTTCTTTGAATTTGTTATTCAGGTTATTTGTTGAGGTGCATCTGTACACATCAGTTGGGTTTTTTCATCAAGTCAATCTTTTAAATGTTGGTACCATCATGCACATACATATATAAATATGTAAATGATGCATTTTGTTAATGGAGTGGTAAATAAAGTGTAGATTTTCTGATTCTGAAATAATTTGGTCTTTTTTAAGGAAGTATGAAAATTGAGAGTTTATTTTCTTAAATCAGTGAAGTTTCAGCAGAAACCCTGGTCCTACTTTATATACCAGGAGCCCTCCGTTTTTCACTCCTCCTGGTACTTTTGGACCAATTGATCCTTCCCTGGAGACACGGGATCTCCCTGAGCTCATGAACTGGAGCAGTTACCCTCTTTCCTCCGCACTGTTCCTCTAAACCCTTCAAGTCCACCTGCAGCCGGAGTACCCCACACACAAGCAACTATGGGTGCTCAACTAATTGCCTTGTATCTCCAGGTAAAAGGCCATCCTCCTATCAATGGTGCATTGCTCCAAATGACCTTGCAAGCTTCAAGTGTTTTGGAGGAAGCGGTGGAGTCCACCCTGGTGACCTCCAACTGCGCTAGGCAACAAAATAGCATGGAGACCTGTCCTCTTGGGGCAAACCCACCAGCCTGTCCCACAATGCATTCCATTATGTGTTTGCAAGAAAATACCACAGACAGATCAAATATGCACCAGGAAGCATCCTATTGCCCTTTTTCTTTATACATGTGGAACGAAAATGTATTTATTCAAATATAAATAAGGAAAAAACTGTTAACTTTGTATTAGAAGCTAAACCCATCAATAGACAACTTCTCCCATGTAACCACCACCAACCCCCCACCTCCAGAGATGCCTTGCGTATTCCCTAGAGTAAGTGTACCACAGTTTGGAATCCTTTTCTCAAAGAACTGATTTTCACAGAATCTCAGAATTGTTCAGATTGTTTTTGTTACAAACAAATTAAGTGCTGGAAAAACTCAGCAGGTCTGGCAGCATCGGTGGAGAGAGAAATAGAGTTAACGGCGAGCAGTATGACTTCTTCGGAACTGGAGAGGAGTAATATTGGACTCGATGTTAACTCTGTTTCTCTCTCCACGGATGCCGCCAGACCTGTTCAATTTTTCCAACACTTTGTTTTTATTTCGGATCTCCCAGCATCTGCAGTATTTTGCTTTTAACTTATTTGTAATGTTTCATCCAAGGTGCCCCAAATTCTACATTGGCTTATTCTACTATAAAGGAACCTTTCGTGACTGGTAAAACTGCACAGATTATTGGCAGTCTCTGAGGATTTTATTATATACATAAGTGTAAAGAAACCCTACTGTAATGGAATAAGTTCATAACTGTATAGAAAGTTGGATCTTGAGGACCCAGTTGGGCCAGTACAGCAGAATGCACCAGCAAAAATAAAACTAGGATTAAAGTTCTGCAGCATACACTAAATTTTGCAGATGATGAGATTGAGGGAGAAAACTGACAGTCCAGATTTGCTCAACTCTTGTCTCCTGCTGTTAGTTGCTTAGTAACATGGGTGGTGATTGTGAATAAATACACAGCACAGACTGTCTCTCCCTGTCAGCAGGATTAACTTATCTATTGTGTTTTAATAGACATCTACTGTGAAGTTGTAGAGAACTGTATTATGTGTAAGATACCTGATGTGGTCTGGAGTGACAGGTTTTTTAAATGTTTTTTTTTCAGCCTGTCTTGTAGAAGTTTGATTTTTATCTATTTCACCTATTTCTACTTTCGTAACCATTGCCTGACTTTGCCTCTGTCTTAGCTCATCTGCTAAAACCCTTATTCATGCCTTTGTCACTTTTAGACTTGACTGCCGTATTCCAATGCACTTCTGGTTGGTCTCCCACATTCCACCCTCCGTAAACTTTAGGTCATCCAAAACTGATGCCCATGTCTTGACTTGGAGCAAGTCCCATTCCCCCTATCACCCCTGTGCTCACTGACCTACGTTGGCACCTGGTCAAGTAACGTCTTTATTTTAAAATTCTCATCCTTGTTTTCAAATCACTCCATAGCCTTGCCCCTCCTAACTATATAATCTCCTCCAGCCCCACAACCCACTGAGATATCTTCGTTCCTCAAATTCTGGCCTCCCCAATTTTAATTTCTCCACTTTTGGTGGCTGTGCCTTCAGTTGCTTCTGCCCTAAGCTCTGGAATACTCTCCCTGCACCCTTTTTTATCTGTATGGTATCTTGGGTGAAGACAGACTTCGACCTGACTGGTGGTGTTCCATAGTCAGATGATCTGCCAGCACTTGTTAGCTAATGTAATGCATGAAAGCTAATTGAGTAAAGTAATGCTGACCACTTAGACATGCAGTATATCCTATTAAGGAGTCGATGTATTCAGGAGAGGAAGATGGATGATAAACTTCCTCATACCATCTAGCTTCATCTGCCTCTTTGCTAGTTGTTGTCATCCTTTCCTCAGATTAGGAGGAAACACTTTTTGTCCTCTTTACCAACATTGTCCCCTCTTCACCTCACCTGAAGTCCTTCCTGGAATACAGTTCCATAGAATTTGGTTGTATCTGACAAACTGTCCATTATTCATTGTGTAATTCCTGCTGGACTTTGCATTAGCTACACAGTTGAGCTTGATCCTGATATCTGATGCCTGTATATGTATGCTGCAAATGAAGTTTACTGAATAATCTGTAGTGGGAATTATGGGTGTTTATTCTCTACCATCTTGCTCCTCTCCTTCCTACAGGGACTATGAGGTCACTTGTAGTACCAAATTGCTGCCTTGGCTAATTTTATTTAACTTGGAGACTAAGGTTGAACAGTAGTTTAATTTGGTGATAAATCTTGCTTCAGTTAAAAATGGTCAAAAAATTACTTAAACAATTTTTGCATCATCTCACTGATTAAAGCAGCTTCTCTGATACTTAGCTGGCCATTGCTGCTGAAGTACTTTAAGTTGTCTTGGTCTTTCTGACTAGGGTTATATTTAGCATACAGATTGGGTGATGTAGTTTTCTCTGGAAGTATTCATTTTGAACATTACCTCATGGATGTGCTTGTGTGTACGCAGTGGCACTCCACATTATAGAGAACAATGAGTTAAATCTAGCCCAGTGGACAAATCTTACTGGTATGATTTGAAGTAGTGGCCTTCTGCCAACAGTAGATAGAGTGCTTTCAATGTGTATTACAGCATCAGAATGTATTCAATTTTTTGGGAAGAATATTGATGTGTTCAATATGGCATTACAGTATCAAAAAACTACATAACCTCTATTGCATGCTGAGTTTACAATCAAATCACAACTTGCCGCCTGTGTATTATAATTTGGTACAGTGTCTATGCTGAGCATTATGTTGGCACCAAAACTGATGTTTAGCGAGGACTATCTGGATTGGATTTCTTTTCTTCCTGTTCAAGTGTTTAAAAAATAATCCCTGTCTAAGGCATGGAAACTTTTTTAATGATTACTGATCTCATTGAGTGTTTAATAATGCCACAAAAGCCCTCAGCATTTCAACCTCCTTTTTTCTTTTCACCTCTGTCCTCTGCCACTACCCCCCCCCACCACCCAACCCCCAAACCAACCGTAAGAGATGTCTGGCATTAACCAGATAACTGATTTTTGAGTGAGAATTCTTTAAAGTGAAATAATGCTGTTAATTAAACTTGGAATACAAACTCCCTCTTCAGTCAGGCTTAGCAAGCTATTTGATCATAAGAGCAGCTTTATCCTCTTTGTTTTATACCACATAGTTGCATAAGCTCTTTCAGTGCTGTAAATACTGTTTGACCGAACAGGCCATACCAGTGTTCATGCTCCATACTTATCCCACCCTACTTCATCTGCCACCACCCACCCCCCGCTCCATCAACATATCCTTTTTCTTCTCCCCCTCCGTGTGTTTATCTACCTTCCCCTTAAATGCATCTATGCTATAGATATGCCTCAAATACTTCTCTTGGCAAGTTCCACATTCTAACCACTCTAAGTAGAGAATTTCATTCTGAATTCCCTATTGGATTTATTAGTAACTATCTTATACTTGCATTCTCGCTCTCCTCTACGCTATCAAAACCTTTCATACTCTTAAGACTCTATGAGATCACCCCTCAGCCTTCCCCTTTCTAGAGAAGAGTTGTAACTATCTTTTCAAGTGGGTATATCATCTCTGTTTTAGTATTATCCAAGAAAATTATTTGCACCTTTGTCTAGGCCCCTCTACCTATTTGAAAGTATAGAAACCTGAACTGCTCACGTTTCTCAGTGTGACCAATCCAAGATTCTACACAAGTTTCACATAACTTCACTGCTTTTTCAACTGTACCCCTCTCAGAAATGAACCTGTTAGGAAGCTAGCTAGAAATGTAAAAACAGATAGCAAGAGCTTCTTGTATTTTGAAAAGGGAAAGTGTAGGTAAAATGAGTGTTGGTGAAAATGGGGAGTTAATAGATGATAAGGAAATGGCAGGTGAAATTAACAAATTTTGCTTCCGTCTTATGACAGAGGATACAAATAACATTCCGGTAATAGCCGTAAATCAAGAGATGGAAGGGCAAAGGGAACTTGATGAAATTACAATCACTAATGAAACCTTTCTGAGCAAACTGTTGGCTGGCTGGGAGAAAATGGAGCATGCATAAATGGGTCATTTTCTGATTGGCAGGATGTAATGAGCAGAGTCTTGCAGGAGCCTGTGCTCAGGCTTCAACTTTTTACAATTTATATCAATGACTTAGATGAGGGCAATGAAGGGATGGTAGCTAAGTTTGCAGATGACACAAAGATGGGCTGTGAAGAGGACACGAGGTTGCAGATGAATATAGATAGGTTGAGCAAGTGTGCAAAAATCTGGCAGATGGAGTATAATGTGGGAAAATGTGTAAAGTTGTTCACTTTGGCAAGAAGAATAAAAAAGCAGAGTATTACTTAAATGGAGGATGACTGCAGAATTCCGAGGTGCAGAGGGATCTAGATGTTTCTGTGTATGAGTCACAAAATTAATGTGCAGGTACAGCAAGTAATTAAGACTAATGGAATGCTATCCTTTATGGGAGGAATTGAACACAAATGTAAGGATGTTATGTTTCAGTTATATAGGGCATTGGTGAGACGACATCTCGAATACTGTGTGCAGCTTTTGTCTCCTTTTGCCTAACGAAGGATGTTACCGCATTAGAGGTGGTTCAGAGGAGGATTACTAGATTGATACCTGGAATGAGTGGTTTGTCTCATGAGGAAAGGTTAGACAGGCTGGACTTATTTCCAAGAGTGAGGGGTGACTTGGTTGAAGTATATAAGATCCTGAACGGTCTTGCCAAGGTGGATGCGGAAATGATGTTTTCCCCTTGTGGGTGAGTCTAAAACTAGGGGCACTGTTTTAAAATTAGGGGGTGCCCTTTTTAGGACAGATAAGAACATTTTTGAGGTTTGTGTGATTTTGGAACTCTCTCTGCCTTAGAAGGTGGTGGAGGTGAAGTCATTGTATATCTTTAAGACAGAGGTAAATAGATTCTTGTTAGGCAAGGGAATCAAAGGTTATTGGAGATAGATGGGAGTGTGGAATTAGTAATACAAACAGATCAGCCATGATTTTATTGAATGGCGGAGCAGGCTCGATGGGCCAAGTGGTCTACTTCTGCTATTTCATATGTTTTTTTAAATGACCTTATTAGCTGGCATGATTTTAACAACCCCACTCCCCCTCACAGAATTTGATGTCATTCACAAATTTTGAAATTGTATTTCGATTCTGGAGTCCAAATTGTTTGTAAGTAGTGAACAGCAATGGTCCCAACATCAATTCTGGTGAAACATCACTTCCCACTTCTTGCCCCTCTTGAGTAAATACCTTTAACCCCAAAACTCTTATGTGCTTTGCAGCCAGCGTTCTATTTATTCTACTACTTGTCATCTGATTCCATGTTCTGACTGTGGTCATGAATCTACTCTGCAGTATCTTATCTGCAGCTGTTTGAAAATCCAAATGTATCAGGTCTGCTGTTATTCTTGTCAACTTTGTTTTTTCAAAGAATTCAACAAGGTTGGTCAAGTATGATCTTGCCTTTTAAAATCCTTGCTAGCTACCCTTCTTTACATTTTCAGTTGCTATATGTTTTTCTATTATATCTATCTCCACTTTTCAGTATAGGTTACCTGTCATCTTCTGGCACTATTTCCTTTTCTAATGCATTTGTAGTAGCCCTCTATCTCTTTCCTAACCCCTTTTATATGCTCAGCTGCAATCCATCTGGACCAGGGGCTATATCCTCAAGTTTGGTTAAATTATCAATTATCTTCCCTCTATCTGAAATGTCTTTTTTTCAATGCTCTTAGTGTCATTTTGCCATGTTAGCCTCCCTGGTCAAGATGCAGACAAAGTAACTAATATTTCTGCCATTTCACCATAATTTTCTGGGTTTATCATGTGTATCCCTTAGTTGCCCTATCACTATTCTGATTTTTCCATTTGATATTTGTGTCTGTAGAGCAATTTACTATTTCTTTACATTGCTCCATAATTTAGTTCTGTGGATTCCTTCTTGCGTTCCTAATCATTTCATTGACTTAATCACCTTTTCATATTCTCTAATGCCATCTCTCCATTGTTATCCATGTACCCACTGACTGCCTTTTCCTTTTTTCTTTTACACATTTGAACTTCTGTTCCATTTATTGTATTCCTATTGTTCAATTTAGATTTTTGATCTCTGGGTGAATCAAGAGAAATGGGGAGTGGGTAGGAAAATGGAGTTATGGCAGGTCAGCCATGATCACGTTGAATGGCAGAGCAGGCTCGAGGGCCTTATGGTCGTCTGCTGCTTCTATTTCTATGGTTTGTAAAGTGAAATTCTGAATTCACCATTTTAACAATGTAATATACCTCTCTTAGTAAAAGCTAATTTTAGGACTTGTATCACAAAATCTTTTTCTAAACAGAGTCATCAACATCTATAATAAACTTCTGGATAGATTAATGGAGGCAAACCTATGGAATCATTTTAAAAAAACAATTGGATTAAACAACAAGCAGAAGTTGATGTCCATCATGGAGGGATATTTGCCTGAAGACCAGTCCTCAGGAAGATGGTGAAAGGTTGTCATTGTTTTTCATGCAAGAGATGGCCCAAGCTGTAGTTACATAGCAGTTCAAACACTACAGGTTAACCATACAAAAACACACACCCCACAGTACTAATCTTCTCGGGTGGCTTCTTTCTAGACCGAACACATCACGTTTCTCCAGTCATCATAACTTAGACCCTTGACACTATAGACAGTTTTTTTCTGCATTGATTTCTTGTTTGAATGTTTTTTTTTCTTGGTGACTAGGACAAAATACCCAAGGAGTGGGCTGACCGATTTACTATTTATCATAGTTTGATCATTGCCTCTTCTGACTTGCATATTCTACTGTTTTGGCTTTGTAGTTCAACATTCTTTTTGACTTCAATTGCTTATCTACATTAGTGGGATTTGTTTTAACGTTGAGTCCACTGAGATTCTTGGGTCTTTTAGGTTTATCTGCCTATTTCAGCACCATTTGCGGAGTACATGTAGTACCCATTATTTTTTTTTTCCTTCCCATATGTAGTGCTTTGGATTTTTCTGCATGTAAAGGTTGTTCTATCCATTTGCACATCTTTTCCTATTCATTCTGTAATTTGGTTTGTGTCTTTTAATTACACTTCCCTT
Source organism: Cetorhinus maximus (assembly GCF_964194155.1). Taxonomy (NCBI): domain Eukaryota; kingdom Metazoa; phylum Chordata; class Chondrichthyes; order Lamniformes; family Cetorhinidae; genus Cetorhinus; species Cetorhinus maximus. The sequence goes on from NC_135885.1 coordinate 88,608,258, forward strand.
CCTAGTTTGGTATCATGTGCATGTTGACCATTTGACAGAGTTTCTGAATCCAGATCACTTGTGTAGACTGGAAAGGATAATGAGCTTAGGACACCCTAGAGCCTAGGGTGCCTTAAGGTAGCCAATTCATGGCTTCCTTCAGCCAACACCCCACCACCCTTCCCACCCCACCACCCTTCCCAGCCAAGTCTGGCATAAGTCCTTTTAATGAGTGCTCATTTCACCAGCCAGTTTCTTATCCACTCCTGAGGTTAGTCCTTATTTCCTTTAGCTTTAAGTTGAAATAATATCCTTTCATGTGAAATTTTATCAGAATTTTTTTTGTGTAACTCAGTTGCATCATATTATAGGGCTTCCAAACAAGAGTGGATGGCTTGAAGGATTGCTTTCTTCCCCCTCTGGATGGCTTTTACTAGAACATTACTTGCTCCCAAACTAATTACTTCACACTTAAGAACATAAGAACTAGGAGCAGGAGTAGGCAATTCAGCCCCTTGAGCCTGCCCCGCCATTCAATATGATCATGGCTGATCTCATTTCAGCCTCAACTCCAATTTCCTGCCCTCTCCCCATAACCTTTCAACCCGTTACTAATTAAAAATCTGTCTATTTCCTCAAATTTATTCAGCGTCCCGGCATCCACTGCACTCTGAGGTAGTGAATTCCACAGATTCACGACCTTTTGAGAAAAGTAATTTGTCCTCATCTCTGATTTTAAACCTATCACCCCTTAGCCTAAAACTATGGTCCCTCATTCTGGAATGCCCCACAAGGGGAAACATCCACTCCACGTCTACTTTGTCTATCCCCTTTAGCATCTTATATACCTGAATTAGATCTCTTCTCATCCTCCTAAACTCTAGTGAATATAGACCTAAACTGCTCAATCTCTCCTCTTAAGACAAGCCCCGCATCTCTGGAATCAATCTAGTGAACCTCCTCTGAACCACCTCCAATGCACCTACATCCTTCCTCAAGTAAAGGGACCAAAACTCTGCACAGTACTCCAGGTGCGGTCTCACCAATGCCTTGTACAGTTGCAACAACACTTCCCTATTTTTAAACTTTATTCCTTTAGCAATAAATGCCAAAATTCCATTTACCTTCCTTATTACCTGCTGTACCTGCATACTAGCTTTCAGCAATTCATGCACGAGGACACCCAGATCCCTCTGCACTGAAACATTCTGAAGTTTCTCTCCATTTAAGTAATAAGTCATCTTTTTATTCTTCCGACCAAAATGGATAACCTCACACTTATCCACGTTCACATCTGCCAAATTTTGGCCCATTCACCTAATCTGTCCATATCCACTTGTAATTTTCTTATTTCTTCATTGCAACTTACTTTCCCACCTATTTTGGTGTCATCTGCAAATTTAGCTATAGTGCCTTCTATCCCTGAATTCAAGTCATTAATATAGATTGTAAATAGTTGGGGCCCAAGGACCGAACCCTGTGGCATCCCACTAGTTAGAGTTTGCCATCCAGAAAAAGACCCATTTATCCCGACGCTCTGCTTTCTGTTGGTTAGCCAATCCTCTATCCAAGCTAATATATTACCCCTAACTCCGTGTGATCTTATCTTGTGTATGAATCTTTTGTGCGGCACCTTATCAAAGGCCTTCTGGAAGTTCAGATATACTACAGGATCCCCATTATCCACTTGTAATTTTCTTATTTCTTCATTGCAACTTACTTTCCCACCTATTTTGGTGTCATCTGCAAATTTAGCTACAGTGCCTTCTATCCCTGAATTCAATTCATTAATATAGATTGTAAATAGTTGAGGCCCAAGGACCGAACCCTGTGGCATCCCACTAGTTACAGTTTGCCATCCAGAAAAAGACCCATCTTCAAAGAACTTTAGCAAATTAGTCAAACACAATTTACTCTTCATAAACCACTTATTTGTACTGAATTGCCACTGGTATCTAATTTGGTCCAGTTACTTAAAATATCTAAATCCTCTGAATTGGCTTCATTATTTGCATTATCTGTTCCATTCTTTATTTCCCTTCTTCACCACCACCCCCCCCCCCCCCCCCCCCGCCCGCCCGCTTGCCTCGATTGGAGCAATTTTCTTCCATAATAAATTATCTTTCCATCTTTTATAGATTATTGGGCCCCCAAGCACAGGATTACAACTTTCTTGCTTTAACTTGAGGTTCATTTTCACTTAAAGATAGGATTGCAAGGAAGTTGAAGAAATTCAAATAGATTCCTCTCATCCAGTGTATATGTGGAGGTCAGTTATTGACTGGATCAGCCTTTGTTCAGGCACCCTCCATAGTAAAACCCATTGTCTAGACATTCTCTTGAAGGAAGAGCATTTGGTCAAGGTACCAAGCACTGTTGGCATCTGAAGAATAAACCCCAACTTCAGACAGCTGGGCCAGGATTTATTGCCCATCTTTCATTGCCCTTGAGAAGGTGGTGCTGAGCCATTGCCTTGAACTGCTAGACTTTGTAGCAGTTGATGCAACTGAGTAGCTTGCTAGACCAGTTCAGAGGGCAGTTGAGAGTCAACCACATTACTGTGCGTTTGGAGTCACATGTAGGCCAGACCAGGTAAGGACAGCAGATTTCCTTCCCTTAAGGGGCATTAATGACCCAGATGGATTTCTATGATAAATGATGGCTCCATGATGACCATTAGACCAGTTTTTATTTCCCAGATTTATTAATTGAATTGAAATTGCATCTGCTACCATGGTGGGATTTGACCCAGATCATTAGCCTGGGCCGCTGGATTACTAGCCCAGTGACATTACTGCTACGCCACTGCCTCCCCAAATTGTACTTAAGGTTCCTAATTGGTCATGCCAGAAGTGCATGTCCATAATGTGCATGCTGGAATAAATAAGGAAATGACATCTCTGCACAGACCATGGGCTAACACTTAATCTTAATCTTAACTTAGAAATAATAGTTTCCAAATGGTAGTATTAGAGCGTGTACCAGAAGCCAAATGAGCCATCATTTGCTGTTGAACAAGTTTATTTTAATATGCAAAAAGAACCCCTGTTTAATTTTGTGCATTGATACTCCTCCTCCACCTCCCCCGCACCCCCCATATTATGAAGTTAATTATCTTCTGGGAATTGTTTATTTTCCTTTCATTCCTCTTGATTTCAAAGGGAAAAATACCCTAAAAATGGCATATCTTTGATTTAAAAAACATTTTCATTAGACTTAACTTTTCTTGCAGGAGCAAATTTGTTTGGTGGTGGGGGGGAAACAGGAAAACACTACACCAATCATTTTTGAAAGTTCTTAAACTCCAGTATCTTGTCTTTCTCCAGAAACTCACTCAATTAGTCTTTGAATCCATTAGTACTGTCTATTTCAAAAGTCTTGTCTAGTAAATTAATTTACAATTCTGGTGCTCTTTTTTAGTGAAATCTTTTCGCCTTTCCTTCTTGATGGCACCCTTTTTCCACTGGCCAATTTTAAGTTGTGATAAATATCTTGATATGGAGAACCTCATCAGTAAGTAACTGAGCAAGTCAGACTTATGAATGTTTCGGTTGTAGTCACTTGTGTGTGTTGAGGTAGCTGATCTCAGCACAATGCAGATGTAGATGTGCTAACATTCAACTGTGTCCTTTCAAACTGGAATCATGCACTGTAGTGCATAGTTTACTTAGATCAATTTGTCATTTCCTTTCTCAATCTTAAAGGCTTGAACTAGACCACCTTGAAATCGCTTTCCAAAAACAAGCCCCATATTCTTAACCTCTCCTCCCAACTTACATTCCTGCAATGTGCAATCATCTTTTTATCGGTATCTGTATGCATCTGTACTTTCTCAAGGGCAATAACAGCTTTGTATGATGAGGCAACCAAAATAGCAAGCGCAACATAAAATGGGGTCTAACCAATTCCTTGCACAGCAACAGTAAGATCATGAGAGAGTGCCATTGAGCCTATCGATACTAATGCAACCCTTTTTAAAATTTTTTGTTCTATACTCTACTCATGAAACTGCAGTACCTTTTATTTACCCTATCAGCACCTGAAAGTTTCACATTTATCCAATGAAGCCCCTGCATTTCTTTTCTGGTCAACATGTTGTACTTTATCTTTTGGTTTCTTGTTTCCATGTTAAGTTTCAGCTGGTATTTATTAGCTCAATTTCTTAAGAGACCTTTTGCACTGTCTCCCATTTTGTTGTTGACAACTTGGAAGTCTTTAATGTACCTGCTTTCCAACCAGAAAAAATTCAATTTATTTCAGCCTGCTATTTTGTTTTCTGTCTAGTGCCATGTTGCGTTCCTTATCCCGGTTATTAACTAGTGATGTGAAACCTTATCAAAGGTTTCCTAAAAGTGTAAATATATAACATAACCTGCATTTTTCCCATCTACCCCTTTGTAATGTCTCCAAAAACAACTGCAGCATGTTGTTAAATGGGACCTCCCTTTCTCTAATCCACCTTTGGAAACACTGTCCTTCTCTAAGCGTTCATCCATTTGATCCCTCCAAAATTGTTTAAAGGTTGTCCTTACAGTTCTATTATGTTAAGAAATAAACCATTACATTAATTTCCCCCAGGATAACTGGCATGTCAATTAGAACATTTTTTTTTAAATGTGCTCATATGTTTTGCTGCTGAGTTTTAACTCCCGGTGTCTTTTTAAAAAATTCTGTCCAAGCTGTCCCATGAAATACGGCCACTTCAGTGAAGCATTAAGTTCTAGACCATGGAATTATAGCCCATCATGAGCCACTCTTCCCTTCCCAAGTCAAGGAATGACAATGTCAAAAATTTTAATCGAAGAGGTGTGTTTTAAAGAGAATCTTGCAGAACAAGAGATAGACAGAGAGAATTCCAGAGCATGAGGAACACTACCACCATTGGTGGAGTAAAGTTACGGGGATGAGTGCACGAGAGTCCGGAGTTGAAGGAGAGCAGGATTGTGGGCTCCGAGGTTAGAGAGATGTATAGAAGCAAGATCATAAATGGATTTAAATGAGGATAAGAGTTTTAAATTGGAAGCATTGAACTGGGTAGGTCAGCAAGAGCAGGGATGTTGGATGAGAGAGACTTGGTGCATGATAGGCTGTTGATAAGAGAATTTTAATCGAGGTGTGGTGTGGAAGATAGTCAGCCAGGAGAGCATTGGTATGGTCTGATGAGGATGACAGAGGAATAAATGAGACTTTAGCAGTAAATGGCCTGAAGCCAAAGCACTGCTGCATGATGTTATGGAGGTAGAAGCAGGTGATTTTCCCAATTGATAGGGCATTGGTTGAAAAGATCCTGATGTAAGCAGGCTGATTTAACCTAAGATGGTGGCCAGGAAAGGGGCCTGAATTGGCGGCAGGGGCTGAATTTGAGGTGGTGCCCAAAAGATAATGGATTTGGTTTTCCCAGTGTTTATAGAGATGAAATTGTAGCCCAATTGCTAGGTGTCAGGCAAACAGACTGAATATTAATACAGTGAAGGATTTGGGAGAGGTGGTGAGATGGAGGTGGCTGTATTCAGCATGCATATGGCAGCTGATCCACCTTTGGATGATGTCACCAAAAGCAACATGTGGAAGTGGAGTCGGTAGCAAGGAATGATCTTTTGGAGGAATCCAGAGGTAACTCTGCAGGGACAGGAAGTAAGGCTGTTGCTGCAGATGCACTGGGTCCGAATGGCTGTCCAAAAGTTCGAAACAAGTGAGGACTGTTCCACTGAGCTGGACAGTGGAGAAAAATTGTTGGAAATGTAGTCAGCAGTGTGAAAGCTGCAGCGAGGTCAAGCAGGGAAAGGGCACCAGGGTTACAGTAAGAGGATGTTGTTTGTGACTGCGGTTAGGGTTGATTCAGTGCTGTAACAGGACCATAACATGTTTGGAAAGAGTCAAATGGGGTTGCAGGAAATGTGAACATGGATATGGAGGGTGGGGTTAGGCAGGGGGTGGCGGGGGGAGTGGGGTGCGTGACAATACATTAAGGGATATCGGAAAGGTAAAGGAGAATGGGGATGGGCTAATAGCACAGTCAGGATCTTTAAGGTCTCTATATTTTTACATGAACCATTTCTGCTGTTTTATATTTAGGCTACAACAGTACAATAAAGTTGATCTAGCATACAAAGCTAGACACACATTGCACGGGCATTTGTTAGTATGTAACTTAAATTCTGTGGAAACTAATTCCTCCTCTTGAGGAACAGGAGAGATTTTTCTCTATTCCATTCCACATCTTGGTTACCATTTTATTGACTACCACTAAATAGTTTGCATCAGCTCTGTGGAGAGATTAAGTAATGGAAAATAAGTCCTGGTCTTTGAAAGGTACAAAGGAAATTCAGTGCCCTTATCACTGAACCATTGTTATTACTTTAAAATGGAATTTGGAAGTGCCAAATATCAAAACTTTTTCTTAATAAATCTGAAATGTTGACTTTTAAATCATTATGTAATAAAAAAACAATTTCTCTTAATGCTCTTGCAAATTCTGTAACTAAACTGTCAATTTTACTAATGTTATAGTCTAATGGAAAATATGATCTGTCACAAGCTGCAGAGGAAACGTGATCTCAGAGGGACTTATATTAACCCTCCTTATACCTCCAGAATTTTTGTGATTTCCATTGTTGATGGGAATTGTCCAGCCTTTTATATTTCCTGACTTTGTACAGCAAAGGTCATGGAAACAATAATTAAAACCCTGAACTTAAAATCCATTTGTAATTATGTTAACAGGGATTTTTCTTTATTTGGATAAATAAAGTTTGCTATAAACTGGTCAAGTGTAAGGAAAGCTGTGGTTCGATAAATGTCCACAATATAAATTTATTTTATAGCTGTTTTATTGCCAAAGCACAGAAAAAGCTTTGTGATAGAGCCTGTACAGTTTAAAATTAATTTTACAAGGCCTTTCTGGCTTTAACTGCAGTAAAGCAGTGCTATGTTTTCATAGTTATTGCTGTGTCTTGATATTAAGCTCTTACGACTTGCTTCTGTGTTTATTTTGGGATAGCATACCTATAGTAACATCTAGGGATTTTCTTATGTTGTTGAGGGTCTTCAAAAACAACTCCCTGTACAAATTTGTTCAAAAAAACAAAATATCCATGTCTCTCTTAGTTTCAGTCAGCACTTGAATTAAACTATGTAGTCTTTGGTCTCTAAATCTGAATGCTGGTGACTTGATTGTTGAGTGACTGATGTCCTTGAAAAAGTTAGAACAGCTTCAGAAGTGAACGGTTTAATTAATAACTTGAGTATAAGGAAATATTTAACTTCTGTTGCAGCCAGAAATCATGCTGAAAGGTTGCTTTTTTCAAAAATCTTAACCTTGGATACTTTATAAATTAGCAACTGATTTCTCCTGTCTGCATTAAGATGCAATAACATTTTTAGGCCTTTGGGGAAGGGCAGGAGAGTGGGACAAATGGGTTGGCTCTTTCAAGAAGCCAACATAAGCATGATTGGCTGAATTTCAGTTCAAGTTTCTCGTTTCTAGCGTTTCTGTTCCTCTGTATATACAAAATTCTATTATCCTATTTCAACCAAATGGCACATTTTCACCACAGCCCCAGAAATGTTTGTGTGCCTCTTGTAAAATAAAACCAAAAGTACAAATAATGTCAGGAAGCATTTACTTCAGATATTTGTTCAATTCTAAATTCCATTTAGGGTGGTTTTTAAAAAAAAAAAAATTCTTCAAAGTATCCATGGTTGTGCTAAACCTATTATATTCCATAGTTGGCCCTGTTATCCCTATTTGCCACTCATAAAAAGGCCCATATTTAATTACAGTACAACAAGCTGGCGAGCTCCTGCAAGTATATGGTGATTATAAGTAAAGTCAACAATTCTGTTTCTGCCTTGTGGTATTTTAACACCTATGTAAATATTGGAGTCACCTTTTTGTTGTTTAGCTGAACAAATGTAAAAAATGTCCTGGAAAATGTAGGACACGTAATTGTCAAGTATTAGCCATGGCTCAGCTGCTAACACACTTGTCTCTTGAGTCAGAAGATTGTGGGTTCAAGTCCCGTTCCAGAGACTTGAGTGTAAAATTTGGGCTGACACTCCAGTACTGCACTGAAGGAGTGCTGCAGTGTCTGAGGTGTTTTCTTTCAGTGAGTTATTAAACTGAAGTCCGTCTAGCCCCTCAGGAAGGTGTAACAGATTCCATGGCTGCTTTTGAAGAAAAGGGTCTCCCTGGTGTCCTGGCCAATATTTCAATCAACAAAAACATGTTACCTGAAAACAATCACATTACTGATTGTGGGAACTTGGTGTGTGCAAATTGGCTGCCTTCTTTCCTACATTAAAGCAGAACTTCATTGGCTATAAATGTCTGGAGGTAATGAAAGGCACTATATAAATGCTTTATTGTGCTACTGCTAATACTTCAAATATGAATGAACTGTTGGAATCATAGTTAGTTGAGACAAGGTTCAGAAATGTTCCGAAACCAATTTAGTGTAGAAACACTCTATTTTGGAATTTGAATGTAAAAAGCTCTTAACCATTTGCCAATAAAGGTATAGGTGAACTTTCAAATTAATTTTTTTTAATAAAGCATTGGAAACCATATTTCTGGTTTATAGTCTGGTTTGTGTAAGAAATCCATCAATCATCTTGGACCTGAATTGTCTGCTCGTGTTCTTTGTTTCCATATATTTGTGTGCTGGAGTTATAATTTATGGATGAAGAGAGTAGTTAGATGGAAGTAGAGAAAAATACTTATTTAAGGACTGTTAATATTAATCCGTTTAAAATTGCCAATCAGAATAATTTACTTCATTTATCAAACAAAATAATGGCAGACTTTTGCAGAATTATCAATACTAATGTGAATATTTTTACCTCCCTGCTTTGATATGCTGACTTTTCTTATATGCATCTCTGCTCAAAGTCTACAATGACACGCATTTATAATGCAGCAGATATAAATTAAAAATTTGTAGTAGGAATTAGACAAATTTTAGAGTGGATGCAGTTGCAGACTCTTCCTGTCTGGATAGGAGCAGGAGTAGGCCATTTGGTCCATCAAGCCTGCTCTGCCATTGAATGAGATCATGAGTGACCTGGTTGTAGCCTTAACTCTACTTCCCTGCCTGCTCCCCATAACCATTGACTCCGCTGCAGATCAAAAATCTGATCAACCCGGCCTTGAATACATTCAATGACCCAGCCTGCACTGCTCTCTGGGGAAGACAATTCCAATGACTAAAGACCCTCTGAGAGAAGAAATTGCTTCTCATCTGTCATAAATGAGAGACCCCTTATTTTATAAAATTGTGCCCCCACAGAAGAAAACATCCTCCCATCATTGATCCTGTTAAGCCCCCTCCAATCTTTTGTTTCAATAAGATCACCTCATTCTTCTAAACTCCAATGAATGTAGGCCCAACCTGCTCAACCTTTCGTCATATGACAACCCCTTCATACCAGGAATTCACCTAGTGAACCTTCTAAACTGCTCCCAATGCAAATAAGTCCCTCAAGTACGGAGACCAAAACTGTACACGCTACGCCAGGTGTAGTCACACCAATGCCCTGTGCAGTTGTAGTAAGACTTCCCTACTTTTAAACTCCACCTCTCTTGCAATAAAGGCCAACATTCCATTTGCCTTCCTAATACGTGCTGTACCTGCATGCAACCATTCTGTGCTTCATGTAGAAGGACAGCCAGATCCTTCTGTAATGCAGCAACCTCTCTCCATTTAAATAATATTCTGCTTTTCTATTCTTCCTACCAAAGTGGACAATCGTACATTTTCCCACAGTGTACTCCATCTGCCATTTTTTTCCCTCCTTAACCTATCTGCATCTCTTTGCAGGCTGTGCCCTCCTCACAACTTGGCTTTCCTACCTGTCTTGATATCGTCAGTAAATTTAGCTAGAAGACAGTCGGTTCCTTCATCCAAGTCATTAATATAAGATTGTAAATAGTTGAGGCCACAGCACTTAACCCTGTGGCACTTCACTCGTTACAGTTTGCCAATCTGAAAATGACCCATTTATCCCAACTGTTTCCTGTTAATTAGCCAGTCCTCTATCCATGCTAATATATCACTCCTAAAACCATGAACTCTTATTTGTGCAGTAACCTTTTTGTGTCACCTTATTAAATGCCTTTTGGAAATCCAAATACATCACGTCTACTGGCTCCCCTTTATCCAACTTGTTTGATACATCCTCAAAGAACTATAATCAGTGAAATATGATTTCCCTTCACAAAACCATGTTGACTCTGTCTCCTTGTGTAATCACAGAATCACACAATGGAGGAGAGGCCCTTCAGCCCATCAAGTCTGCACCGACACGTGAGAAACACCTGACCTACCTACCTAATCCCATTTATCAGCACTTGGCCCATTGCCTTGAATGTTATGACATGCCAAGTGCTCATCCAGGTACTTTTTAAAGGATGTGAGGCACCCTGCCTCCAGCCTCCCAGGCAGCGCATTCCAGACCCTCACCGCCCTCTAGGTAAAAACGTTTTTCCTCACGTCCCTCCTAAACCTCCTGCCTCTCACCTTGAACTTATGCCCCGTTGTGACTGACTCTTCAACTAAGGGGAGCAGCTGCTCCCTATTCATCCTGTCCATGTCCCTCATAACCTTGGACACCTCGATCAGGTCGTCCATCAGTCTTCTCTGCTCCAACGAAAACAACCCAAGTCTATCCAACCTCTCTTCATAACTTAAATGTTTCATCCCAGGCACCACCCTGGTGAATTTCCTCTGCAGCCCCTCCGGTGCAATCACATCCTTCCTATAATGTGACGACCAGAACTGGGCACAGTACTCCAGCTGTGGCCTCACCAAGGTTCTAGACAACTCCAACATGACCTCCCTACTTTTGTAATCTATGCCTCGATTGATAAAGGCAAATGTCCCATATGCCTTTTTCACCACCCCACTAACATGCCCCTCCGCCTTCAGAGATCTATGGACACACGCTTCTAGGTCCCTTTGTTCCTCAGAACTTCCTAGTGTCATGCTGTTCTTTGAATACTTCCTTGTCAAATTACTCCTTCCAAAGTGTATCACCTCTCACTTTTCAGGGTTAAATTCCATCTGCCACTTATCTGCCCATTTCACCATCCTGTCTATATCTTCCTGTAGCCCAAGACACTCAACCTCACTGTTAACCACCCGGCCAATCTTTGTGTCATCTGCAAACTTACTAACCCTACCTCCCACATTGTCGTTTATGCCGTTTATATAAATGATGAATAATAGGGGACCCAGCACAGATCCCTGTGATATGCCACTGTGCACTGGCTTCCAGTCACTGAAGCAGCCTTCTGTCTCCTACAACTAAGCCAATTTTGAATCCACCTTATCAAATTACCCTGTATCCAATGTGTATTTGCCTTCTTTATAAGTCTCCCATGTGGGACCTTGTCAAAGGCTTTGCTGAAATCCATATAAACTACATCAACTGCACTACCCTCATCTACACACCTGGTCACCTCCTCAAAAAATTCAGTCAAATTTGTTAGGATGACCTCTCTCTGACACAGCCATGCTGACTATCCCTGATCAAACCTTGCCTCTCCAAGTGAAGATACATTCCTTCAGAATTTTCTCCAATAGTTTCCCCACCATTGACTACACTGGCCTGTAGTTCTCTGGCTTATCTCTACAACCCTTCTTAAATAGCGGAACAACATAAGCTGTTCTGCAGTCCCCTGGCACCTCCCCCGTGGCCAGAGAGGAATTAAAAACTTGGGTCAGAGCCCCTGCGATCTCCTCCCTTGCCTCCCTCAGCAGCCTGGGGCACAAATCATCCGGACCTGGAGATTTGTCCACTTTTTTAAGCCTGCCAACACCTCCAATACCTTGTACTCCCTATATCAATTTGCTTAAGAACCTTGCAGTCTCTCTCCCCGATTTCGATACCTTCATCCTCATTCTCTTGGGTGAAGACGGCTGTGTAGTATTCATTCAACACTCTAGTGATGTAATCTAGCGCCACCCATAGATTGCCCCCTTGGTCCCTTATGAGCCCTACTCTTACCCTGGTTAACCTCTTCCCATTGATATACTTACAGAATATCTTGGGATTTTCCCTACTTTTACCAGCCAGAGCTTTCTCATATCCCCTCTTTGTTCTCCTAATTGCTTTCTTAAGCTCCACCCTGCACTTTCTGTACTCCACTAATGCCTCCGCTGATTTGCTTCCCTTGTACCTGCTAAAAGCCTCTTTTCCTTCTGATCGTAACCTGAATATCTCTGGTCATCCATGGTTCTCTGGGCTTGTTACTTCTTCCTATCACCCTAGAGGGAACATGTTGAGCCTATACCCTCCCCATTTCTTTTTTGAACACCCCCTCCCACTGCTCCTCTGTAGATTTCCCCACAAGTAGCTGTTCCCAGTCTACCTTGGCCAGATCCAGCCTTATTTTACTAAAATCCACTCTCCCCCAATCCAAAACATTTTTTTGCAACTTGTCTATTTCTTTGTCCATAACAAACTTAAATTATGGTCGCTATCACTAAAATGCCCCCCACCACCAGCTCAGCCACCCATCCAGCTTCATTCCCCAGAATTAGGTCCAACACTGCGCCGTCCCTTGTTGGACCCTCTACATATTGACCTAAAAAGTTCTCCTATACACATTTCAAGAAATTCACTCCATCCAAGCCCTTAACACTATGTCTATCCCAATTAATGTTGCAAAAGTTGAAATCACCTAATATAATTACCCTATTGTTATTTTTACACACCTCTGCAAATTGTGCACTTATTTGCTCCTCAACTTCCTGCTGGCTATCTGAGGGTCTATAATAAACACCTAGCAATGTGGCTGCCCCTTTTTTATTCCTAAGATCGACGCACAAAGCTTCATTTGATGCCCCCTCCAAGATCTCATCTCTCCTTACTGCAGTAACTGACTGCTTAACAAATAATGCAATGCCTCCTCCTCTTTTACTGCCTCCCCTGTCTTGCCTGAAGATTCTATATCCGGGAATGTTGAGCTGCCAATCCTGCCCCTCCCTCAACCACGTCTCAGAGATGGCTACTATATCACAATTCCATGTGTCAATCCTCACCCTTAACTCATCCTTTTTACCTGTAATACTCCTGGCAATAAAGTAGAGGCCATCCAGCCTTGCCTGACGTGAAACTTAATGCAGCTGTACTCCCTCTGACTTGATTGTTTTTCTGTATTATGATGTGTCCCTATTCTGCTAACATTCTGTGTCCCCTCCCCCTGTCGAATTAGTTTAAATTCCTCCCAACAGCACCAGCAAACCCACCCACAAGGATGTTGGTCCCGCTTTGGTTCAGATGTAGACTGTCCTGTTTGTACAGGTCTCATCTTCCCCAGAAACAGTCCCAGTGATCCAGGAATCTAAAACTCTCCCTCCTGCACCAACTCTTAAGCCACGTATTCATCTGCGCTATTCTCCTATTTCTGAGCTCGCTAGCACGTGGCAGTGGGAGCAATCCAGAGATTACAACTCGAGAGGTCTTGCTTTTTAGTCTACTGCCTAACTCCCTGAATTCTTGAATCAAGATCTCATCCCTCTACCTATGTCATTGGTACCAACATGTACCATGACCTGTGCCTTATCAGCCTCCCCCTTCAGGATGCCCTGCAGCTGTTCAGTGACATCCTGGACCCTGGCACCAGGGAGGCAACACACCACCCTGGAGTCACGTTGATGGCCACAGTCGCGCCTATCTGTTCCCCTGACTATAGAATCCCCTATCACTCTTCCTCTCTTCCTCTCCTCCTGTACAGATAGGCTGCTTGTGGTGCCAGAAGCTTGGCTCTGTCTGCACTCCCTGGAGGAACTAGCGCCCTCATCAGCCTCCAAAATGGAATACCGATTTGCGAGTGGGACCCCAGGGGACTCCTGAACTACCTGCCTGTTTCTCTTGGACTGCCTGGTGGTCACCCATTCCCTTCCTCATGTCCCTTCAGCTCCTGTGTGACCACCCCTCTAAACGTGCTATCCATGATGCTGTCAGACTCGCGGATGCTCCACAGTGTCCCCAGCCCCCGTACCAGCTCTGAAACCTGAGCTTCCAGGAGCTGTGGCTGGACACATTCCCTGCACAGTTGCTGGTCCCAGGCACTGGAAATGTCCCCGGATTCCCACATGGAGCACGAGGAGCACACCACAGCTTTGAACGCTTGAGTTATGATTTTTTTTAAATGTCCTGTTACCTCTTAAATGAATTCCAGCATTTTCCCAATGACACATGTTAGGCTAAATGGCTTTTGGCTTCCTAATTTGTTTCCCTCCTACCTTGATCTCTAAGCTAGGGAAATTTGGAAGATTACAACCAATGCATCTCTATCTCTGCAACCACTCCTTTTAAATGCTAGGGTACAGACCTTCAGGTCCAGGGGACTTGTCAGCCTTTAGTGCCAGTAGTTTTCTCAGTACTTTTTTCTTTTGTGATTGTGATTGTTTTACGTTTCTCTGTTTTTACTTCCCTTCTGCCTCTTGATTTTATATTCTTTGGATGCTTTTTGTGTCTTCTACAGTGAAGACAGGCACAAAGTACTTGTTCGAAGTGTCTGCCATTGCTTGTTTCCCATTAATTCCTCCAGCCTTATCCTCTAAGGGTCAACACTCACTTTAGCTACTCTCCCCACCACCACTCAATCCCTCAAAGCTTATGCACAATAATCAATTGGTTGGTTTATCTCAGTAATTGGAAAACACCTCAAGTGCACTGTTAGAAAATTTTTGTCAGCCTATGGTAGAAAAAGGCCACGGTCCTCAAACTGGGTGTCCACAGAGGCTTTGCACATGGGCAATTGCCCAGCATGCCCTGGTAAAGAGTAAGCAAGTGAGCAGCAGCTGGAGGCAGGCTCTACTCTCCTTGCTCTTTTAATGTGCTCTCTGTGCTTCTGCCAAGGGTAGACAACTCTTTAGTGAAAAATAAGGTGCAAATACACTGCACTCATACCTGTTTTGTAAACACCTATTTTCTTAAAAATGCTCTTTATAGCAGCACTTTCATATTGTGAATATTAATAATTTAGATTATGTCAGTGATTACTAATCTGTTTGAAAAGGGGTCACAGATGTAGACATAGGCAGTCAGTCACCTTTTTAAAGAGAAAGTTATGACTGCTTTTGCCAAAGAGATTAGAAATCTTGGAGGGCAGTTAGAAGTCATATTTAAGCCAAGTAAAATGACCTATTGATGTAGGAGAATTAGATGTATTTATTTATTCACTGTTGTATAAAGATAAGTCATACTGAATGCAATGAGTCTAATTGTAATTATTTGATAATAAAAATAAAAAGTGCTGGAAAAAACCTCAGGTCTGGCAGCATCTGTGAAGAGAGAAACAATTAGCGTTTTAAGTTCAATACGACTTCTTTGGAACTGGAACTTTTATTTTCATGTAATTGTTTCATATTCAATTTTCTGTGAAATAAAGCAGATTATCCATTTCGTATCAAACCGCTTCGTACAACATGCATATCTCCAACTTGTAATAAAATTCTAGTGATGTGGACCAAGCATTCAGCAGTGGCACATTATTACTTAACACCAGTTGTCTGCAAAATTGTAATGCTCAGCCCTTTTCAAATGTAAGCATAGGTAAATGGATTGTTCTGAGATATTTTGGCCAGGAGATGAGGTTCTGCTAGATTTTTTGATATAACAAAACCATGCTGAGATATTTTTGCCTGCCATCAAGCTCAAAGATAAACCAAACAAACCTTCTAGTTGTAAAATGTTCACTCCTAGAAATTTATGTTGAAATGGCACATAATTGATGTAAGCTTTGTCATTGTAGATAAAGGCCTGGAAGGTTTACTGAGAAATTAAAGAAGGTAATTTTTAATTTTTTTTGTTTGGAGCAAAGGGGTAAAACAATTTAGCTTAAAGATTAGTTGACTAAAACATCACTGCAATTCCTATAATTGCCCCTTTCACACCTGTGGCTGCACATGCTAATGGAGTGCCACACTGCAGCTCTGATTCTAAAGGTATGAT
This sequence comes from Cetorhinus maximus, assembly GCF_964194155.1. Classification (NCBI taxonomy): domain Eukaryota; kingdom Metazoa; phylum Chordata; class Chondrichthyes; order Lamniformes; family Cetorhinidae; genus Cetorhinus; species Cetorhinus maximus. The sequence goes on from NC_135885.1 coordinate 88,624,200, forward strand.
ATGTTCATGCTGAATATCATGTAAGGTATTGTGACCTGTAATTTCCTACATGGTGAGTTTCAAATCTTGGGCTGCCTCAAGGACTTGTTGAATAGGCACATCTTATAATTTAAAGATAATGAAGCTGAGTGCTGAAGGGATGCCATGCTGTCAAACTTATTCTGGATTAACTTGCTGTTTCTAATAGGCTCTTGCAACCCTTTTTGTTCTGTTTGACACAATGTGCCTGTAAATCTAGTCATCTTTTATTGTATGTATTTTAAGTTGCGAATATTCATAAATTAGTGCACTGCCTTCAGAATAAGGAGAAATTGGAAGTCGTGAGCACAATGCTTTACTTTCGTGCAGGGACGGCGGTTGGGGTGGGGGAGGAGTCTGAAGTGGAGTAACAAGGCTGTTCTTGCTCAACTGGAAGCTGATAAATCTTCCAAGGCATTGGCCTGAGAACAGGCTGCCAATTTGCCTTGCTAAGTGAGGAACATTTAAAAGGAGGGACCATACATGACAATAGAAAAGGGACTGCGAGGGATAAAATCAAAGGTCCAGTGCAGTATTGATTTTAAATGAGAAGGTTTGATGACTTTTTGGAAATTTACTTCAGCTTCAATGGAGATAACCCAACAAACAGTACATTGGGCCGGATGTGCTGAAGGAGAACCCTGCTGCTGTCCTGAAAGCTTGTTTCCTTTACTTCAAAAATTGGCTTGGATTCTGATTAGCTAAACCACCACAGAGCCTTATCCTCCCAGTTTATTGGAGAATGCTGGCTGAAAAAGACTGATAATAGTACTGTTTACATCCAGGCTGGAAAATCTGTTTAACTGTTGATTTTCCTGTCTGACTATAAAGGTTGAAAGTTTTTCCTATGACACATACAGCTGCTGAGTGCATTTTAAAAAAAAAAACTTGCGGTGCCTTTAGTTTTTGAGTCCATCTGAAGGACTATAATATCGGATTGTCTGAATTATATGTCCTTCAGAGAATGGGAGTTTAATGGAAGTGCCCTTGAGGGCACATTTTCCAGGGTATGTTTTTACATTTTTAAACAAATTATAGATGAGTTAGATTAGCGACTTTTTGTAGTTCATAAAGCCATATTGAGCTTATAGCAGTATAACATTGTATGTATAAATGTCATAGTGAACAAGGACACCTGCTGTAATTTATGCTGGAGTTGATTCTTTGGTATCTAACTAGTGGTATCCACTTGGTATTAAGTAATTTTCTCTATTTTCTCTATTTGGTGCCTGAACAAATCTTAGACTAATGGAAACACCACTGTGGCGTAGGTTTTGTGCTAGTTATGCACCCTTTCTAGTTATACTCCCTTTCTATCAAGTTATATTGCTAGGCTGATTAAAAATTATAAATAGTACTGGACAAGCATACAGTCAATTGCATGTGAAAGTAATGATTCACAATGTACAATCTAGTAATTAGAAAACTGCTATAACTCAATGTGGCTTTTGTTGGTCTGTCCAGATAAACGGAGCACTCAACTTATTACACACCACCATCTTTGGTTGCCAAAGACTGATGAAAACCATCACTGGATATATCTTGGCAGAAGTGTTGTTTGGGGTAAATTGATATGAATGTTTGTATAATTCTTCTAGATTTGCACTAGTTTGTCCACTGTATACCAGTGTATTCGTTAAGGACAACTGTTCAGTCATCTTAACAAAGTAGGCAGCTTAAACAAAAGCAACTCTGTTCATGCAAATCCATCTAACTTAAGGCACCAAAATGCTGTACATAAAAACATACGTTTCAGTTTTAAGAAAATAAGTTTCTGAACCCAGTTTTTTTTTCTCTCCTCTTCCCCATCCCATGCCCTCCCATCAAAACAAATCTTTTATTAGTCTTTCCCCTGAATCCATGCTAATTTGACAATTGGGGATTGAAAGCTCCCATAAACAGCAGTGTGATAATGACCAGATAATCAACATCACTGAACAACAGATTGAGGGATAAATATTGGCCAAGACACTGGGGTAACTCCCATCCTTTTCAAAATATTGCCATAGGATCTTTTACGTCCACTTGAGAAGGCAGATAGGGTTTCAGTTTAACTATTTAACTCAGTACTGCACTGAGTGCCAGCATCAGTTTTTGTGCTCAAGCCTATGGAGTGGGATTTACAGGTACAACCTTCTGTTTCGGGCAACAGTGCTCACCGCTGAGCTACAGGGAACACTCACAAAAGAGAACAATCATGTATGTGCTATTGTGATTAAGTTTTATTGAACAGGATTGCAGATTTATTCCTGTCCTAATTCTACTGGATCTAGTATGCATAATGTAAATTAACATTTCAGAGTAAAGGCAAGTCAAGTGGCTTTGTCCTGCCATCTTTCAAGGGTTGCTGATAGTAGGTTGTCATTAAATCATTGTTCCATAATCAGGACCATTCAGTAAATCAAACAAGTTGAGGAAAGCTGCTGTTTTGAAAACAAAAACAGATAGTTAATGAATAAATGTTTTTGATTTATGACGTTGAAAGTGGTTAAATAGTCACACATTAATCAGAACTAGGGAATAAGGTACTGGGTCTGATGGTTATTTTGTTGAAATGTTGCAGTTTCTCTTCAACTTTGTTTTATGTACAAGCCCAAACAACTTGTGTTATGGAATAGTTCCCATCTTCACTCCCTTCCCCCTACACATTATGTAGGCACAGGAACATAATTTGCTTCAAGGCACAAATTGAAGAAAGAAATCCTTGGCGTGGGCATGCCTTGGTGAGTCAGCAGTTCGTTCCATAAACCTAATGGAAGATGTGCGAGATTTTAATTATTTAATATAATCCCATTTTGTTAACTTGGGGTGACTGAAGTTGAGGCCAGCTGAAGGGTTTTAAGTTTTGTCTTGATGCATTCTTCTCAAAGCATGTTTTTAAATGGAGATTTGCTGAAAACATCCAGAGTCCAATTAAATGTTTAATGATGGAGTACCTAGCAGTTACAATACTCTTAACTCCCTGTTTTTAATGTCACTGGCAAAACTTCCCTGTATAAAGCTTTTATTCTTTTAGTTTCTATAACCAGCAAACTCCTGGCAGGGCAAGTAAATAAGAGGGGATGGGAAGAGAGAAATAGCTGCAGGGAAATAGGCCAATGAAACCACATGAGCAGGCTCTGATTTTGACCTCTGCGACCCTTTCCTGAAGGGGCCCCCATCAAGTTTGAGCTTTTTTTTCCCTGAGACTAATGGTGAAGGGGAAAAGAAAAATTGGCAGCTCTTTGATCAGCAAAGCGAAAACAGTAAGCATGAAAGCAAATGGCCTTTGTTTGTCGGAAATGCTGAGTCAGGGCCTGTCTTCACTGCAAGCTGAGAACAAGACTGGACAGTCACCAAGCGATTACACAAACAAAGCTCTAATGGATTTTTTTTAAAAAGGGAGATTTCTTGCCTTGCGGTTAATATGAACTTGACCACAGTTTCAGTATTTAACTAACAGCGCTTAAGTGTATTTGATAAAGCCATTCTCAGAAAATGAGGCACAGAGGCGTTTTTTGACAAATCCTGCTCTGCTTTTTAAAAAAAAGATAAATGCTTTTTTGGCTTCATGGATTAATTTATCAGCACAGTAGGTGAAACTCAATTTATGGTCTTGCCGATATGGAATAGAAAATTTCCCTCATGTCTTGATGCACTTCTGAAAGCCAATAAGATTTTGATTGCTGCCAAACACCTTCAATTGAAACCTTTTTTATAGATGGCATTTATAAGGGCTTGCTTAACATTCCTTTTACAAAATGTGCGTTTGACTCGGTTGGTAGTACTTACCGTTTGTTTCAAATGCCCACAGCATTAAGCGCATAATCTAGGCTGACTTTCCATTGCTGTTCTGAAGGATTGTTGTATTGCTGATGGGCTGCCTTCCATGAACCAATCCGCTGCTGACTTACTGACACATGCTGGTACGTCCTCTTGTGTTTTGTTTTCCTCCTCCTAAACTGTTCACCTGGGTGTAAAAGATCTTGGGGTGATGCTTTCGAACCAATATTCCTTCCCCAACCAGCACAAAGACCCACTGAACATGTTGGGCACAAATTGGCTGCTGTACTTCAATTTTGGACACCCTGAACACATGAAAGGTGTGTAAATGCAAGTTATTTCCTGCCTTTAGCAGAGTGAATTATAGTCAACATTCCTTTGAAACTAGGCAACAAAAACTCCTCTCCCTACTCTGATTGGGTGGGGATCTACCAGTGCCTGGTGGCCACATATTAATCCAGAATTTGCTGTGGTTACTTTGCATGGTGATGATCCCATTGCAGAGGGAATATGATGGGGTGGGGTTAAGATGCAGAGACATTCAAAACATTTTAAACCTGTCATGATATACATTATTTCCCTATAGTAGCATATGGGGAGTAAGGAGGAAAGTGAGATTATTCTGTACTTCGGTGGGGGAGGGGGAGAAAAATTTAGTATAGACTTGATGCGCCAACTAGCCAGTTCCTTTGTTAAACCAGGAGTCTGTGGCCCCCTTCGGGTCCCCGTGAGTTTCAAATGTTTCGCCACTGCCACCACCCTGCGGCTTCTTGGTTGCTGGATCAGCTCAGCTCTTTGACTGGTCAGCCATCGCAATTGGCACTACAGTCATGTGACCCACTGATCTCTCCTCCATACTTGTCTGTGCCAGCAACTAGTATACAATGTTCAGTGTTAGCTGCTAGCAATATTTTCAATACATCCAATAATTCATTATGTCCAATAATCTGTTTTATGACTGATGTTTGGTTTATTGGCCATGGGACACAGAATGGGAACATAAATTTACTTGCATAATTTACATTAATAAAGATACCACTGTACCTGAAATTCTTGATCGCACTTATGCGGAGATTGCACCAAAATTTCCGCTAGATTCTATACTGATCTTGCAGTTAGGAAAATCTCTTTTAACCCCCTTCTCTCTCTTTGCTCCAAGCTAGGCAAATCTTCCAGCCTCTCTTCCCCCATGAACTGTATCTCTAAACTGAGTGCGAGCACCCACCATATTCTACACTGTAAACAAAGTTAGTATTTTCTCTGCTCAAGTTGCAGCAATGGCTAACATTTATCTCTTTTGCTTCCTGGACTCTGAGCTGCAATTCTCTGTTCCCAAACTGAACTGCTGACTGCCCGCATGTCTAATTTTTATCTTTAATGGAGTTAACGATCCTCTCTTTGGAATTCTTGGTTCCCCCTGAAGAAATGTCCTTGTTTACAAAGGTGCTTTTAACATTGTTTTTCTTTATTCATTCTCTGGTTGTGGCTTCCCTGGCTAGGCCAGCATTTATGGCCCATCCCTAATTGCCCTTGAGATGGTGAGCTGTCTTCTTGAACCGCTTCAGGCAATGTGGTGTTGGAACACCCACAGTGCTGTTAGGAAGGGAATCCCAGGATTTTATCCAGCAACAGTGAAGGAATTATAATCCCAAGGCAGGATGATGTGTGGCCTGGAGGGAAACTTGCAGGTGGTGGTGTTCCCATGCATCTGCTGCCCTTGTCCATCTATGTGATATAGAGGCTGTGGATTTGGAACGTGGTATTGAAGGAACTTCGGTGAATTGCCACATGGCATCTTGTAAATGGTATGTACAGCTGCTACTGTTTGTCGGTGGTGGAGGGAGTGAATGCTTAAGGTGGTGGATGGGGTGCCAGTTAAGTGGGCTGCTTTGTCCTGGGTGATCTCGAGCTGCTTGTGCCAATAGAGCTGCACTCATTTGGCAAGTGGAGAGTATTCCTTCTGTACGCCTTGTAGATGGTGGACAGGCTTTGGAGAGTCAGGAGGTGAGCTACTCGCCACAGAATTCCCAGCCTCTGACCTGCTTTTGTAGCCACAGTATTTATATGACTAGTCCAGTTCAGTTTCTAGTCAGTGGTAACCCCCAGAATTCAGTGACGCAATTCCATTAAATGTCAGGGGGAGATGGTTAGATTCTCTCTTGTTGGAGATGGTCACTGCCTGGCATTTAAGTGGCAAGTAAGATTTCATTCCACACTTTAGCCCAAACCTGAATGTTGTCCAAATCTTGCAGCATATGGGCATGGACTGCTTCAGTATCTGAAGAGTCGTGAATGGTGCTGAACATTGTGCAATCATCAGCAAACATACCCACTTCTGACCTTTATGACGGAAGTCATTAATGAGGCAGCTGAAGATGGTTGGGCCTAGACCAATATCCTGAGGAACTCTTGCAGTGATGACCCAGAACTGAGTTTATTAACCTCTAATAACCACAGCCATCTTCCATTGTGCTAGGTATGGCTCCAGCCAGCAGAGAGCCCCCCGATTCCCATTGACCCCAGTTTAGCTAGGGCTCCTTGATGCCACACTTGGTCAAATGCTGTCTTGATGTCAAGGGCAGTCACTCTCACCTCACTTCTTGAATTCAGCTCCTTTGTCTCCAGACCAAGGCTGTAATGAGGCCTGAAGCTTGGTGGCCCTTGTGGAACTCAAACGGAGCATGAGTGAGCAGGTTATTGCTGAGTAATTGCCACTTGATAACACTGTCGACAACCTCTTCCATCACTTTGCTGATGATGGAGAGGAGACTGATGAGGTGGTAATTGGCCAGGTTGGATTTGTCCTGCTTTTTGTGGAACGGACATACATGAGTAATTTTCTACGTTGCTAGGTAGATGCCAGTGTTGTAGCTGTACTGGAACAGCTTGGCTTCGGGCACAGTTCGTTCGAGAGCACAGGTCTTCAATACTATTGCTAGAATGCTGTCAGGGCTCATAGTCTTTATAATATCCAGTGCCTTCAGCCGTTTCTTAATATCACGTGGAACTAATGTTATTGGCTGAAGACTGACATCTGTGATGCTGAGGACCAAGGGAGGAGGCAGAGATGAATCATCCACTCAGCACTTCTGGCTGAAGATTATTACAATGCTTCAGCCTTTTTTTTTCGATGTGCTTGGCTGTCCCATCATTGAGGATGAGGATATTTGTGGAGTTGCCTCCTCCTGTTAGTTGCGAATGCTGGTGGTCAATTAAACAACAGGATGTGGCAGGACTGCAGAGCTTAGATCTGATCTGTTGGTTGTGGGATTGCTTGGCTCTGTCTATTGCATGCTGCTTCTGCTGTTTAGCATGGAGGTAGTCCTGTATTGTAGCGTTATGCCTGGTGCTGCTCTCTGCATGTCCTCTTGCACTCCTCATTTGAATCTGGGAGATGTATGAATAATCCAAATCCCAAATTCAAAGATGGAGCAGCCATTGATTAACTTTGCTCCCTGCTAACTCTAGTCTGATTAAATAAACACGGGTTACCCATTGAAACTTTAATTACCCTAGGTCTGTTTGAATGGCACTTATTCAGGGTTATTTATCAGTTTCTCAACCAACAAAGTATTTACAGAGGAGGTTGATAGATTTTTGAAATATCAGGGAGTTGAGGGCAGTGAGGAGCTGGCATGAAAGAGGAGCTGAGGCCTGGGGCAGATCAACCATGATATTGAATGGCAGGGCAGGCTTGAGGGGCCGAACGGCCTACTCTTATTTCTTATGTCCTTATGTAAGTGTTTTCAATTATCTTTCATTCAACAATTAGAGGGATAACTTTTTATTTTGGGAATTAAAGCAACACTACAAAACTCCCAATAGTGACTTTGGATTCTGTTGCACCTTAAAGTTTGAGGACAAATTTACACTTGTTCAGAACGAGCATAGATAAGATGTATTTACATAGCGCCTCTGACAAAATAAAATGACCCAAGGTGTTTCATAGAAATATTTGAAGATAAAATCAAGCCAGATAAGATACTTGACAAAATGATAAAGATTGGTCAAAGAGATGTTTTAAGGTTCGTCTTAGAGGGAAACGAGGTAGAGAGTTGGAGAGGTTTAGGGAAAGTATTCCAGAGCTTGGGGCCCAGGCAGTTGAAAGAATTGGAGCATAAAATCAGGGATGCTCAGGAGGCCAGAAGCATAGGAGTGGAGATATGAGGTTTAGGCTGGAAGAGATTAGAGATGGAAAGGGTGAGGCCATGGAATACAGGAATCTCATTTTCAAGTCTTTTGCTTGGGGGTGGGACTTTGTTATTGAGCTAAGTGGGGCCTCAGTGTACAAACTCGGAAGCTGTGCATAGTTTTGAGGAAATACACATGTAACAATGTTTTGGCATAACTAATTATTTATGCATGAATTTCTGCAGAAAAAAGCAGTGCGTCTCACTCTTGAGCTGCTGTTATGCTCAAATGTTCCAGGAAGTTCTATGCCTACAAACAATATGTACAGATCATTGTAGTTGCAGAAAAACATTGTTCATGTTTGTGACCTTTAGCACTGCCACCTAGCGTTGTTTGAGTAACTGCACAAAGCTGCCTGTGAGTCACAGTGACTGCTGTGAAGAACTTGCATTTATGTAGTATGTCACATCCTCAAAGTCCCAAAGTGATTTACAATCAATGGATTACCCTCTCCTGATGTTGCTTTTAAGTACTGGGCAGAAATCTGTTTTCTCCTGGGGCAAAATCTGTTTCTCTGCTGACTCTATACTGTGAACACCTCCATTGTGGTTTTCCACTGAGGTTCTATTCTCTTCTGAACTGCCCCATTCCAGTATTTGTTATGCTGCACTCTTCGGCTAACTGATCTCTTCCTGCTGGTTCTAATCCTTTGCATGATTTCTGCTTTTAGCTTGGTTCCTGTGATTGCTGAGTTGACTTGTCCTTCCAGACTTCACTGTCACCCTAAGTTGGACTGGTTGCTCAAATTCCAACTACTCCTGATCACCTGTGGTCCTCGCTGCCCTGTAGCAGTTTCTTGGACCAGTTCCCTCATCTGCATTAATCTTGTGGATTATCTTTCACTCTCCTGGTTTTCTGAATTCACTGCTCTTGATGCTTGGATTTCATTCACACTGCCCCTCATGCCTCCAGTATGTAGCACTAGCCAAACCAAAAATAAAAATACCTGGAAAAACTCAGCAGGTCTGGCAGCATCTGCGGAGAGGAGCACAATTAACGTTTCGAGTCCGAATGACCCTTCAACAGAACTAAGTAAAAATAGAAGAGAGGTGAAATATAAGCTGGTTTAAGGGGGGGTGGGACAAGTAGAGCTGGATAGAGGGCCAGTGATAGGTGGAGATAACCAAAAGATGTCACAGACAAAAGGACAAAGAGGTGTTGAAGGTGGTGATATTATCTAAGGAATGTGCTAATTAAGGGTAGAAAGCAGGACGAGCAAGGTACAGATAGCCCTAGTGGGGGTGGGGTGGGGTGAAGGAATCAAAAAAGGCTAAAAGGGAGAGATAAAACAATGGATGGAAATACATTTAAAAATAATGGAAGTAGATGGGAAAGGAAAAATCTATATAAATTATTGGGGAAAAAAAAGAGGGGAAAATCGGAAAGGGGGTGGGGATGGAGGAGAGAGTTCGTGATCTAAAATTGTTGAACTTAATATTCAGTCCGGAAGGCTGTAAAATGCCTAGTTGGAAGATGAGGTGCTGTTCCTCCAGTTTGCGTTGAGCTTCACTGGAAAAATGCAGCAAGCCAAGGACGGATATGTGGGCATGAGAGCAGGGTGGAGTGTTGAAATGGCAAGCGACAGGGAGGTCTGGGTAATGCTTGCGGACAGACCAAAGGTGTTCTGCAAAGCGGTCACCCAGTCTGCGTTTGGTCTCTCCAATGTAGAGGAAACCACATTGGGAGCAACGAATGCAGTAGACTAAATTGAGGCAGAGGCTGAGCGTTGACTCGCAGACACTTCCTCCTACCTTCCCCTGGACCATGACCCCACCACTGAACATCAAGCCATTATTTCCAGGACTGTTACTGACCTCATCTCCACTGGAGATCTTCCTTCCACAGCTTCCAACCTGATAGTCTCCCAACCTCGGATGGCCCGCTTCTACCTCCTACCCAAAATCCATAAACAGGACTGTCCCGGCAGACCAATCGTGTCAGCCTGTTCCTGCCCCACGGAACTCATTTCTTGCTATCTTGACTCCATTCTCTCTCCCCTTGTCCAGTCCCTTCCCACCTACATCCGTGATTCCTCTGACACCCTACATCATGTCAAGAATTTCCAGTTCCCTGGCCCCAACCGCCTCCTTTTCACCATGGACGTCCAATCCCTCTATACCTCCATCCCCCACCGGGATGGTCTGATGGCTCTCCACTTCTTCCTCAAACAGAGGCCCGAACAATCCCCATCCACCACTACTCTCCTCTGTCCAGCTGAACTTGTTCTCGCACTAAACAATTTCTCCTTAAACTCCTCCAAGTAAAAGGTGTGGCTATGGGTACCCGCATGGGCCCCAGCTATGCCTGTCTCTTTATGGGGTATGTGGAACATTCCTTGTTCCAGTCCTACTCCGGCCCCTTCCCACAACTTTTTCTCTGGTACATCGATGATTACTTCGGTGCTGCTTCATGCTCTCGTCTGGACCTGGAAAAATTTATTAATTTTGCTTCCAATTTCCACCCCTCCATCATTTTCACATGGTCTATCTCTGACACTTCCCTTCCCTTCCTTGACCTCTCTCTCTCAATTTCTGGTGATAGACTGTCCACCAATATCCATTACAAGCCTACCGACTCCCACAGCTACCTCGACTACAGCTCGTCACACCCCGCTTCCTGTAAGGACTCCATCCCATTCTCTCAGTTCCTTCGCCTCTGTCGCATCTGTTCCGATGATGCGACTTTCAAAAACAGTTCCTCTGACATGTCCTCCTTCTTCCTTAACCGAGGTTTTCCACCCACGGTGGTTGACAGGGCCCTCAACCGTGTCCGGCCCATCTCCTGCACATCCACCCTCACACCTTCCCCCTCCCAGAAACATGATAGGGTCCCCCTTGCCCTCACTTATCACCCCTCCAGCCTCCGCATTCAAAGGATCATCCTCCGCCTTTTCCGCCAACTCCAGCATGATGCCACCACCAAACACATCTTCCCTTCACCCCCCCTGGCGGAATTCCGCAGAGATCGTTCCCTCCGTGACACCCTGGTCCACTCCTCCCTACACCTCAACCCCCTCCCACAGCACCTTCCCATGCAACCGCAGAAGGCGCAACACCTACCCCTTTACTTCCCCTCTCCTCACCGTCCAAGGGCCCAAACACTCCTTACAAGTGAAGCAGCATTTCACTTGCACTTCCCTCAATTTAGTCTACTGCATTCGTTGCTCCCAATGCGGTTTCCTCTACATTGGAGAGACCAAACGCAGACCTTCGGTCTGTCCGCAAGCATGACCCAGACCTCCCTGTCGCTTGTGATTTCAACACTCCACCCTGCTCTCATGCCCACATGTCCGTCCTTGTCCTGCTGCATTGTTCCAGTGAAGCTCAACGCAAACTGGAGGAACAGCACCTCCTCTTCCGACTAGGCATTTTACTGCCTTCTGGACTGAATATTGAGTTCAACAATTTTAGATCATGAACTCCCTCCTCCATCCCCACCCCCTTTCCAATTTCCCCCCCTTTTTTTTCCCCAATAATTTATATAGATTTTTCTTTTCCCACCTACTTCCATTATTTTTAAATGTATTTCCACCCATTGTTTTATCTCTACCTTTTAGCCTTTTTTGATTCCTTCACCCCACCCCACCCCCACTAGGGCTATCTGTATCTTGCTTGCCCTGCTTTCTACCCTTAATTAGCACATTCCTTAAATAATATCACCACCTTCAACACCTCTTTGTCCTTTTGTCTGTGACATCTTTTGGTTATCTCCACCTATCACTGGCCTCTATCCAGCTCTACTTGTCCCACCCCCCCTTAAACCAGCTTATATTTCACCTCTCTTCTATTTTTACTTAGTTCTGTTGAAGGGTCATTCGGACTCGGAACGTTAACTGTGCTTCTCTCCGTAGATGCTGCCAGACCTGCTGAGTTTTTCCAGGTATTTTTGTTTTTGTTTTGGATTTCCAGCATCCGCAGTTTTTTTGCTTTTATCTTAGTGTAGCACTAGCCTTCTGAGACCACTGTGCATCTCTGCTGCAGCCCTGGATCAAAGTCGACTGTCCATTCTTCCTAGCTCTGTTTTCAGTAGACAATCTTCATTTGTATTCATATATACTCTTCTCCCCTCAAACAGCTCCTGAATTGATCGACTTTCCACGACTACCTCCAAAGTTGTTTTGTCGATGCCTCAAGCTGACTCTGTGTCTATGAATCAACTTAACCCCACTACAAGCCCTGAGACTTTTTCTGAAATATGTCATATCTCCTCTTGTCCTCCGTTCACGACTGGGACAGATCTCTCTGAATCCCTGCTACATCCACTTGGCCATTTTTAAAAATACATTCATGAGATGTGGGTGTTGCTGGCTGGGACAGCATTTATTGCCCATCCAGAGTTGCCCTTCAGAAGGTGGTGGTGAGCTGCTGCCTTGAACTGCTACAGTCCATGTGGTGTAAGTACACCCACAGTGCTGTTAGGAAGGGAGTTCCAGGATTTTGACCCAGCGACAGTGAAGGAACAATATATTTCCAAGTCAGGATGGCGAGTGACTTGGAGGGGAACTTCCAGGTGGTGATGTTCCTATCTATCTGCTGCCCTTGTCCTTCTAGATGGTTGTGACCGTGGGTTTGGAAGGTGCTGTCTAAGGAGACTTGGTGAATTCTGGCAGCGCGTCTTGTAGATGGTACAAACTGCTACTATCGTGTGTTGGTGGTGGAGGGAGTGAATATTTGTGGATGTGGTGTAAATCAAGCGGGCTGCTTTGTCCTGGATGGTGTCAAGCTTCATGTGTTGTGGGAGCTGCACTCACCCAGGCAAGTGGAGAGTATTGCATCACACTCCTGACTTATGCCTTGTAGATTGTGGACAGGCTTTGAGGAGTCAGGAGGTAAGTTACTTCTCACAGGATTCCTAGCCTCTGACCTGCCTTTGTAGCCACAGTATTTATATGGCTAGTCCAGTTCAGTTTCTGGTCAATGGTAACTCCCCCAGGGAGTTGATAGGGGATTCAACAATGGTAATGCTATTGAACATCAAGGGGCGATGGTTATATTTATCTCTTGTTGGAGATGGTCATTGCCTGGCACTTTTGTGGTGCAAATGTTACTTGCCACTTGTCAGCCCAAGCCTGGATATTGTCCAGGTCTTGCTGTGTTTTGAGATGACTCTTCAGATACTGAAGCTGTCCGTGAATGATGCTGAACATCGTGCGAACATCCCCACCTCTGATCTTATGATGGAAGGAAGGTCGCAGCTGAAGATGGTTGGACTGAGGTCACTACCCTGAGGAACTCCTGCAGTGATGTCCTGGAGCTGAGATGACTGACCTCCAACAACTGCAGCTATCTTCGTTTGTGCTAGGCATGAACCCAACCAACAGAGATTTTTCCCCCTGATTCCCATTGACTCCAGTTTTGTTAGGGCTCCTTGATGCCACACTGTCAAATGCGGCCTTGATGTCAAGGGCAGTCACGCTCTTTGCATGTGCATTTTGGCTGTCACTTTGGAACTAAGCTCAAGACTTCTCTTCCCCCCTTTCACCCCCTCTTGTTTCCTATTGGCCCCACTATGGCCCTCCTTGTTACCTGCCTCTTACCTTTTCTGTAACCTCATTATACCACTTTACATCTCTCTGCGTCTTGAATAGCCTAACGCCCCACTTCCCCAAAACCAATGAGCTGTACCACAGCCTGCCTTACTGCTACCGCCATTTTGAACCCATCTCAGATCATCACACAGCTACCTGCTGTGCCCCTCTGCATTCTCTGAAGAGCCCATCAAGGCTTTCATCATTGCCTCTTCACAGACAGTAATCACCACTGCCTCATGCTGATCATACCGACTTTTCTTACAAGTGGCATGTTGGACGAATCTCACCAATGTATTTCCTGACTTGCACTTATCATTATTCTGTTAGTCTGTCAGTGGATCACAATAATTGGCCTCCTCTGAATTTCTCTCCAGAGCACCCATTCACTCACAAGCAAAGTGGCTGCAGATGACTGCATTGACGTCATGACTTTCACTGATGCTTTTTTTCATGACTGGGACCACCTTGCTCCTTTAATGAAGTCTCCCTGGCTGACTATACTTGTCACCAACTGCCCTCTCAAAATGCTGTGATGGCAGATTGGTCCTTATCAAATTGCACTCTGGTGTCTTGTCCTAAATTTTCAGCACCTTTTGCCTTCTTCCATGCACCTTGCCTTGTTCCACCTCTCACCTCTCCTTGAAAACCTTCTTTCAGTTATAAGTTTCTCCATCCTATCCTGAATTTCTCGCCAAGGTGGTCTCCTTTATTTTCTCTTGGCCTCTGCACTGACTCCTTATCAATTTCAGTCTCCATCTTGGCCCACCTTGCTGTCTCCTCTGGTATCACTATTCTGCCACCTATGCATATTCATAGCCACACCTGCTATTTCGCATAGCTTGTATGTTCCTATGGTTACAATCACAGAGAAAGCTATTTCCAACCACTTCCTTATATTCCTCACCACCCACATCCCCTAAGGCCTAGACCCTTCTGACGTCACTTCTTTCTGCATTTAACTTTCTCAAGTCATATATAATTGCACTTCAAAGTTGCCAATTGTTAAGCTTAGTCTTTGATCTTCAATTCACTACTATATTCCTGCAGCTGTTGATCTGGTTGTTTGTTCCCTCATCTCCCACTTTTGATGCCCTTGGTCCCAGTAAAGTTCATGGCCAAAACAAAAATAAAAATACTTGGAAAAACTCAGCAGGTCTGGCAGCATCTGCAGAGAGGAACACCGTTAACGTTTCGAGTCCGTATGACTCTTCAACAGAACAGTTCATGGCCACTTTGGTTACACCCTGACCTGTGTCTTGCCTTCATTTCTTTGGGTCAGATGTGCACAGAGATGAGCATATCTAGTGCACGTATGGTTAGCTATCAATCACCAGATTTGGTTGGACCACAGAAAGCACTATTGTTTTCTCTTCCTCCTAAAACTGTTCATTACTCCTAGAGTTGTTACGGAGAGTACCTTCATCTTTTCTCCATTTCCTGAAACCCCTCTTTATCTTTTCTTCTGTACTCCTCACCTTCAAGTGCGAGGAGCTTTCAGGATTATTTATCACCAAGATTACGACCATCCATTCAGCTGTCTTTATTGTTTATTTTCCCTTTGCCTGCCAAGCCTCTCCACCTCTCTCCTTGCACACAGTTCTGAACAAGCACCTCTTTGACCAAGCTTTTGTAGTCTCCTAATACCCTCCTTTGAATTGACATTTTTTTTCTCTCTCCTGGAGTGCCATGTAATGGAAATGGTGAATAAGTTGATTGTCATCTTCCAAAATTCTGTAGATTCTCGAACAGTCCTGGCAGATTGGAGGGTGGCAAATGTAACCCCATTATTTAAAAAAGGAGGGAGGACAAAAACAGCGAATTACAGGCCAGTTAACATAACAGTAGGGAAAATGCTCGAGTCTATTATAAAGGACATGATAACAGGACACTTAGAAAATATCAACAGGATTAGACAAAGTCAACATGGATTTATGAAAGCGAAATCATGTTTGACAAATGTACTGGAGTTTTTTGAGGACTTAAGTAGCAGAATAAATAATGGAGACCCAGGGGATGTGGTGTATTTCGATTTTCAGAAAGTTTTTGATAAAGTTCCACAAAAGTTTAGTGTGTAAAAGTAAAGCACATTGGATTTGGGGTAATATATTGGCTTGGATTGAGAATTGGTAAGCAGACAATCTCGCTTTATTGTGAGATTAGTCAAAAAGAAAAGGGAAGCATTCGTAAGGGCTAGAAAGCTGGGAACAGATGAAGCGCGTGGAGAATATAAAGAAAGTAGGAAGAAGCTTAAGCAAGGAGTCAGGAGGGCTAAAAGGGGTCATGAAAAGTCATTGGCAACCAGGATTAAGGAAAGTCCCAAGGCCTTTTATACATATGTAAAAAGCAAGAGGGTAGCCAGGGAAAGGGTAGGCCCACTGAAGGACAGAGGTGGGAATCTATGTGTGGAGCCAGAAGAAATGGGAGAGATACTAAATGAATACTTCTCATCAGTATTCATCAAAGAGAAGGAATTAGCGGTCGATTTGTCTAGGGAAGAGTGTGTAGATAGCATGGATCATGTTGAGATCAAAAAAGAGGAGGTGTTAGGCTTTTCGAAGGATATTAAGGTGGATAAGTCCCCAGGGCCAGATGGGATCTACCCCAGAGTACTGAGGGAGGCAAGGGAGGAGATTGCTGGGGCCTTGACAGAAATCTTTATAACCTCACTGGCTACGGGTGAGGTCTCAGAGGACTGGAGAATGGCCAATGTTGTTCCATTGTTTAAGGAGGGTAGCAGGGATAATCCAGGAAATTACAGGCCGGTGAGCCTTAAGTCAGTGATAGGGAAATTATTGGAGAAGACTCTTCGTGACAGGATTTGCTACCATTTGGAAGCAAATGGGCGTATTAGTGAGGGGCAGCATGGTTTTGTGAAGGGGAGGTCGTGTCTCACTAACTTGATCGAGTTTTTCGAGGGAGTGACAAAGATGATCGACGATGGAAGGGCAGTGGATGTTATCTACATGGATTTTAATAAGGCCTTTGACAAGGTCCCTCATGGCATACTGGTACAGAAGGTAAAGTCGCACGGGATCAGAGGTGAGCTGGCAAGATGGATACAGAATTGGCTTGGTCATAGAAGACAGAGGTTAGCAGAGGAAGGGTGCTTTTCTGAATGGAGAGCTGTGACTAGTGGTGTTCCGCAGGGATCAGTGCTGGGACCTTTGCTGTTTGTAGTATACGTAAATGATTTGGAGGAAAATGTAACTGGGCTAATTAGTAAGTTTGCAGACGACACTAAGGTTGGAGGAGATGCAGATAGTGAAGAGGATTGTCAAAGGATACAACGGGATATAGATCGGTTGGAGACTTGGGCGGAGAAATGGCAGATGGAGTTTAATCCGGACAAATGCGAGGTAATGCATTTTGGACGGTCTAATACGGGTAGGAATAATACAGTAAATGGCAGAACCCTTAAGTGCATCAACAGGCAGAGGGATCTGGTTGTACAGGTCCACAGGTCACTGAAAGTGGCAACGCAGGTGGATAAGGATGTCAGGAAGGCGTATGGCACCTTCATCGGCAGGGGTATTGAGTATAAAAGCTGGGAAGTCATGCTGCAGCTGTACAGAACCTTGGTTAGGCCACACTTGGAATATTGAGTGCAATTCTGGTCACCACATTACCAGAAGGATATGGAAGCGTTGGAGAGGGTATAGAGGAGGTTTATCAGGATGCTGCCTGGTCTGGAGGTTATTAGCTATGAGGAGAGGTTGGAGAAACTCTGATTGTTCTCACTAGAGCGACGGAGATTGAGGGGCGACTTGATAGAAGTTTACAAAATTGAGTGGCATGGACAGAGTAGATAGAAGCTTTTTCCCATGGTGGAAGAGTCAATTACCAGGGGATATAGATTTAAGATGAGAGGAGAAAACTTTAGAGGAGATGTGCGGGGCAAGTTTTTTTATGCAGAGGGTAGTGAGTGTCTGGAATTCGCTGCCAGAGGAGGTGGTGGAAACAGGTACGATAGTGGTGTTTAAGAGGCAGCTTGACAAATACATGAATAGAATGGGAATAGAGGGATACGGACCCCGGAAGTGCAAAATGTTTTAGTTTGACAGGCAATATGATCGGCGCAGGCTTGGAGGGCTGAAGGGCCTGTTCCTGTGCTGTACTTTTCTTTGTTCTTTGTTCTTTGAAACAGTAGGAACAAATGGATCATTTTTGGAGTGGCAGGTGGTGACTAGTAGGGTACCGCAGGGATCAGTGCTTGGGCCCCATCTATTCACAATTTATATCAATAATTTGGATGAGGGAACCAAACGTAATATTTCCAAGTTTGCTGATGACAGGAAACTTGGTGGGAATGTGAGTGGTGAGGAGGATGTTGAGGCTTCAAAGTGATTTACAGGCTGAGTGAGTGGGCAAATACATGGCAGATGCAGTATAATGTGGATTTGTGTGAAGTTATCCACTTCGATAGGAGAAACAGAATGGCAGAGTATTATTTAAATGGTAATAGATTGGGAAATGTTGATGTACAAAGGGACCTGCATGTCCCTGTACACCAATCACTGAAAGCAAGTATGCAGGTGCAGCAGGCAGTTAAGAAGACAATGGCATATTGGCCTTCATTGCCAGAGGCCTTGAGTACAGGAGCAAGGATGTCTTACTGCAGCTGTACAGGGCCTTGGTGAGACCACGCCTAGAGTATTGTGTGTAGTTTTGTTCTCCTTACCTAAGAAAGGATATACCTGCCATAGAGGGAGTGCAGTGAATGTTCACCAGACTGATTCCTGAGATGGCAGGATTATCATATGAGAAGAGATTGGGCTGACTAGGCCTGTATTCACTGGAGTTTAGAATGAGAAGAGATCTCATTGAAACATATAAAATTCTGACAGGGTGGACAGACTGGATGCAAGGGTGATTCCTCTGGCTGGGGGTGGGGTCTAGAACAAGGGGTCACAGTCTCAGAATATGGGGTAGGCCATTTAGGACTGATGAGGAGAAACCTCTCCACGCATGAGGGTGTTGAACCTGTGGAATTCACTACCACAGAAGGCTGTAGAGGCTAAGTCACTGAATATATTTAAGAAGGAAATAGGTTTCTGGACTCTAAAGGCATCAAGAGGTAATGGAGAGAGAGCGGGAGTATGGCGTTGAGATGGAGGATCAGCCATGATCATGTTGAATGGCAGAGCAGGCTCGAAGAGCCAAATGATCTACCCCTTCTATTTTCTATGTTTCGATGTTTTTCTACATTTAAACAGTCATAAACTTTGGTTACCTCTTTTGCAATGAAGTTACATTGCTAATCATGTCTGCAGAATTCTCCTCTCCCTAACAAAGTTGTGAATGTAAGAGGCCCGAATTTGTCAGTGTCTAGGTAAGAACTGAAGGAAAAATTGCAGTTAAATAATTTGGTGCTCTTGTGTGTTTTGCCCAGTCCAAATTTAGATGGGACAGAGGATTTTTTTTTGAAAAAGCCAATGTTCATGGTTTAAAAATCTAACATTACATGCTTCACACATGCATATATACAACGCACCATTACACATTAAGCAGCATTTATTTAAAAAGACATTTTTTTTTTGTCCCATTTCTCAAATTCTGGATAGCTATCATTCTGTCAAGATTTGATTTCATTGGCATACTGTGAGTGAATGGAAGCACTTCTACAGTTTGGATTATGAGAGCAACATCCATGTGCCAGCTCTTTCTGTTTACCTAACTTAACACTGGCTCCCTTATCCCATTGCAGAATCTTATAAACTGATTAGCTCATAATATAACATCGTTGCATTTGCACGTATGTTTTGTTTTCCTTAAAAGTCGAATCATTGATCTCCAAAGCGAATGTTTTCATTTTGCAGGAAGGTAAATAAAAGCTGGTTTCACTGTGAGCTTCTTCCAGACCATCAAAAAGACTATCTGTCTGTTCTGTAGTGTGTGAAAAAGGTGGCTCTGTTCCAAACAGTTTCATTGGGATTAGATGCAGAATTCTGTTGAACAAAATTCTGCAATAAACCTAATTTGGAATGGTTTGTTTTTGGCTGTGGACCAATTCAACCAATTAAATTCTGTTTAGTTCAAATTCATGACCAGTCCACTACTTTTCACCCAATTATTACATAAATTCTTCTCTGCAGGGTGTCATTGCAAGTAAGCTTCATTTTTCTCCGATATACTGGCAATAAATCCCACCATCGGTTGAACATCTGCTATTATGTCAGTGTATGGGGTGTATCCATTTCATAAATAGCCAAATAAATATGAATGAGACAATTTGGCTCATCTAGGAAAACTTTTAATCATAGTATTAAATAGTCTCTTAATTGATTCCAGGATTCTTGCTTGTAATATCCTCTGTCTTAGCTTTTTGAGTGTACAACTTCCAGTATGAATGTCTTTTGGCACTTTATTTCTTTGTGTCCTTGTAGTGCTCTGGATTTACTTTTTACTTCAGTTACAGTGTAGGCTTGTCTGTTCTGTCTTGTGCTAATGTCCCATATTTTGTTTAGGCTGTACTCAGTGAGACTGACATCTGAACTGATTTTATTATCAAGATGGCAAAGTCGTAGATCCAGTAGTGGCTTTACAAGTCTGCCATCCAGATAGATATTGGTGCTAAATGTAACAGTGTTAATGCTGGGAGCCTGCTGATGGATGCTGGATTGAAGAATTTGCCCTGAAATCACTAGCTTAAAATTGGCTATTTCATGATCAGCCAAACTTGTGACCTTGGCTCCCTGTGCAATATTTCCAAGACACAAGGCAGAGTATGGGATCAGTCCCTAATTAAATCTTATCTACCAATAAGAAGCTTTCCTTTTGCAAAATTGTACTTCTATATAAACAGGAAAGGTCTGATCTCTCTTTCCCAGAGCCTGATGCGTGATTTGTGGCTCAGCAAGGAGCAGGAAAGTGTGCATCTTCACATGTCATGGTGTGCAAGTCTGTGTGCATTTGTTTTTATTTTCCATTTGATATATTATAGAAAGAAGACTCCTCAATCTGCTTGCCATGTTGCGTGTCTCAAATGAGCTCATATATAATCACTTCATGTATAATGAGTTACTTTTTGGAGTGCAGTCATTGATATGTAGGCATACATAGAAATGAGCAGCACTGGAATGAATGACCAGTTAACATGTCATCAGACATGTCTGGCTCTTGACTGTCGAGCCTGAAAGCAGTTCAGATCACTTGTGTTGGAGTAACTATTGGTACTCTAGCTATCCCAACTATCCAATTCATCAGAATCATTTGATCCTCCCTAACTCCTCACTTTATTTTCATGAACCTCCTAGTAATCACTTCAACTATTTATGATGTTCTTTCACCTTATCCTTCTGGTCCAACTTCAGGCTTCGTTCTCTCACTATACCCCTAGCATGACTCTCTTTCTGCCTGGATTATTTCTCTTCTCCTGACTGCTAAAAATGGCTTCAGCAATGAAAACCTTGTTCTTGGCTGTCTAAGAAACCATTCAGCTGGCATTTGGCCAGTAGCAGCGTGAGGTGTTACAATAAATAAAATAAAAAAACCACCAGTTTGTGATTCAATAACATCTGATGTTTCTTCCAGTTTGTTCATAGCATTTTCTTAACAAGAGCATGCTTAACAATTTGTACTGTGCACGCTGCTCAATTTGAAGCAGGATGATATGGTAGAACTGTAATGTGTCTTGCTCCGTTCATTCTGATGAAATTTGAAAACTCTTCCGAACAAAACTGAGGTCCGTTGTTGGAAACCATTTCCTCTGGGAACCCATAAGCAGCAAATAGGCTACGCAAAATATCTAAAGTTTTGCTAGCCGTTTGATTCATCGAGAGCCCCTCAACCCGCTTCAAATGGCTATCTATCACAATGAATAGCTGTTACACTTCAAATTCTGAAAAATCTATGTGCAGCCTCTGCCACATTCTAGCTGGCCATTTACATGGTTACAAAGTATTCATAGCAGCATTTGTTCTACTCCTTGACGTACTCCTAAACTGTTTCACTGCGTCTTCTGTGTCCTTATGAAACAATGATAGTTTCTCACTAGACTCTTTGTCAAGCTCATTCTTAAGTGTTGATTGTGAAGATCATATCACAACTCCGATCTGTACCTTTCAGGAATTATAACTCTGGCTCTCCACATAACACAACACAACCTTTTATCACTGGACAACTTGCTCTTACACACACAAAATGGCCTGATTTCTAAATCCAGTACCTCTGTTGGCCACCCATATGCAATATAGTCATCTGTGACTGGCAGCTCATCTGTGTGTGAAAAGAAAAATATTTCCTCCCTGTGGAGCTTTACCTCTTATGAGGATGGTAATCTAGACATCACCTCGGCATTACAATGACCTTATTGTCTGTACTTAATATCATACTGATGAGCAGACAAAATCAAGCCCACCTCTGTATTCAGGCTGCAGCAAAAGTAGGTACTGTAAGACTTGGTACTACTACTACCATGGGATTAGTCCAAAAGTCAAAATAGCTGTATTGATTCCACCTAATCTTGATATTGGACAAGCCAGATCCCAGAGTGAAACCTAGCTTGATAGATCCTAATTTTTTTTAGAAATGTGGAGGTAGGTTACTGAACAAATTCACAGGAATCTGCTGCTGAACTTTAAATATTTTATGCTTTGTATCTATTAAATCAAAACGGAACTATATTATACTAGACAAAAAGATTGGCAAGATCTCAATACAAACACAAGATGATGATTCAAATTCCCACTATTGTGTTACAATTTTTGGCCAGACCCTGGGATGTTGGCGGGGGGTGATCCAGTTAGGGAGCAGTAACACTTTGTTTGTGGTAAATGTTGAGGTTTGAGACACCTGCTTTTGGAATGAAGCCACAAAATTCCATCGGTTTTGAACAAACAAAAGCATAAAGTTTATAATTTCAGAAAGATAAAACAATTTACAATATCAATCTTATACTCTTAACATGCAGGATAAGTATGAGGTCCATGTGAATTAACAAACAAAATGTGGCCAAACATGCCACACTACAGAGTAATTGACCGATGCAACCAGTGGATTTTTCAAGAACCCAACCAGACATTAGTATTCACTGAGTTACACAATCTCTTTAAACTCTGCCTTCTTCACAAGGGGCTCCAATTCTGTACTTTCAAAGCCTCAGAACTCACTCAAATCTGCTCCGACTTGGACTACCTCAACTACTGTTTACTTCCCAAGGTTTCAATCTCGTCTTCCAAGTCTATATTTCCCTGGATTCCCAAGTCTGCACTCCAGCTTTTAATTACTGGTGTAATTTCCGCTCTCCAGGGCTTCTCCCAAGCGCCCTCTGCCTGGAGCCTGCCAACTCAACTCCTCAGCTAACAACAGCACTTCAGCTGTGTGGAGCTAGCCAGCTAGCCATTTTTGTTTTCAATTGCTCTTGACTAACTTTGACTAAAATTGACTGACCCTTGAACTGCTCTTCGCTGACCTTTTGAACCAATCTGGATGGCCTATCAACACAGTCTCTAGGGTCCCACTCTTGTTACTAGGCAAGAACCAATGTAATAATATTGGAACATGCTATACCTTAAATGTTACAATCTCCACAGGGTCTCTCAGATCAATGGATTTCATAACAGGTCCCAGAGTGAAACCTGGCTTGATATTTTTTTAGAAATTTGGAGGTAAGTTACTGAACAAATTCTCAGGAGTCTGCTGATGAGCTTTTAATATAAAGCACAAAATATTTATTAAAACAAGAAAAATGAACTATATCACACCAGACAAAAAGGCTGTAAAGATTTCAATACTGTTGGGAAAACCATATCTTCACAAACTGGATCTTTCTTTCAAAATTTGGAAGGACATTGCATTATTTGGACACTTGGATTGTTTTTACAAAAAAGGTCATAAGTTTACCTTTAGGCAGGGAGCATCAATGCCTTTTCTAAGAACCTGATATCATAGTACTTAAGTTGGGGGGGTGGGGGGGGGCGCTCTTGGTGGAAGAGCTCTGTGCTTGTTTGCATTGTACTTTAATTGATGGAAGAAAAAACTAGTTTAAAGATGGGAAGCTAGTAAGCTACTGGAAATCACATGACAGCTGAGCTTTAAGCTTTGGACTTGTGTTTTTGAGTTCAGTTGGGACTGAACTGAGAAAGTAAAAGCTGCCCACCTCACCACCTTGCCTTGCCTGAAATAAAGTTAGTGGCAGTATCCAGCCAAGAATCCTCAGCTCAGTGGAGCTTGCTTTTTTTTTGGAAACCCAAGAAGCTGAGACAAGATTATTATATTATCCGCCACACCGAAGCTCCATTGGCGAGAACCTCCTGAAATCCATTGGGACCAGTGGCCCATCTTCACACAAGGGAACTCCAGATTGACAGAGCCAAGGCCCTGTGAACTTCATCCTTTACTTTATAACATTTTATATCTCTGCAGAAAGACCCTACCTGTGTCCCCTGCTGTGGTATTTTTAAAAAGGGATAGAGATAGCAATACTTCCAGTGTTAACCAGTTGTTGCAACTTGTTTTTAAAAAAGACATTTTGTAATAAATCAATCATTAAGTTTATTGAAAGAAGCCTTGATAAAGTCTCTTTTATTCTGGGCATAACAGTGGCAACAATAAATAATCAGCCATTTTGGTGAGTGAATTAAACTTTTAAACTAATGCCTTAACCTGTGGAGTAGTGGAGCTGGATAAACTGCACACTCCCTCCCATCCTGGTCATAACAATACAAACACAAGATGATTCAAATTCCCACTCTTCCTTTACTCCTGGAATATTTTAACAGACACACGAACCAGTGAAGGATTACCATTAGCTTGACAAGGCTTCTGGCTTGGGACTGTCACAGTTGCAAATGTTTTTTCCTCCTGTGAATCCCTGAGAATCTCACCCAATTCGTATCTCTCCGATCCACCATTTAGCTCACTCTTTCTTCAAATGCAGTACAAACAAATTAGTTCCCTAAACTCGGTCTTCCAGTAGCACCTCTGCTAAACTGACCACTTCACTGAGTCCTATAAGTGATTATTTAGTTAGCTACTGTCCCAATAGCCTCGTAGTTTTACTTCTGAGAGCTTAAGCCCCGTCTTCTCTCTAACTCTCACACTGACCTCCCCCCTCTCACTCCTGTCTTTTCCGTGTCCCTGGATCACTGTTGCTAGGCAACAGTAAAGCTTTTCTACTTTAGTGACTTTGGAAACTAAACACAAGCTTTTAATCCATCTCTAACTTCGGGTTGTAAAACCTCATTTTTACCTTAACCTGTTTACAAAGTCAACTTAAAATTATACATTGTTCATAACACCTCATCGCAGAAGAAAAATGAAAAAAGACATCTTCAAGAAGTGTTTAATTTTCTATTAAACGATCCCCTCATCACTATCTCTATCTTCATTATACAGACCTTACTCTAGCAATAACATTGTACTTACATCAAATGTACAAGGATACCTCACTTTTCAATACGAATTATATTTCTCAAGTCCACTCTGATCACGAAATCCATGTTCCACATTTAAACTTTTGATAAAGCATCTGATATGATATTGTCTCTTCCTGCTACATGAATAATTTTCTAATTTATACGGTTGTAGCATTAAACTCCGGTGAAATAGCTTCAGATTCTTGGTATGAAATTTTGCTAAAAAGGTTTGAGGAAAATGGTCTTTGCAAAGTTGTAACTTTCAAAATGTTGTAGAGCCAACACCAAACTCAGTCTCTTTTTTTTCCCCAACAGTTGAATACTTTTGTTGGCAAGAGTTCAACTTCTGAGTAAAATAAATAACTGGCTGTTCAATCCCCATCTCATCCTCCTGTAACAAAACTGCACCAACACCTGTTGATATCAGCCTGTTTAAATGGCTTAGCATAATTTGGTGCTGCTAAAACCGGTATGGTAGTCAGTACATCTTTCAAAGGCACTTTTAACACTCCTTTATCCACTCAAATTTCTTGTTTTTCTTTTAAAGAGCTTATCAGGGGGGCCACGACAGTGCTTGAACTTCGGAACAAACTTCTGATAGAATCCACTCATGTATATCTACCGCAAAATCTCTTGTTTTGTCTTGGGTACTGGAAAATCCAAAGTAGCCCTTAGTTTTGCTTCTCTAGATGCTACTTGGCCTTCTCCCACGGTGTGGCCCACATAAGTTGCTTTAGCAAATTCACTTTTTTACCAAGTTTATGACCAAATTGGCTCTTTTGAATGAATTGTTAGATTGGTTAAGGTGTTGTAAATATTCCTCTCACGTTTGGCTGAACACAATTAAATCATCAATATATACCACTTGGTGGCATAATCCTTCAATGACTTTGTTGGTTAGAAAAGTTGCTGGTGCATTTTTCTTTCTGAAATGCATGACTTTGCATTGATAAAGTCCACCCAGGGTTACAAAAGCTGATATTTCTTTCACTGTATTGGCTAATGGAATTTGCCAATATCCCTTCTATAAATCAATTTTTGAAATGAACATTGCCTGTCCAATCTTCTCACTACAGTCTTCTAACCTTGGAATTTGATACAAATCCACCTTTGTTACCACATCAACTTTGCGATAATCTATACTTAATTGCTGTGTCCCATCCAGTTTTGGCATCATTGCAATAGGTGAACTTCAGCTACTGTGACTTTGTTCAAGAATATCATTTTCCATCATGAACTTGATCTGTTCCCTCACTTGGGTTAACTTCTGTGGATTTAGCCTGTAAGGATGTTGCTTTATGGGTAATGCATCCCCTAAATTTACATCATGTATGGCCAAAGATGTTTTCCCTGGCCTATTCACACAAAATGATTCATGAGTTTGTAATAGCTTTCATAAGCCACCTCGACAGTTTTCTAGAAGATAGCTTAATAGTCCATCTAAATTTTTAAGCACCTCCATATTATCCAATCTGATTACTAGAGGATCGACTTTAGAATTTTTGACTTTTGATTCATTCTCAGTGTTCTGATATTTTTATTTCACTCCCTACTTCATTGACTATTGTAAATACACTCCTATCCTGACTATCTTCCCTGTCATAATATTGCTTTAAGATGACACACTCGCTGACTCTTTTCTTTCCTGTTTGGAGTGCTCACAATATAATTGACATCACTGACTTTTCTTTTGTATTTGATAAGATCCAATGAACCTTGCTTTTAAAAGTTCACCAGAGATGGGTAATAATTCTAACACCTTGTCTCCAGCGACAGAAGTTTGGGTTTTGGCATTTTTGTCTGCTCTAACTTTCGTTGTTTGTTTGAGCGATTTTCATATGCTCTTTGGCCAACTCACACGCTTTGGTTAATCTCTCCTGGAAATTTGACACAGAGGTCAAAAGTGTAGCCTGAGCTTTGGTTTATAAACTTTTCCTTAATTTAGGTGGTCCTCTCATCTCATGCCCATATATCAGTTCAAAAAGACTGAATCATGTCGATTCATTTAGGGGCATCCTGAATGGCAAACAGTAAAAATGGATTTCCTTAAAATTATACATTGTTCATAACAGCTGTAGTGGCTTATGATCTGTTTCAGTCTTGAAACTATGACCATACAAGTGCTTATGAAATCTTCTTATTCCAAAAATCAAAGATGATGCTTCATGTTCTACCTGAGCATAATTCCGCCCATGGTCTCTCCTTGCCATTATCCAACACCTTAGAGATCATAGCACCTACTTCGTATGGAGAGGTATCACATGCTAGCATAATCTTTTTGGGCACATCATAATGTATAAGCATTATACCATCTACCTATTTACTTTACACAATTGGAATGCCTTGTAATACTCCCTTGTCCATTTTCAGGGTGCACCCTTCCTTGTTCATTCAGTGGATACAGTCAGGTTGCCAAATATTGCTTTGAATTTACTGTATTAATTCATTAAACCCAAAAAAGATATGAGCTCAGATATTCTGAGAGTGTAGCACATTTCTTATGCTTGAGCCTTACTCTTGGTAGGATGTAACCCATCTTTGTCTACCTTGTGACCCAAATACTCTAGCGTTTTGAACCATGGGGATTTGTGTACCTCCATCACAACTCCTTGCTTTTCCAAACATTGGAGCACTTTTTCAGCCTGCCATCATGGGTCTGTCTGTTTGGAGCCGAAATAAGTATATCGTTCAAATAGCACACTACTAACTGAATTCCTTGCAAAATATGGTTCATTATCTCTTGGAAAATTCTGGGTCTGACGAAACACCAAATGATAGCCTATGAAACAGAAATAGACCCATGTGTGTATTAATGGTCAAATATTTAACTCTGGTTCCAGATATGTGTTTGTCAGATCTGACTTTGAAACACCTGGCCTCCTGACAACATTGTGAACAGATCTTCCATATTGGGTGGATTACATTCCAGTACCTGATTTACAGTTATTTTATAATCCCCATATATTCTTAGACTACCATCTGACTTCGGTACGACCACGATGGGAATAGTCCAAATACTGTCCTGGTTTAGAGATGATGTTCTCAGTCTCAAGTCATTTCAGTTCCTGTTGTGCTTTCTACCTTTAGATCATAGGATACTGGATGAGGCTTGCAATAAACTGGTCTTGTGCTCCTCTGTACCCATACATTGGCCTTATCCTTGAATCCATTTGCTGATTTCACTGAACATCTGAGGATACTTTGCAATTCCGTTGTCTTGCGTTCTGAATTTTGCATCAAAGTGAAAATGTTCCGATTGAACTTAAGTGCTGTTGACCAGTTTCATAAGAGCATGAGAAATAGGAGCAGGAGTAGGCCACTCAGCCCCCTGAGCATGCCCTACCGCCCCACAAGACCACAGCTGACCTTCTACTTCAATACCATTTTCCTGCACTATACTTGCATCCCTTGATGTTTTTAAAATCAATCTGTCTTGAACATACTCAACGACTGAGCCTCCACAGGCCTCTGAGGCAGAGAACTCTGAATACTCACCACCCCTCCCCTCACCCTGAGTGAAGAAATTACTCCTTGCCTCAGTACCAAATGGCCTGCCCCCACGTTCTGAGACTGTGTCCCCCAGTTCCAGACCCTTCAGCCAGGGGAAACGTTCCTCCTGCATCTACTCTGCCAAGCCTTGTAAGAATTCCATATGTTCGAATGAGATCTCTCTCTCTCTCTCTCTCTCTCTCTCTCTCTCTCTCTCTCTCTCTCTCTCTTTTCCCCCCCCCCCCCCCCCCCCCCATTCTTCCAATCCCCAGGAAATGAAGGCCCAGTTTATCCAATCCTTCCCCACAGGTCAATCCCTCCATTCCAGGAATCAGTTTTTTTAATTCTTTCATGGGATGTAGGCATCACTGGCTACACCAGCATCTTAATTGCCCTTGAGAAGGTGGCGTTGAGCTGACTTCTGGAACTACTGCTGTCCATGTGTTGTAGGAACAGCCACAGTGCTGTTAAGGAGGGAGTTTCAGGATTTTGACCCAGTGACAGTGAAGGAACAGGAATACGGTTCCAGGTCAGGATGGTGTGTAGCTTGGAGGGGCACTTGCAGGTGGTGGTGTTCCCATGCATCTGCTGCTGTTGTCCTACTAGGTGGTAGAGGTTGCAGACTTGAAAGGTGTTGTTAAAGGAGCCTTGGTGTGTTGCTGCAGTGCATCTTGTAGATGGTCCATACTGCTGCCACTGTGCGTCAGTGGTGTAAACTTTTTAAGCATGTGGATGGGACGCCAATCAAGCGGGCTGCTTTGTCCTGGATGGTGTCGAGCTTCTTGTTGTTGTAGCTGCACTCATCCAGTCAAGTGGGGAGTATTCCATCACACTCCTGACTTGTCTTGTAGATGATGGACAAGCTTTGAGGAGTCAGAACGTGAGTCATTCTCTGCAGAATTCCCAGCCTCTGGCCTGCTGTTGTAGCCACAGTATTTATATGGCTAATCCAGTTCAGTTTCTGGTCAATGGTAACGCCCAGGATGTTGATAGTGGGGGATTCAGTGATGGTAATGCCACTAAATGTCATGGGGGGGATGGTTGAATTCTCTCTTATTGATGGTCATTGCTCACCACTTGTGTGGTGTGAATGTTACTTGCCACTTATCAGCTCAAGCCTGAATGTTGTCCCAGTCTTGCTGCATATGGGCACAGGTTGCTTCAAGACTTGGACAACAGTTTGGTGATCCTTTGTCGCACTCCCTCAATGGCAAGTATATCCTTTCCCAGGCAAGGAGACCAAAACTGCACATAACACCCATGCGTGGCCTCACCAAGGCTGTACACAATTGCAGCAAGACATCTTCACTCCCATACTCAAATCCCCTTGCAATAAAGGCCAACATACCATTTGCCCTCCCAAATGCTCATAGTGCCTGCATATCAGCCTCCAGTGACCCATGAGACACACAAGTGCCCTTGAACATCAACATTCTCAACCTCTTGCCATTTAATAAATACCCTGTACTTCTGTTCCTCCTACCAAAGTGGACAGACTCAGACTTCTCCATGCTGTAATCCATCTGCCAAATTCTTGTCCGCTCACTTAGCTTCCCCAAGTCCACCTGAAGAGTCTTTGCATCCTACTCCCAACACTCTTCAACCTAGTTTTGTGTCATGTGCAGACTTGGATCTAACATCGAATTTACACCTAATCCCACATCCAAATCATTGTTGTAGGTTGTGAATAGCTGGGGCCCAAGCACTTATTCTTGTGGTACCCCACTGGTCATCGCCTGCCAACCTGAAAATGGCCCATTTATTCTTACTCTTTTTTTACTGTGTGTTAACCACTTCTCAAACCTTGCCAGTATAATTTCTCCCCACTCCCAATCCCATGTGCTCTAATTTTGTTTACTAACCTCTTGTGTGGGACCTTATCAAAAGCTTTCTGAAAATCTAAATATACCACATCTACTGGTTTCTTCCTTATCTGTTCTGCTAGTTACATCCTCAAATAAAAAACTCCAACAGGTTTGTTAAACATGACTTCCCTTTCATAAATCCATGTTAACTCTGCCCAGTCCTAACATTATTTAAGTGTTCTACTATCACATCCTTTTGATTAAATTCTAGTATTTTCCCTACGACTAATGTTCGGCTAACAGGTCCCTAGTTCCCTGTTTTCTCTATCCCACCTTTCTTAAATAGTTGGGTTACATTTGTCATCTTCCAATCTGCAGGAACCATTCCAGAGTCTGTAGAATTTTGAAAGATAACCACCAATGCATCTATCCCTGAAGCCACCTCTTTCTGGGATGTAGATCATCTAGTCCACGGGATTTATCTACTTTAAGTCCCCTTAATTTCTCAAGTACTATTTTTTTTTTACTAATATTAATACCTGCAGCTCCTTATTTACATCAGTCCCTTGGTTCTCCATTATTTCTGAGATGTTTTTAGTATTTTGCTCCATAGAGATAGAGGAAGAGTATTTGTTTAGTTTCTCTGCCATTTCCTTATTCCCCATTATAAATTCTCCTGACTCTGCTTGTAACAGACCCACATTTGTTTTTGCTAAGTTTAGCAATGATGGTTTTTCACATTTTGCCCATTGCTCCTTTGTATGTAACTGGGACCAATTATGGGAATTTTCTTTCCTCCATAATTTGGTAATCCATTGTGTGATTTCTTTAGTCAATGTTGTCACCACTATTCAAGGAATAGCGATCAGGAATCACGCTGACTAATGCACCCATGTCATCTTCCATGTTTGCTGGAGCTCCAGCCAATGATACTTGGGCTGCGATGTCCTGCGAATTTCCACTAGACATCCTTGTGCTTCAGATCATATGGCTCTCAACCAATCCTTCATCAAACTGGTGCTGTATGCAGTGGTTGCCGTTTCATCCTGCCACCATTTTCTCTATTTACGTTCTTTCAGTATGCCTTGGCAAGATGATCCTTCTTGCAGCTGTAGCACACTACCTTCACAAATGGACAATTCTTTGTGCCCAGTGTTGGTCTAAGCACCCATAGCAGGATCTTTTGGTACCTCTGCTACTACTAACTGTTGTCGTTTGGGCCCTCTGCTTACTCAGCTGCGCTTATTTACTTCAGACAACTGGCAGTTGTTAAGCCTGACTTCTCTCGAGTCACATTCCGCCATGTGCATGGACAATGCTGTTTGGCAAGCTATGTTGAAAGTTAACTGTGACAATGTCAGCAATTTCCTGCGAATGCATTCACTTTTTAAACGACACATACATCTGTCCTGCAACGCTCTCTTGAAATTCTCCAAGATTAAAATTGGTGGACAGCTTTTTCAAAGCTATGATAAAGCCTCCTCATTGGGCAACTGACTCCTTGTTCCAAACTGCTAACTTTCAGCAATCGCCAATGGCTCGATACTGTACTGCCACTCAAGCTTGCACAAAATGTCCGATGGTGGCATATCTTTTGGCTTTACTAGGACGAGGAAATTTTTGAACGTTTTGTATACTCCTGGGTCTGGTTCCATTTTTTAAAAAAAATCATCCTTTCCCTTTCCCTTTCCCCTGATGACTGTCAGGGATATCGAGGATATATTAGGAGTGAAATAGATCTCTAGCTGAAGGGCACTCTGCCATGACCATTGTCGCCCAGTTGCCCAATAATACCTGTTGTTGCAGCCATCTCTAAAGGTCAGTCCGCCCACATAGCCTTTTCACTAAGACTGGATTTTTGCAACACTTTCTCAGCAAAAAAAAATCCGTTCCTCTACATGTTTTGCTGGAAGTTTCTCCAACCAAATTTGTTCAGCTAGGGAATCCAAAATCCCAGCTTTGTTGCCAGACTGTGGCATCTTTGCATCACATCTTTACACAGCACATGGAGTAAAAGTTCCCAACTGAAAAACTAGTTTATCCCAGTTTGACTATGTATAACTACATACACACACTGCCGCAAGAGGGTGCATTTACAGATAGTCAAACGACTGAAGACAGGACATATAAACTCAATCTTACAATTTTAAAGAAGGTGCTGGAACAGAGACACTTGGAGGTTTAACGTACAAAAAATCTCTTGAAGGGGGCAGACAAGTTGAAGTGGCTGATTTACACTTTAAAAATGTAACATATGGGATCCTGAGCATTATAAAGGCATAAAAGTGTAACAGCAAACAAGTTATGTACATTTCAGCTGGAGTCATGTGTCCAATTCTAGACGCCACACTTCTAGGCTTTGAATTGGGGAGGATGCAAAAGATATTTCTTTGAATGAGGAATTTCAGCTGCATGGAGAGACCAAAAAAGTTGGCATTATTCTCCTCGAGAGCACAGAAGGTTAAGATTTAATTAAGGTGTTCAAGATTATGAAGGGCTTTGGTAAGAGCAAAATGAGAAAGTGGTTTCATAGGCAGGAGATTTAACAAGGAGGATGCATTTAAAATTGTTGAAAGAACCAAGTGGAGATGAGAATTCTGTGTTTATGCAGCAAATTTGTATAATCTGGATTTCATTACCTGAGGGTGGTGGCACCCTTTAGCAATATCCATTTTCAGAAAAAGAATTGAATATATATTTGAAAAAGAAAATACTTGGAGGGCTAAAGGGAAAGAGCAGGCAAGTAGGACTAATTGAATAGCCCTTTCAAAGATGTCACATGTACAACGGGCTGAGTGTTGATTCTATGGAGGAAATTGACTAATTCAGCAATTTTTCAGAGAAGCAGTCTGAGAATACACATACAACGGAGGAGTCAAGTGACGTTAGTGGTAGAACTGGGTATTGTTTGTGTACATGTAGAAGCTGACTTCATGTCTGGTAGATTGTCACCTCGAGGCAGCATGCAGATCCTTTGAAAAATCAAGATAATCGTGAGGGAAGAAAAACCATTGGAGATGTTCTGGCGAAGAGTGGAATAAAATACGGGCAATCCCACTGAGCTGGATAACTGGGAAAAAGCATTGGAGGATTGTATGGTTGACAAAGTCTGAACAGAATACAGAGAGAAGAGATGATGCAATCAACGTCTTTCTTTACTTTCATTAATGCTTTTCGGAAAAGGGCATCCTAATTGGAGAGTTTCAAACATGGAGCGTCAGGAAAGATGGCCACAAATTTAGGAGGTGACAATATGTTGAAGAAATTGTGAGAAGAGGTTGGAGATAGTTATTCATTTGCAAGCAAAGTGGGCTCAAGGAAGGATACAAGCAGATTTGCAGTGTGACAGATAGTATGAGGAGACCATTTACAATGTCAGCTAGTGTGTGGCCAGAAAGAAAAGTTGGGTGACCAGAAGTTTACTTGAAATTGAGTCAAAGGCACAGGAGGCTTTGCTCATGGGCAAGATGAGTTTGGAGAGGAGATGGGAGGGAAACTGGTCAGAGAGAAGCTTTTTGGGGGGGGTGAAGATGGTTTGCTTTGTGGGCAAGGAGCAGGAAACAGCAAAGACTGTCGACAGATTTAGAAGTCCATGAACTCCTTATACTTGGAAGCAAGGGTGGAATAGTTGGGCAAGAAGTTTAAGGAGATGGTTGTCCCTGGAGAAAAGAAGCTGTGTTGTTTTCAGTCTTCATGATCCTAGAAGAGCAGTTTTGACAGAGGAGAGTGAAGCCTGAAAGCACTGGACAGCTAGCTGAAGCATGTTAGCACCAGTTATGCTCAGTCTCTGCTACTTGAACATGGAGAAAAATAGTATTAAAAAGAAGTGACACCAAGAGTTTGTGTTGCTATGCAAATTTAAGTTGTATCCCCAAGCAATTAATCAGTTGGTCTTGGTAATTGAAGACCATCTGTCACCGCTTTGGTAAGGTGTTTGATGCCTTTCTTCATTTCAGAAGGAAATGAAGTACAGATAGAGACACGGGAAGTCAAGGTTTTGAAGCAGTTGTGAAGCAGTCTGACAAAGATACACAAGGGTAGTATATAGTTGGGAGTTATTCTGTTTTAGGTTGATGCAAGATGACCCACTGATGTGCTGAAGCATAATGACTGTTTTCTTTCGTGCAAGGACAATTTGTTCTGATTAAGATAAGAGAATCCGATCATGTTGCTTTACATGTTCACCAACTTTAAAAATAAAGCAGTATAACCATCTGTATTTGGCTTCATCCTTTATTTGTTTGGTCTACTTTCAGAGGAATAGAAGCAGCATGCTTACAAAATACACATTTTGATGATGATTGTGTAATGGATATTGGCATTTAGACCCTGTCCAAAGCAACAGATGCTTGAATGCTGTACAGGGATGATTAGTGCTGTTGTATTTGAGAGAATACAGATGACAAGAGTATGAACTTGTAAAAATGGCATTGAATCTTTAATGTTCACATGAATAACAGGATCTACAGGAGGGATCTTCATTCAACATTTTGCCCAGTGCTGCGTTGTAGTGTTGACCAAGATTTTGTGCTGAAGGCCTTGTCTGGAGTTTGATAATACAACCTTGGGACTCGGGTGAGAATGGTATCGAGTGAGCTGATTATAAAGAATTGTTTTCCATGCTTTTATGTTTTGAGAACATAACTTTGCATCTTAAACTGCCTTTCTATTTGAGAGCGAGGTACTTGTGCTGGTGTAAGCCTGCTTTAAGCTTCTGCAGAGCTACTGGCCAGGAAGACTTTTAATTGGTTCTCATGTTTTAATGCTTGCCACTGGTCTGATTCTGATTACATATGTGTTGCACTGGCATGATTTTACCTGTTTAGGCACCCACTGCCTTCACACAATCACAATTACACCAACACCCCATGCATGTTTTGCCTGTCGTGATGTTATTGACATCATGATTTAATCGTGTTTATGGCCACCCTAGGTGGAGTGCATTTACCCCAGACAATCGCTACCAGTAAATAGTGAGATCGGAATTACAATATAACAGTAAATTTTAGGAGAACAGCACTCTTGGACCTTTTCCTCAAACTGACTTGCAGCATAAAGTTTCACAAGAGAGCCAAGATGCAGAGCAAATTTCACCAACTGACAATAATTGTTTATGCAGACTTGTTCTGAATTTAAACTGCTTTAATTGAGGCCCAGATCTTGTCTGCATGTTTGATGTAGATTCCCTGTGGTGTTTAAGTAGATGCATGATCAACTGGAATGAAAGATTGGCAAGAAAAACTGTAGCTGAACAATGGGCTATCTTCAAAAAAGAATTGGTTCAGCAACAGTCAAGGTATATTCCATCGAAAGGGAAAGGTAGGGCAAACGCATCCAGAGCTCCCTGGATGAAAAAGGAAATAGAAATTAAGATAAAGAAGAAATAGTGTGCTTATGACAGGTGTCGAGTGGAAAATACAATTGAGAACCAAGAGGAATACAGGGAAGGTGAAAAAGCGTATTAGAGAAGCGAAGAGGGATTGATAAAAGACTGGCTACCAACATAAAAGGGGAATTCCAAAGTCTCCTAAAGGCATATAAATAGTAAAACGGTAGTAAAAGTAGTAGTAGGACTGATTAGGAATCTAAAAGGGAATTTTCACATGGCTGAAGGGACCATGGCTGAGGTATTAGATGAATACTTTGCATTTGTCGTTACGAAGGAGGTAGGTGCTAGTCAGGCCATGGTGAGAGACGAGGAAACTATGTCACTAGAAGGGTTCAAAATTGATCAGGAATAAGTGTTGAATACTGACGGTAATTAAAGTTGACAAGGCACCGGGCCTGGGCGAGATGCACCCAAGGATATTGAAGGAAATGAGAGTAAAAATTGCAGGGGCACTGGCCAGAATTTTTTCAGTCTTCCCTGGACTCGGGAAGTGTCAGAGGACTGGAGAATTGCAAACATTAGACCCTTGTTCAAACAAAGTTGAAAGGATAAGCCCAGCAATTACGGACCAGTGAATTTAACTTCAGAAGTGGGCAAGATTCTAGAAACAATTATTCGGGATAGAATTAGTAGTCACATTGAAATATATGGGTTAATAAGGAAGAGCCAGCATGGATTTCTAAAGGGGAAATGGTGTTTAACTAACTTGCTGGAATTTTTTGAAGAGTTAACAGAAAAGGTTGAGGGTAATGCTTGTTGATGTGGTGTACATGGACTTTCAAAAGGCATTTGCTACAGTGCCACACAACAGACTTAAGAAAAGTTATTGCTCATGGAATAAAAGGGACAGTAGCAACATGGATACAAAATTGGCAGAAAAATAGGAAGCAGAGAGTAATGGTCAATGGATATTCATCAGGCTGGAGGAAGATTTGTAGTGGAGTTCCCTGGGGGTCAATATTGGGACCCTTGCTTTTCCTGATTTTTGTTAATGATCCAGATCTTGGTGTGCAGGGGACAATTTCAAAGTTTGCGGATGATACAAAGCTTGGGAGTGTTGTAAACTGCGAGGAGGACAGTGCAGAACTTCAAAAGGACAAGTTGGTGGAGTGGGCAAATAGGTGGCAGATGAAGTTCAATGTGGAGAAGTGTGAGATGATGCATTTTGGTAGTAAGAACATGGACAGACAGTATAAAATAAGGGGTGAAATTTTGAAGGGGGTGCAGGAGCAGAAAGACCTGGGTGTATGTGTGCATGGATCATTGAAGGTGGCAGGACAGGTGGAGAGAGCAGTTAGTAAAGCACATAGTATCCTGGGCTTTATGAATAGGGGCATAGAGTGCAAGAGCAAGGAGGTTATGCTGAATTTATATAAGACACTCGCTGGACCTCAGGTGGAGTATTGTGTACAGTTCTGGGTGCCACATTATAGGAAGGATGTGAACACATTGGAGAGAGTGCAGAAGAGTTTACAAGAATGGTTCCAAGGATGAGAAACTTCAGCTATGAGGATAGGTTGGAGAGGCTGGGACTTCTCCTCGGAGAGAAGGCGGCTTAGAGGAGATTTGATCGAGATGTTCAAAATCGTGAGGGGGCTGGACAGAGTAGTTATGGAAAGCTGTTCCTGCTCGTAAAAGGATCAAGAATGAGAGGGCACAAACTTAAAGTGATTTGCAAAAGAAGCAAATGTGGCGTGAGAAACAAGTTTTTCACACGAGTGGTTTGGGTCTGGAATGCACTGCCTGGAAGTGTGGTGAAAGTAGCTTCAATCAAGACATTCAAGAGGGCATTAAATGAATATTGAATAGAAACAATGTGCAAGGGTACAGAGAAAAGGCCAGGCAATGGCACTAGGTCATGACGCTCATTTGGAGGCTCGTGCAGACATGATGGACCAAATGATAGCCTCCTGTGCCGTTAAAATTCTGTGATGTTGTTTGGGTGGTACTCAAATCCAAACTAGCTATTCATTCAATGAAATCTAATGCTGTATTTTACATTCTAGCAAACAATATAAATAAATGGTTTAATGCCCACACTGCCAGAGGCACAGCTCCAGAATTAAGTGGAAACTGCTGGATGAAGATTGATAGCAAGAGAACAGATTATTTTTGGAAATTATATAGCAATGTAATTGAGGAAAATTCCATCGCACCAACAGTTCAGATTTATAGAACTGGTTGGATTTTAAATGATCCTGTATCACAAGTAAGGTACAAATTGAATAGCTAGCTGCTGCTTGCTGGCCAGTAGAAAATTGTTAGGACAGTATTATTACAGGGTAGCCTCTGTGGAACCATGTATTAATGCTGCTGTTTCTTCCCCCAGATTGGTTGCAGTTAGTAGGAGAAGTCCTTAAAAGCAATAAGCAATTTGGGCACCAAGCACCTTTTTCTTAATTCCATCCAGTTTTTTTTTGTGTGAATTCAAACCTATTAACAGTTCTCTCCAACCTGCTTTTCAAAAGGGAGGGGGAGTGTGAGTCTTTTCACAAACCTTCCCCCAGACATACCTGGCAGAGCATGATGTCCATGCTCAATTGTAGTGCAACTGTCCACTATAACAATGGATTGATAGTATTTTGAGAGATGAATATATTTGATTCGATGCCATCTGATTACCAGTACAGTCATGTGTAGGGGAGGGGAAATGACACAAGGTTTTGCGACACAATTGGCTAAATGAAACATGATGCATGACGTCTGTCCTCTGGTTACATAACTTTAGGGTGAAGGGGTTTGTTTTGGATTACAATATTTTGTGTGCAATCCATTTTGAATTGTAAGCTAAATCTATGGAAGGATTAAGGGCATTTATCCCAATTGTTAGGATGTAGTGTGCTCAGTATTTTCAAAATATTGGCAATTTTCAATACAGTTGATATTTTTCTTACCAAAGCAGTCCAGAATAGAGTCAAAGCGCAGAATTTTCCCATCCTGCCTGCAGCAGGTTTCATGGCGGGTGGGGGTGGAAAATTTGGAGAGAGGCTAAAAATCAGATTCCCACTGGCAGGAAAATGGTTTGGATTTCCCCTCAACTCCTTTCCTGGTGGGTCGGGTATCCTGTTGATCAGTGTTGGGGATGTTATTTGCAAGCATTACCATCTCATGAATGCTCATTAAATATGCTACTCGCTGGAATCACGTTCCCCCTCCCAATGTTGCATCACACCAGCAGGCATTCAGACTGAATGATCTGAAACACGTTTGAAAATGAGTGGCGTGCGTCGGTCAGCCTTCACTTCGCTCATGACTTAAGAGGTGCGTGCAACTTTCAAAGCCTCCTTGCAACAGCGCTGCTCCAGTTTCTTAGTGGAACACCACACTGGTGAGGGGGTTGGGTTAGTCTGCTCGTGGTGCGTTCTTCCATACTCTGGGAGGGCACCACTGAGCAGTGGTTCTCAGGCATGGCTGCACACTCAGAGACCAGCATTGTGACCTGGGGTGGGGGAGGGAGGGTGACTGACACGTAGGGGGTAATGGGTTATAGAGGAGTTGGGAGGGGAAGGGAACGATGGCAGGCAGAGGGGAGACAGAGTGTGGGGAAGCTGGAGCCTGACATGGAAAACTAGAATGCAGATACACAAGGGGGTGGATGGGAATCGAACAGTATGAATGAGAGAGGATGTACCCAGACTCCAGAATAGGAAGGTGGGGATTGTGTTCATGTGGCCCAAGATGGATGGGTCACACAGATTCATGGAGGGGAGTGGGGGAGTAGAAGGGAGGCTCTGAGACTCTGATCAGTTATGAGGGAATGGGAGCTCATTGAAAGACCATCATAACCCCTGGCCGGGGGCCAATAGTCGGAGTGAGAGATGCAAGGCAGTCCTGGGGCTCTCTGGACCTCGGTCAGGATGAGAGATTAAAGGCAGTCCCTCGGGCTTTATGGGCCATTACAGGGCAATGCATGGTATGCCTATTATACTCACGCTGCAGGGAGGGAAAACTTGTGTGCTTAATTGGAATAAGGTACAGCTTGGTGTGCAGGGCGTGTTCACTGTCATAAGCGATGGGTTGTCTGGCTCAGTACTGGGCTGCAGATGGGACAGCCATGGTAAGGGGAGGCGCCTGTAAATGGGGAAAATGTAATAAAGGTGTGGTACTCTCTCCTAGGGGAGCTCTCCTCTAGGTGACAGCGCATACAGCCTCGAGATAGGGAGAGGTTCATATGGGGCATAGACACGTCAACAGTGATGGGTTCAGGGTGGAGGGCTGGAATGTCCACCACAATAACAGTGGGGATCCAGGCTTACTGGGAGAGGCTGGAGTATAACTGGAGGGAGGCCTACCTGTACATCACAAGGTACCAGGAAAATTGGAGGGACCCGAACACTGGGGGAGAGTCAAAATGGTCTGAAAATAAAAATGGAGCACCACCATCTTGAACCCACAAAGTAATGGCGCGGTTTGAAATCAAAACTGGAAAAGAATCTGCTCAGGGGGGATCAGAGGCAGTCTGGGAGGAACGCATGGCTGGGCTAAGGGCCACTTTCAGGGGGTACCGTCAAACTTTTTAGAGTCACAACGTTGAAAGAGTCACAACATTGAAATAGAGGCAGAACTGAGAGAAAAGAGGAGGACTTCCTCGAGTAGGTGCCATTGGAGTCAATGTCTTCTGGTGTGCTTCAACGAGAGACTGCAGGAGTTATTGGCTTCACAATATAGTTGCTCCATTTCCGCATTAGAGAGGAATGTTATAAATGGAGAATGTAGACAACCGCTAAGGAACCACAACAGCTGCATATCTGCCAGATCATCAATGAAAGCCTTTAATGTTTTTTCTCCAATTGGCATGGATAACGGGCCTAAGGGCACCCAGTCATTGCTCACTTGCAAATTAACTTTAATCAGTATGCCAGGTCAGAGATTGCAGGCATGAGATTGGCAAAGTGGCGCATTTCATGAATGCGTCCAAACCTCTTCCAACCTCTGTGAGATTGAGATTTCAAGAATCAGGGTTGGCATTTTGGTCACCTAGATCTGTGAGTTTACCCCTCAGCTACAAGACTGTATCAGTGACAAGCTGGTAGTGCAGATGCAGCTCTAGGGCATGACGGTGGCTTTTTGTTTGCGAATGGGAGCTTTACAATATTGGCCCAGAATTCGTTAATCTGTTGCATCTATCAGTCCACAGAGAGAAGGAGGATTGAATAATGGAGCCTGGCCTCAATTCCACCACCTTCATGTACTGATCCATGGAGGATGAGAAGGGCCTAGCGCTGCCTTGCGCAGCTTCAAAAGGAGGCCCCACCTGAGGTCCATGGTCCAGGGGAGCCTCAGCAAGAACCAGAGGATGAGGAAGTTAGACCCGTCCCATGGAGGCAACTTGCATGTCCAAGGGTCTAGTGAAGAAGACTTTCCCATCTGTAGATGAGTGAAAAACAATGCTGTACATGTCTGCACTTGTCCAGAGATGTGGTGGGTCATATCCTTCTGCAGAATGTGGCAAGATCTAACACCCCATGGACAGGGAGTACATGCCCTGCCAGTGGCCTTGAAGTCTCCATGCTCAGTGGCTTGTTCCAGGGGCCCACAGGGGACCTATGCAGCAACTCTCAGTCCTCCTCACATTAATGCATCAAGGAGGTGATAGATACCCTCTAAAGTAAGGCTCATCATATGTGAAGTTCACGCTCGATGAAGCTAGTCGAGCTGCTAAATGTCATGGGTTTGCAGTTACTTCGGGCTTCCCTAGAGTACAGGGTGCAATCGATGGCGCACATGTGACTTTGAGGGCTCCATGGCAACTGCCCCTTATTAGC
This sequence comes from Cetorhinus maximus, assembly GCF_964194155.1. NCBI lineage: Eukaryota > Metazoa > Chordata > Chondrichthyes > Lamniformes > Cetorhinidae > Cetorhinus > Cetorhinus maximus. The sequence continues at coordinate 88,665,503 of NC_135885.1, forward strand.
AGGAAAGGGTTCACTCCCTTGATGTTCAACTGGTGTGCAATCATCAGAAGCACATCATGCATGTTTGTGCCAGGTACGCTGGGAGTTCCGATGACTCCTACATCCTGAGTCACTTCCAGCTGCCTCTTATAATTGAAGAGCCTCAGTCATTTCAGGGCTGGCTGCTTGAGGATAAGGATACCTGCTCAAATGATAGCTCATGACACCCATGTGTCTTGAAGAGTGCCTCAGAGGAGAGTTACAACGCGGTGCATAGCTCCACGTGATCCATCATCGAGCAGACTGTTGGCATCCTGATGATGCACTTCTGATGTTTGGACCGCTCGGGTGGGGCTCTGCAGTACTTTTCAGAGGGTGTCCTGCATAATCATGGTCTGTTGCACTCTTCACAACCTGCTAAGGGGAGATCCCTTGCCAGAGTGAGACATGGAGGCTGAGAGCTCCTTGAAAGAAGAGGGAGATGAAGTTCAGCTTCCACATGATGGTGCTATTGAAGAAGCATGACATGGAAGACGTGCCCATGATAGCCGCAAGGTTCCAAGAGGATTAAGTTTGGGGCAACGGGAGACGACCACATTCCCCCTGTCCCTTAGTGCCATACCAGTGAAAGGCCTTTACAGTCAGTGACATTGAGAACAAGTTCAGCATTCGGACTTGCACCCAACCCTCATGATTCACCAGGCCCTAATCTTTGGAAAGGTCAACAGTGAACCCTGTATCCATGTGCTCTGGGAAGTGAAAGTCAGCACAACAGCATAAACGCTGCGTCAAAGGACTTGATACAGTCATTGCCACATTAATGAGAAACTTCAGTGCACACTGAGATACAGCTTATGGCTGCAGGTCTTGTGCTTTGGCACAACTAATGCAGAGATACAACTGCAGCTAACCCTCCAAGGCTATTGAGCGTGTCTAACTCCATGTTGTCTTGTAAGGAGTAAAGGTTACTAATATTTTGTGCCCGCTTCAGTAAATGGTTTGAGATATCCCCTTGACATAACAAAAGGATCCAATAACATCCATGAATGTGAGGTTCTCAAAGGCAGGTGATCACTGAGTGCGAGCATGGCTCACCCTCACAATAAGAGGACACGTAGATGCACATGCACAAAGCTTTCAAATGACGAGACCATTCTCATGAACAGCAAATATCTTTACAAATGAGCAAGATATACAAAGTGAAGCCCCGTGACCCAGAAGTGATGTCAATGTTAATCTTCCTAACTCTACAATTATGCCTGGGTGCAGCCCCGACATCTGCAGCAGAGGTAGAGGCGTGGCAGCCTGCTGACTGCTAGGCCCTGTTGTCCGAGATAACCTTGGTGGACATCCTCTGGAGGGCCAAGGCCTAGAGGGCCCTGGCCTGATAAGGGTCCCCTGCTCAGGAAAATGCACCCTCCTCGATCTGACCTGCCCTAGTTGATGCGGTCACAGGCAGAGCGGATTTGGAGCGCTGGGCACCCATGAAGTGTTCTGTGTGGAGGACCCTTGGTGTCTGGCTGAAGCTCATCCTCCCTGTGGGTGCCTGAGGACCCCTGTCTGACTCTGAGGAGAAGGGACACCTAGAGAGAGGTGGAGGTGTCCCATCGCCCCCAACACCTATCAACTGTTGGATCCCACCTATCCCTATAGCGATGGATTGCAGGTCCGAGCGCAAATCCAGCAGCACCTGCTGGACCAAAGTTTCCAAGGTAGATGCTACCCATCCCATGGTGACCTTGAGGCGCTTGCATGTCAGAGCCATGACATCAGTCAGAATGTGGATGGACTCCTCCATCGTTCGCTCTAGTCCATCAACTGCCTCTCACAACTCTGCCTGATGCTCCCCTGCTTGTCATTGCATCGCCAGCATTATTTCTGTGGCCACTTGCACAGGCTGATCATCTGACTGGGACTCAGCAGGTGCCCGATCTCCAGCAGTTCTGAGTGCCGGAGACCTGGGCTGTCACTGCTTCTGATTGCTGTAGAGACATCAGTGAGGTGTTCTCCAGAAAGTGACCCTGAGCCACCGAGGTGTGTCTCTCTGCACTGATGGAGGGTGGAGATGAACACACTGATGGATTTTCCTTCAATGGCTGTTCAACATCCTCCTGAGGTGGGCTGGGGGCTTATGTTGGCTCTACTCCTCCATCTGGGCCTGCTGATGCCTGTAAGAGCAAGAAGCTAGATTTAGTTCATGAACAGGCTGATTACATGATTGCATATCACGCACTGTGAATGTCAAGATGTGATTAACTCATGGAGGGCTCGTCCGTACTGTGTTGCTGGGAGAGGCTGATCTCTCCTTCCCCACATCACTGTACTCCTCAGTCAGCTTGGTGGCATCCTCCTCGAAGGGAGTGAACTCCTGGATATTGGCCATTCATCCTCCAGCCTGGGATCCTCCCCTCCCTGTTGTGGGCAAGCTTGGCCTGCATGAAGACAAATGGATGGAATGCGATGAGAAGGGATGGAGGAGAAGTTGGGAAGCATGCATGCCTCCTGATGACCACTCCCCAGTGAGGGCGAAGGGTGGAGTTAGTGCAACATGATGGATGAGATGGCGGTGATGTTTAAGTATCTGTGAAACAATCAGGGCTGATGTGGTCCCCCCTCTAATATTGTGTGAGCAGTGTGACCCTTTGAGTGTGTGATGGCATGATGAGTGAGAGAGATTGGGCTGAGTTGAAAGTTGACTTATGCTGACAGGGCGGATGAGATGGAAAATTCTGCCCAAGGTAACAGTGCAAATGAAGGAACAATAATTGAGAGAGGATCATTGTGATGTACAGCATGGTTACTGATCAGTATTCAAAATACTCTTTCAGTGTAACTTCCTGCAGCCCTAATATGTTGGATATTGTTGCTTCATTTTTTTTAGCTTTGTTTGAATAAGGTTTTGAGTTAATTATTAGTGGTTTTATTTTATGGCTGCCCTCCATTTTTGTGAAATTTGGCACAATTCAACTTTCTGGAGTGAATGGTAGCATTAGCTCGATGGCAAAAAAATGCATGGATCCAAAAATGTTTTTGCATGTTCAGCCTCAAAATTAAATTCAAAAGCATTTTAGTGTCCTCCCTTTGAAGAGAGAAGCAAGAAGAGTTTTCTTATGGCTATCCAGAGTTTCGTACTGAAAGTGCTTGTGTATATTGAGTGAGAGAGGACTACATGCATCATGGTACCTAGTACCGTTGAGTTTCCTGGAGCATGACAGCTTTGCCACAGAGCACTACTGGCACTTGTGGAAATGTACTGTGATTTGTGAGAGTAGCTTCTATCAGACCATAAGACATAGGAGCAGAAATTAGGCCATTCGGCCCATTGAGTCTGCTCCGCCATTCAATCATGGCTGATAAGTTTCTCAACCCCGTTCTCCCGCCTTCTCCCCGTAACCTTTGAATCCCCTTACCAATCAAGAACCTATCTATCTCGGTCTTAAATACACTCAATTACCTGGCCTCCACAGCCTTCTGTGACAATGAATTCCATAGATTCACCACTCTCTGGCTAAAGAAGTTTCTCCTCATTTCTATTCTAAAAGGTCTTCCCTTTACTCTGAGGCTGTGCCCTCGGGTCCAGGTCTCTCCTACTAATGGAAACATTTTCCCCATGTCCACTCTATCCAGGCTTTTCAGTATTCTGTAGGTTTCAATCAGATCCCCCCTCATCCTTCTAAACTCCATCGAGTATAGACCCAGAGTCCTCAAACGTTCCTCATATGTTAAGTCATTCATTCCTGGGATCGTTCTCGTGAACCTCCTCTGGACCCACTCCAGGGCCAGCACATCCTTCCTGAGATATGGGGCCCAAAATTGTTCACAATATTTTAAATGTGGTCTGACCAGAGCCTTATAAAGCCTCAGCAGCACATCCCTGCTTTTGTTTGAAGGCAAGAAATTGAGAAAGGAAAGAGCCCTTGTGTATAACAGAAGCTGAGATTTGGGTTTTTAAACTCATGGGGGACAACTTAATAAAGAAAATCAAGGAGACGCACCTAGGCCACCCTGTACAGCTCACAAAAGTCCAACTTGGTCAGCTTTTTCAGCAAAATTAGTGACCTGGTGTAGACTATTAGTGTATATAATACTCAAAAATAAACAGTGTTAAAGTTTTACAAAGATATTAATGCCAGAAGAATTGAACGTTTATGAACGGCAGTCCAGAACAGTGAATTGGCCATTTTTTAAAAAATGATTTGACCTCTGAACTTGTAGGAAAGGATTTATTTCATTTGTTTCATCAAGATTATCAATACTGGGGGCTGAGACACAGGTGGGTGTGGCTGTACAGCATTTTGCATGTCCGCTACTTGTTGGCATTTCATACATATTTGTACAAAACAAAAATCAAGCTACACAATGCTATGATGATATGAATCAGGCCTCCAAGGATTGAGCTTATAAAAAGGATATAGAGCACTGGAGAGATTTGAGAGAAGATTTACAAGGATGATACTAGAAATATGTGGGTATACATATCAGGGAAAGCATTGACAGGCTGGGTTCCTTTCCTCTTTTAAAAGGAAGGCTGAGGGGTGACTCAATAGAGGTCTTTAAAATTATAAAGGTTTTGATAGACTGAATACAAAGATAATGTTTCCACTTGTGGGGAAGGGCATGACTCAAAGAAATCCAACATATCCAATAGGGAGTTCAGAAGAAGCTTCTTTTCCTAAAGCGTGGTAAGAACCTGGAACTCACCATCACAGGGGCTGGTTAAAGCAAATAGTCTGGATGTATTTAAGGTGCAGCAAGACGAGCATTTGAGAGAGAAGGGAATAGGTGGTTATGATAAATTTTGGATGGAGGCTCGAGTAGAGCATAATCACTGGTGAACTGATTGGGCTGAATAGCCTGTTTCACTGCCTCTGTCTTATGCATTCCTATATAAAATAAAATTCTTTTTTGTTCGTGACATTTATTGGCTGCCTTTATTGCTCATTCTTAATTGCCTTGAGATGGTGATTCTTCTTTTCTTGAACTGCTGGACTCCTTGTGATGGTGTTTGGTAAGGAATTTGAGGAAATGGACCCTGTTATAATAAAATGACAATATATATTCAAATCAAGATGGTGTGTGACTTGGAGGTGATGATATTCTCATGTCTAACTTCACTGATGGATGTTGCAGGGAAGAGAGGAGTTGCTGAAGCAACTTTGAGGATTGCTGCAGTACATCCTATAGATAATACATACTGCAGCCACAGTGTGTTGATTTATGGATTGGGAATAGAAATGGAGACTCCTGGATGGCATCAAGCAAATTGCTCTGTCCTGTATAATGTCAGGCTTCGTGTGTCATTGCAGCTCTTCCCATAGGGGTGACTGATAATTACATCACACTCTTGACTGAGTCTTCGAGGTCCATATGTTGATCCACTCATCGTGGACTATAAAGCCTTTTGCCCTGTTGTAACCACAATGTTGATGTGGCTGGTCCAGTTCAACCTCTGGTGAGAAGTGACCCCTAGAATATTGTGAAACTTTGTAAATGGTGGTGGTGAAGGGCAAACGAGACTAGCAGGATTGCATTAGCGAATGGCACATTTTCCACTGAGTCATTAAGTAAAACCTTAAAAACATTAAGGATGTAATACTAGCATTTCATCGCTGCCATCTGCTTCATCTGCCTATTTAAGCAAATAATGTGACATCACTTACTGCAATGGGTGTTGGTATTTACCAGCTAAGTTGGGTGGCTTCTAATGCTTGTTATATCATGTGCAGCTGATTTGATAATTGTTCAGGCCAGAAACAACTTTAAAATGATGAAAATATGTAAATGATTAAGCCATGCCACCACTTGCAGTTTGTAATTAGTTTGTATATACCAGGACTCGTGTGAACTGTTTCTTTCCGCCCCTCAACCCAGCAGAATGTTGTACCTTTCACAATGATTTGCACCCAACTTTTTGAGAGCAATGTAGTCAGTTCCATGAATGAGTTGGCTGGTCATGTGTTTAGGTGCTGAAGGAAAGCAATTACCCCTAGCCAATATTTTTTGTTGACTTTTTTAAACTGGGTTACCTTGGGATATAAGTTACTCCCTATAGGAGCACAGTGCAAAAATATCAACAATTGCAATTACAATGTTGGTGTTTTCATCTGGAGTGCATTCAGACTACCAAATCACAATAATCGAAAGCTATGTTGGAAGCCTCTCTGCACAGCATATTTATCCACTGATACACAATGTGGTACTGAGGCAGGTAGATTGAAGATCAAGGTTTCACAACTGCTCCATGCTGAGCTTGTGCCTTCTTTCACTGAAGTCCTGACTCTGATAAATGCTCCGTGAAAGAATGTTACTTGTCCTGGCTTTCCAAATTTTCCTACAACAACCTAGTCCTGAGTTGCAGAGAATCCATGGCTGTACAGACCCAAAATTTTTATGCATCTTGCCATTTTCTGTTCTGGTCTGCTAAATGTGCTGAGCCAGTTCAATGAGTCAGCATACTTGCATCCTGACATGAATGCACACACACTTCCATCTATGTCATGTTCCAGCTTGCCTGCTCTCATTTCTGAATTTTAAATATGTTCAATGTTAAAAGCATACAATCTTTTGTGTCTTGGATCCAGGAATTTTAATTCCTTAATTTCAAAGGTATCACTCAACCGTGCTTTGTGCAGTAAAATGTTCTCCAGCTTATGGGTAGACCTTGATGACAACTGTTACTGCATATCAAGTAAGGTAGGATTGTGCATGGAAGTCAATTTAGCATTGACCTGGAATTCACTTTGTAACATAAAAGGTTGATCTCTGCCTCTAGGCTAGCAACAAGGAAACATCAAAAGTGGGTTTTATTTTGTATCACAATTTGGTGATCTGTAACAGAAGTTTAGGTGGATTGTGCACTGGATGAGGGTGTGGTTGAACTTGATTTTGGCCAATTTGATCAAAGAGCTCAGCAATATTCACTGCCTTTTATATGGTGGAGATACCTAGGTCCTAACCAGAATAGGATATCATCAACAACAACTTTTTATATGTAGTTATGTAACACCTTTTAATGTAATAAAATGCAGCAAAGCACTCCACAGAAGTATTATCAAACAAAGTTTGACAGAGCCGCATAAGCAGATATTAGGACGTGACTAAAAGCTTGAGGTTTTCAGGCTAATGTTACCTCTCTCTTGGAAATGATGTTTGTTTTTTTGGAAGCTGGGTGTGTTGGACAGCAGACTCCAACAATAATGTCAACTTGGAAAAGACTGCATAATTACATGACTACAAGCAGTCAGTTGGTAGCACAGACTCGATTTTTTTTCTCAAAAGAAAGACATGTTGCCAAAGCTTTTAGTCTTCCACTCATCAGGACAAAAGCATGGATGCCAAAATTTCAAGCGATTGCAACAATTTATACGGCAGGAGAAAAGGGTGCTGATTGGTTGGCAGGTCAACCTTAATTAGCTGATGCGTTGCCATGGAGAAAGCAACAGGGGACTAAAGGCTCCCCCAGCTCCCTGGTACAGTAAGTCATCACTGAGTTGCCCACCTAACGTTGTTTTGTTTTAGTAGTTTATTGTTTAGGACCAGTTTTTTTGATTTTTGTTGCTATTTTTGTTTTTACATCATCTGTGTGCTTTGTTGGAGTTGCAAGTCTGCCATCACCATCGGGAGGTTTGTCTGCAACCTCAGGAGTTGGCTTGGGAACAGTGAATAGAAACCCTATTGATATGAATCTGGAAATTTGGGCAAAGAATACTGGAAACCCATCTGAAGTTGATTGAAGGGGTGGGTTGCCATCTGTGACACAGATTAAATGTTTTCTTCAAAGGGTGAAGAATGCTCAGGAAAAAAACATTTTGTGCTTAGTTTCCCCAAGGTGCAGAGATAAAAGGAGATGTGAAAATGAAGTGCAGCATTTCATGATTGAAAGGTTACCAAAAGATTTTTTTAATGCATTTAGCTGTATGACTGGAAGAGTTGCAGAAGAAAGCACTTCAGAGCTGAGGCTTCTGAATGATACAGAGGAAAATATGGCAGAGATTTTGTGGCATTTAGGAAAAGGGTTAAGAGAACCAGACTTTTGGTGGGGGCGGTGGGCCTGTGGAGGAGATCTCTCCTCAGCTTCTAATCATAAAATCATAGAATAATCAAATTATACCGCACAGAAGCACTCAGCCTATCATGCCTGTGCCAACTCTTTGAAATAGCTATCCAACTATTTGTAGCCCCACTTTCCTGCCCTTTCCCCATAGCCCTGCAATGCTTTCCTTTCAAGTATTGATGCAATTCCCATTTGAAAGTTACTATTGAATCTTCTTCCATCAACGCATTCCAGATCACAACAACTCGCTGCATTTCAAAATAGGTTTACTCATTTGGTGGTTCTTCCAATGGGCTTAAATCTGTGTCCTCGGGTTTCTGACCCTCTGCCATTGGAAACGGTTTCTCCTTAGCCCAATAAAAGTATTCATGATTTTGAACATCTGTCAAATCTCCTAACCTTCTCGGCCCTAAGGGAACAACCGGGGGTTCTTCAATCTCTCCGCATAACAGAAACCCCCATTCCTGGTACCATTTTAATAATTCTCTTTTGCATTGTTTCTATACCTCGACATCCTTCCTAAAGTATGGTGCCTAGAATTTAACATAATACCCCACACCAACACGCTCAGCATTGAGGTGCTAAATCACTCAAGCAACTTTCACTGAAATGCTTTATGGATGTCCTCAAATCACCCCTGAAGAGGTCAAACATCTCCAACCCCTGGTGACTGACCAAGATGGAAGAAGGTTCATTTGGGAAGGCACCAAATGCAGAGAGACTTTGTCGAAGAATGCAGAGGCTAAATCAAGGCAGAGAGAGAGTCCAAAAGTGTTCAAGCAGCTCATCAAACTGACCCTCCAAGCAACATCTGTCCATGTGTGGCAGAGAATGAGAATTGCACATGGACTTATCGGCCATCTTGGAACCCAGTCATCTCAACCCATAATAGCCCAAGTGGAAGCAAGTCATTCCTGAACCCAAGGGACTGCCTAAGAGAGAGACTGATGAGTGTTATCTAATTTGAATTTATACATATTTTTATATTTAGTGATTTATTTTGCAAGTTATTTCAGCTAGGAATGCACAATGCTGTACATGTATGGTACAGTATTTCAACTTAGATGTTGGTTTCTCTGAGTGAAAAATATCTGAAAGAACCTAATTCCATGAATCACTTAGTTGTTTCACTTAAGGTCATGGTTTTCAGGAATGCAGCTATAATTTTTAAGTGAGGACTTATTGTAATTCAAAAAATGTGCAAGGCTTGAAAGTATTTCTTTTGTTTGCAGAGAACACATCTCTCTGCATTGATGTACGTTGCTTCTAGGAAGCATAAGTGAGCCACATTACAAGCTGAACTGATTATTTTAAATTGGTTGTTAGTGTAGCTTTTCGCGCACTTGGGATTGTTCAAGTGCTGCCCAATTGCGGAATCACATCTGACAACCACTTTTTTTGAATTGCAAGTATGGTCTATACTCTGCCTGTTACGAGCACTGAAGATATCTGCTGTTTGAATCAATCAGCCAATTGTTGGGACGTGTGGCCTATGTATCTGGCATCACACCGGCACTGAAGTTCTCACACTACGCTGCTCAATCACCCAGGCTTGCATCAGTGCAGGAAAGCCTACTGGAGAAGGTGAATTCTACACATGATCGACATGTGAATGCAGAATTGCCTAGCATACATGTGGGACAAAAGATTTGAGTCATTCACCCAACAGAAGGAACCTTGTTCTCTGCAAAGGTGTTTAAGGTTTACAGCGAACCGAGATCATATAAAGTCGCAACACCTATTGGAGTGACATTGGGAAGAACAGATGTCAACTAAGGGAAGTGTCCAACTGTCGTACTCCAATAGCACGGGAACATATTTGCAGGTGAGGTCTGAGTGGAATTGTGGCACACCACTAGAAAGACAACCGGCACAGCACTAATTGTAGGATACCCATAGGTCTACATTGACGAGTCAGGAACACTGTAGTGATTATTCTAGATCTTAGAAGAGCTTAACTATTCAGGTCAGAGCATATTAGTAAACTATTAATAAGTTTTAGTAATTCCTAAATGATCGATGGCGGTCTAACTTTTATGTAACTAGTGTTCACGGCAATTCTGTTATGTTACGCGTATTTATTCTTGTGTAATGTCCTTTTTAAGGAAAAAGGGAGATGTAGTGATATTGCTTTAATGGAATATGTAAATAGTGAGTGTGCATTATCACTACAGGGAGTGATGTCATGCAGCATGTGACACACCAGTAGGAGTTCCCTACTAAGATGTGTATGTAGCATTCTCTTGTAACTTGTATATAGTATTGAGTTTTCAATAAAAATAACCCAGAGTATTTATTACCTTTTCATCAGCATGTGATTGGTAAGTTTGCGTGAAGAACTCAGTAACAACTCTGTTCACCCACCAACCCTGTGCACACTGACCTATATTGAGTCTTGGTGCAGCAACAACCTGATTTTTAAATTTCTTCCTTGCTCTTCCCATTTTTGTAACCTCTTCTCCACTGTACAAACCTCTCAGACAGCTGCACTTCTCCAATTCTGGCCTCTTGCTCATCCCCAATTTTAATTGCTTCACAATTGGTTATCCCTTCAGACGCCTAGCCCTAAGCTATGGAATTACCTCCCAAAACCTCTCCACTTCTCTCCTCCCATAAGACACTCAAAACCAACATTTTTGACAAAAGGCTTTGGTTGTCTGCCCTACTATATCCTAATATAGCTTGGCATCAATTTTTTTTGTGATAACACACCTTGGAATGTTTCACTACATTTACCACATTATTATAAATGAAATGATATAAATGCAATGTGATATGCTGCAGTTTTGTGCTTTTTAGTGTGCGGAGCTCAGTTGTTGAGATGCATGCCACTAGTGTGGTTCATGTTCTGTGGTATGCAAGTAATGAACAAACATTTTGAGCATATCTATTTAAATTTTGTAACGCAGCCGCCTTCACCCTCAGCAGTCCTGTGAACTAGTCAGACTACTCATTGAGCAAATTCTACAATTTTTAACTTCCCCAGTTGGGTTAAACAACTAATTGCACCTGGAGGATAATGGCATGTAGCTAATTTTCAAGAGTTACAGAATGAATGATCAAGTATTACCTCAATGGAGAGTTTTATCTTTTTTTAAAAAAAATTCAGTAAAGTGTAAACATTAACCTGGCACAAGGTGAGGGTCCATTTGTTTGTAATTTGATCGTGGTGAGCAGATAAAAAGGATGTGGGTATGTTAGATTATACTACAAAATTCATCATTTGACAAGAGCACATCTCTTTCAGACTATAGAGGAGTTCAAGAGAATGAATCACAGCACAATGCAAGATTTAGTCATCTTAATCGGAACTCATCGAATGCAGTCCTACTCACCCATTGAAATGCTGTATGTTTATTTGTTTTTGGAATGTGGGCAAGGTCACATTTGTTGCCCTGAGGAAACGATGGGCTGCCACTTTGATATGTTGCAGTTCATGCCCCGCTCTGTCCAGCGACAGCAATTCTATTGTAACAATAAAAGATCCATAGGATCTGTTCAATTTGGATTTATGTAACTTAACCCCAGCTAAATTGCGACTGTATGTTTTGAAGAACTGGGCAAGTATTTGTTTAGGGATGAGTATATACTGAGATAATTGCATATTCCATTGGTGCAGTGGCTCCAGTATTGTAGGCCTAGGAAGGGGTTGACAAAAATGATAGCCTGGAGGCTAGCAGGGAAAGTTAAATGGTGAAGTGGTTTGTTAGGTTTGCTTTATTAAAAATGAAGTTTTATGTAGAACAGACACATATAAGATTATTATGGACTTTAACCACCCATTTAAAGTAAATTTTGTACATGGAAAGTGTGGGATAATCAGGTTCGAGGACCATTTTTTCCTTTTTGTATTTGCACGTGTTCTTGGGTCTATTTTTTATATGGATGTATTCAATCTACCTAAATAGAAGGGAGAAACCAGACTTGGGAGAATGAGAGAAGCAAAATGGATACAAATATGACGATCACAAAACGCACCAAAATTTTGGATTCTTTTTGAGAACATTTAAAATTTTTAAAATCAATATTTAAATCTATAATTTAAAAAATCTGGGCAATTCACTAACGGTTTATTTTGATCGTCCATTTCACATTTCCGTTGCTGTCTGTGATGATTTACATTGCTTAAAAAATTTGAAAGTGGTTTGAGACTGGTTTAAAACACAAGATTCACCTTTCTTCAAATATTGTTCTAATTGATATCGTACCTATGGATATGTTCATCTTTATTTGCTGCTTTCTCACCAAAGTTAATATTTAAATATAATTTACTCTAGGCTTCATATAAATAACCTTCTGATCGTGTTGAAAAAGCTTTCTGAGACAAATTCATTAATTGGACATCCGTAGCGTGTATTGGGTTTACTGAATGATTTTATTTTTTTGTTTTATTCTTGAAAGTGTATTGGTAGCTCTGGGGCCCACAGAACACAGCTGATTTGACTTTACCAAAGTGCTTTTGACAGGACTGCATACTGAGGAGCTCTGACAATGTTTTAGAGCGAGTATTAATTTTAAGATAGAATAGATAACTGTAAACTTGTGTTAGTTAAGCAGAAAAATCATTCCGTTCTGATTTTGAGGTAGGAAATGACCACACCGACTGTTTTGTCTGATTTTTTTTCTCTTTTGTTATAGTCACATTGAACAGACGACAACATGGCAAGATCCAAGGAAACCCATGTCTGTGTTAAATTCAACAACTCCTGCCAGCCCAGTGTCTCTGCAGCAGAACTTAATGAACACAACGTCTTCAGGTAAGCAGAGAGAAGCAATGCTGGAAAGAGTGCGGGAGTGGGTGGATAAAGTAATGAATAAGATGGAGGGAGAAGCAATACTTCTAAACCCAGTTCCCAAACTCTTTCCAAATGTATTATTTATCTTACTGCAAAGCAGGAGCAGTTGTAGCAACCGTTTGACCATTTCATAAGCTCGCATGGTGAAGGGCTTTTTTTGCCCATTTGATCTCTTTTCAGAATGCCATCCTTCTAATCTTCCTAATTTCGGGGATTAATGCTTGGGAGTGCTGCAAGGAGAATTTAGCCTATTCACTCTTTAGTTTAATGGTGGATGTAAATTTTAATGTGTCTGTTTGAACAGTTTTTTAAAAAATACCTAGCAGAACAATTGTTACATTCCATGTGCTGAATGACTTGACAGAAGTATCTTGAGGAAATTTTCAATACCATCTTGAAATATGGTCACCAGCTTGGTAGCTATAGGTAGAATTTAATTTGGCAAGTACGGCATAAGAAGTGCATTGATGGCATATTAAAGAAGATTGGCTTAAAGGTGCATATGTTTCCCTATAGGGCGTTGACAAATACAGAACAGGAATTTAATGACAACTGTACCGTTTTCACTGAGAAAGAAGGACCTTTGCAAGTGCTTTGCATTAACTAAATTTTGTGTTGTCTAGCTTCCCTTCCTTTGGCCACAAAATAACTCAACTTTCAACATTGTACAGGTGTCTGTTCTGGGACCACTGTTCAGTGTTCATCAGTGATTATAGATATAGAGCTAGACGGAGTGGTGCCCAAATTTACAGCCAAAACTATAATGGGAGGGATAGTAAGTAATTCTGAAAGTTAGGAGAGGTCAAGGTGATATTGACAAGATGATGGAATGGCTAAATAAAGGCAGATGGAATTCAGTGTCAGTAAATGTGAGCTGGTACCTTTTTTTAAAAAAAAATAGTTTTGAGTAGGGAAGGCTGGGTGATGTGGAAGAACAGAGGCGTTTGAGGGTTTGGGTTCACAAGACGTGAAAAGCAGCATGTCAAGTGGATAAGCCTCACCCCCCCCGCCCCACAAATAAAACTAACCGTATAATGAGTTTTATGATGTGAGGTACAGAATAAGAAAATCAAAATGTAATCAATTTAAAACTATAGCAAGACCAATAGTTGGTGCGCTGTGTGTAATTTTGGGCTCCACACTATAGGGAGATGATGATAGGGGTACAGCACAGATTTACTAGGACATGACCTTGTATGAAGGAATACAAATACAGAAGGACATGAAATATTGGATCTATTTCTTTTGGGACAGATGAGATTATGGGATGATATCAAAGATACTTAAATTTACAAAGGAATAGAATATATGGAGCCAGATGGTTTCCAGTGATTGAGGGGTCCAGAAGAAATGGATATAGATACAAGATTAAATGGAAGAGATTTGGGACAGGGGGCTGTGAAGCTGTAAAGTGTACTGCCAGAGTTGGTGTGATCAAAGCAGACTCTTGTGTCAGTATTTAAGAATAGGCTAGATAGATGGTTGAAGAAAAAGAGAATTAAAGGATATGGAGAGAGAGGATGATAACTGCTGTTCATGGCAGATAATCACCAACGTGGACTGGTTGTGGATGGGCTGAATGGCCTGTTTGGGTTGTAATTTCAAAGTATTCCATGCAAGTAATTCAGTTTTCATTCAAAAATGTTCTGAGATCTGACTTTGATTTAAGAGAAAATTTTGATGTCAGTTTTCAAAGCAAGGTTGTGGATTCTGTTTACGTCTGAAGTTTGTTTGTACGTGCGGTGCTCTTATATATTTGTCAATGCGTATTGTTATTGACCTTGAAAGAACTAGCACTTAATTAACATTTTAAGCATTGGTTTTCTGAATCGATCATCTATAATGTTTTATCTTTTGCACGTGCTCAGTGTACTGCTAATTTAAAAAAAAAATTGTATTTGAAGCAATCGGCTTTAGTTGCTTTTTTCGCAAATGTAATCAGGCAATTTATATCACTATCACTGGCTCAATTCTCACATTCACTAAAAAAAAACAATTGAAAGAAAGTCTTTAAATTCAATCTCTTCATTACAGAAAGGTTCACTTAATTTGCAAACACAGGCAACTAATTGCAAACATTTCAATGTTTAAGTAATCATTTTGCTTCAAATACCCACAAAACTGCATATACCATTAAAAAATGTTTGCAACAAACATACAAGATTTTATTTATAAGAGAAAGACATCACTGAATTACCCATGAACTTGCCCATTCTATCTTAGCACCCAACAGCATACTCATGGGTGGCCAGATACACTCGATCGCAAGCACTTTTCTGACTACACGTGGGTCACAGGATTTTTCAAAGTAGGTTCCCCCCACCCCCCTTGCCACCATCCCTTTCGTGCCCTTTCTCCTTGTTTTTGAGGGGTTTGAGTGAATGAAAGGGTGTAAAAAGTATAAACCTGTCTAAGAGGACATGTAAGTCTGATTTTTAAATTGTAAGTTTGAAGTTTTAAATGGCACAGAGCATCAAGAAATGGCAGATAGTGTTACTAGCCACACTTGATCATTGTCACCTCATAACCTGGTTTGCAGCAAACTGCAAGACTTACATTAAGGCTGTAGTGGTGTTCAGGGTTTTGGAATATGGTCACTTACAAATTAGTTCAAAGTTTTCCTAATAATTTGATTTTCTTCCCTGCTTTGTTTCGGATCCTGCGTGTGTTTTTTAATCCATACCACCAATACTGGGACATTTTCGGAAATACAGGCTTGTGTTAAGAGAATTGTTAGAGAGTGTGGCAGAAAAGGAAATTGGGACATGTAGATATCTACTATCTTATAAACTGATAGGGTTCTCTTACATTTTGCATAAGTATGAAGGCCATTAAGGAATCTCAAAATATGAGATCACAATTTTCAATAGCTGCTGCAGGGAGACAACAGTTTTATCATTGCATCATTGGATGGAGCCCCACTCACTCACGGCACCATCTACTGTCATGCAATCATCAGAATTTTAAGAGCACTGTGTCTGCACATGCGTAAGGAGACTGAAGGTATTTCTCCTTGCTTAATAATTGGCTGTTCCATGCCTAAGCTCCCATAACCCTCAATCCACAGATCTGAATTTTCCAGCTCTGAAAAAGGGTCAGGGGGACTTGAGATGTCAACTCTGTTTCTCTCTCCACAGATGTTGTCAGACATGCTGAGTTTTTCCAGGATTTTCTGTGTTTTTTTCTGAATTTTCCTTCCCTGTTTCCTTGCAATCTCCTCCAATTTGAATCTTCAACTTTCCTCTTCCCCACTCCTTCGTATAGATTCCATTATCCTCCAACCCTGCATGACTTAAGTCCAATTGGCGATGTTTTCCCACATGCATTGCCAAGTAAAATTGTCTAGTATAAAGGGCTGTTGAGGATGTAGAACTCGGATTAGTATATGTTGGAGAGAAGTCACCAAAGAGGGGAAATATAGTAGTGTGTTGGGGGTTGGTAATTGGCATGTAATTGTAATGGGGGGAATGGAACTGGTTGAGATGCTGCGCAGGAATGTACTGCTGTCAAATGAGAGTATGGATTGGGGGTGATGAGATGACAGCTTGAGTTGGAACAGGAAATGTAGTTAATAAATTCTTGGCTTATTGCTCAGATGGGTAGGGGAAATGACTCCTAACTGAAGGGGGAAATCAATCAATTAGTATTAAATGAGAGATGGAAACTTCCATTTTACCTTGCTCAGATGTAGAGACTTCAGTAGGTGTTTCATGGGTTCTTGTTACTCACCAGCTATAAATTTAGACCAGGAGGGGGATAGAAAAGGAAGGTGGACATGATACTTAGTTGGAAAGAGTAGAGGGAAGCCTATTGTTTGGAAAGTGCACATCCATTGTTGCAAACTTCCTTCAAGAACATGGGCTCTTTTCAAATCCAGGGTTCAGAGGAAAGGTCGTCAACCTGAAATGTTAACTGTTTATCGTTTCACAAATGCTTTCTGATGATCTGTGTATTCCAGCATTGCCTTTTTTCATTCTTTATCAAGTACTTACTAATTTATTTTTAAAAATGTTATATTCTATTCCCTGTTGACCCCTCCAGATCTGCATTCCATGATCTGAAAGCATAAAGAATTCATTCTAATATATCCCTTAATTCTTGAGCTAATTGTATGTCCACACCACATTGATCATCAATCAACAAATAGTAGTAGTCATATATCGATCATCTGAAGAGTTTGTCTAATGTTGAAATCCTTTGCTTGATTTCTCTTTCTCCCTCATCCACACCCCCACCCAACTTTTCGGTCCCAGTTGTTGGTGTGTGTGGGGGGGAGGGGGGGCTGTTTAAAGACAATTTTGCACAGGGTTGGTGAGGGCTGCTTTGATAGCACACTCTCGGATCTTTCCAAAGCTCTAATATTCTTCCTGTAATGAAATTTCCAAAACAGCATGCAATCCCCCCACTGAACCATACCGACTAAATAACACCTCTAATGCATAATGAATTAGTTGATCTTTGTCAGAGCAACACTCTTCATTGCTGTCCAGTGATCTCTAAATGTATGGATGCTTGATGCTTCCACTGGCAGGTGAAAACAGTCCAAGATAATTGGCATAAAACCCCATGGGTAATAAGATTGGTTTACGCAATGAGCTGATGAGACCTGGAATACACTACCTGTGGGAACTGATCAATAGTAGCTTTCAAAAGGGATACATACTTGAAAAGGCAAAATTTACAGGGCACTGGGGAAAGAATGGGAAGTGGGCCTAATTGGATGGGTCTTTTGAAGACCTGATGTGGACATGATGAGCTGATAGAACCACACAGTACAGAAGGCGATCAATGTCCACTAAAGCCCAATAGCTTGCTGATTCTTACCGTTTAAGCTCATGCAAGGAGAATAACCATTTGGGTAAGGTGTGTGAAGTCTGTCATACTCCAAGATGGTTCACTGCCTTTGAGAGATTGGGAGATAATTGGAAAGGGGGTCATAGCAATTGTTTATATATTTTTTCAAAGATACAAATGAGCATAACGAAATATGTTGACAATGTATTTCTAATGCATTCCCATTTTTAGAGAATATCATGTGTTAGTGCCTAATAATTATCTGTGCCTCCACTTCAATTTGAGGCATCATTTAATTGAAAGTAATCCTTCAGCAATGGAATATTAGATATTAGCTTGAAGAATTGAGAGTTTAAGATTTCTGTACAGGAAAGATTGTCTAGCCAGATTTTAAAAAAAGGTTTAATGGCACATTTTGAGTTGAGATGCAGCATGGTGGTGTTTATAAAACCTGGCATGAAGTGAACCCATGTTTCTACATAGCTTATCTGGGCTGTTGCTTTCTATCCACATTGTGCATATGATGGTTTTTGCAGGGCAGCAGGCTATAAGTTTATGCTCATTGTATTCCTTACAGGACCTCAACTCCCTGCTGATAGGAAGAAATAGGTTAGTTCCTCACTGGTTAGACAAGAAAATTGAGATTGACCATGGGCTGTTGTTTTTACAACTCTTATGGGCCAGATTCAGAATGTTGTGTTTCATGAAGCATCTGAAGAGTGGGTCACTTGGAGGTGAGGTTTTTATATCTAGAAATTAAGAACTTGTAGCTATCCCTGTAGCCCTAACAAGTTTATCCAATGAGCAGCTCAGCAGAGGATGAGCTGACTGACAGTAATAGAGTTCAAACTGTCTTCACTCCGCTTGGTTAGGATGGACAAATCTGTATTGCTCCTTATTGCTGTCCAGTGGATTCTGTTGCAAAGTGTACATGTGGGCATAGGGTGAGAATATAACTCGTTTAATTGTGAGCCTTACAGTAACATATACATCCAGTCCTCATTATGTAGGCTGATGGTTTTAAGTAAAAAGCCTTGTATATGTGTAAATGTATAGATATATATGTATCTATAGGTATGTATCTGTGTATATCCATTCCCACTGTTTAAAACAGGCAGTCGCTTATCAACCAAAAAGCAATAACCATTAGCAATTTACATTTAATACAAAAGCAAAATGCTATGGATGCTGAAAATCTGAAATAAAAACAAAATACTGAAAATGCTCAGTTGCTCCGGCAGCATCTGTGGAGAGAGAAAGAGAGTTAATGTTTCAGATATGTGACCTTTCATCAGAACTGATAGAAGTTAGAAATATAATACCCTATGAGTAGGTGAAGGATGGTGGTGAGAAGAATAAAAGGGAAAATCATTGTTTTGGTAGAGGGCAGGATATATTAAATGGCAAAAAAATTTAATTATGCAAGGTGAAAGTGGATGTTAATGGGACAAGCAAAAATACAAAAGATGTGGCTAGAGGAGGTGTGAGTAGCAGGACCCTGAATGGCTACTGCCTGAATGCAAAGTATAGAAAATAAGAAAAACGAGAGGGGAAAAAAGCCAAACTTAGCAAAGCCAAATGAAACAAAATGGGGGTAGAAGTGACTATCTAGAATTGTTGAACTCATGTGAATCTAGAGGCCTGTAAATGCCCAGTCGAAAGATGGGATGCTGTTCCTCAAGCTTGCATTGCACTACATTGGAACATTGCAGCAGGCCAAAGATAGAGGTCAGAGTGGGAGCAAGGTGGAAAATTAAATGACAGGTGATTGTAAACTCTGGGTTAGGCTTGCACACTGAAAAAAAGATGTTCCACAAAGTGGTCATCCAGTCTGCATTTGGTCTCCCCTATGTAAAGAAGTGTGAATACACTAGATTAGATTGAAAGTACAGGTAGGATAACAAAGGAAAGGGTAGGTCCTGTTAGAGGTGTACATGCTAACTTGTGTGTTGAAGCTGAAGATGTGGGCAGGATTCTCAATGAGTACTTCATCTCTGTCTTCACTAAGGAGAGGGATGATGCAGACATTCTAGTTAAAGAGGAAGAGTGCGAAATATTAGATACAATAAGCATAATGAGAGAGGAAATACTGGAGGCACTGGCATCCTTGAAGGTGGATAAATCACCAGGGCCGGATGGGTTGTAACCCAGGCTGTTAAAGGAAGCCAGGTAGGAAATAGCAGATGTTCTGAGGATAGTTTTCCAATCCTCACTAGATACAGGCAAGGTACCAGAGGATTGGAGGTCTGCACATGTACCATTATTTAAAAAGGGTGCGAGGGTGAGGTCAGAAAATTATAGGTCGGTCAGTCGGACTTCAGTGGTGGGCAAATTATTGGAATCCGTTCTGAGAGATGGGATATACTGTCACTTAGAAAGGTATGGATTGATCAGGGCTAGTCAGCGTGGTTTTGTTAGGGGAAGATAGTGTCTTACTAATTTAATTTTTTTTTTAAGAAGTAACAAGGAGGATCGATGAGGATAGTGCAGTGGATGTTGTCTACATGGATTTTAGTAAAGCATTTGACAAGGTCCCATATGGCAGATTGGTCAGAAAAGTGAGATCCCATAGGATATAGGAGAAGGTGGTGTGTTGGATCCAAAATTGACTCAGTGACAGGAAGCAAAAGGTAATGATTTGATGAATGTTTTTGCAAGTGGAGAGTTGCATCCAGTGAAGCTCCACAGGGCTCAGTATTGGGGCCCTTGTTGTTTGCCATATATGTTAATGATTTGTACTGAAATGTGGGAGGCATGATTAGGAAATTTGCAGGTGACACAAAAACTGGCCGTATAGTTGATAGTGAAGAGGATAACTCGTCTCCAGAATTATAAGAATGGTCTGGTTGAGTGGGCAGAAAAGTGCAAATGGAATTCGATCCGGAGAAGTGAGGTAATTTGCAAAGGGCAAAAAAAGCTAGGGAATACTCAATGGGAGGATATCGAGAGGGGTAGAGGAAGTGAGACACATTGGAGTGCATGTCCAAGGGTCTCTGAAAGTAGCAGGACAGGTGGATAAGGTGGTAAAGAAAGCATATGGAATGCTTTCCTTTATTGGATGAGATATTGAATACAAAAGCAGGGATGTAATGCTGGAACTGTTTATGTGTATGGTTCTGGTCACCACATTATGGAAGGACAATTATTCTGGAGAGAGTGCAGAGGAGATTTACAAGAATGTTGCCAGGGCTTGAAAATTGTAGCTATGAAGAACAATTGGATAGGCTAGAGTTGTTTTCCTTAGGTCACCCCTCAGCCTCCTCTGTTCTAATTGAGGTGTACAAAATCAAGGGGACTAGATAGGGTAGACAGGAAAGACCTGTTTCTCCTAGCTGAAGGGTCAGTTACCAGAGGGCATAGATTAAAGGTGATTGGTAGAAGGATTAGAGGAGACATGAGGAAAAACCTTTTCACCCAGAGGGTGGTGGGCATTTGGAATTCACTGTCTAAACTGGTGGTTGAGTCTGAAATGCTCATTTAAAAGGTACCTGGATATGCATCTGAAGTGCTGTAACCTGCAAGGCTATGGGCCAGGGTGCTGGAAAGTGGGATTAAAATGAGCAGCTAGCTGCTTTTTTCTCTTTTTTTTATGGCCGGCTCAGACATGATGGGCTGAATGGCTTTTCTATGGTTCTGTGGTTCTGAATAAATCGCTGTTTCACCTAGGAGTGTTTTGGGCTTTGAACAGTGAGAGGGCAGTAGGTAAAAGGGTGGGCTTTGCATGGAAAGGTACCATAGGAAAGCGGGGAGTTGTTGAGGGTGACCTGAGGAGTAGATCAGGGTGTCACAGAGGGGAAACGTCCCTTCACAATGCTGAAAGGGGGAGGGGGGGAAGATATGGCATCACACTGAGGATGGCAAAACATGGTTGAATATGGAGGCTGGGGGAGTGGAAGGTAAGGACAAGGTGGCAGGTGGGGGAAGCCCTGTTGTAGTTCTGGGAGAGAGGGGAAGGGATGAGAGGTGGTGTGTGAAATAGATTGGACATGGTCGAGGACTCTATCAGCCACAGTGGCCGAGGGTGAGGGTGTGTTGGGGTGGAATCCTCTGGGGCAAAAGGAAGGCATACCTGAAGTGCTATGATAATACCAATTTCACTGTTTCTGGTGCTCTCTTTATTTTTGGCCAGAAATAGCTATATAAAGGTTCACTGACAATTTTAAATTTCTAGCTTCCCTTTTCTCACTGACTATTGTGGAACTTCATTTCAATTAAACTCTGTGTCACTGAGCAACACATGATTCCAATATGATCATGCCAGTGGAACTAGTCACTGGTTGTTCCATGTTTACAGCATTTGAACTGCAATTTGCAGACGATCTGCTCCTTGGTGCCTGGACTGTTAGAATAGTTTTTCTCCAGGAGTAATTTAGACTGAGCTACTGAAGTGACCCGCTAGAATCTGTTACACAGAAATTGACTCAGACTGACTCGTGGATGTGTGTGTTTGATATAATTCCATTCACTTTCTGGGGCTAGTATTCCATGAATGGTAAGAAACCCTAACCCCGCTAGTGTGTGTGATGTGTGTTCTGTTACTTCCAAATTTAGAGATATTTACATCTTCCCCAATTCTTCCTTGTTCTTATGACACTAGATGCCCTCATGTTTTGTTACTTATTAATGCATGAGGAAAGCTATAGGTCATGGAATAAAAAGGACAGTAGCAACATGGATACAAAATTGGCTGAGAGATAGAAAACAGCGTAATGGTTAATGGGTATTTTTCGGTGTGCAAGGGACAATTTCAAAGTTTGCAGATGACAAAACTTGGGAGAATTGTGAACTGTGAGGAGGATAGTGTAGAACTTCAAAAGGACATTGACACATTGGTACTGTGGGCAGATAGGTGGCAGATGAAGTTCAGTGTGGAGAAGTGTGAGGTGATACACTTTGGTACAAAAAACATGGAGAGACAGTATAGACTAAAGCATACTATTTTAAAGGGTGTGCAGGAGCAGAGAGACCTGGGTGTATATGTACATTAAAGGTGGCAGGGCAGGTAGAGTTGTATCTAAAGCATACAATATTCCAGGCTTCATTAATAGGGGCATAGAGTACAAGAGCAGGGAGGTTATGATAACCTTATATAAGACACTGGTTAGACCTCAGCCAGAGTAATATGTACGGTTCTGGGTGCCATACTGTAGGAAGGATGTGAACACATTGGAGAGAGTGGAAATGGGGTTTACGAGAATGGTTCCAGGGATGAGACACTTCAGTTATGAGGAAAGATTGGAGAAGTTGGGACTGTTTTCCTTGGAGAAAAGGCTAAGAGGAGACTTGATAGAAGTTTTCAAAATCATGAGGGGTCTGGACAGAGTAGATAGGGAGAAACTGTTCCTGCTCATAAATGGATTGAGAACCAGAGGGCACAGTTTTAGTGTTTTGCAAAAGAAGCAAATGCAAGGTGAGAAAAAGCTTTTTCACATAGCAAGTAGTTAGGGTTTAGAATGCACTGCCTGGAAATGTGGTGGAGGCAGGTTCAATCGAGGCCTTCAAGAGGTCATTGGATGATTGCACATTATTTAAATAGAAACAGGGTTATGGGGAAAAGGCAGGAGATTGGCACTAAGTTAAAATTTTCAGAGAGCCGGTGCAGACATGATGGGCCAAATAGCCATCTACACTGTAACAATTCTGTGATTCTGTGAAATTGGCAGGTCCAATGGGATATCCTAACTATATTGAATTTGAATTTTTTTCTATACATCCATACTTCAAGTAGGAGTCATTGGGTGGACATTCATACTCTCCCTCCCTTACCCAGGGGCACAGATCAATTATAGACCTTTATTGCCACTTTGCAATCATCCAGTTTGGTGCAGGCTAGTGATTGAATTGTGGTAACTTTCTGATTTTGCACAACTCATCTGGATAAACTAACCAACCTTTTTGGCAGAACAATCCTGTATTCTTGCATGTCATTTTTAGGTGCTTTGGTGGAGGGCTAATTACAACGTTTTTATTTGTTTGAGTGCTGTTTGCTCAAACAATTGCTTCTCATACATAGTCAAGCTAATAACATATGTGTCACTTGACTATTATGACAGTATTAAGAATGGAAGCATTTTACAGCAAAATTTGCATACCTGGTGACATTAACTGCTCAGCAAAGTACACAAGAGCTTAGCTTAAAAATTCTGAGCTGTGAATTTTCTAGTACCAGTAGCATTATTATGCTTGACAAAAATAAAGCTATAACCAATTTCTGATGAAGGTTTTCTAAAGAAGAGAAAAAAACTTCAAACCACCTTCCACCCCACCCCACCACCACCCCCTGCCTTGCTCTCTCACCTACTTCAATTGCCCACCCTCTCAATTTATGGGTTAGCAGGCACCTAACTGACTAGAACAGTTATGGGTGAACAATTCCTTTGTGGGTTCTCTTTTCTCCTCCCCACCAGCCCTACTTCCCAAGTTACGACAAGTCCACCAGTTGGCACCTTATCAGAGAATTCCCCACGTGGGTGAATCAAATGGGAGGGGACATCTTTGCCAAGCTAGCAGAATACCCTATTGTATTGTGCTTATTAAAAGGTTAACATTTGACACTAAGGTCTTACAGCCATCAATTTTCTACCCCGTTTAATAACTACTCGTTTCCTAATGTAGTTATATTTCTTACCCTCAACCTCCCTTTGCTGAATACATGGGGAATATTTGAATCTTAGTTATGTCCAGTCCATTGGGCTCATTTACTGGCTGCATCTGAATAGAATATTGCAAGTCTCAAAACTATATATGAATTAATTCCAGCAAGATTATGCTCTAGCGATTTGCCCTGTACTGTTGCAGGCAAGATCTTTGCAAAAAACACAAGTTAAAAGATTTATTTAGCAAGAGTTGGTTTCTTTGTTTTGTTTTTTATGTCAAAACAAATTTACTTTCATTTTTTTGGGGGTTTTTTTATATTGTTTTCTGGTAGCCATGTAATTGTTGAGCTTGCAATATTTCACTTTTAGCAGCCCACCATAAATTCCTTTACTTTTCGTTCAGGCCCACTTCCCGATGGCTGGGAGCAAGGCATTACCCCAGATGGGGAGATTTACTACATAAACCACAAAAACAAGACCACCTCTTGGTTGGACCCAAGGCTTGATCCTCGCTATGGTAAGTGAGCCTTTGCTGCAGGTAATGCTTGACTTGTTTTTTAGCTGTCCAGCCAAACTTTGTAGTATTCCTTGTGGAAAATTTTTAACTGAGCAGATTGCTGTATTTTGTTGCGCTAGTCTCTGACTGGCGGGAGCTAAATCAAAACAGTGTGCAGATCACTGAGCAGGTCAGGCTGGGAGGACATAAACTCTTTGAAGCTTAACAAGTGTTGACCTAACGACCACTATGGGCCCCAAACTGCAGAGTAGCTTTAACTCTTCCTTTGCCACAGCACTAAGCCTGTAATAATGCAACAGTGTGTTTTTCATCTTACTAATTTGTCTCGCCTTCCCTAGGTAGGTTTACGAACATTACAAGTGAATGAATAAATGCACCAGGTTTAACTCTTGGCAGTTGTTTGGCTGCTTTGATTGCAAAATTGAAGTGCTTAGTCACTGTTGCTGTCTGTTCCATTGCATGTCGTCACCTTCAGAGGTAATAGCTATAAGGACTCTGGTAGAATATGGTGGAGGGAGAATATCTTCCTGAGAAATGTTCCACATCTGTTGAAGAGCATCTGTTTGCTTTAGGGAACTGTTTATAGCACCTTGATGTGCTCATGTAGATTTTTATTCCTGCTTTCCCTGTGTGGGCCCACAGCTTGCAAGTCTGCGCATAGCACTGCCAAAGTATCCCAGACAGGCTTAAGTGTGTGCCAGGACTTTGTTTGCGGTCGGGCACTTAATCTCTTCCAGGCCTTTTGAGTCAAAGAGCTCAAGTGTAACTTAAGGCAAAGCGAAGGGGGGATGCATGTGTGCTGGTGCAGACTAGATCTAAAACAAGGCTAAATAGAGACAAGCTGTTAGTTGTATTGAACTTGAAAGAGTTTCCCTCTTGCATGTGAGGTCAGGGACATTATATTGTGGTTTTCATTTATTTTGTTCTGCAAGCCAAAAACATTTTTTTCAAGTTACTGACCTTCGTTGGCAGCCTGAGCCCACTTTGTACAACTAGTGTGTTTTTCTAATATAGCTGGGTTCTTTTTAACTGGTCCATGGTTACTAGGTGTATTTTATAATGGCCAGAATTGGGTGAAACAAGTGCCCTGATTCTGTGGGAACACTACTTACTTTATCATTTTTAATCAAACTGCATGCAGTGATTTTTTTTTTTAGTTGTCTTGTTGCCCATTGTTTCTACTTGGCTGAACTAAAACATTGTTATCAACCACAGTATAGCTTGGGGCACCATATTGAATATGCCAGCTCAGAACTGATGGTGTTATTTGGCATATTTTACTACATTTAGGGATCAAGGTATAGAGTTTTCACTTTGGGCGCAGCAGCGATTCCCCTGCAAATTGCGCCTGTTTTGAAAAGCTTTCTCCACACTCCCCGTCCCTCCCTGGTTCCCACTTAAATATGTTTGCAAATCGCCAAATGCTAGATCTGCCATGAGCTAGTGCAATTGGATAGCGTTTGAAGCCAAAATAATTTTTGTTTTAAAATTTTTTTTTCCATCATATCTTTGAGAATGATAACTTAGTGTGATTAAAAGTGCTGAAAATGTGTTTATCACAAAAAATATTTTAATCACAGTCTACCACCTCTGGGCAATCTTTTTAAAGCATTGGAAATAAAAACAGAAAATGCTTCAAATACTCAGGTCTGAGAGCTTCCGTTTAGAGAAACTGTTACTATTTCAGGTCATGACTGTTCATCAAAAATGTTTAATTATTGGAATTCATTTTTAAAGAATATATAAGACCATTTTCGCGCAGCCAGTTTCTTAGTAAATTGAAACAAAAATTGAATCAGAACCTTGAAAGTATCCTTTGGTGTCCTTGCACTTAAAAATAATGCCATCTTAATTTTTAAAGCCTCCCTTAAGGCCTGCAGGTGAGTGCAATTAGCAGAAACTCCCTATGGTGATTAATTTAGGCAGGAGGTTGGGAGTGGAGACCTGCTTCCAACACAATATTTTTGTAACTAATGCAAATTGCACTTAAAATTCTATGATTTTTGGAAAAATGCACCAAAACTCCAGGCCCAAACGTGAGGGGTGGGGGGAGTATTTTACTGATCTTTGGTGAAGTAAGAAATAAGAACTGTTCTGCTCTGGTTAAGAATTAGAGTGAGGGAATGTCCTGTTTCATGGTTGTCTGTATTGACCTGTATTAGCTTTTATTTTAGGTTCCTGGATTTTATAGCTATGGAAGTGAAACAAACTGCATACTCATGCCTGCTATTTATGAATCCCAGTGATGAAACAAACATAATAGCTTAGTACTCCTGGTTTAGTAACTGGTAGTGCACTGCTGTATTTTCAAAAATGTAATATGAAGCCCCAATATCACTGAAGTGTTCAGGGTAGGCAAGTGGAGTATGTCGTGGTATTTAAATGGAATAGCTATAGAAATGCTGCACTGCAATTGTTAGCCGTAATTTCTATTAATTTTAGGGAAAAGGAAAATACTTTGAACTTCTGGCTGACTACTCTGGCAGGTTTGAAAACTGAGTAATTAGTGTTCCAGTGTTGAGTTGATGAGTGAACCATTTGCTCCACACCATTAATAAAACATTATACATAGCATAACGTATCAGATGATGAAGGTGAATGCTCATTCGCAGTTTCATCCACATCTCCAATGAATATTGTTTAAAGTAACAGGCCTGAGCTGGCAAGCTCCACTTGCACTGAAGTGGAGTCAGTATTAAGGTAACAACGTAATGTTGTTAAGCATGTGGTATCTACCTTCCATGATGGGTTACTTGCTGGTTATGTGAATCTTGACACTTAGACCGTTACCTGCTTTTCTGAATAGTCTTGCTTCATGGTTTGGTGGAATCTCTCTTAGAAATCTATGAATGATGCCATGACCTCAGAGCACACACAGTTTCCTTGGTGCTGCTGCAGGTTTAAGAATCTAACACAAAGATGTGCTTTGCTTTCAACCTTATTTTTGTACAGTTCATCAGGAAGGTGGTGCACTTTATGCTGCAAAATTAGCATCTTCCTTACCTCAATCGTTGACTATAAATTAGCTTAACCAATAAAAACAAAATGTGCATGAATGGAGCTCTGACATGGCAAAGGGTCACAAGAATTGTGCTTTTGATGCCTGGGGTCATTGCTATTCACAGTGCATATAAATGATTTGGAATTGAGACAAGCACTATTAACAAAGTTTACAAATATCAAATTAAGTTGGGGGTTGTTGGGGCAGGGTGGTTTGGTGGCGGGGTTCAAATGATAGGGAGATGGCGAACCAAACCAAATACAAATATATCTTCATAAGTTGGGAGGACTTTGAGTAACAAGTGGCAATTAATGTGGGTGAACACAGATCTGAGAAACTAAGAAAGGGGATATAAGGCAATTACCTCCAAAATGTATAACATGACCTGTGAATATTGGTGGATAAATTGCTGAGAGCAACAACGCAATTTGTGGCAGCAGTAATGATAAGTAGATTTTGGGATGTGTACACAGGAGGCAAAGTCCCAAGCGGTGATGGTGAATCTAAATACTTTCCTGAAATGGCAGCACGTTCTGTACTACAGAAAATATATCCATTAGATTTTGGCTCTTGTCACTACGCTATGAGTATCAGTCTTGAGCATTCCATGTTTTCTTTGTATTCGGACCAACTTTGGATCAGATTGATTTCATGTATGTTGGTTCATTCTCTCCAGCACAAAGCTATGAATCCTGTACATAAGGACAGCTCTCAGGAGTCCTGTAATTTAACATTCTGTAACAATCCAAAAATTAGGTTTTCCTTGTAGTCTAGTGAGGAAATGTGCCACATGGTATGATGAGCAGCAGTACAGAGCAGAAAATTCCTAGGTTAAAACTGTGCTGTCGATTTGACTGATCTATAAATGTATGAAAACAGAGTTAGCTAAAGCAGACTGGGAAAATAGGTTAAAAGATAAGATGGTAGATGAGCAATGGTAGGCATTTAAGGAAACATTTTCTTAATTCTCAACAAAAATATATTCCATTGAGAAAGAAAGAATCTACAAGATGGAAGAACAATCTGTGGCTAACCAAGGAAGTTAAGGATAGTATCAAGCTGAAAGAAAAGATGTACAATGATGTGAAGATTAGCGGAAGGGTAGATGATTGGGAAGCTTTTAGAAACCAGAAAAGGATGTCTAAAATAATAGAGAGGAATTAAAATGAGAGTAATTAGAATAGGAGAGTAAATTAGCAAGACATATAAAAATAGCCAGTAAGAGCTTTGCATTTGTATAACAGGAAAGAGAGTAGCTAAAGTAGATGATGGTCCCTTGGGGATTGAAGACTAGGAATTAATAATGGGAAATGAGGAAAAAATTTGATAGTAAACTTTGCTAGTGGTGTTTCTGGTCTCAATTCCAAATCATTTCTATGAATAGCATGGTTTTATGAATGGGAAATCTTGTTTGACGAGTTCTTTGGATGTAGCAAGCAGGATGGGCAATGAGGAATCAGTAGATGTGTATTTAGATTTGCAAAAGGCACTTGATAGGGTCCCACATTAAAGGTTATTACACAAGATGAGAGATCATGGTGTTGGAGGTGATATATTAGAATGGATAAAGCACTGGTTAACTAACAGGAAACAGAGTTGGGATAAATGAGCCATTTTCAGGTTGGCAAACTAACGAATGGAGCGCCACAGGGATCGGTGCTGGTGCCTCAGCTGTTTACAATCTATATTAATGACTTGGATGAAGGGATAGAGTGCATTGTAACCAAATTTGCTGCTGATACAAAAATAGGTGGAAAAGCAAGTTGTGAGGAAGACAGTCTACAAAACGATATAGATAATTTGAGCGGACAAAAATTTGGCAGATGGATTATAATGTGGGAAAATGTGAGGTTATTCACTTTGGTAGGAAGAATAAAAAAGCAGACTATTTTAAATGGAGGGGCACTGTGGAATGCTTTATTGCAGAGGGAACTGAGGTCCTTGCTCATAAATCACAAAATGTTAACATTTAGGTACACCAAGTAATTAGGAAGGCCAAAGAATGGAGGCCTTGCAACGAGGATGTAGTATAAAAGTAAGGGAAAAAAGCAAAAAACTGCGGATGCTGGAAATTCAAAATAAAAATACCTGGAAAAACTCAGCAGGTCTGACAGCATCTGCGGAGAGGAATACAGTTAACGTTTCAAGTCTGTATGACTCTTCAACAGAACTAAGGAAAAATAGAAGAGAGGTGAAATATAAGCTGGTTTAAAGGGGGGTGAGACAGGTAGAGCTGGATAGAGGGCCAGTGATAGGTGGAGATTGCCAAAAGATGTCATAGACAAAAGGACAAAGAGGTGTTGACAGTGATGATATTAGCTAAGAAATGTGCTAATAGTTGACATTAAGGGTAGAAAGCAGGACGAGTAAGGTACAGATAGCCCTAGTGGGGGTGGGGTGAGGGGAAGTAGAAGTACCAGACGTACGCCTGTGTTTCTACTATAGATGGAAGAGAGGAAATTAATTTGCAGTGTTCATACTGCATTTTAAATTTCAACTGACTCCTCTCTACTGAAGTTGGAACATAGGAACAGGTGTGCCCCATTCAGCCCCTCAAGCCTGTTCTGCCATTCGGTTGGATCAGTGTTGTCCAATACACTGGCCACTCACCACATGAGGTGAATCAAGATGCTGTTTATCTTCTATAGCCACACAGTACAGTGTTGCATTAAAGTTGCAGCGCTGAGTATGAGAATGGGTGTCACGTTATTTGTCATCTGTTCTTAATTGAGCTGCTGTTAGGAGTGACGTATTGATCAGGCTGCGACTGTTTATCAGAATATAGCTCAGTTGTGGCCACCTGCTCAATGAAGCATGAAAAATAGTTGCATTTAGCTGGGAGTTGAAAGCTTTCACAAAACGGTTGACTGCATTGCTGCCAATCAAGGTTGAAATGGGCAATTTTGGCAAGCTGGGGCAGTGCAGCAACATGCAAATGTGTTCAGCCTTCATCTTAATAGGTCTGTTGAATCAAGCGATTGAAAGGAGTGGAGCATTATTGGTATAAAAGGAGTGATTGCAGGAGATTGGCCATGAGCCAAAGGTCCATTAAATATCCAGGCACTGTGTTCAGAACTAGCAGGTATTAGAGCCAATATGTAGAGATTTGCCTCCCCAAGTCTCCTAATATATCAATTCTGATAAGATCGAGACAGTTTACTCTTGAAATTTCCTGTTTTTTTAATAAACTGGAGCACACTGTCATAAAATCAAATCAAAATACTGCGGGTGCTGGAAATCTGAAATAAAAAACAGAAAAAGCTGGAAAAACTCAGCAGGTCTGACAGCATCTGTGGAGAGAGAAACCGAGTTAACGTTTTGAGTGCGTATGGCTCTTCAGAGCTTGTCACAGTGTCAGTCAGTTAACAGATTGTCACCATCCTTTTGAGCGTATACAACAGGTTTGCTTTGCAGAACAGTTGGAATGTAAAACCCTTTTGAAGCTGTTCTGGCCACACCAGCGTGTGCACCGATCTTTATTGCTGGTGGTTAACCTCAGATCTATTTTCAAAAGACTGCATATTTGTTTTATTAATACAGGTACAGTGCCTCAAACCTAGCTATCTGTAAACTGGACTTTTAAGCCGCCATGCATGAATTTTAATTATTAGCTATGTAAAATAATGTACCACTTGTTTGGCTGGGTGCTGCAGTGGTGTGGCTATTGACTTTATGCGCCTGTCTTTTCCTGTGGTCTGAGCGACCCTTGACCCCCAGACGTGATCCACCTGAGCTGAAGTGCCTGACCTGAAAACCAGCAAGATCCAAAATCTGGCATGGCCTTGGTCCAGAGATCGCCAGTTTTGAGACAGTGCCCATATTGCATATATTTTGTAGTATGTGGTGGATATGTTGACTTGATCATCACAAGTTTGATAAGTATTGAAATCCTATTGGACAACACTGAAGTAGAGCGCCTGAACCTCAACTCCATTTATCTGACTTTGTTCTGTAATGTCTCAATAGCCTCATTTAATAAAAATCAAATGACCCCAGTCTAAAGTTTCAGTTGACCTAGCTGGGTCAATTGACAGAAACACTTCCTGACTCTACTATCCTTAGAGTCAGACCATGCAAGAGTGAAATCGGGAAGCATTTTTACACACACAGCTTATGCTCCAAAGTTTAAAAAAATGCTGGTTCCAAAATTAGATTTGATTCAAGTAGGAAATAGCTTGTTTTTCTTTCCATCGCCAGTAGTTGCTTATTGGTCTGACTGTCAAAGCTTGTCCCGGTCAAGGCACTGGGTAGTAATTTTTTTCCTAAAAGTTGTCGTGACCTGACCTGAATTTTTGGGGGTTTTTTCTATCTGAACTAGATAATGAGAAAAGAACCTTCCAATTGACTATCCTTCAGTGTGCCACAATTTCACTGGAGTGTAATATTTTTTCTTGGGAAGGAGGTGAATGATCTACCCAATGAAACTACATTATCTTAAGCACTAAGATAAAAGCAAAAAATTCCGGATGCTGGAAATCTTAAGCACCTGTTCTATCGCCATCTCAGCAATTGAAAAAACCTTGAGTGCATAATCTAGTCACCATCTCAGCAAATGCATGGTGAAATTGTCTTTTTTTATTTGTTTGAAGTGGTATGCAGTACTGATAAAACTGTTTTTAAATTGTGCTTATTGAAATCTTTCTTTCAAAGAGAAAGGACCTTCCAAGTGACTAATCTTAATAAACCCAGTAAGTTTACGCTGGGATGACCAGAGATCAATGCACTGGGAGCTAGCTTCCCCAGTTCCACACAATACACACAATATGAAAGTAGCCCAGAAGCAACTCACTAACGCCTGTAATGATTGTGGCAAGGAAATGGCATAAATCATCACACACCAGCCTTCTTAAAAAAGAGGGGGAGAGAGAGAAACCAGGAAATTGTGGCCCTATTAGTCTAACATCTGTTCTGGGGAAGTTATTGGAATCTATGATTAAGGCCAAAGTGATGAACCACTTTGAAAAAATTGAGCTGATTAGAGAACCAACATGGATTTGTAACAGGTAGGTCATGTCTAAAGAACCTAATTGGATTTTTTTGAGGCAGTAACTAAAGTAGTAGATGGAAATGTCTAGGAATGTAGTTCATATGGAGTTCCAGAAGGAATTCAGTAAGGTTCCACTTAAGAGACTGTTAGGTAAAATTAAAGCTCATGGAATTGAAGACAAGTGATTGAGCTGGTTAGGAAATTGGTTAGGCACTACATGACAGTATGGATAATGGTTATCTATTTGAATTCGAAGGAATTGACTTCATGTCCCACATGGATCTATGCTGGGGCCCCAGCTATGCAACATATTTATTCATGATTTGGATAGCAGTGGAAATCCATATATCCACATTAGCATAAAATTACAAAGACAATGATGGATTAAGTGTGGGCAAAACAGTGGCAAATGGATTTCAGTGCAGATAAATGTGAAAGCAAAAAACTGCGGATGCTGGAAATCCAAAACAAAAACAGAAACAGAAATACCTGGAAAAACTCAGCAGGTCTGGCAGCATCGGCGGAGGAGAGCACAGTTGACGTTTCGAGTCCTCATGACCCTTCAACAGAACTAAGTAAAAATAGGAAAGGGGTGAAATATAAGCTGGTTTAGTTGGGGTGGGGGGTTGTTGGGACAAGCAGCCAGTAGTAGGTGGAGATAATCAAAAGATGTCACAGACAAAGGAACAAAGAGGTGTTGAAGGTGGTGATATTATCTAAAGGAATGTGCTAATTAAGAGTAGAAGACAGGACAGATAAGGTACAGATCCACGTGGGGTAAGTCGGAGACAGAGACAGTCACTGAGAAAGGAAATGTGGCTGTGAAAGCGGGTTTTAGTAAACACCTTGTCAAACACCAGGAGAGAAATATCCACCTATTACTGGCTGCTTGTCCTGACAACCCCCTCCGCCCCCCCCCCCCCCCCCCCCCCACTCCTTAAACCAGCTTATGTTTCACCCCTTTCCTATTTTTACTTAGTTCTGTTGAAGGGTCATGAGGACTCGAAATGTCAACTGTACTCTCCTCCGCCAATGCTGCCAGACCTGCTGAGTTTTTCCAGGTATTTCTGTTTCTGTTTCTGTTTCAGGTAAGTGTAAGACCTTGAGGTTGTCTTAAGGTATAGGTAAGGATTTCAGTGGGATAGGAGTAGGAAGACTCCAATCTTTGGGAGATGGGAATTAGCGACCTTGGTGAAGTGTCTGTGGCTCAATCCGAGTGAGCAGCTGTGAATGGACATAAGATAGGCCCTTAACGCATAAAGACTCAGGTGGAAGACAACTTAGATTGCTTCAATCCAGCTGATACGAAATAGAGATGTTTCCAATTCATTCTGCACACTCACATTGAAAGCAGAATATTAATTCTGAAATGAAGGTGGAGGCAGAGGAATAGTATTAAGTTTCATAAATGCTCTAATGAAATGGAATGGAATCCATGTTTGCAGATGGTGTGGCTGAGTAAGAGGGCATCTATTTTGGATCAAAATGGGACAGCAAAATGATGCAGTTTCACTTTTTTATTTTTAAAGGTGAAAGCTAAGAACAGTGGCAGTCCAGAGAAATCTAAGGGTTCAGTGACATCACTTAAATGTGTCTGGTGCATCACTAAAGTAACCTGGTGCAAAAAATAATCAAAAGGTGAATGGAATGTTAGCCTTCACACCTGGAAGGTTGTAGGGAGGAGAGGAAGTTTTGCTATGGCTATAAAAAAGCCCTGGTTAGACAATTTGCTATACTTGTTCTGGGCAGCGTGCTTTAGAAACAATACATACTCTATCTTGGGAGGAGTGCAGCGCAGAGTGTTTATTTTAATTCCTTCTTGGGATGTGGGTGTCACCAGCTAGGGCAGCATTTATTGCCTATCCCTAATTGCCATAGAACACTACAGCACAGAAAACAGGCCATTCGGCCCTTCTAGTCTGCGCCAAAATATTATTCTGCTAGTCCCATTGACCTGCACCTAGTCCATAATCCTCCAGACCTCTCCCATCCATGTATCTATCTAATTTATTCTTAAAACTTAAGAGTGAGCCCGCATTTACCACGTCAGATGGTAGCTCGTTCCACACTCTCACCACACTCTGAGTGAAGAAGTTCCCCCTAATGTTCCCCCTAAACCTTTCCCCTTTCACCCTCGAGATGGTGAACTGCCTTCTTGAACCACTAAGTTCCAAGTGTTAAATCAAGGAGAGATGATTTAAAAAGTCAGCTTTTATTTCCTGGAATAAAGAAGGTTATGGGATGATTTGATTGAGGCTTTAGAATTTTGAATTGAATTGATAGGGAAGACGGAGAAACATTCCCTGCTGCCAAGGCAGCCTAGGACTGGGGAATGTAACCTTAAAGTCAGAGCAAGGCCATTCTGGAGAGTATGCGAAGGGTGGCTGAAATTTGTAAGTCTTCTCCCACAAAATGTAGCTCATCTGCTGAAACACACATTCATGCCTCCAGACTACCTATTCAAATTTAGACGTATTTCAAATCCACGAGTATGCCTTCTGCTGACTGAGTTATTATAAACCTTTTATAATCTATAATCCTGCAAAAGATATTGGCTAACATTATATTGTTGAGATTCTGGTTCAAACAAAGTTTACTTTTGCTGCAGAGCTTAATAAGTAGTTTTGCATCATCACTGGTTAGTTTCCATGCCAGTAGGCAGAGTGGCCTGAAAGTAAAGAAAAAAAAATCAATAAGTACACTCCTAGCTCACTTCCCACATAAACCTGGCCATCCAAAACTTTACTGCCTGTGTCTAAAAGTCTCTCAACTATTGTTTCCCCCATCATCCCTGTACTCACTGACCTATATTGGGTCTTGGTCAAGCAAGGCCTTGAATTTAAGATTTGCACCCTTATTTTCAACTTCCTCCATGGCCTTACCCCTCCCTTTCTCTGTAACCCCCTCCACCCCACAACCTTCCGAGATAGCTGCATTCTGCACTTTCATTCTGGCCTCGTGCCTTCGGCCCTAATCTCCCCCTACATCTCTCCACCTCCACTTTGCTTTCCTCCTCTAAGACACTCCTCAAAACTATCTCTGAAGCTATACTTAATATCTAACTTAAACCAATACCTAACTTAATATCTCCTTATTCACTGTAATTTAAATAGGTTAGCTCCATCATTAATTAGTCATAGCAGCTGATTATCCCATCCTGAGTTATAATAAACAGGCCATTACCGCTGGCGCTCTAGGCCCATATTTTGGCATCATATCTTGTTTTATAATGCTCCAATGAAGAGCCTTTGTATGTTTTATTACATTAAAGACACTATATATAATTTTGTTGTAGATGCTAGCTCAATTAATTATTTAAAATCTGAGATTGACATGTTTTGCTTGCTAAGTATATTAAGTGATATGGAGCCAAGACAGATGGATGGAAATGGGATACAGATCCAGTGATCTCATTAAAGGGCTGAATGGCTTATTTCTGCTTATATCAAGGCTGCGTTTGCCGCTAATGTGGCGCATGCGCAGTTGTACTGTTTTATTCTGTGACGCCATTGTGAGCAACAGAGATCAGGATCAAAATCAAAAAGTAGTTAAAGCCACTTTCCAAAATTTAATAAAAATGCATGCCGTTTAACAGCAATAAGTTATCAAAAAAAAACTTGACGCAAAGTTTAATGTGTGTCAGAAACTAGGCATGTGTACCTCCTTTCACCTTGATTTCCAACTCTGTTCAGTGCAACAGGTTTGGCATAGCAGTTATATACACAGCCCGCGTTATTTGAGGCTTTTTTACTTTTTGCTTACGTAATCGGGAAGGGCAAACAATTTCTCTGTTAATATTCCCCTCAATCACAGAAGTTTTTTAAAGATGGGTTTTGCCAGCACTGTCTCTCCATCCAATGACATCATTGCCCATCGGCGCATGCACAGAAAACCATCAGCGGGCATCTTGTGTTGGCAGGAGACAGTATTATATAAAGTGTTTTCTGTTCTTATTGATTTTTCTTCTATTTTCAGGTCACTGTCTACTGACTGGAAACTAGCTATCATGGTGCAAAACTAGTTATTAAGCTCTACAGCAAAAGTAAACTTTGAACCAGAATCTCACCAATATGTTAGCCAAATATACTTCATAATATAAAAGCAAAATACTGCGGATGCTGGAAATCTGAAACAAAAACAAAAATACCCGGAGAAACTCAGCAGGTCTGACAGCATCTGCGGAGAGGAATACAATTGACGTTTCGAGTCCGTATGACTCCTCATCGTACGGACTCGAAACGTCAACTGTGTTCCTCTCCGCAGATGCTGTCAGACCTGCTGAGTTTTTCCAGGTATTTTTGTTTATACTTCATAGTGTGTCAGATACGCTTCTGTAATTTGTGATGTTTTATATCCTTTGCGGGATTATAAATGATTTACAATAACTCAGTCAGCAGAAGACATACTCCTGGATTTGAAATGAGTCTGAATCTGGATTCAATCTATTAACTGGGCTTCATAAATCATCTAGTAAAGCACAATTAAGACATTGCATTGTGTAATATATTGTGCAATGAGGAAGTTCTTAGAATGCTGCTGTTTGGTGTATTTTGTGTCTAAGGTAAAACCCTTTTATGAGGTGACCAGAATATAGCTATAAATCTAAATGGCTCTTTTTGAAGGTAGCAATAAAGTGATGCATCTCACGGTGGAGCAGAACGTTGACTGTTTTCTAAAATGGGCTTTTTATTTAATTAGGAAGTTGTTGATGCTGTTTAAGGACCTTGATTGACACAGTTGGGTCCTTTGTTCTATAGTCTTTAGCTTTGTAAATTGTACTGAAAGGCTTGAAAATGGTTATTTAGCATTACATTGATGAAGTAGTCTAAATCACCCCATCACCAGATAAGGGACAACCACAAGATTACAGGGAAACAAAGGATTAATGTCATGGATGAAGCAGTTAATAGTGGGTGGGATCATTGATATGTGCCTAGAGAGCCAGAGTTAGAGGCCTGTTTATTATAACTTCGGATGGAACAATCAGAAGCTGTGACTAATTAATGATGGAGTTAATCTATTTAAATTACAGCGAATATAAAGTGTGTCATTTGTGAGAAGACTGGTAGAGCCAAGTCCCCAAAAGGCTCAACTATTTGCAGCACAAGTGGTTTGGACTAAATTTTTGATTGGTTTCCTTGGAGGCCGGACACACCATACATTTTGTTGGAATGTGTAATTTGATCCTGCCTGCTGTAGAATAAATCTATAATATGCAATGTGTAATTTGACCCAGTCATTAAAAAGCAGGCTGCAAGGATCAGACCAGGCACAATGCAAGCATACTGCTTTCATAGAATTGATGGTGTTCATGCCTACTAGGTTAGGAGCCTGCACAGCGCGCTCACTGTTGAATTCTGAGGAAGGGGTGAGGCCATGCAGGGATTTCAACACGATGAGAATTTTAAAATCAAGCTGTTGATTTCTGTAATTGCCACCAGCTCGAGAATTTTTAAAAACGTTGGCAGGGATCGTCCGGGAATTGAACCCGGGACCTCTCGCATTTTAATTCGATCAGATACCCTAAGCGAGAATCATACCTCTAGACCAACCATATGTCAGTGTAGGTCAACAAGCACAAAATGATACAAATGATTAGTGCAGCAGAGTTTTCAATTAGATCAATTTCACTGAGGGTGGACTTCCTCCACAGGGAACAGTTTCTCCCTATTTGTCCAGACCCCTCATGATTTTGAATACCTCGATCAAATTCCCCTCAACCTTCTCGAAGAACAGCCTCAGCTTCTCCAATCTATCCATGCAAGTCCCTCATTCCTGTAACCATTCTTGTAAAACTTTTCTGCATCCCCGCTTACATGTAGTACTCAGAATTTGACACAATATTCCAGTTGAGGCTGAACCAATGTTTATAAAGGTTCACCATACCTTTCTTTGTTTTGTACTCTGCCTCTATTTATAAAGCCCATTTTCAACCACTTGCTCAGCCTGGCCTGCCACCTTCAGCAATTTGCACGCGCACACATCCCCCAGCCCCTCTGCTTCTGCATTGTTTGCAACCTTTATTTTATATTACCTCTCCTCATTCTTCCTTCCAAAATGTATAATTTCCCACTTCTCTGCATTAAATTTCATCTGTCACAAGTTTGCCTGTCCCGCCAGGATAGCTATGGCCTCATAGTCTATCACCATCCACCTCGCAGATCACAATACTTCAAAGTTTCGTATCTGTAAATTTTGAAATTGTGCTCTGCACACTCAAGTAGAGGTTATTAATGTAGATCGAGAAAAGTAGTTGTCCTAATAGTGACCCTGAGGAACCCCATTATATACCTCTCTCCAGTCTAAAAACAACTCTTCACCACCACTGTTTCCTGTCACTCAGTCAACTTTGTATCCATGATGCCATTGTTCCTTCCATGCAT
Organism: Cetorhinus maximus; assembly: GCF_964194155.1. Lineage (NCBI taxonomy): Eukaryota > Metazoa > Chordata > Chondrichthyes > Lamniformes > Cetorhinidae > Cetorhinus > Cetorhinus maximus. Next base: position 88,704,609 of record NC_135885.1, read on the forward strand.
TCTAACTTTGCTGAAAAGCCTGTTGTGTGGCACTTTATCATATGGCTTTTGGAAATCCATCTACCCCACATCAACCACATTACACTCATCAACCTTTCTCTGTTACTTCATCAAAAAACTCAAGTTAGTTAAACACTACCCTGAACAAACCCATGCTCGCTTTGTTTAATTCATCCATGTTTGCCCAGGTGACATAATTTTGTCCTAGATTATGATTTTTAAAGCGTTCCTATTAGTGAGGATAAACTAACTGGCCTGTGGTTGCTATCATTGTATCCTTTTTTTTTGAACAAGGGTATAATATTTGCAATTCTCAATGTTCTGGTTCCACCCCTGTATCTAAGGTGGATTGGAAGTTTATGGCCAGCGTCTCTACAATTTCTACTTACTTTTCTGTCCGCTGCATCTGGTCCAATCCTGCTGACTTATCAGCTTTTAAGTATAGCCAGCCTTTCAAATATTGATTCTATCAATTTTCAACCCATCCAGTGTCTCAACTACCTCCTCTTTCACTGTGACTTGGGCAGCTGAATCTTGGTAAAGACAGATGTAAAATACTCTACCTCAGTAATGCCCTCTGCTTTCCTGCATAAATCTTGTTTTTGGCCCCTAATCAGCCTCACTCCTTTTTTATTCAATAGCCTACAGAAGACTTTTGGGTTCCCTTTTATGTTAGTTGCCAGTCTTTTCTCATATCCTTTCTTTGCGTCTCATATATTCCCTTTCTCACCTCCTCGCTGAATTTTCTATATTCAGCATGGTTCTCACCTGTATTATCAACCTGATATCTGTCCATATGGACCATTTTTCTGCTTTGTTTTACTTTCTATCTCATCCATCATCCTGAGCTCTGGTTTTGTTTTTCATACTTTATACCTCATAGAAATGTACTTCGACTATACCCGAACCATCTTCTCTTCCTCTTTATAGGCAGCCCATTGTTCCATTACAGTTTTCCCTGTTAGTCTTTGGTTCCAGTTTACCAGGGCCAGATCTGCTCTCACTTCATTGGAATTGGCCCATCCCAGTTAATTATTTTAGCTCTGGATTGTTCCTTGCCCTTTTTGTACTTTTCTCCATAGCTAACCTATACCTTATGATACTATGATCACTGTCCCTTAAATGTTCCTCTACTTGACACTTGATCGACTTGGCACATCACTCCCAGAGCCATGTCCAGCAATGGCTTCCTTGTTGACCTGGAAATTACTAATCCAGAAAATTCTCGAACATTCTTTAGGAACTCTTCTCCCCCTTTCGCCCTGTAGACTGTTTCAGCCCAGTCTGTGGTGGGGTAATTCAAGTCCTTTTTGTAAGGCCCCTTTGTATAACTACTGTGTAGTTCTTTCACCTCTGTAATTTCCTTGCAAATTTATTCCTCCATCTTTCCCATTAGTTTGTCACCTATAGCATACACCCAGTAGTACAAGGGTACCTCTATTGTTTCTTAGTTCCAACCAAATAGATTCTGTCATTACCTCCTCTAGGACATTCTCTGTCTAGCACTATAATATTCTCCTTAATACTACTACACCATCTCCTTTCTTTAAATCCTATCTTTCTTGAATACCTTGTATCTAGGCATATTTACTATCCCTTTTTTAGTCTGATCTGTTATCATCATGGTGTTGTATTCCCACTTGGCTTGAATTACGGAGAAATAACCTGGGCTGTGGGACTAAATTGGTCAGCTTTCAAAGATCAGGCACGGGTGTGACTGTATCTGAAGGCCTTTCTCTGGTGCTGTAAGATTGTGATTTCAGTGCGTTTGTAATCCTGTGTTGTAGCTTCACCAGGTTGCCACCTCATTTTCAGATGCATCTGACATGCTCTTCTATACTCCATTGAACCAGAATTGGTTGCCTGGCTTGATTGTAATGTTAGGGAGAAATATGCTGGGCCAGGAAGTTGCAGATTGTGGTGGAATACAATTCTGCTATTGCTGATCATCCACTAAGCCTCTTGGATGCCCAGATTTGAGCAGCTAGACCTGTTCTGAATCTATTCCATTTAGCACAGGGATAGTGTGTCTCAACAACATGGTGGGTGTTCTTAGTGCAATTATCCAGGTGGCTGGTCAGAGCATAGAATAGAATGATATAACACAGCAAGATAGCTTTTGATCCATTGTGACAGCTCTTTGCAAGGATTGTTCAGATTAGACCAATGCCCCTGCTCATCCCCATAGCCCAGCAAATGTTTCCCCTTCAAGGCCTGAAATTTTCCCGCGTCGGGTGGGCTTGGTGGAGGGGGGGAGGAGATGCGATCGGTCGGTTGCAGAGCCAACCGTCGCCCTTTGCTCCACACCGCCATTTTACATGGATGGGTCGATTAAGGCCCACCCAGCGTAATAGGCAAGTGGTAGCACTGTGTGGGCAGGGGGAGGAGGGAGAGTCGGGTCCAGCACTCTTTCACGTGCACGCGCGCAAAGGAGATTGAAGCACTCTCTGAGGCACAGAGCTGCCTTAGGGAGATTGAAGCACTTTTCAAAAGATAAATGCAAAAAAAATTTAATGAAACGTCCCCTCATGTGACTGTCCACATGAGATGGGACATGCTTTATTTTTCAAAAAAAAGTTTTTATTCAATTTGTAAAGGCTTTAGGAAATGTCATCCTGCTCAAGGATGAGGTTTCCTAAAAAATGTAAAGGCCGCTTGGCCTTTTCGCCTGCCCACCAACCATTAGGGCAGCGTAAATTGGAAATTAATTAGTTTTTTAATGACCTTAATAGGCCTTTTAATTATCGGCAGGCACACAGCCGACTCCGGTGCGCACCCGCTGAACAAAACAGTGCGATGACGTCGGGATGCGTACCTGATGTCATCGCGTGTCATTTTACGTGCCGGCGTGTCAGGTCCGTCCCCGCACACCGACTGTAAAATCCTGGCCCACGTGTTTTATCCATTTCCCTTTTCGAAATATTTTTTGAATTTGCTTGCACCGCCCTTTCTGGCAGTGCATTCCAAATCATCATAACTTGCTGTGTAACTCTACTACATTAAAACTTGTGTCCTCTCATTACTGACCCTTGTCTTTAGTCTATCAAAACCATTCATGATTTTGAGCACCTGTTAATTCTTAATTTCCTCTACTCAAAGGAGAATGACCCCAGTTTCTCTAATCTGTCCACCTAACTGAAGTCTGTTCCTGGTACCATTCTAGTTGATTTCCTCCACCTCTCTCGGGTCCTTGACATCTGTGCCCAGAATTGGCCACAGTACTCCAGCTGGGCCATCACCAATGCTTTATAAGGGTTCAGCGTAACTTCCTTGCTTTTGTACTCTCTGCCTCTATATATTTATAAAGCTAAGAATCCTTTTTTTAAACATCTTCTCTGTTGCCCTGTCACTGTCAAAGAATTGAGCATGAATACCTCAGGTGTCTCCTGTCTGCACCCTAAATTGTATCATTTAATTTGTATTGCTTCTCATTCTTCCTACCAAAGCTATTGATGTCAGGCATTCTGCGTCAAATTTCACCTGCCATGTCTACCCATTACACCGGTCTCTCTGGCCTCCCTGAAGCCAGTTGCTATCTTCCTCTGTTTACTACATTTCACAGTGTTGTCACTCACTAACTTTAAAATGATGCCTTTTATACTCATATCCAGGCCATTAATATATGTCAGAGAGTAGTGGTCCCAACACCAACCCTTCCGTAACACCACTTGTCTGAAAATTGATTTCACCACCAATCTCTGCTTTATGCCCTTTAGCCAGTTTTGTATTCATGCAACCCTTTAATCACCATGAGCTAGCAAGTCTATTATGTGGTATTTATCAAATGCCCTTTGAAAGTCGATACACACATCAGCCGCATTACCCTCATCAACCCTCTTTGTTACTTCATCAAAGAACTCTATTAAGTTAATCAGACCCAATTTGCCTTTCTCTCGTGCACATGGAGAGCCATGTAAAAGTTGAAATTTTTTGAACCAATTTTTAGGGAAAATTTACGGGGTGATTTTTGCACAAATAATATTTTTCAGGGGTTGATATACATGCATAATTTGGGCGCTCTCAGCATGAAGCAAAGACCAAAACAAAACCTTGGGTGAAATCCAAAAAAAATCCCCGCTCCGTCAACTTAAAAAGTAGGCAGTCGTAAGCTTTCTATCTGCTGTTGGCAGTCATTATTTTCCTGGTCTGTTGTACAGTAAGATTCCATCAGCACTTTAATTATTTAATGGAATCAAGTAAAAACCAACAAAGTCCAGTAAAAATGACAAAAAACTCCAGCAATTCAAAAATATTGGCAAGCCGTATCTCCACACTCACTCTTCGGTATCAATGCTCGGCTTCCAAATTTCAGCTTTGGATTGTGTTGTCTGTGACCCATGTTTTTGAGTTGATGGTCACAAATATGATTCTACCTTCAGGCTAAGAAGATAACCAGCATTCCGAATTCTCAAAGGAGAAAATGTTTCAAGAATAAATTGTTATAAAGACTTTATTTTTCCTCCCTCTCCATCATACGGTGAGTTGCGCCTGGGCCATTGCCACGAGGCTTGCTGCCCTTGAAAAATAACACGATGAATTGATATTAATTATCTTGATATTTATTTACAAAGACAATAGCCCGTCCTTTTCCAAAATAAAAATGCTAGAAATGCTCAGGTCAGGCAGCATTTGTGGAGAAAGATAAACAGAATTTAATGTTTCTGTTTGATGACCTTTTGTCAAAACTGGAAGAAATTAGAGATGTAAGTTTTAAGTGAGTACAGAGACAGGAATGGCAGGGAGGAGAGAAAAGGGAAGTTCTGTGATTGGGTGAAAGGCAAGGGAAATTAAATGACAAAAGGAGATAGTAAATGGACAAGTAAAGAATCAAAAGGCTGGCAGCATCTGCGGAGAGGAACACAGTTAATGTTTCGAGTCCGTATGACTCTTCAACAGAACTAAGGAAAAATGGAAAAGAGGTGAAATATAAGCTGGTTTAAGGGGGGTGGGACAGGTAGAGCTGGATAGAGGGCCAGTGATAGGTGGAGATAGCCAAAAGATGTAATAGACGAAAGGACAAAAAGGTGTTGAAGGTGGTGGTATTATCTAAGGAATGTGCTAATAAGTGACATTAAGGGTAGAAAGCAGGACGAGCAAGGTACAGATAGCCCTAGTGGGGGTGGGGTGGGGGGAAGGGATAAAAATAGGCTAAAAGGTAGATGTAAAACAATGGATGGAAATACTTTTAAAAATAATGGAAATAGGTGGGATAAGAAAAATCTATATAAATTATTGGGGAATTTTTTTTCCCCCCAATAATTTGTATAGATTTTTCTTTTCCCACCTATTTCCATTATTTTTAAATGTATTTCCATCCATTGTTTTATCTCTACCTTTTAGCCTATTTCGATCCCTTCCCCCCACCCCACCCCCACTAGGGCTATCTGTACCTTGCTCGTCCTGCTTTCTACCCTTAATGTCACTTATTAGCACATTCCTTAGATAATACCACCACCTTCAACACCTCTTTGTCCTTTTGTCTATTATATCTTTTGGCTATCTCCACCTATCACTGGCCCTCTATCCAGCTCTACCTGTCCCACCCCCCCTTAAACCAGCTTATATTTCACCTCTTTTCTATTTTTCCTTAGTTCTGTTGAAGAGTCATACGGGCTCGAAACATTAACTGTGTTCTTCTCCGCAGATGCTGCCAGACCTGAGTTTTTCCAGGTATTTTTATTTTTGTTTTGGATTTCCAGCATCCGCAGTTTTTTGCTTTTAAAGAAACACAAGATTTGCCTGGTGGAGGTGTAAATAGGAAAAGCAGGATCATTGACAGCAGTTGCCCATATTTTAAAAAGTGGGAAGAATGGTTATGACCTGAAATTTTTGAACTAGTCTGGAAGGCTGTGGAGTGCCAAATTGAAAGAAAAGGTGGTGATCTTAAGCTTACATTGAGTTTCATTGGAGCAATGTTGGAGACTGAGATCAGGGTGGGTGTGGGACAGAGAATTAAAATGCCTGGCAACCATAAACGTGGTCATGCTTGTAGACTGGATATGTTTTGCAAAGTGGTCACCCAACCTCCGATTGGTTGTCTGTGTAGAGGAGATAGTATTATGAGCAGTGAATACAGTTTTCTGAATTGAAAGTAGTACGAGTTTCACCTGGAAGAAATGTTTAGAGTCTTGGGCATTGGGAAATGAAGAGGTAAAAGCACAGGTGTTGCATCTCCTGCTCTTGCATGTAAGATGCTGTGGAAATGGGAAGATGTGTTGGAGAGGATTGCGGAGTAGAGCCTGGTGTTATCGAGGAAATGATCCTTTAGGAATGCTGAAAGTGGGGAGGGGTAGTTTTTTGGTGGTGGGAATGGTGGAAGATAACCTGTTGAATATGGAGACTGGTGGTTTGGAAGGTGAGGGCAAGGGAAACCCAAATGGGATTTGAGAGGGGGGAAGGGGTGAGAGTAGAAGTGTGGGAAATGGAATGGATGATATGAAGGGCCTTGTTGATCATGGGATGTCTGTGTGGTGGGGGGCACCCTCGGTTGAGGAAAAAGGAAGATATGGAAGGTGACATTGTCAGAATGGATGTAGCAGAGAAACTGGGACAATAGAGCAGTCTTCACAGGACCTAAGGTGGAAGGAAGAGTAGTCAGGGTTGCTGTGAGAGTCAGTGGATATGTAGTAAATATTGTTGTTAGACTATCCCCACAAATGAAGACAAAAGAAATTGAGGAAGGGAAGGGGAGTCAGACATGGACCGAGGAAAGGTGGAGAAGTGGTGGAAATTGGAAGATTTTTCAGTTCGGGCAAAAGCAGGGAACAGCACCAATTGAGTCGTTTGTGTACTGGAAAAGTAGTAAAGGAGGGGATGCAAGTAGAACGAGAATAAAGAATATGCCACTTTTTCATGGGATATCTAGGTGGGAACCTATGCAGGGTCTCATAGCAATACCATTTATTTGGAGGAAGAGAGAGGAATTAAGGGAGACATTCACTTGGTAGCTTAGAACTTGAATATTGTTGAAAAGAGAGATATGTTGCTGAAGCTTTTCATCTTGCACTCATCAGGACAAACAACAAATCTAAGATCAGTCGAGCTTACAAATGTATCTCATTTGCGCTCGCTAAAAACATATACATTCGTATGTAGGGACCCATTCTCTGCAAACAAAAGGAATATGTTCAAGCCAATGCCTTTTGAATTGCCTGCGAGCTTGTGGAGCCCGTAGTTCACCATTGCTTTCTCCATGGCAATGCCTCTGCCAGTCAGTCGACTTGCCAACCAATCAGCACTCTCCTCCTGTAGTATAAATTGTTGTATTTGAAATTCTTGCATTTGTCCTGACAAGTGCAAGACAAAAAGCTTCAGCAACATGTCTCTGTTTTCTGCAATAATCATAGAATAATTTCTACAACATGAGAACATCTTCAACAGTGGAGTATGATGGTGGATGGGGTCTGGTTGGGCATCCATTCTTGGAAGAAAAATTGAACCACATTGTCCAAGCACAGGATAGAGGTGCTGTTTCCCAACAATAGATGTTAGGCAGACTGGCCTTTCAATTACCGCTTTTGTCCCTTTCCTCTTTTTTATTAGAACAGTGCAAAATTAATTCCACTAGTTCATTCCACTTGCAACTGGGAATCGCAAATATCCCATGTGAAGGTGCAGAAGACCCATGGATCAGAGTTTGCTCCTCCCCAAGCAAAGTTACTACAGCGCAGCCTTGCCAATGGCATGTACCTGCTAATGTGGAGGGTCGCCTAGAAAAGCAAGATTAGTATAGCCATGATATACAGGCTGCCCTGTCAGATTCCTCCGAATCAGTAGTTGAGTGATGCAACATTAAAATGTTGGAAATGCTCAGCAAGTCGGGCAGCATGATCAATGACCTTTCATCAGAATGTGAAATGTTAATTCTGTTTCTCTTTCCATAAATCTTGCCTGATTCGAAGTGTGTTTCCAGCATTTCTTATGATTCTTACAGCATCTGTATATTTTTTGCTTCAAAAGTGTGTTAGTAGGAACCGGTAATAGTGCTATTGGGCAACACACCTGCACGACTGAGCTGTTCGCCAGTGCTAAGTTCAAGTTGACCTGCAGGCCCCTCCAAGCAATGTGACTCCTTGAATGGGGTCGATGCAAGACCATACGGAATGCTGCTGTTGTTTCTCTGAGGCTGAATTTTCACAGCATTAACTATTTCACATAATTAGAGCTGCAATGTTAGTTTTGAGGTGTATTTCATTCACCTGGAGATGGGAGTGACATCGTTGTTAGTGACATCATTAGCAGAGCTGTAGATCTTGTGTTCACTGAGGATGACATCATCGAGTGGCCTGGCTCATGCACTAGGTGATATCGGGTTAACTGGCGATACCCAGTGTCACTAATCACTAGGGAAATATTCTGGGTAGGAGCTGCAGGGCATTGGGTATTGTGTGTGGATGATATATTGTTAACTGGTTTATTGGGTAGAAAATGTGAGGGTCAGGGAGGGGGGCAGGGAACACCTTTTTCATTATAAAGTGAATAGTGACGTGTTTTAAGTCCAACGATGTCACTTAGCACACACGCCAGACTTTGAGAAATCAGTTCTCTGCCATTCACAGTCAAGATGATGATCCAGATGTGGAGAGACAGGGTGGGGGTGAAGGAGAAGAAGAACATCCTTCAACTTTAAAAAATGGTGATGGGGGAGGAGTAATGTAATCCAGATGATAAAGCGTGTGGGAAAAACATGATCCATCTCCCCATCTTCTTTATTATCTCCATCTCAAACCACCCTCCACCACCTGCCCTTTAAACTTCAATCATGATCTGTTCTTCTCCCTCTCATTCTCCCTCCACTCCTCCTGTCCCTCTAGCCTCCCCCTTCCACCCTTCCCGCCCCTCCGACCTCCCTCTTCCACCCTTCCTACCGTTCCCAGCCCCCACCACCCTGGCTTTGTGTCTCTGCTCCACTGTTGGTGGTGACTTGTCTTTTTGAATATCTGTGATTGTTTTTAAGGCGCTCTCCATTTTAGAAAATCATGCTGCTCTGGAACTGGTTCTATTTCCCATCCCAAAAAAAAGTCTCCTTACTCCATCTCATGATTCACCTCTTACTGCTGCTCGATTAAATGTAAAAAGTTTACCAATTGCACATCTATGATGGCTTTCAATTTCACAGCAGCCAATGGGGAAAATTCCCACAGTTTGTTTGCAAGTGTGCTTGTTGATGAGGCAGTATATGAATGCACATTAAAAAAAAACATTCTCTGTGCTGTACCTTCTTTCTTGAAGGTATTGACCCCTTGCTAAGCTACAGGGAGTGAGTCAGCATTGTTCATGTACGGGTAGTGCCAGCCTATTTGATTACAGTTGAGCCTGATCCTTTTCTTACACACTATCTGTACTCTAAATCATTGCATAACTTGAACCTTTCTAATCAGCTACTCATTGATGGTTTGATAAATTTAATCGATCATAATTTGTATGACTGGTACTTTTCTTGTTCAAGGTGGGACAAATTGAGGTATAGGCTCAGTGGTGGCACTTTCACCTGAGTCAGAAGGTTGTGGGTTCAAGCCCCACTCCAGAGACTTGAGTACAAAATCTAGGCTGACATTTCAGTGCAGTGCTGAGGCAGTGTTGCATTGTCGGAGGAAACGTTAGATGAAATGTTAAAATGAAGCCCTGTCTGCCCCCTCGGATGAATGTACAATATCCATGGCACTATTTCAAAGAGGAACAGGCCTAGCCAATATTTTATCCCTTAACCAACATCACAGAAACAGATTGCCTGGCCATTTATTTCATTGCTGTTTGTGGGACCTTTCTGTGCGCCAGTTTGTTGTGTTTCCTACATTACAGTGACTATATAATTGGCTGTAAAGCACTTTGGGAAGGTCATAAAAAGAGCTATATAAATGCAAGTTTGTTTGATGTTTGTTATTCTCATCTGGATTATTAGGTGTGGAAACCTTTTGTTCCTAAGCCAATATTTTCAATGCATTGTGCATGCTGGATATGTTATCATATACAGTGTATAAAGCATTCAGCTCTTTGCTCTTCACTTGGCTAAGGCTGCTTTGTCTAGTACATTCCCTCGGCAAGAAGAAGTTGTTTAAAGACTATGTGTGGGAATCTGTCCTTAAAAGAGCTGTAAATGAAGAGGCATGAATTGAAGCTGACTTTTTTAAAAAAATAGTTAGCTACAGGGGCTTTTTTCACATTTCATCTCTCTGTAACAATTTGATTTCTGAGATGATGGTGAATAACTGGATAGTACTGCTTATGTTTTCATTAGAAGTGTTGGAGTGCCAAGAAAATAGCATGGAATTTTATTTTAAAATTGCTAAATTTTCTGAGCAAAAGAATTGTTGGTATGGAAAATAGAGATACTTAGTCCTGCAGCATTCTGTGGTTGAAGAGAGAGGCTTGTTGGTATAGCAAGAGCTTTTAATGTGCATCTGGAAGCAAACCTGGGAGCACTTGCTAACACTAGACGCTCAAAACCAATTGTGATATTACAAAAGGTTAAACTAGGAATGCTACTTTAAGATCTCTGGAGCTCATTTGCACCAGTTTTTACAAAAGATTCCAGTCAACTACTTTTGCATATGCGCGATTACTTAGATGATCACTATTTATCAGTCACAGCAAAAACACACAAAGCAAATAGCTCAGGGTGTAATCTGAATAACAGTCTAAACTCTTCGTGTGGTCCCTTGGTAGAGGGAAGCAGAAGGTCAGTGGTAACGCTTTGATGCTTGGATTTTTTTTGACCCGACTATACTGATTTCTAAATCGCAAACAACATGCTTCATAAGTTGTCAGGCTACAGGAAAGTAAGAAATAGCAGCCTTGAAGTGTTGGCTCAATTACGTTTTCTAAACCAATCATGAATCAAACGACTATTTCAAAATTACTGCAAAATGCCTTAAATGATCGGTGAATTTGATAAATGTAATTTTTAAATTGCAAATGTACATTTTAGTATTGAGTAGGATCCTAGAAAGGGTCCTAAAGAGTCAATGCAGTCTCTTAGAATGAGAGGCTTTGGCTGCTCACCGCCATGATGTTTTTGCGGATTCTGCTGCTTAATGGTCAATAGATTATTCTTGGGTCTAATTTGGAAGTATGAAGGGGAGTTTTGAATCCTAATAATACAAGATTATGATACCTAGAGTAGAAAACAGGAGCTGGATTAAGATTAATTTACCCCGTGTTTAATGTGAAAAACGGGATATAAGAGCCTATCTAAAATTGCTGAAAGTTTGTGAAAGTACAATGTCAGGGAAAATAAGACATACATACCAGGTTCAGGTCCATGTCAGTTATCCAACTTCAGTGCGGTTTAGTTTTTCTTATTTGAAAAAATAGCTGCTCAGGTGATTGATATAGCCAGTCTATCTCTGTTCTGTTGCTATTTAGCTGAATAGAAACTGGCATTTTTCTTGGTCATAGACACTAACAGCAGTACCTGACTCCAATAGCAGTACCTGACTTTATTTAAATCAGCAAAAATAAGAATATTTTCTTAGGGAGAAAAATACTTGGTGACTTTCTTGCATATCAATTCAGGAAGTAAGTAGTTAGCTATTTGGTTTACATTTTATCAGGCTGTTTTAAAACCAGACACCCAACAGATTTTTTTCTTAAAATCTAAGGCATACTAAAGACTAAAGTACAAAACTGTATAAACTATTGCATTGCACTTTTTTTCCATTGGGTTTTTAAAGATACTGCTAGGTAATATTTAGTAGTACTTAATCCAGTGTTTCACACATGCTGGAAAACCTCTAATTTACTCCTTTTTGTGCTTCCTGTTTTAAATTTGAAAGCACTTGGTTTGGAATTAGTTTCCTATATAGTGCTTCTGTTGTCAGTGTGTCCAAGTTTTATTGTAATACATGTCTGAATAATTCATAAATGCAGTATAGTAGAATCTTGACATTTGAGAGATGTCCACAGCTCTTAAAAATCAATATTTACACAACATTGAAATGATTTGGTACCAAATTTTAATAAGATGAAGATATAAAAGACTCACTGTGGCATGCAGCCCATAATCAACTCACTGACTATATATCCAGTATTATCTGGGCCCAGGACACTCCCAAAGCCTTAATTTGGTTGTTGTGGCAGTGAGTTGATTTGCCCAATCAAGATGGCAATTGAAATATTGAAACCCAGATATTCTAGGACATTCAGGGGTGTTTAAATTACTGAGTTGCTCGAGTACAGTCCAAGTTTTTTTTAATAAAAAGTTTTTCTGCATTTCTGGGAAATACTTGCATTTAGTTTAAATTGTGAACTACTGGCATGTAAGATTCTCCAGGTTTGCTAGTAACATATAACTCAAATCCCAGATATAACCTAGAATATCCTGTTTTTGTAAGATCTGAATGTTTGAATAATATGGTCTCTTATTTTTGACAACAGCAATGGACCAACAAAGACTGACTCAAAGTGCTCCTGTCAAGCCACCTCCATCCATAGGTCCTCATAGTCCTCATAGTCCACAAGGAGGGGCAATATCAGGCTCCAACACACAGCAACAGATGAGGCTCCAGCAACTCCAGTTTGAGAAAGAAAGACTTCGACTGAAACATCAAGAGCTCCTACGACAGGTGAGTGCCTGAATTGACACTGGAGTAAACAAAAACCATTTTGCTGTAGTCATTGACTTTAAGAAACCAAAATGATCTCGCACTTAGAGTAGATTGGCATCACCAACAATTGTTATTGCAATGTATTTCCTGCTCAGCACATTGAGTCAGATAGGACCATAGGAGCAAGAGCCCCCTCAAGCCCCTTCTACTGTTGAATGAGATCAGTGTGACCTATCTTTATATGCCTGCTTTTGCCCCATATCCCGTAATGTCCTTGGTTTACAGAAATTGTCAATCTCTGATTTAAAATTAACAATTGACCCAATGACGCTGTCATTTGTGGCAGAGCATTCCAAACTTTTGCTACCCTTTTACATATGAAATGTTCCTAACTTCACTCCTAAAGGCCCTGGCCTCTTTTTTTAGGCTTGGTCCCTTAATCCTAGATTCCCCAACCAGTAGAAATAGTTTCTCTATCTATCCTACCTGTTTCCCCTTAATATCTTAAATCAGCCTTGATCTTCTAAGTTCCAGGGAATGCAACCATCATAATTTAGCCCTTGGGACCTAGGCATCATTCCAGTAAGACTATGCTTCATTCCCTCCAAGACTAACAAATGCCCCTTAGGATTTGATGTCCAGAACTGAACATGTGCTCCAATTCTGATGAATGGTCATCACGAAATCATTAATTCTGTATTTTCTCACTACAGATGTTGCCAGAGCTGCTAAGCATTTGCAGCATTTTCAGTTTTAATTGCAGTGCTCAAGGTGTGATCTAACCAGGGCTTTGAATAGCTGAAGATGATTTCTAGAAATCCTCTTGTGTTTTAGTCCTTTAGATATAAAGACCAACATCCCATTAACCTTTTTTGATTATTTTCCATACCTGTCCATGGCCTTTTAATCTATGTAAATGAAACCTCAGTCCCTTTGGGTCTCCACTGTTCTAGCTTTTCACTATTAGAAATTACTCTGGTCTAATCCTTTTTAGGCCCAAAGTGAATGACCTCACACATGCTTGCATTCGATAAAACTGTGGCAAATGGACTTAATTAACTTAATCTTAGAATTTAAATGTTGGCAGAATACAGATATTAGTGTGTCGTGCAATGCAACTAAAGCAGAAGAGATTGCATTAATCTATTAATGTCTTTATAATGTTATGTTCCCATCTCCACTGCTATCAATGCCATCAGCAAACTTGGATATATGGCTCTCTCTCCATCATCTGAATAATTAAAAATAGTGATTTGTTAAGGCCCTAACGCAAGTCCCTATGGGCTGCCTCTAGTCACATCCTGCCAATTAGAGTACATGTGCATTATCCTTACTCTGACAATCTGTTAACCAATAATTTGCCCTCAATTTACATGAACTGCAACTTTAGCTAACAGTTTCCTAAGTGTAGCTTTATCAAATGTTTTCTGAAGTCCATAGAAATAATATCCCTTATACACTACTCTAGTCACCTCTTCAGGGAAAAAAAATCCAGTTCATCAGTGTATGTCCTGACCTTTACAATTCTATGATGCTCTCTCTGATCAGCTCACTTTTTTTTTGAGGTGATCAGCTAGCCTGTCCTTTGATTATAGACTGTAGTAATTTCCCAACAGCAGATGTTAGGCTAACTGGTCCATAATTCCAGGGTTTCTCTCTCACCTTTCTTAAAAAGCAGAGCAGGATGTAATTTTCCAGCCTAAAGACATGATTGAGAGAACTTTTAAAGATCATAGTTGGGGTGTCTGCAATGTTCTCATTTACTTCCTTTAGAATCGTGGGAATGGAAACCATTTAGTCCTCGGGATTTGTCAATCTTTATAACAATGAAAAAGATAGTGGAACTAATTTGTTAATGTTAGTAGTCCCCCATCCTTGATGCAATTGTAATTTCCTTGGGATACCGGGAATGCCATCCTTTTTACCATAAACAGTGGCACAAAGTAATTGTTCGACAGGTCTGTTGTTTCCTTACTTTCAGTGATAGTACCAGTATCAGTTTTTAAGGGACTCATAGTAACCGCAGACTTTTTTTCCTAATATAATTTTTAAATCCTTTTTGTGGTGATTTTGATATCCCTTGCAAGTTTCTTTTTGTACTCCTTTTTGTAACTGTTACCATCTGTTTTGTCACCCTTTGCTGTTCTTTAGATCTGTGCTTTTTTTCCCCCCATTATTGTATGCTTTTAAAAAATTTCTATGTGATCTCTTGCCTCTTTAGTCATCCATGGCTGCTTTTTTGGCAAGTACAGCTCTTGCCCTTTAAGGGTATAAATTAGTTCTGTATCATATTCCTTTTTGAACACGCATCATATGTTGTTTTACCCATTTAACAAATTTGCCCAGTTTACCGTGGACAATCGGTTTCATCCTGTTGAAATAGGCTGGCAGATTATCATTGCTGGATTCTAATGACGTAGTAATTTTATTACTGGATTGATTGGAATTTGAACTCTTAACCCCTGGGTTGGTAATCCAGTACCAAACTGCTATGCTGTGAGACCTATTGGAAACTCCATATGTACTTGAGTGCGTGAGCAGTGAGGAAGTTGGCAATCCATTGGACAAGAATCTCATGTAGGTTTAACTTGATATCAACTATCTAGCATCAACTGTACGATCAACCCTCTCAAATGCCTTTGAAAAATCTGTTGTAATAATGGTTGAGGTTGTTTCCAGTTTATTGGCATTTTTATCAAGGAAGTTCACGACATCAGCCAAATAGTGGATTGTTGATTTTCCAGCCTGGCTACCAAACAGTGAAGTTGGGAAACAAAAACAGAATTACCTGGAAAAACTCAGCAGGTCTGGCAGCATCGGCGGAGAAGAAATCAGTTAACGTTTCGAGCCTTCATGGCCCTTCGGCAGAACTGAAGCATAGTTAGAAGAAGGGAGAAATATAAACTGGTTTAAGGTGGCTGGGGTGGGGGGAGAGACATTGAGGGTGTGGTGATTGTGGAGATGAGCAGATAATCAAAAGATGTCACAGACAAAAGGGTCAAAGAGGTGTTGAAGGTGGTGATATTTGTCTAAGAAAAGTGCTAATTAAGAATGGAAGACAGGATATTCAAAGTACAGCTCTAGTGGGGGTGGGGTGGAAAGACTAACAAGGTTTTAGTTTTAGATTTAAAAATAATGGAAATAGGTGGGGAAAGAATAATCTATATAAATTATTGAAAAATAACGGGTGGGGGGGGGTGGAGAAACGGGGTGGGGATGGGGGGAGGGGGAGTTTAAGATCTAAAGTTGTTGAATTCAATATTCAGCCCGGAAGGCTGTAAAGTGCCTAGTCGGAAGATGAGTTGGGTATTGATGCTCAATAGTAACCACTTAGTTAGAAACTGCTCTGCAACCCTAAAGCTGGGGCGTGGTTTGTCCAGTGTTGCTGGTGGTTTGTTGCTTCTCTCGGTAACCTTGCATACATCTCGTCTGAACTGGGTGACTTTTCCATTTTGAACTATCTTTCTCGAGTGCAACAAGGTGCAAAGCACTCATTTAATACCTCAGCCATGCATTCTGCTTCCACAGTAAGATCTACATTTTGGTCACTAATCAGCATTTCTTAGACTACCATTTTGCTGTGTATTTCTAAGAGACTTTTGGTTTATTTTTGTTAACTGCTGATCTATTATCATACGCCCTCTTTGTCTCTCTTGGTCCTTTTTTTTTTAGCTATCTTCTGCTTTCTGTATTCAGCTTGGTTCTCTACCATGTTACAAACTTTACATTTGTCATCACCCTTTTATTTCTGTCTCATTTTAAATTCCATCTTTTTAATCATCCGGGAAGCTTTAACTTCGTATGCCTTACCTTGGCACCCCCCCTCTTGGAATATGTGTACTCTGTACACAATTCATCGCCTCTTTGAAGGCTTCACGTTGTTCTACGGCTGTTTGGCAGACCAGTTTCTGATTCGAATCCACCTTGGCCCTTTTCAACTTGAAATTAGTCCTCCTCCAGTTAAGTGTTTTTTATGCTTGAGTGTTGCTGCCCTTTTTTCTAAACCTGGTGATATTGTGATCACTGTTTCCAAAATGTTCTTTCACAAAAACCTACAACAGATGACCCATTTTTTTTAATAATAAAAGCAAAATACTACAGATGCTGGAAATCAGAAACAAAAACAAAAATAGCTGGAAAAGCTCAAAAGGTCTGACAGCATCTGTGGAGAGGAAGACAGAGTTAACGTTTTGAGTCTGTATGACTCTTCGTCAGAACACTGATGGTAGTGTTAGCTTGAACCCCACACTAGCATCAAACTCTCAAGAATGGACCTCCTCTTATTGATTCCACAGTGTTCATTTTACAAAAGAAAAGTCCTATCTGAACAACATTACAAAGCTGAGTTTGCCCCACTTCCTACCCAAGTTTTTCTCTTGCCTTTTACATTCTCCACTGGTTTCTGAGTTTGAGATTGAAATGTTGCTACTCAGCTCATTTTTGCATTGGCTTAACTGACAAAATAGTCAAACTGCTGCAAAAACATATGACCGATCAGAAAATCAGTAATCGTCCATTTTTTGTAAACTGTTATCTATTGCACCCTTAAATCAGTTGACATTTATGGCATCAAATGAACAACCTTAAACTGCCCCCAGTATCCAACATTTAAAATACAGTAAATTAAAATAAATTCAAACAAAATATAGGAAGGAAATCACTCCTGGAGCTGTATTCCTCCCTCTTCTGGCCCTTAACTTTCCAGTAGCTGCTAGTAACTCGAGATATGATTTGTATTCCTGGTGAAATCACTTTTATGACTGAAAATCCCATCCTCCTCCTTAATCTTCAGCATAATCAACAGTGGATTCCAGTATCCTCCGTTATTTTCTCAATGTAGAATGAATGCTACTATATGCACTTAAGACAGAGTGGGGTATTCGGACATCAGTGTGAATACAGTGAAGGTATGAATTCATCTATACAACAGCCTGTAAAATTTGCTTTTTGCTGGACCTTGATTTTGCTTACTATTAAGCAAGCGTGGCTTCCCAGTGGTTCACTGGATGAAGAGTTTATATGGATTAAGTGATGAGCATTAATGACTAGAAATTGTCTGTGCTGAATTACCTGATATTACTGCATTGGCCACAGCTGAACCCAGCCCAGTCTCTTTGACTCTCAGGCTGCTGACCTGAAGGAAACTATATGTGATTGAAGTTTCCACTTGAGTATTGTTAATTAATTAAACCTTCAGCATTCCTGGGTCAGGAAACTAAGTTCCAGACTTTTTTAATTCACTCATGGGATGTGAGCATTGCTGGCTAGGACAGCATCCATTGCCCATCCCTAACTGCCCTTGAGAAGATGGTGGTGAGCTGCCTTCTTGAACCGCTGCAGTCCATGTGGAGTAGGTTCACCCACTGTGCTGTTAGGGACAATGAAGTGAAGGAAAAGCGATATATTCCTAACTCCAGGATGGTGAGTGGCTTGGAAGGGAACTCCCAGGTGGTGGTGTTCCCATAGAAACATAGAAAATAGGAGCAGGAGTAGGACATTCGGCCCTCCCAGCCTGTTCTGCTATTCAGTATGATCATGGCTGATCCTCTACCTCAACATCGTACTCCTGCGCTCTCCCCATACCCCTTGATGCCTTTAGAGTCCAGAAATCTATTTCCTCCTTAAATATATTCAGTGACTTGGCCTCCACAGCTTTCTGTGGTAGAGAATTTCACAGGTTCACCGCCCTCTGAGTGGAGAGGTTTTTTCTCATCTCAGTCCTAAATGGCCTACCCCATATCCTGAGACTGTGACCCCTTTTTCTAGATTCCCCAGCCAGAGGAAACATCATCCCTGCATCCAGTCTGTCTAGCCCTGTCAGAATTTTATACATTTCAATGAGATCACCTCCCGTTCTTCTAAACTCCAGTGAATACAGGCTGAGCCAACCCAATCTCTCCTCGTACGACAATCCTGCCATCCCAGAAATCAGTCTGGTGAACCTTTGCTGCAGTCTCTTTATGGCAAGTATATCCTTTCCTTGGGTAAGGAGGCCAACACTGCACGCACTACTCTAGATGTGGTCTCACCAAGGCCCTGCACAGCTGCAGCAAAACATCCTTGCTCCTGTACTCAAGTCCTCTCGCAATGAAGGCCAACATACCATTTGCCTTCTGAACTGCTTGCTACGCCTACATGCTTGCTTTCAGTGATTGGTTTACAAGGGCACCAGGCCCCTTTGTATATCAACATTTCCCAATCTATCACCATTTACATAATACTCTACCATTCTTTCTTTCCTACCTAAGTGGATAACTTCACATTTATCCATGTCATACTGCATCTGCCATGTGTTTGTCCACTCACTCAACCCATCTATATCACCTTGAAGCCTCTTAACATCCTCCTCCCTACTCACATTCCCACCAAGTCTTGTGTTTTCAGTAAACTTGGAAGTATTATATTTAGTTCCCTCATTCAAATCACCTAATATATATTGTGAATAGCTGGGGCCCTAGCATTGATCCCTGCGGTACCCCACTAGTCACTGCCTGCCGCTCCGAAAAAGACCCATTTATTCCCACTCTATTTCCTGTCTACTAATCAGTTCTCAATCCATGCCAATATATTGCCCCCAATCCCATGTGCTTTAATTTTGCACACTGACCTCTTATGTGGGATTTTATCAAAAGCTTTCTGAAAATCCAAATATACCATGTCCACTGGTTCTCCTTTATCTATTCTGCTTGTTACAAAACACTCCAGTCGAACATGATTTCCCTTTCAAAAATTCTAAGTGTTCTGTTATCACATCTTTTATAATAGACTCTAGCATTTTCCCTACTGATGTTAGGCTAACCAGTCTGTAATTCCCTGTTTTCTTCCTCTCACCTTTTTTAAGTAGTGGGGTTACATTCGCCACCTTCCCATCTGCTGGGACTATTCCAGAATCTACAGAATTTTTGAAGATGACAACCAACACATTGATTATTTCCATGGCCGCCACCTTTACCCTGGGATGTAGATTTATCAGGCGATGGGGATTTATTGACTTTTAGTCCCATTAATTTCTCTAGCACTTTTTTTTAGTAATAATTTCCTTCAATTCCTCCTCCTCACTAGACCCTTGGTTCCCTAGCATTCCTTGTTGGGCTGCTTTTCCTATTGTGTTGTTGCGCCAGAGAGAAATGTATAACTGTTGCACTGCATACATTTGTTCCTTAAATGTTAGTCATTGCCTATCCACTGTCCTGCCTTTTAATGAAGTCCCCCAATCTATCTTGGCCAACTCACGCTTGATACCTTCATAGTTTCCTTTGTTTAGATTTAGGACCCTAGTTTCAGATGAGACTACTTCACTTTCCATCCTAATGATGAATTCTATCATGTTATGGTCACTGTTACCTAAAGGACTCCACTCAACAAGATTATTAATTAACCCCTTCTCATTGCACCATACTAAATCTAGGGTAGCCTGTTTCCTAGTTGGTTCCTCAACATACTGGTCTAAATAGCCATCTTGTACAAACTCCAAGAATTCATCCGGCACAGCATTATTGTTAATTTGGTTTGCCCAGTCTATATGTAGATTAAAGTCACCCATGATTACTGTTGCATCCTTATTGCATGCATCTCTAATTTACCATTTAATGCTGTCCCCTACCTTACCACTACTATTTGGAAGCCTTTAGACAACTCCCACTAATGTTTTCCATCCCTTGTTGCTTCTTAGCTCCACCCAGACTGATTCTACATCTAGACTATCTGAGCCAATATCCTCTCTCGCTATTGCACTGATTTCATCCTCAACTAACTGCCACCCAACCCCCTCTTTTGCCTGTCCTCCTTAAATATAGAGTACCCTTGGATATTCAGTTCCCAGCCTTGGTCACCCTGCAGCCATGTCTCCATAATCGCAATTATATCATACCCGTTTACACCTATTTGCGCTGTTAATTCGTCTACCTTATTGCAAATGCTCCATGCATTCCAATACAGTGCCATCAGACTTTTTAACATTTTTGCACATCTTTTTTCTACAATGGCCCTATTTGCTGCTAGCCCTTGTCTCCTCTGCCTTCCACTTTTGCTTTCTACTTTTCTGTCTTTCATTCCTATCATTGGCTCCCCTCTCTTGTCTCTCTGCTTAGGTTCCCATCCCCCTGCCATCTAGTTTAAATCCTCCCCCACAATACTAGCAAAGGGAGATGGACCCAGGGGACTCCTGCCTAACGTTTTCACTCTGGCAGCCACCCATTCCCTTTCTGCCAGTGCTCTATTTACCTGCAGTGTGACCATCTCACTGTACATGCTATCCACAAAGATCTCATCCTGTGGATGCTCCACAGTAGCTGCAGCTGCAGATACTTCCTGCACGTGTGGTTGCCCTGGACACTGGAAGTGTCCCTGACTCCCCACATCGCACAGGAGGAGCATTCAACATGGCTGAGCTGCCCTGCCATGACTCACCCATAAATTATTCCCTTTACTTGTACTTCCTCTAGCTTAGAGAATATTAAGGACAGTAGAAATACTTCCAGGTCCTACTTGCCAAGGCTGCTGCTCTTCTTTCTGAGGAAAGGTAGAAAATAAAAGGATAATCTTCCCTCTTCACTGACTCCCTTTCCCACCAAACTCCAACTTAAGCACTCTAATGCAGCCCCAAAGCAGCACTCCAGTGCAGACCATATGTCTGCTGCCCTTGTCCTTCTAGATGGTAGTGGTCCTGGGTTTGGAAGGTGCTATCTAAGGAGGCTTGGTGAATTCCTGCAGTGCACCTCGTAGATGGTACACACAGCAGCCACTGTGCATTGGTGTGGAGGGAGTGACTGACACCCCATCTACAAACAATCAAGTGAGCTGCTTTGTCCTGCATGGTGTCAAGCTTCTGGTGGTGTTGGAGCTGCACTCACCCAGGCAAGTGGAGAATATTCCACCTCACTCCTGACTTGTGCCTTGTAGGTGGTGGGTGGACTTTGGGGAGTCAGGAGGTGAGTTACTCGCCACAGGGTTCCTAGCCTCTGCCCTGCTCTTGTAGCCACAATATTTATATGGCTACTCCAATTTCTAGTCAATGGTATCCCCCAGGATGTTGATAGTGGGGATGCCATTGACTGTCGAGGGGCAGTGGTTAGATTCTCTCCTGTAATAGCTGGTCATTGCCTGGCACTTGTGTAGCTGAAGACTGGCATCTGATGCTGAGGGCCTCTGGAGGAGGCCGAGGTGGATCGTACACTCTGCGTTTCTGGCTGAAGATTGTTGCAAATGCTTCAGCTTTATCATTTGCATTGATGCGCTGGGAGCCCCCATCATTGAGGATGGGATATTTGTGGAGCTGCCTCCTCCAATGAGTTGTTTAATCGTCCACCACAATTCACAACTGAATGTGACAGGACTGCAAAGCTTGGATCTGATCCATTGGTTGTGGGATCGCTTAGCCCTGTCTATCACTTGCTCCTTATGCTGTTAGGCTGTTGTCGCTTTGACACCTTTTTAGATATGTCTGGTGCTACTCCTGGCATGCCCTCCTGCACTCTTCATTGAACCAGAGTTGATCCCCAAGCTTGGTGGTAATGGTAGAGTGGGGGATAAGCCAGACCATGAGGTTAGATTTGAGTACAATGCTGCTGCTGATGGCCCACAGCCTCTCATGGTTGCCCAGATTTGCCAGGTTTGTTTGAAATTTATCCCAGTTAGTGTAGTGGTAGTGCCACATAACACGAAGGAGGGTGTCATCAATGTGAAGACAGGACTTTGTCTTCACAAGGACTACACAGTGGTCACTCCTACCAATACTCTCATGGACAGATGCATCTGCGGCAGGCAGGTTGGTAAGGATGGGGTGTCGAGTATGTTTTTCCCTTTTGTGGGTTTACCACCTGCCGCAGCTCCAGTCTAGCGGCTATGTCCTTTAGGACTCCGCCAGCTCAGTCAGTAAGTCAGTAATGCTGCTACCAAGTAACTCTTGGTGATGGGCATTGAAGTCCCCCCACCCTCCCCCAGAGCACATTATGTGCTCTTGCCACCCTCAGTGCTTCCTCCAAGTGGCGTTCAACATGGAGTACTGACTCATCAGCTGAATGGGGGGGTGGGGTTTGGTGATGGTGGTGGGAGCGCTGTACGTGATAAGCTGTATGTGATAATCAGCAGGTTTTCTTGCACATGTTTGACCTGATGCCATGAAACCATGAGGTCAAGAGTCAATGTAGAGGACTCCCAGGGCAACTCCCTCCCAACTGTATACCACTGTGCTGCCAGCTCAGCTGGGTCTGTCCTGCCAGTGGGACAGGACATACCCAGGGATGGCAACGGTGGTGTCTGGGACATTGTCTGTAAGGAGTGATTCCATGAGTCTGAATATGTCAGGTTGTTGCTTAACTAGTCTGTGAGACAGCTCTCCCAATTTTGGCACTAGCCTCCCAGATGTTAGTAAGGAGGACTTTGCAGGGTCAATAGGGCTGAGTTTGCCTTGTAGTTTCCGGTGCCTAGGTCGATGCCAGGTGGTCTGTCCAGTTTCATTCCGTTTAGAACTCGTAGCGGTTTGATACAACTGAGTGACTTACTAGGACATTTGAGGGCATTTGAGAGTCAACCACTGTGGGCCTGGAGTTGCATGTAGGCCAGACTAGGTAAGGACGGCAGGTTTCCATGGTTTCATGGGCATTCCAGATTTTTATTGAATTCAAATTTCACCATCTGCAACGGCAGGATTCGAACCAGAGCATTACCTAGGGTCTCTGGAATACTAGTCGAGTGACAGTACTACTATGTCACTGCCTCCCCCATAATATTTTCATTGTTATTCAACCTGTAATGTAATTAACATTCATATGGGTGTCAGATGAGGACAAAATCAGTTGACTTGCTCATTGAGTTCACTTGGATAAGGTACTGGAAGGCAATTGTACACTGCCCAACAAGTTGGAGTCTTAAGTAAACCGTATTGGCAGAAAAATCACAGGAAATCTGCTTCATCAATAGGCCTTCTAATTTTTGATCTTTCTCCCCCTTTCCCTGTTTCCCCTTAGTTTGGGTTAACCAATTATGTGACTCCAGCTGCAAGCAAATACATGCTTTTTTGGGCCAAATCATTAAACAACCTTTCATAATTAAAATACTTGAGATTTATTCAGCAAAGCAACTTTGAAAGGAAAAGCAGATGCTACTTTAAACACAATTAACTTCACACAGAGTGTTGAAAGGAACTAATGTGCATCATTAACTGCATCATCAGTGCCTCTTCTGTAGAACTGTAGTAAGCCTTGTTTACGTGATGTAAGCAATAGAAGGTCAATTGAGATATATTGAATTAAATTGGGGTTTATTGGATTCAGTGCTAAACTATTACCATTTGATCATTGTTCTTTCATTCCAAAAAAATATAAGATAGGGTAATGATATATTTTAGAAACAATATGAATGTGTTTATTACTAAAGACTTTTCTGTGGTCTTGGGCTTCACTCTTTACACACTGTTCACAGGAAATGGCCTTGCGCAGTCAATTGCCAACAATGGAACAAGATGGCAGCCCTCAGAATCCAGTTTCATCACCTGCAATGTCCCAAGATGTAAGGACAATGACTACCAACAGTTCAGATCCGTTCCTTAATAGGTGGGTATCAGTCTAAAATTCCTTGTTGTTGGTGCAAACCCGATATAAATATCTACATTAATAAAGTATCCTTGAGATTTCAGGCAATTATATCCTTATAGAATGAGACTTGCTCACAGCCTCTGAATAACAGTGCACACTGACAACTGAAAAGTGAAGTCTACCATTTTGAGTCTGATACAGGGCATTGATGTTGCAGGTCTGTGTAGACATTCCAGTGATATCATAAATGCAGCTTGAACCAACTACATTTGCTTGAGATTTGTTAGAGTGGTATTAAAACCACTTTTGGTGAAACTGCACACATGGTGGAATGGGGTGATTAATCAAGACCAGTGCAATTATGGAGCCTTTCCACTGGTGTATTGAATCCATTTGTGAAGTAAAGCTCATGCAGGAGTTGATTGAAATGTAAAATAGTAGACAAGGGCAGAGTGAATGCTATAATCCAAGTTAGAAGGCTAATTGCAAGGCCATTGAAATATATGGAGTGTGCTATGCTTTCAAGTGAGATGCTTTTAAAATGTACCATTTCAATACAAACTGAGAGACTTGACCTCTCATTAAAAACTGTGGGTGGTTATGTGCTCCCCCATAGTATAAACACTCATTCCTTGTTGGTGACTGTACAGCATCCAACAGTACTGCACTGTTTTAATGTTACTGTATTCTTGATTTTAACATGGAATACTGCTCCAGTCTGTCAGAAGACTTAAAAGGAGGATTACAAAGTGCAAATTTACAGAGCACAATAGAATATTTAATCAATGCAGAGCCTTAATTAAATAAAAACAAAATACTGTGGATGCTGGAAATCTGAAACTAAAACAGAAAATGCCGGAAAATCTCAGCAGGTCTAGCAGCATCTGTGGAGAGAGAAACAGAGTTAACGTTTCAAACCCATATGAAGAAGGGTCATGCAGACTCAGTTGTTAACTCTGTTTCTCTCTCCACAGATGCTGCTAGACCTGTTGAGTTGTTCCAGCATTTTCTGTTTTTGTTTCCGGCCTTAATTACTTGTGAGTTTCTATAATCTTCACAGCTTTGGGTCTGGCTAATATTTGAAGATCATTTTGTGCTTTACCGAAGCAATGTCTTGATAGCATGAAATAACAGCATCTTTCTACTCATCAAATGCCTCTATTTGGAAACCCCAAAACCTTGAAGGTTCATCCTGCATTATTCAGCATGTACCCTTGTATCTGGCAGACTGCAGAATGGTGGGTGCTAGGCTACCTGCCCAGAATAGCAGTATTTTTGAAAAGAACGATTTTTTTCCCTATTAAGATGAAAATGGTCTTTGTAAAAAGTAGGAATGATTAACTTGGTCTTCCAAATCTTTGTTAGAATCATAAAATGAAATTTTTAACAAATACTGGCCAGAATTTTCCCATTGACAATTTGGGGGCGCGGCCTGCTCGTCGATGAGAAAATGACATGGGATGACATCGGGAGGAACACCCGACGACATCCCTGTCCCTTTAAATTTTCAGGAAGGCGGGCGGACAACAGTGAAAGCAGCTGTCCGCCTGCCGAGGCCATTGTCAGGGTAATTAAAGTAATTAAGGGCCCTGCCCGTCCAACCTTAAGGTTGGCGGGCAGGCCAGGAGCCCCAACGGGCTTCTGAAAAAACATGAAACCTCATCCACTGGCGGGATGAGGTTTCATGTTCCTTTTTAAAAACTTTAATAAATGTAATGTGATATATATTATGTGATATTGTCACATGAGGGGGACATGTTAATATTTTTATTTCTCTATTTACTTTTGTACACTCAGTAATCTTCCTGAGACAACACTTTGTCTCAGGGAGCAGTGCGCTCTTCTGCGCACATTGACAGCTGGGGTTTCTTCACCTCACCCCCCCCCCCCCCCCCCCCCAGCACAGGAAGCGCATAGCGCTCCCTGTCGGGCAGGCCGCTGGGCGGGCCCACTCAAAACAGCGGCGGGCCCCGTTTCGGTAGCAGGGGTCGGCTGTCCACCCGCCGCCAAGCCAGTGGGGCCTGCATGCCATCCAAGGGCAAAATTCTGCCCACTGATGCAGTTTTTTTACGTAAAAGATACATGTTGCATTGCCAATAGATCAGAGCACATTTCTCTAGAAGTGATCTGAAAGAACTGCTAAATTAATTGGTGGATTGTAAATAATCAGTAAGAATTGAGAAACCTTGAAAGGAAACTAAACCGAGTCAGACCGCGTCCGACCGGGTCAGACCGCGTCCGACCGGGTCAGACCGCGTCCGTCCGGGTCAGACCGCGGCCATTACATACTAAACTTCTGCCATAAAGAGATCCATTCCTGGTGGCCTCACAGCCATTCACACTGCATCATCCAAGTAATTTAAAGGATTATTAACCTCATCATCAAATTATAAGTGCCTCCCTAGCCATATGAAAAAAGTCCTCCATAAAATTCTCATCCTAAATTTTCCTTCATCAAATGAGGTCTTTGCTCTGGATTTAGGCTACATTTACACTGCATAAGTGCAAAACTAAATCACTTTGCTACAGCTGTGGTGTAAATGGAACCATATCCAGGAGAGCTACACAATCTTTCCTAGCAAAATACAAACTAAGTGCAACTAAATTATATCTCTGTCTATTCTAAATGGTTATTGCTTCTCAAATGCCCAAACTATGACATGTCAAACGTTATCTCAAGTTTTTGAGGAATCTTGTTTAGTTGAACTGTATTACTTGATGGTTTTGAAAATCTGCTCACCTACGTTAGTCATTAAATTTCTTAATAGATGTATTGGTGCAAAGATTACATAAATTGTATTCCAAGATTTCTAAAGTGTACTTGTAATAAAATTTCAAATTTGAGTATTTTCTTCAAAGACTTATTTGCAACTCAATGTCAAACTCCAGTTTTCAAGTTTAGAACACTACGCCATATTCCTTATTTGAATCAAAAGTTAGGAATAGGATTTTCTTAATGCAAGTTTTCTAAGATGCACATTAATATTCAATGCTGCAATATTTATATAAACTAATTGGGACCAGTTTCCACAAAGTTAACTGATATGGATAAGCACAAATGAAAAATAAATAGAGCATGAGGGCACGTGGTTACAAAAAGCAGACACTAAAGCCTCTTGGTTAAAGCTACACAATGAAGTTATTCATACTCTGCATTACCAGTTTCTGCCTACCTATCTGATTTTCTGCTAATTGGCTTGGATTCATGGGGCTGTCCTAAGGCTTTGCTGATCAGAAGCTGAAATCCAGAGGATGTTTGGGTATATTTTTCCTGAGGGGAAAGAAGGAGTGTGCATGTAAAAAGAAATTCTTAAACTCTCAATGCATAGCTTTTTCCCCCAATGTTTCCTCCCAACTGGTTTATTTTTCTTATAGTGGAACATACCATTCCAGGGAGGAGAGTACAGACAGTGGACTCGGCATGAGCAGCTACAGTGTACCCAGAACACCTGACGACTTTCTTAACAGCGTTGAGGAAATGGACACAGGTCTGTTGGGTTCCTGGAACAGGAAACTCCCTTTTGTTTTTTAGTGATTTGATCACCTAAGTTTCTAATGTCAAAAAATGATGAATGGCATTAGGTTAGCCATAGATTTTGATCTGATGTTATGTTGAATAAATTAATCAGTACTGCAAAATGTAATATTGTCACTTGGTAATAAACTAATTCAACATTTCAGTTTGTGTTGAGTTAGCTGATCTTGGTGACAATGCCAGCTGCTACTATGGCCTCGGTACACCTAGGCTTGGAAGGAGGTGCAGTGGTTTGATTTCTCGTTGTTCAGTGATTTCTGCTACAAAATATAAATGAACCGACATCACACAAAGGTATAATTGTCAGCTGTGATTCCTTACCTGGTCAAACAGCCAGGCAAAACATTACACTAAAGAGCATCAGCACATTGGAAAAGAAAAGAGCAGAGAAATTTTGGGGAAATGAGTATATAGCAGGTGAACAGTGTTGAAGTTTTCTTTCCACTATTTGAATTTTATTGTGGAGATAGGATGTCTGTTGAGCAATTGAGCTATCCTCAGTTTCTTTTTGATTTGTTTACCTAGGTGAAAACCTTGGCCCAAATAATATGGGCTCCCAGCAAAACCGTTTTCCAGACTACTTGGAAACTATCCCTGGTACTAATGTGGACCTTGGAACACTGGAGGAAGACAGCATGAATGTAGAAGGAGAGGAGTTAATGCCAAGCCTACAGGAGGCACTGAGCTCTGACATTCTCAATGACATGGAGTCTGTCCTTGCTGCCACAAAGATAGATAAAGAGAGCTTCCTGACATGGCTATAGGGCCCTTGGTTCTATCAGACTGCCTTTGATTCTGTGAAGGATATGAAAACTTGAGACATTTTTATGACTTGTTTTGGACTTAACCGAGTTCTGTCTCTTTGATGCAACATTGGATAAACTCTGAATATTTGAAAAGGATTCTGCCATTTAGTATTTCACACATTTCTGAAGTAGTGATTAGTAAAAACTATACAATTTTGACCTGTTTTAATGTGTTAGAATATCTGTCTTGCTGTATCCCGTTTAAGTTTTTTCTGACCCATTTCATACATTTGGAACAATACCTGTCATTGAGTGTAATCCTTTACTTGTATGAATTGTGCAGTTTTGCAGCAATGATTACGTTTTTTAACTTTCCCAACATTTTTGAGGTTGAAAAATCTCTGTTTTAAGCGAGTATATTAACTCTGAAGTAGGCTTTCACTGTGTTATCAGATTTACTTAACGGCTGCTGAGATGTCAACAGAGAACCTGGTGCCAATTATAAGTGCCTTTGCCCAGCTCCTTTGAAACTCTGTTACATCTTGTATCCAAATATGCTGCCTATCTGCGTCTTCCATTTTTCAGTATACACAGTACCTAATTTGCTTTTGCCTTTAAGCTATTGAAACATCAATTTCAAACAATTGTCCAATTGAGTCTGGGAATTGGGTGACTTCAAAGTGAACTCTCAGCTGTTAGTTTAATTTGATCTTATTTAAATATGAAAGATTTGTCAATGCTTTTTAATTACTTGTACATGTTTTTACAGTATATTGGACATGTACATTTTCCTGTAATGTCTTATCAAAATTAGTTTAGATGAGCTTGAAAGTAGGTTTTTTCTTTTGCAGTTGATCAAAAGGTTATTTTTAAACCAAAAGACATAAGGCATGACAAATAAAGAAGTGCTGGTTATATACATGCTTAAGGAAAAAGCCTTTGAAGTTGTTTTGTAGGTGGTAGAGTGGTTACATGGCCTGTTTATGTTATATGTTAGATGGCTAGCAGGGCAGATAGTGTCAAGAGTCCTATATACAGTAGTGAATTTTAGGTGGAGGTTAATAGTTATAAGGACATATATATGTGTATCATAAAATATTAGATTTAAGAATTGTGACAAATCAGCAGGAGCTTTGTGATCAAAAAGATCTCCAAAGAGTATTCCTTTTTATGCTGAAATTCATAAGCCTATTTTTGCAACATAATTCATTTTCTAATGAGCTGCTGAATACATTATACCTTCTGAAAACCATGTATTTGGGTTTTTACTTGTAAAGATAATGTGGCGTGTGAATTGAGTATATTTTTTAAATAGGTACTGATGGCGAACCCGGAAAACATTTTAAATTTCACTTACTAAATCCTCTTGTTTTCCAATTTCTTGTTCAATCCTTGGAGAGTGCTGCTTTCAGATTCTGTCCAGGTAAAGAAAAATACATGTATTGTACAGCTGCTTCACTGTGGGTAGGCCACGAGCATGTGGTTGTTTCTTGGGCTACGGTTTTAAAAATTTCTTTTATGTCAAGTCTTAGTGTATTTAATGAAAGTGCTACATTCTAAATCTTGTAGATTGAGCTTGGGGTCTTCCTCTCCTGCCTGAGCTCCCATTTGTCTTAGAGGATTTTAAAAATTGTACACAGGTCAACAATGATTTTGTATGAATTGTATAAATTTGATGATGCATGTGCTATGCAGCTTGTGCTCCAGGGCTGAGCAACAAGATTGTATACAATCAGTTTGTGGTTATGTACTCATCTTTGTAACAGTAGTGCTAATTTTGAGAAGCCATATAGATTCTAAACTTCTCTTTTTAAAACCAAGTCCTAAACTAAGCAAGTCCCACAATTTTCCACCTTTAAAAGGAAGAGGATTCTGTTAGGTCATCCTGATTAAACTTAATTACCTTTTTTGAAGTAAACCGCGAAAGAAACATAATCACTGCTTTGCATGGTCATGTACAGGTAGTTATACTAATGAGAGGAAAGGTTGTGTTTTTAATTTCTATGGGTTGGTGACCTATATGGTCCTCGCCTCCTACCAGTTAAACAAATCAGTGTTGGAACTAAAACAATGCAACAAAGTTTTAAATTTACAAAACATTTCCAAATACTTATCTAAGTGTACAGTTTTTTTGTTTTTGCACATGAATAATGAAATCTTGGTGATCATGACCCTAATATCTTTAAATAGCCAGAACGTATGCTTGGCATACATTGAACACTGACATTTGTCTTGTGATAGTTGTTAAACATGTAAAATTATTTTATATTGAGTTCTGATAAATGCACACATACTTCAATATATAATTCAGTACATTAATGTTGATTTTCAACTGTACCAGCATGCCAGTATATAGATACATACAGTAAATTCTGTTGCATTTTATTTCTGTATGTAATACTTTCCAATGGTTCATGATGATTCATGTGGTATAAAATATATTCTTTGTGGTAAAGAGTTGCTTTGTTTTCTTACATCTATCTTTGGTTTTAGCAAACAAGAAAAATAATTTTTAAGCACATATATATGTCTACAGATTACTACTATAATAACTTCTAAATCCCCTAATTAATCTGACTCTCAGTTACGCTTTTGTTAAGGCAACAGTAAGGCAGAGATTTTAAAAGACTCAGGCAAAGAAACATGATACACTGAACCAGTCGAATTCAAAGTGAGTTTTCTTAACTTCAGCTCTTTGAAGCCAGCAGTTTGAGGCATGGATGCTGAAGGCTTTTCACACACTTGTAAGATCTTAAAATGTCTTTCCTTACAAGCAGTCTTCTCTTCTTTATACATACTTTCCCCTTTGAATGCAAGTTCCCATTGTTTCATGATGTCTTTGGACTTCATCATTCTGATAATAAAAATCTCTCATAGCACTAAGTTTTACCAGTAATCTTTGGGGAAAAACAAACACACTGTTTCTAAACTCACCTAGCTAGGTGTAATATTTCACGCCCTCTTTTGAAAACAATCTAGACTGGTTTATTTAAAAATGCAAATGTCCTTTTACACCTTACATTCTAAGCTTCTCCCATGTTTACATCAAAGCCTTCAGACCAGCTGACTTTAATCCAGTTAAGTCTCTCTCTCACTCACACACACACTCTCTCTCTCTCTCTCTCTCTCTCACTCACTCACACAACTATTTTACAATAAATTCCAATAACACTATTTAAATTCCAATAACACTATTATATCTTCCTGGCACACCTTAAACTCCATCCTGCATTCAAATTCCCCTTTGAGCTGGAGTCGTCTAATACGCTCCCTTGACATGCTATTTGAGAAATTGGCTAATGGGCTGTCCACTACTATCTACCACAAGTCTACTTTCACTGGTTAATATGGTCAATATACATGTTGGGATTCGTATAGTTCCACATTGGCCTTGGAAATCTTATATACAGGGCCCTAGCCCTTTGCTCACCTTGCAAGATTGATGCAGAAATAGAATGTATCAAAGCTATACTGCAGCACAAAAGCTATCCTGATCAGATCATTGTTCACTGTGTCTCATGCAAACTTGTAAATGGGCCAAAGGCTGCCACTTTCAGACCTGAAAAGTGCTCAATCTACCTCAACTTACCCTGGAAAGGCAAAGTTCAAAGATTTTGAGATACAACAGGTTAAGCAAGCTGTTCACCCTGCAACTCTGCAGTGGCTATGTGAGTGGCGTTTTTCACTAATAGGCTGCTGCTGTCAGTCCAAAAAGACATTCTGCCTACCACCAAATTGAACAATGTCATGGATGAATTTCAGTGCAGCTGCAAAGCTAGGTACATAGGCCATGCGTCCCAATAATTGAATCAAACAGAATGTTCCTTCTATTGTCCATAATAGGCAGGGTAGAGACCGTACTTGACCAGCCCCCACTTGCAAAACCCATACATAAATTTGTATGCAGGGTCTTAATTTCTGCAAACCAAAGGAATATGTTCAAGCCTTGCACCTTTTTTGAATTATCTGGGAGCTGGGGGAGCCTATTGTTCCCTGTTGCTTTCTGCATGGCAACACCTCAGCCAATCAAGAGTCCACTTGCCAACCAATTAGCACGCCTTTTCCCTGAAGTGTAAATTGTGATCATTTGAAATTTGCCCTGGTAAGTGCATGATGAAAAGCTTTGGCAAAATGTGTCTCTTTTAGCAAAATTCTTGTGATGTAGGAGCTGCACTCAACCAGGGAAGTAGTGTGTTGCTGACTTGCAGATGGTGAACAGACTTTGGGGAGTCAGGTGGTGAGTTCCTGGCTGCAGAATACTGAGCCTCTGACCTTTTTTAGGCACACTATTTATATGGCTGGTCCAGTTCAGTTTCTGGTCAATGACAATGCCCCAAGGTGTTGATGGGAATTCAGTGATGGTAATGCTATTGAATGTCAAGGGGGAGGTGGTTAGATTCTCTCTCATTGGACATGGTCACTGCATGGCATTTGTGTGGCACGAATGTTATTTGACACACTAGCCTAAGCCTGAATATTGTCCAGCTCTTGTTGCAGGTGGATGCAGATTGTTTCAATATCTGAGGAGTTGCAAATTGTACAGAATTCAGTTCCATCATCAGCAAACATCCCCACTTTTGACCTTATGATGAAGCAACTGTAGATGTTGGAACTTGGGGTACTGTTCTGACAAACTCCTATGTCAATGTCCTGGGACTGATAAGATTAGGCTGCAACAACTACAACCATCTTCCTTTGTGCTAGGTATGACTCCAGCTAATGGAGAGCTTTACTTCCTGATTCCCATTGACTTCAATTTTACTAGGGTTCATTGAAGTCGC
Source organism: Cetorhinus maximus (assembly GCF_964194155.1). NCBI lineage: Eukaryota > Metazoa > Chordata > Chondrichthyes > Lamniformes > Cetorhinidae > Cetorhinus > Cetorhinus maximus. The sequence goes on from NC_135885.1 coordinate 88,737,750, forward strand.
ACTTGGTTAAACGTTGCCTTGATGTCAAGGGCGGTTATTCTTGCCACAACCTCTGGAATTCAGCTCTTGTTCATGTTTGTACCAAGGCTGTAATGAGGTCAGGAGCTAAGTGGTTACGGGGAGAAGGCAGGAGAATGGGGTTGAGAAACTTATCAGCCACAATTGAATGGCGGAGCAGACTTGATGGGCCGAATGGCCTAATTTCTGCTCCTATGTCTTATGGTCTTATGGCTGAACCCAAACTGAGCATTATTAGTAAGTGCAACTTGATGGCACTGTTGATAATACCGTCATTCACTTTGCTGATGATTGAGTAGACTGGGGCAGTAATTCTGATTAGATTTGCCTTGTATTTTGTGAATAGAGCTTATATGTAATTTCCACAATGTAAAGCTGAGTTTAGAGTGACTGCTGCATTGCCAGAGTTTTCTTTTCATGAGATGTTGAATTGAATGTCCTATTTATTAGCCAATTTGAAGAGCAGCAAGTTCTCCAAACGTTCTGGCCAACTTAGCGCCTTCAACCTATAGCATCAAAAATAATTAATAGCTCATTAATTTTTGTGTGATGTTAATGGTATTGAATGGCTTTATGGTATTGAATGTGTTTATCTCAAAGTCATTGCATTTTACAAGTGTAGTTTTTAATGTGATGAAGTGCAATATAAATGGTTATTGTGTGGTTTTATTCATCCTTTCTCTAAAAATGGGCACATATAGCGTCTTTATCAGTTTTTTTATTTGTCTATGGGAAACCAGCTATTCAAATTATGCCATTACTGTTTTCCCTGAACTTGCAGCTTGTCTGTCTTATTTCATCTGTCATTCTTGGAGTGACTCTGGCATGACTTCTAGTAAATTTGGTTTTAGATTAATCTATAGTCTTCAAACAAATTTTTATTGGCTGTGGGCCATAATTTTTGAAAAAAGGGTTCAGGAGAGATGGTGCTATGCATCTGACTAACCAACAGCCTTTTAAATGTACTGTCTTCTGAGTTTGACTGAGAATGCTGTGCTTAACTGAACACTAGGTGTTGCTGCAGAGCTTTTATTGTGTTTTTGTTCCCACTCTTCATAGTGCAGAAATGTCTGTTCCCTGGCAACGTGTTCAACAAAAACAAGCTCAGAAAAGGAACATAAGATTGCGATTACTTATAAATGCATAAGCTGTCATGGACTCTCCTTTTATGCTCTCCTCAAGTACTTCCTTGCCTGGGATAAGTTTCGTTTTCACTGAAAATTAAAAATCTACCAGTTGTGGTTTCTGAAAACGGTGATAAATTACAAGAATGCCCCACATGCAAATCAACTTCTGAACTTCTTTTTCTTGACCACTATGACACATCTATGCCATTTCTTTTACTGCACCAGTGTAACATCCCCAATCTCCTGATTTTCTCAAGGGTTAATGAGGCACAGGAGTGCAACATGATTGAGTCACATGACTGAGGTGTGCGCACGAGTAAGCCATCAGCACTTGAAGATGTGTTTTAGGTGGCTAGATAGACCTGAAGGTGCCCCTCAGTACTCAAGTGCTGCATCCTGCACAACATTGCACAGCAGAATATTGAAGGTGACTGAGGTGCTCATCACTCATATGACAGACATTGAAGTGGAGGAGACTGAGGAGTAATATAAAGATGAGGCACCCATTTTCAGACTAGCTGCTCACATTGGCACCAGGGATGCTCTAATGGCTTGCAGATTCAGCTAGTGACTCGGGAAAAATTGAAATCCTCCAGCCCACTTCTCACTCCCCCATTCCAGTCCTTTTATGCAAACAGTCCTGCAAACATCGCTGTGAAGGAGATGCTTGCTGCTTTAAATATGATGACAGATACTTTACCTGTGGTTTCACAAGCTGAACTTCAAGCTGCTCTGCTGTAGCAGTGATGTGCACTGCATATAAGATGAGTACAGTTCTTCTGCTCCTCCTCCGTCACCTCCAAACTCACCTGGGTGCAAACAGCATGTTTCTTCCCCCTGAAGTCAAGGAAAGTACTACTTAATTTGGGTGCTGATCTTGCTTATTTTAATCCATGTTATAAACCTCTGTCTGCTTTCAAAGCCACTTAGCTCCTCCAAATTCCATTTTTGAATTTGCTCTTTAAATAGTTAATGTGAGTGCACATTATGCCCATTGCACAATTTGGAGAAGAGAAACCTGGAAAGAAAATCAGTTGCTTCATTAGAAAACCTGATCTGACCCACGCAAGTTTTTTTTCTGTTTTTGCACAAGGCAAAATGCCCTAAGTATCCGTACACCAGCCCAAGTGCAGTACTTAATTATATAAATGGGAGAATCCTTTGGGCTGAATAGATGCCAGTGAAGGAACACTTCCAGATGAAAGTTTGCAACATCACGGTAAAGTTTGAAATTCTATTTAAAAGGAAAGAATTTGTAAATGCCAGCTTATTGCAGTCCGATGAAAGAGACTATTGTAGATTGGAGTTAAGTACTCAATGGTAGCGGAATGAGAATTTGCTAGAAGTATTGTACAGAATTTTAACTTTCAAGAGGAGGCTAGTTTGGTTGCAAGCAAGTTTTGTGGGTGGCTAAAACCTGCAATGTGGTGATGGGTTGAAATTGAATATGATGCCCCTGCGCCTTTGGGTTTAAGCTGGGCAGGCTTGCAAGCAGAGGTGTTGAGTGAGTAATTAAATTATTCAGAGGCAGTTGCCTGTGAATGTAAACCAGCATTCTGGCTTTGAAAGCCAGATCATGGGTTTCTGAAGCTGGGTTGAATTTGGGTTAAAAAGGCAAAAGTATAGACTGGAGTCATTGAACAATCACTGTTTCACAGTACGACAGTTTCAAACAGTGGAATTACAAAACTTGTGACCAGCCTCTTGTGGAAAACTTATTCTGCAGGATTTGTTCTGAGGACCAGAATGCACTACTTTTATGGTAATTTCATATTTTATGGAAGTACTTTCAACTAGTTTGGAGTTTACTCACTTTGATCTCAGCTTCTCTGCAGTCAGCCTTCACTGCAGGATGGGAGCAATTTATGGAGCAGTAGTCCAAGAGCATCAGCGGTAACGGCAGCTGCCTTTTTCTGCAGCCACATGCTGATCCACATCATATAGGGGATGGACACAGTTCGAAGGCCAAGGAATGCATGCAAAAGGTGAGATTTCCCAACATGATGGAGTAACAGTTGCGTAGGTCAGATCAGGTTCTCTAATGAAGCAATAGGAGGCTCAACTTTTCACAGCGCAGCACACTGCTCACGCCTGAAGTTGCCTTGAAGAAGACGTCCATCATTGGACCAGTTGGTGCTTCCTGGGATTTGCTGGTGATAGTTGCTGCCCAAAAGTGCATCTCAGAGGCCATTACCTTGTTTTCCAAAGTTGCCACTTAGATGCACTTTAACAGCAATGAGGCCAATTGAACTTAGATGGCTGTTGGCATTGCTACAGTGGCTGGGTTCCCACAGGTCCAGGGAGTCATTGCCTGCATATGTGCCAATAAAGGGATCCTCATTCACCTGGAGTTAGCAACCACAAGGGATTCCAATTTCTCAATGTTCAGACAATTTGTGACCATAGGAAGGTGATTGTATATGCTGGCTGTGCTCAATATTTAGGGTTTCACTAACATCTACAAGCTTTCACTTCTCCATACAGCATCCTGGATGATGAGGGCTACCCTCTGAGGACCTGGTTGCTGACTCCTTTAAGGAGCCCCACCAGTGAACCAGAGGAGACAGACAACAGGAACTATATCGCCACAAGGGTGGTAATAGAACAAGCCATTTGGTTACTTGAGATGCACTTCTGGTGCCTGGACAGATCTAGAGGTGCCCTGCAGTAGATCTAATCTGCATGTGGTCTTCTGTTCACAACATTAAGCTGTAGGAAGAGGAAAGTGCAGATGCTTATGTGACTGCTGAAGAAGCCCATGATGGACTTACCCAATCTGTGCACGAGGGCATCTGACAGCGTCCCCCAACCCCAAAACAAAATTCATTCCAATAATCCCAGCTATCATATTTCACACCCTTTCATCCTCAAAACCACTATCATTCAGGGTGAATGGGGGTTGTAACAAAGTCGAGACCAGGAGAATAAGGGAGTTCAAATAATGTTTCATTAAAGAAAGAAGCGGTAACATAACACCATTAACTTTGCTATGCATGCCATGTGATTTCCCCTTGTGCAACCAGTAAGTCTTTTTCATTCCTAATGTTCCTATATGTTACAACTCTCATGGCTTCAACAGAGGTAAAGGAAGGCCTTTCGTTCCCCTGCTCTGACACATGAGAAGCTTCTGGCAGATATGCTGTGGGTTTTGCAGCCAATGATGACCCTGCCAACAGCTGCAGTGGCTGGCACCCTGTCATTGGGGCAGGAGGCAGCATGTATCTGGGTAATGGGAGGGCAAAGAACCATGGCAAGGCTCACTGTCGGAACAAGCGAGTTCCTGACTTGGTACCAACCTCCTCGCTACACATAGGTCGGTTGTGTTACAATTCCGCTCATTGTATGTGTTTAGGGCCTGTAGCATAAAGGAAAACTGCAGGAGTTGTCTCAAGCTCCATAACAGACTGCAGTGCAAAGGGGGCTTCCTACACAAATATACACAGATGTAGCTAGTGGACTCTACATTTCTAGCTATAAATTTTAGGTTGTTTTGTACAGACTCAAATGACTCCAGTAGATGATCATGCTGAGACAGCAAGTGGGCCCTGCAAAGCTCATTCCTAGGGTGTGCAGCTGCGGAAGACGATAAGATAGATTTATGACCTGACGAGTTTAATCCTCCAGTCTAGATGTTCCTATGCATACACTGAGTGAGACAGGATGCTGAGAGTTGCTGCTTGTTTGTGATAGCCTGCAACAAACTTGCAAAAAAAGCATTGCAATGCTGGTTGCAAATTTTATCATTATGCAAATAAAAGCTTTTACTAAATGATCTCTGTATATTCACCTTACTATGAAACAATTTAACAGATTGAGCCTCAGCTCAACTTGTATTTGCTTGGTCTAACTATGGAGCTTGGAGAAATTGAAGAAATGCGTGTGTGTGTGTAAAAACAACTAACAGGCACAGATCATAGGGTTAGATTGTTACGCCCTTGAGTCCCATTATCATGCAGAGTAGTGTGAATCGACTTCAATAAAAGACATTCCTCATGCAGGAGCAGTTGAAGATGCTGAACCCAAGAAGGTATCTGCAGGAGACATAAATTTGTAACAGCCTGTGTGACAGTGACTGTTCTGAAGAAGAGGACTTGAAACCTTAATTCCTTTTTTCTCTCCACAGATGCTGTTAGACCTGCTGAGTTTTTCCAGCATTTTCTGTTTTTGTGACAGTCATGGTGTGGTGGTGGGCAGATATACTATTAGAAGGATAATACTAGACATCAGCTTGCAGAAAGTTTCCAACTTTATCCTCACCACACTCCTGCATTCTCAGTGCCAGTAATGTCAAATATAGTTTGAATCCTGCAGTTATGACAGTGGAGCAGGAGCCGCTCTGAGAAAATTCCTGGCAATTGGCTTCTGTTAAACTTTCTTGATTTATACTTTATACTTGATTATTCTGTGGCTTTCAGCAATAAATTCTTAGTGCTCAAAAGAACTGGACAGCTCTCTGGCTACTGAGACTGTCAGTACTTCAGCTGATGCTTGCATTGAGCTAGCCACAAATGGAGCACCAAGCCAAACCAAAGAGAGAAGAAAAAGATAAGGCCAATATAAAAAAGAACAGTGTGTGCTGTTCATTAAGACACTCCATCATTCAGCATACAGACAATATGCTAAGTAAAGGCAAGGTCTCGTCTAGGACTAAAACAAAAATACCTGGAAAAAGTCAGCAGGTCTGACAGCATCTGCAGAGAGGAGTGGCTAGTCTAGGACTGTTTTTCCAGGAGCAAAAGTTAAATCAATTCTTAACAGAATGGAGGTATAATAAAATATGAGTGCTGTGGGATGTTGATTGTTTTGCACTTAGCAATAATATTATGGATAAAACATCTGCAGTTTTAGAGAACTGCCACCATTGGCTGATAAACAAATTCAAGAATCAAGGATCTAAGGTTTGTGGGATAAACTTGTTACTTTCTTTAGCGGGTTGCCAGAGGGGAACAACAGGACAATTAGACTTGATCAATAGTTGGAAGATTTGTGCCAGAAAGGCAGTTGCATTTATGTGAAGAACTGGAGAACATCCTTTAGTGGAGAGGAACTTTTCAAAGAGATGGCATTTACTTCAACTGGCTCAAAGTTCTAATACAAAAGTTAAACACAGTGGATGCTGGAAATCTGAAATAAGAGCAAAAGATGCTGGAAAATTTCAAAAGGTCAGGCAGTATCTGTGGTGAGAAACAGTTAACATTTCAGGTCCATGACCTTTCATCAGAAATGGAAAAAGATAGAAATGTTAAGTGTTTTTAAATTAGTGAAAGGGGGGAGGGGGACAAAAAGAACAAAGGAGAAGGTCTGTGATGGGGTGGAGGGCAGGTGAGATTAATGAGAGATTTCATGGTGCAACAGCCAAAGAGAGTGGTAATGGATATAATAATTAAACTAATTTTGTGTCCAAAATGAGGCATAAATTAAAATGATCTGAATGTAACGTGAAGGGATCAAGAAAGAAAGAAACTAACCAGACTGACCAAACAAAACACAAAAAAAATCAAGATGGAGGCTGAGGCTATGATGGAAAGCTGCTGAACTTAATGTTGAGTCCAGAAGGCTGTAGAATGCCAAGTTGAAAGATAGGGTGCTGTTCCTTGAGCTTGTGTTCAGCTTTATTGGAACACTCTAGCAGCCATGGATTGAAAGCTCAATATAGAAGCAAGGTGAAGCAACTGAAAGCTCAGTGTCATGCAGACTGAACAAAGGTATTTTGTAAAGTAGTCACCCAGTCTGCATTTGGTCTCCCCAATGCAAATGAGACCACAGTGTGAGCAGTGAATGCAAGATACTAAATTGAAAGAATTACCATTAAATTGCTGTTCACTTGGAAAGACTTTGGGTCCTTGGACAGTGAAGCAGGAGCAGGTGAAAGGACAGTCGTTGCCTGACAAGGGTGTTCAGGGTGACTGAGGAATGCTCTAGGGTATCACAGAGAAAACTGTCCCTATGGAATGCTGAAAAAGGATGTCAGGGGAAGATGTGTTTGGTTGCACATTGCTGGGGCTGGTGGAAATGGTGGAGGCTGATACTTCCAGGAGTATTTCTCTAGTTGCTTGATGCAATATTCACCTAAACTCATGTTGCCTCTTCTCTGTCTCCTATCCTCACCTAACTTTATGTATGGATAATCTCCCTCACCCACAGCTACAGTTACTAGCTAAACCTTGTGATTTAAACAAGGCCTCACTATTGAACACTGATAGGCCATTTCAAAACATTACCTCATTCTTTTCAGCTCCCACATTTTCCTCCTTTTCACTTCTGCAAAATGTCTCCTCCACCTTCATTTCTGTTTTAATCTCATTGTAGTCTGTAATCTCTCCCCATCTCACCACATTTACAAGGCTCATCTCCATTAAGGCACACCTCCTTTTCCATTCAACTCCTGAATTCTGAAGTACCTTGGCCCAAAGTACTCCAATATCACAAATATCTCCCTGTATTCTGACACTATTAACCTCTCCTTCAAAATTGCTATAAACACCACTCCCCTCAAAAATGTCACTCTCTATCAAGCCATCCTTTCCATTAAATGCCCCATATTAACCTCCCTTTTCTTTCCAAGATTCTTGGATGTGCCCTTGACTCCCTATTCTATTCTCAGCTTTCTGAAAACCTTGTTTTGAATCCTGTCGGTCTGTTTTCCACCCAGCACAATATGAGGTGAGAGTGACTGCCCTTGACGTCAAGGCCACATTTGACTGAGTGTGACATCAAGGAGCCCTTGCAAAACTGGAGTCAATGGGAATCAGGGGGAAAACTCTCCACTGGTTGGAGTCATACCTAGCACAAAGGAAGATGGTTGTAGTTGTTGGAGGTCAATCGTTTCCATTCCAGGACATCATTGCAAGAGTTTGTCAGGGTAGTGTCCTAGGCCCAACCACCTTCAGCTGCTTCATCAATGACCTTCCCTCCATCATAAAGTCAGAAGTGGGAGTGTTTGCTGATGTTTGCACAATGTTCACTATGTTCGTCGTCTCAGATAGGATCATGCCCATATGCAGCAAGACCTTGACAACATTCAGGTTTGAGTTTATAAATGGCAAGTAACACACAAATGTCAGGCGATGACCATGTTCAAAAAGAGAGAATCCAGCCATTGCCCCTTGACATTCAATGGCATTACCATCACTGAATTCCCCCATTATTAACTTCCTAGGAGTTACTATTGACCAGAAACTAAACTGGCCCAGCCATATAAATACTGTGGCTACAAGAGCAGGTCAGAGGTTGGTAATTTGCAGAGAATAACTCATTTCCTGACTCCACAAAGCCTGCCCACCATCTACAAGACACAAGTCAGGAATGTGATGCAATACTCTCCACTTGCCTGGATGTGAGCAGCTCCAACAATGCTCAAGAAGCTTGACACCATCCAGGAAAAAGCAGCCTGCTTGATTGGCACCCCATCCGATACCTCCAGCATTCACTGTTTCCATCTCTGACGCACAGTGGCAGCAGTGTGTACCATCTACAAGTTACATTGTAGCCACCCAATAAGGCACCTTCCAAACCCGCAGCCTCTACCACCTAGAAGGACAAGGGCAGCGGATGCACAAGCCACACACCATCCAGGCTTGGAAATATATCACCGTTTCTTCACTGTCACTGGGTCAAAATCCTGGAACTCCCTCCCTAACAGCACTGCGGGTGTACTTACACCACAGGGACTGCAGTGGTTCAAGAAGGCGGCTCACCACCTGTAGGGGAATTAGGGATGGGCAATAAAAATGCTGACCTAGCCAGCGATGTCCATGCCCCATGAAAGAAAAAAAATCAAGAACTTCTGTTCAAAGTTATTGCAGTCATTCTTGGTGACTGTGACCATGACAGAACATTTCTCTGTCTTCTTTGACCCCTCCCCCAACCCAGAGTTCAGCATTCATAATGAGTTCATCTTCATGCACCATCTCTTACTTAGTTCCTGATAACCCTGTAAACCAACGTTGGTTGAACCAACAATCAGTGAGAAGTTTACCAGTTCTCCGTTCTATTCTGGTAAACTACATGGTTTTGGCTGGTTAAACTTCATGAGCAACGGCACACATTTGGGGGTTCAAAGCCTTGACTCTTGCCAATTTTGCCTGAGATAAGTGGGTTATGTCCCTATTGTAGACACTACACACAACACATTGGACAAGCAGAAATGTCACAATTTTTCAGTAGCTTTGTTTGGAGAGTTAAGTGTGGTAACTGATGACGATGTGCTCTGGTGAACAAAAAAGCTGTGCCTGTTTTGGGCATTTAGGATTAGAATTCAGATGAACCAATGTCTTAATGACCTGTGCTCTGCAATGTAAAAAAAAAAGACTGTTACATACAGGTTTATAACTATTATAATTCTTTTAATGTACTTTACCCCAATCTTACTGAGTAGTTTAATATTTTTTACACTAACTCCTGCCAAAGCAAGATGGCCACCAACAGCACTTGTCAGCATACGTGTGGAATCCAATGACGTCATTTGCAGGAGACACAAGTGCATCCTCATAACTGGTGACAGCTTCTTTTGGCAGTCTTCAAACTTTTAATAATAAATCTTATTTCACTGCCCATGTATCCCCAAAATGATTTATACCAGGTAAAAAACATCACACAACCATGTGGCCCATCCCTCTGAATTAATTAAATGGCTGGTCGGAAATTTCAAGCAATTCCCACGCTACCTAAGCCCCACAGCAGGCAGGCATTCAGGGCGCAGCATTTTCCTATCTCTTTCTCTCCTTTCTTTTTCTTGCATTTTTTTTGATATTTCATCTTTTATTAAATTTCTTAAAAGACACCAATGTGACATGTCATTTTAATTGGGAGTTGGGGGTGAGGCTGGGTGACGGAGTGGATCCTATTTGCCACTTGCTCTTTCCAGTCCTGTCTGTGAGGTTTGGGGTGAGCTGTGGATGGGGAGAATTGTTAAAAGTGTGAACCTGATGCTGCCAGCGCTGTAATATTTGCAACTCCAGGGCCAGTGATGACCGTGCATGCACTCTGCTGCAGGTTGCTCCCGATAAAGACAGTGGCCCCACATACAATTACGCACACGTGTTGGCAGCAAACATAGCTTTTTTTTACTACTTATCCTCTCTGCCACATTATGGTCAGCTTCTGATATCAGTCTTGATATCAGTGGCGTATGTTGAGATTGCCCACTGTTGTTTTGCATAGGGCTCTTGCAGCTAGGAGAGTGAAGAGACTTGCCACAGTTTGGACTCCATTCAAGCATAGGTCCCAACAGTGAAAGGTCAGCATTACAAATTTTTGTCATTCAATCCATGACCAATATAATTTAATGATAACAGTGTAGTACAGTGATAATGACTGAATAATCTGTTTTTTTACGTGATCTTGAGCGAGGGGTAAATATTGCCCAGGACATTGGGAACAAGTCCTCGACTCTTCTTCAAATAGTTCGCCTGAGAGGGCAGAGGCATTGGGGCAGGGGGAGGGGGTGTCTTGATTTAATGTTGCGTTCAAATGACAACACCTCTAACAATGCAGCACTTTCTCACTGACATGTCAATCTAGATGTTGTGCACAAGTCTCCAGAGAGTGCTTCGAACCTAAGACCTTCTGAGTCAAAGGTAAGACTTCTATGACTGAGCCATAGCCGACATAACATAGAAACTAGGAGCAGGAGTAGGCCATTTGGCCCTTCGAACCTGCTCTGCCATTCATTATGATCATGGCTGATCATCCAACTCAATAGCCTGCTCCCGCTTTCTCCCCATACCCTTTGATCCCTTTTGCCCCAAGAGCTATATCTAACTTCTTCTTGAAAACATACAATGTTTTGGCCTCAACTACTTTCTGTGGTAACGAATTCCACAGGTTCACCACTGTCTGGGTGAAGAAATTTCTCCTCATCTCAGTCCTAAACGGTCTACCCAGTATCCTCAGACTGTGACCCCTGGTTCTGGACTCTCCCACCATTGGGAACATCCTTCCTGCATCTACTCTGTCTAGTCCTGTTAGAATGTTATAGGTTTCTATGAGATCCCCCCTCATTCTTCTGAACTCCAGCGAATATAATCCAAACCGATTCAATCTCTCCTCATATGTCAGTCCCACCATCCCAGGAATCAGTCTAGTAAACATTCGCTGCACTCTTTCTACAGCAAGAACATCCTTCCTCAGATAAGGAGACCAAAACTGCGCACAATATTCCAGGTGTGGTCTGACCAAGTCCCTGTATAATTGCAGCAAGACATCCCTGTTCCTGTACTCGAATTCTCTCGCCATGAAGGCCAACACACCATTTGCCTTCTTTACCGCCTGCTGCATCTGCATGCTTACCTTCAGCAACTGGTGTACGAGGACGCCCAGGTCTCGTTGCACATTCCCCTCTCTCAATTTATAGCCATTCAGATAATAATCTGCTTTCCTCTTTTTGCTATCAAAGTGGATAACCTCACATTCATCCACATTGTACTGCATCTGCCATGCATTTGCCCACTCACTCAGCTTGTCCAAATCACACTAAAGCATCTCTGCATCTCCTCATAGCTCAACCTCTCAGCCAACTTTGTGTCATCTGCAAATTTGGAGATATTACATTTATTTCCCTCATCTAAATCATTAATATATATTGTGAATAGCTGGGGTCCCAGCACCGATCCCTGCGGTACCCCACTAGTCACTGCCTGCCATTCGGAAAAAACCCCGTTTATTTCTACTCTTTGTTTCCTGTCTGCCAACCAGTTTTCTATCCATCTCAATGCACTACCCCCAATCCCATGCGCTTTAATTTTACACACTAATCTCTTACGTGAGACTTTGCTGAAAGCCTTCTGAAAGTCCAAATAAACCATATGCACTGGCTCCCCCTCATCAACTCTACCAGTTAAATCCTCAAAAAATTCCAGTAGATTTGTCAAGCATGATTTCCCTTTCGTAAATCCATGCTGACTCTGTCTAATTCTGCCACTATTTTCCAAGTGCTCAGCCATTATATCTTTTATAATGGACTCTAGCATTTTCCCCACTACCGACGTCAGGCTGACTGATCTATAATTCCCTGTTTTCTCTCTACCTCCCTTTTTAAATAGTGGGGTTACATTAGCTACCCTCCAATCTGTAGGAACTGTTCCAGAGTCTATAGAATCTTAGAAGATGACCATCAATGCATCCACTATTTCTAGGGCCACTTCCTTAAGTACTCTGGGATGTAGATTATCAGGCCCTGGGGACTTATTGGCCTTCAATCCCATCAATTTCCCCAACACCATTTCCCTACTAATACTGATTTCTTTCAGTTCCTCCCTCTCACTAAACCCTGTGTTCCCCAACATTTCTGGTATGTTATTAGTGTCTTCCTTTGTGAAGTCAGAAACAAAGTATGTATTTAGTTGGTCAATCATTTCTTTGTTCCCCATTATAAATTCCCCTGTTTCTGACTGTAAGGGACCTCCATTTGTCTTCACCAATCTTTTTCTCTTCACATACCTCATGAAACTTTTACAGTCAGTTTTTATGTTCCCTGCAAGCTTACTCTTGTATTCTATTTTCCCCTTCTTAATCAATCCCTTGGTCCTCCTTTGTTGAATTCTAAGCTGCTCCCAATCCTCAGGTCTGTTGTTTTTTCTGGCCAATTTGTATGCCTCTTCCTTGGATCTAATACTATCTCTAATTTCCCTTGTAAGCCATGGTTTGGCCAACTTTCCTGTTTTACTTTTGCACCAGACAGGAATAAACAATTGTTGCAGTTCACCCATGCGCCCTTTGAATGTTTGCCATTGCCTATCCACCATCATCCCTTTAAGTAACGTTTCCCAATCTATCATAGCCAACTCATGCCTCATACCATCATAGTTTCCTTTATTAAGATTCAGGACCCTAGTCTCAGAATCAACTCCGTCACTCTCCATCTTGATGAAAAATTCTATCATATTATGGTCACTCACCCCCAAGGGGCCTCGCACAACTAGATTGTCAATTATTCCTTTCTCATTACACAATACCCAGTCTAGGATGGCCTGTTCTCTAGTTGGTTCCTCAATGTATTGGTCCAGAAAACCATCCTGTATACACTCCAGGAATTCCTCCTCTACGGTATTGTTACTAATTTGATTTGCCCAACCTATATGCAGATTAAAGTCACCCATAATTACAGATGTTCCTTTATTGCATGCGTCTCTAATTTCCTGTTCAATGCCATTCCCCACATTACCATTACAGTTTGGGGGTCTATATACAACCCCCACTAACGTTTTTTGCCCCTTAGTGTTTCTCAGCTCTTCCCATACAGATTCCACATCATCGGAGCTAATATCTTTCCTCACTATTGCGTTAATTTCCTCTTTAACCAGCAATGCAACTCCACCGCCTTTTCCTTTTTGTCTGTCCTTCCTAAATACTGAATATCCCTGGATGTTCAGTTCCCATCCCTGGTCACCATGTCTCCATAATCCCAACTATATCATACCTGTTTACATCTATTTGCGCGATTAATTCATCCATTATATTGTGAATGCTCCTCGCATTAAGGCACAAAGCCTTAAGGCCTGTCTTTTTAACATTACTTGTCCCGTTCCCACTATTGTTCACTGAGGACCTGTTTGATTCTTCCCCTTGATTTCTCTGCCTATCACTTTTCTTATTCCTCTTTCTGTCTTTTGTTCTTGCCCTTGATTCCCCCTCGTCTGACTCCTTGCATTGGTTCCCATCCCCCCGCCATTTTAGTTTAAACCCTCCCCAACCACTCTAGCAAATATTCCCCCTAGGACATCAGTCCCGGTCCTGCCCAGGTGTAACCCGTCCAGTTTGTACTGGTCCCACCTCCCCCAGAACCGGTCCCAATGTCCCAGGAATCTGAAACCCTCCCCCTCACACCATCTCTTCAGCCACTTATTCATCTGATATATTCTACTATTTCTACACTGACAAGCGTGTGGCACTGGTAATAATCCTGAGATCACTACCTTTAAGGTCCTACTTTTCAACTGACTTCCCAACTCCCTATATTCTACTTTTAGGACCTCGTCCCTTTTTTTCACCTATGTCATTTGTACCAATGTGTACCATGACCACTGGCTGTTCACCCTCCCCCTTCAGAATATCCTGTAGCCGCTCTGAGACATCCTTGACCCTAGCACCAGGGAGGCAACATACCACCCTGGAGTCTCATTTGTGGCCACAGAAATGCTTATCTATTCCCCTTATAATTGAAACCCCTATAACTATTGCATTCCCACACTTTTTACTCCTCCCCTGTGCAGCAGAGCCAACTGTGGTGCAATGAATTTGGCTGTTTCTGCTTTCCCCTGAGAGGCCTTTGCCCTCAACAGTATCCAAAGTGGTATATCTGTTTTGCAGGGGAATAGCCACAGAAGATTCCTGCACTGCCTGCGTGGTCACCCATTCCCTTCCTGCCTGTGGACTCTTAGCCTGCGGTGTGACCACCTCTCTATACGTGCTATCCACGATACTCTCTGCCTTGTGGATGCTCCACAGTGTTCCCAGCCACCGTTCCAGCTCTGAAACCCAGGCATCCAGGAGCTGCAGCTAGAGACACTTCCTGCACACATGCTGGCCCTGGACACTGGAAATGTTCCCGGCTTCCCACATAGAGCAGGAGGAGCACACCACGGCTATGAGCTCTCCTGCCGTGATTTACCCCTTTAAATTAAATTAAACCTTTTGGAAGATACTTAATATAAAATAATATCAATTACTCTAGGGCTCTTCTTCCCTGCTCTTCATTGTTACAGAATATAGCCCTTACAAACGATGAACCACAAAATAAGACCTTAAAAACTATAAGCGATATAAGTAGTAAATACTTACCCAACCATACTCACGGTACTCAAAGGATCAACTTGTTCCCTCCTCACTGAACTCGCTCAGACACCACACTACAACTTAAGCACTCAACTGCAGCCCAAAGCAGCACTCCAGTGCAGACAAAGTCAGCACTGTAAGATGGTCTGTTTTTATACTCTCTGAATCTAGCCTCTGAAATCCTGTTTAAACCAGTTATCTAATTAACTAGTTGTAGCTGAAAGCAGAGCCTGTATAAACCCTGTTTTAAAGCTGGCCTAAAACTCACCTTATTCCAACCCAAACAGCAACTTTTAGTTAATTACTAAATTAAAGAAAGACTAGACTTTAGATAGAAATTAACCTTTAAAATCCCTCCATCACCAAACTCCAACTTAAGCACTCTACTGCAGCCCAAAGCAGCACTCCAGTGCAGACAACTATAAATTTGAAGTAGATCACAAATCCCTTATCTTAGTGAAATATTAATGGAACATAGCTGAGATCTGAATGAGGGAAAGAAAGTAATTACCTCCCCCAATATACTGTGGAACTTTGGCTGCCAGCCTATTCTGCTGATACAGGAGTTCATGCAAACCATGATTTAAATCTGTTACAGTTGCAATTTGAAAGCTGCAAGTCAAAGTAATTCTTTCTGATTTGTATGAATGTTTTCCAAGTTGACAGATGTGCAGACTGATTTCAAATCTCTAATATCTGACTGGAAATGAGGAAGCATATAAGAAAGTCCTTTGTTTCACAAGCGTGGTGACCACATGAGAACCATAAACTTATAGTTGTCATGGTTTGACGCAATGGTTTACTCAGTGTGTAACCATGTCGGGGTTTTGTAAGTAGGAAATGACTGGTAATTACTAATTATAAGTCTTTGTAAATGTCTAATAGCTTCTGGAACAATTCTACCACTGAAGTTTTTAGTATTATCGTAGTTTTTTTAGTTTAAGTGGACATTTGTAATCAATTACCCCAAAAAATAGAATAATGGATGAATGGGCAATTCTCAAAAATAGTCAAATTTACACAAATTTGATATAGACCATATGCACATATTCAAGTATTTTTTGGAATGTCTGCACCCAGAAAGTTCAAATACTGAGACAGCTTTTGTACCCTGCTAAAAACTACTGCTAGTGGTGAGAGATGTGTCATCTGTTAGGGATACACCCATCCCTCTTCCCCATACCATAAGAGATCAGAGACACACACAAACCCATTACCCATCAAACCACCAATCCAGCAATAGAGAATAGATGTAGGAAAGAAGTCATTGCTGAGAGTAGTTTCCAGGTCCATTAACATTAGCTACACTGTTGACCAGAGTATACATCAAGAAATAATGGGAACTTGTAAAGAAACTGCAATAATTGGGGGAATTTTAATCTTCAGATGGATTTGTTGAATCAAATTGGCAAAGGTAGCATTGAGGATGAGTTGTGCATTTGGATGTATTTGGAACAGTCTCTTAGAACAATATGTTCTGATACCAAACGGAAAACAGGCAATTTTATGCCTGGCAATGTGTAATGAGGAATAATTAATTAATAATCTCATAGTAAAGGATCCTATAGGCAACAGTGATCATAAGATAATAGAGTTTTATATTCAGTTTAAGGGTGAGAAACATGGGTCTGAAACTAGTGTATTAAACTTAAATAAATGCAATTACAAAGGTATGAAGTCAAATTTGGCTACATTGAACTTGGAAAATAGGTGAAAAAGTAAGACAGTAGAGAAGCAGTGGCAGACATTTAAGGATATATTTCATAGCTTTTAAGATATATTCCATTGAGAAAGAAAGACTCTGCAAGGTGAATGCAGCATCTGTCACTATCTAAGCAAGTTAAGGATGATATCAAATTGAAAGGAAAGGTGCACAATACTGCAAAGATTCATGGTAGGCCAGAAGGTTGGGAAATCTTTAGTAAGCAGCAAAGGATGACTAATAAAAAATGAAGTGTGAAAAATTAGAATTTGAGAGTAAACTAGCAAGAAATATAAAAACAGAAAGTAAGAGATTCTACAAGTACATGAAAATGAAGAAAGTAGCTAAAGTAAACATTGGTCTCTTTGTTACGATTCTTGGCCAGACCAAAGGATGTGGGGCAGGTCTGGTTAGGGACCAATAATGTTTTGTTTAAAGTAGATGAAGGTTGAGATTCGACACACCTGCTTTATTTACAACATGTATCTTACTTACCCTGAATGTTAGAGTGTATGACGTACATGTCAATTAACAGACAAACTGGGTCGAGTAAATGACCGATGCAACCAAGACAGAGTCCATAGATTTCTCAAGAAATCACCCAGAAGATAGTCCCACCGTGGGTCAACCAATCTCACTGAAACGTCATCATTCTCATGTGGGTTTCCAATCCCCACCTTCGAAGATCCTGCCTTGGAATTCTTCCAAACATCTCTCCTATTCAGATGGCTTTAACAATTGCCCACCCCTCGGTTTCAATTTCACCTTCTCAGCTTCCTTTTCCTTGGACTCCTGAGTGACTCAACACTAGCTTACAAGCAAACTTTCAGATCTATGGCCATGTCAAGCAGAACACCACTGCCCTAAAGGGGTACCTTTGCCCAATAGCGCACAGTATGGAGTCAGTCTGCTAACTGCAGCTCTTTCTCTTTGCTCCCTTCTTTTAACTTACTTAACAGGACGTATTCCTGTCCTTGTGTCTGTGACACTTCTTGGCCAGCAAACTACCTCAAACTGGTTCCGTGAAAAGAGTTGTTCACTGACCCTTGAATTGTTCTGGGAACCTATCAAAACACTCCCAGAGTGTTTCACCCTTGTTATTAGGCAGGAACCAATGTGACCAGAATTGAAACATCCTGTACCTTTGAATGTTACAATCTCCACAGATTAATGAGTTTCATGACACCTTAGATGTTGAAACTGGGGAGCTAATAATGGGATACAAGGAAATGGCAGAGTTTGACCAAGTATTTTGTATTGTCTTCATGGCAGTGATGCTAGGCCTGCCACCTGCCTGTCCTGTGGGTATTTGATTGATCAGTAGCTCTTGGAGGTGGAACCTCCTCTCTGATGGGGACAGAATGCCTGCCTCAAGCCAATTAAAGGACCAGCGATCATTAAATAGCTACGGGGTGAACTGGTCAATTGCAGGCTGGTTTGCCCTTGACTTTTCACTGCGGTGGGGATTCTGCCCCTCAGATAAAAGTGTGTGTGTGAGTGTGTAGGGTTAATTAAACAGGAGAGAGGTTACTAAAGGCAGTCTGTGAAGGCTAAGAGATGAAAGGTTAAAGGTGTTAGTTTGATGCATTTGTAATGAGAGGCCATGGTAAGGTTGAGTTGCAGGTAAATAGGGTGGATTTAAAATTTGCATTGTGAGATAAGTTGGAAACTTGGTTTTTCAGCTGTTGAATTTCAAAAGGGTTTTCAGAGGTGGCGAGGAATATTTGCTTCTTACAAAGGCTTCATCAATAAACAGGGGAAGGTATATTAAATTTTATTGATCCAAAAGTAGAGACAAATTAGAAAACATGAAAAATTTTTATATGTGGAGAAGTTGAGTTCAAAGAGATGTTTGAAGACAATGGAATCTGAGATGAAACAGGGAAAAAGATATTTAAGGAAGGACGTTGAACTGAGGTGTAATGGCTGTGGGAGAAAAGCCCTGAAGACCAGCTCTTGGTGTGTGAGCCATTGAAAAAGCTGCGAAACTTTTGAATTGGAGGCAGCCATCCAGTGTTGAGTCAAGAAAGTCTGTTTGAGAAGTCATGAGGTGTACTTTTATTAATATGATAAATATTCCCTGATTTGGGTACCATTACTGGATTTTTATGGTTAAAATCTAGTAGGGATTTGTTACCAAGAAGGTAGATTACTTGTGTACTTTTGACCAAGCAGGTTTTTTGGAAGGTTTGTTCTGTAAGACTGCTTTAAGTGTGTAACTAATATTGTGTGCTTAAGTTTTTATCTATTTAATAAATCATTTAATTTTTAAAAATCTAGAGGTGCTATTGGAGTTTCTATGCTTTTGATGTCAGTAACTTTTCCTCCGTGTTTTCACAATAAAAAAAAACTTTATGATCAGTGAGACAGACTTCGCTCTAGGGTATGGCTTGCTCAGCAATAAGGGGAGGCGATGACATAGTGGTATTGTCGCTGGACTAGTAATCCAGAGACCCAGGGTAATGCTCTTCGGACTTGGGTTTGAATCCCGCCACAGCAGATGGTGAAATTTGAATTCAATAAAAATCAGAAATTGAAAGTCAAATGATGACAATGGAACCATTGTTGATTATTGGAAAAACCCATCTGGTTCACTAATGCCCCTTTGGGGAAGGAAATCTGTCATCCTGACCTGGCCTGGCTTACATGTGACTCCAGACCCACATTAATATGGTTGACTCTTACATGCCCTCTGAAATAGCCTAGCTAGCCACTCAGTTGTAACAAGTCACAAAAAAGGAATGAAACCGGACGAACAACCTGGCATTAACCTAGGCACAGGAAACGACAATGGCAAACTCAGCCCTGTTGGCTCTGCAAAGTCCTCCTTACTAACATTGGGGAACTGGTGCCTGTCTCACAGACTAGTCAGGCAACAGCCTGACATGGTCATTCTCATGGAATCATACCTGACAGATAATGTCCCAGACACCACCATCACTATCCCCTGGGTATGTCCTGTTCAAACAGCAGAGTGGCTGTACAGTCGGGTGGGAGCTGCCCTGGGAGCCCTCAACATCGACTCTGGACCCCATGAAGTCTCATGGCATCAGGTCAAACAAGGGCAAAGAAGCCTCCTGCTGGTTACCACGTACTGCTCTCCCTCAGCTGATGAATCAGTGCTCTTCCATGTTGAATGCCACTTGGAGGAAGCACTAAGAGTGGCAAGAGCCCAGAGTGTACTCTGGTTGGGGGGATTTCAATGTCCATCACCAAGAGTGGCTCAGTAGCACCACTAATGACCGAGCTAGTTCAGCCTCAAAGGACAAAGCTGCTAGACTGGGTCTGTGGAGTGGTGATGGAACCAACAAGAGGGAAAAACATACTTGACTTTATCCTCACCAACCTGCCTGCTGCAGATGCATCTGTCCATGACAGTATCGGTAGGAGTGACCACCGCACGGTCATTGCGGAGACAAAGTCCCGCCTTCACATTGAGGATACCCTCCATGGTGTTGTGTGGCACTACTGCTGTGTTAAATGGGATAGATTTAAAACAGATCTAGCAACTCAAAATTGGGCATCCACGAGGCACTGTGGGCCATCAGCAGCAACAGAATTGTACTCGAACATAATTTGTAACCTCATGGCCCAGCATATCCCCCACTCTTCCATCACCATCATACAAGGGGATCAACCCTGGTTCAATGAGGAGTGCAGGAGGGCATGCCAGGAGCAGCAACAGGCATACCTAAAATGAGGTGTCAACCTGATGAAGCTATAACACAGGACTATTTACAAGGCAAACGGCATAAGCAGCAAGTGATAGACAGGGCTAAGTGATCCCACAACCAACGGATCAGATCTAAGCTTTGCAGTCCTGCCACATCCAGTTGTGAATGCTGGTGGATAATTAAACAACTCACTGGAGGAGGAGGCCCCACAAATATCCCATCCTCAATGATGGAGGAGCCCAGCACAGCAGTGCAGAAGATAAGGCTGAAGCATTTGCTACAATCTTCAGCCAGGAGTGCCGAGTGGATGATCCATCTTGGCCTCCTCTGGAGGTCCCCAGCATCTTAGATGCCAGTCTTCAGCCAATTCGATTCACTCCACGTGATACCAAGAAATGACTGAAGGCACTGGATACTGCAAAGGCTATGGGCCCTGACAATATTCCGGCAATAGTGCTGAAGACTTGTGCTCCAGAACTTGCTGCACCCCTAGCTAAA
The DNA here is from genome assembly GCF_964194155.1 of Cetorhinus maximus. NCBI lineage: Eukaryota > Metazoa > Chordata > Chondrichthyes > Lamniformes > Cetorhinidae > Cetorhinus > Cetorhinus maximus. The sequence continues at coordinate 88,758,542 of NC_135885.1, forward strand.
CTGTTCCAGTACAGTTACAACACTGGCATCTATCTGGCTATGTGGAAAACTGCCCAGGTATGTCCTGTACACAAAAAGCAGGACAAATCCCACCTGGCCAATTACCGCCCCATCAGTCTACTCTCGATCATCAGTAAAGCAATGGAAGGGGGTCATCAAAAGTACTATCAAGCGGCACTTGCTTAGCAAAAACCTGCTCACTGGTGCCCAGTTTAGGTTCCGTCAGGGCTATTCATCTCCTGACCTCATTACAGACTTGGTTCAAACATGGACAAAAGAGCTGAACTCCCGAGGTGAGGTGAGACTGACTGCCCTTGACATCAAGGCCACATTTGACAGAGTGTGGCATCAAGGAGCCCTAGCAAAACTGGAGCCAATGGGAATCAGGGGGGAAACTCTACACTGGTTGGAGTCATGCCTAGCACAAAGGAAGATGGCTGTGGTTATTGGAGATCAGTCATCTCAGCTCCAGGACATCACCGCAGGAGTTCCTCAGGATAGTGTCCTCAGCCGAGCCATCTTCAGTTGCTTCATCACTGACCTTCCTTCCATCATAAGGTCAGAGGTGGGGATGTTTGCTGATGATTGCACAATATTCAGCACCATTCGCAACTCCTTAGATACTGAAGCAGTCCATGTCCAAATGCAGCAAGACCTGGACAATATCCAGGCTTGGACTGACAAGTGGCAAGTAACATTTGCACCACACATGTGTCAGGCAATGACCATCTCCAACAAGAGAGAATCCAACCATCGCCCCTTGATGTTCAATAGCATTACCTTCACTGAATCCCCCACTATCAACATCTTGGGGGTTACCATTGACCAGAAACTGAACTGGACTTGCCATACAAATAATGTGGCTACAAGAGCAGGCCAGAGGCTGCATGTGACGAGTAACTCATCTCTTGACTCCACCATCTACAAAGCACAAGTCAGGAGTGTGATGGAATACTTCCCACTTGCCTGGATGAGTGCAGCTCCCATAACACTCATGAAGCTTGACACCGTCCAGGACAAAGCAGCCCACTTGATTGGCACAACATCCACAAACATTCACTCCCTCCACCTCGATGCACAGTGTCAGCAATGTGTGCCATCTACAAGATACACTGCAGGAATTCACCAAGGCTCCTTCGACAGCACCTACCAAACCCACGGCCTCTACCATCTAGAACGACAAGTGCAACAGATTGATGGGAACACCACCACCTGGAAGTTCCCCTCCAATTCACTCACCGTCCTGACTTGGAAATATATCGCCGTTCCTTCGCTGTCGCTGGGTCAAAATCCCTCCCTAACAACACTGTGAGTGCACCTACACCACATGGACTGCAGCGGTGCAAGAAGACAGATCACCACCACTTTCTCAGGGGCAAGTAGGGGTGGGCAATAAATGCTGGCCCAGCCAGCGAAGCTCAGATCCCATGAATGAATAAAATAAATAAATAACATCTGCTGTGATCGTAATACTAAGAGATTGGAGTGCAAAAATTAAGAGGTTTTGCTACAATTGTACATGGCTTCAGTGAGACCACATCTGGAATACTCTGTACAGTTTTGGTCTCCATATTTCAGGAAGGTTATGCATGAATTGGAGGTGGTACAGCAAATATTCACTAGATTGGTCTCTGGGATAGTCTTATGATGGAGGACTGCATAGGTTGTGTGTATATTCTGTCATGAATCTATTAATGTATATAATATTTTGGAAAATATTTTTCTTTTAAAATAGAGATTTAGTCTGTGGGTGTGTCTTAATTGGATTAAAGCCAGCTAGTCTGGGTGCTTTGATGAGTACTAGTTTTGATATGTAAGAGAGATAGAGTGTATTTGGAATTTTTGAATAGAGAATTCAAGAAGTGGGGTGAAAACTGATGTCTTTCTAGCAGCTATCAAGCAATATGTTTATATTACTAATAAAGTTGGTACTATAAAAGGGGTTTTATTGTTAGAGATATTTAGTTCAGAGGTTGTTGACACAATGAGAATTAACATTCAATGGGGCTGGTAGGTATAACCTCTATAGTTTTTGTGTGTGCAGAGCAGAGGCAATGTGAGATCAAAAGGCAGCTGTAAGCCTCCAACTGACTCCACAGGAACCAAATTGAAAGAACCTCATTTTGAATGCATAAGGTGAAAATGCTTTGCCTGGTATTTGATTAAGTCTATGGGTTGCCGTTGCCTTAATGGAGATTAGTGTGGGAATTTGTTAAAAATTATTATAGTAGTAATTTGTAGCCATGTGGGGCTGATGGTCTGATTCCTGAATTTAGAGTCACATCTCAAACATAACACTTAAAATGTAGGTTATGACAGTTATTTAAAGTTTCCCTCTGGGATTTTTAAATAACTCAGCTTTTACCAACTGTATCAGTCATGACAATTCTCTTGAGTTTAGAAGAATAAGAGATGATTGAAACACACATGATTCTGAAGGGGCTTGGCAGGGTAAATACTAAGAGGCTGTTTCCCCTTGATGGGGAATGCAGCCTTGCAAAGGCTGTCAAACATAGCCAGCAGAAGGGCTCCCCAGAGCGCTGCTGGTAAGCAGGCCAGGCAGGAAGGTAGGGCAGGGGGCCACTGTGCCCCTTGTTTCTCAGATCATTGCCTTGCTGCCCTCCTCGAGGAGGCACTAGCACGGCAGGATGTCCTCGTTCCGAGGAACGGGAGGAGGAGGCCCCCCCACATGACCAAACGTGCCTGGGAGGAGGTGGTGGAGGTGGCGAGCTCCCGTGACGTGGTGCAACACACCTGGGTCCAGTGTCGCAAGTGCTTTAACGGCCTTTTGCGCTCGGGAAGGGTGAGTACCATGTAGGCATTGGTCAGTGAACCTAGCTTGTGCCTCCTTGCTCTGCAAGGTTGGACCGTGTGGTGCCAAATGTGATGTAGGCTGCATTTGGCCGGGTGGGGGTGGGGGACAAGCCTGGCATCTTTGTGTGAGTGTTCGGCAGCTGCGGGGTAAGGAGGCACTGGAGCCCTGCAATGTCCCACTCTGGTTGGGGTGGGACGGGAGCGAAGAGATTCCTGGTACAAGTTGCACTAATCAATACTCTTTTCTCTTTTTCAGGAGAAGAATGCTCATAATGCTGCCAAATGGGTGAGGACTGGCGGAGGGCCGGCCCAGCTGGCCATCATTACCAGGCTCGAGCAGAAGGCCCTTGATCTAGAGAGGCACCATGTGCCCAGGTCCACCGGTGTCGGTGAGGCTGGGGTGCCATGGGTAGGTATGTTTGCCCAGCACTGAGGTCACCATTGTTCTCCCAGCAGCCATGGCAGTGCTGAATGTTCAGTGATTGAAGTTTGAAACATAGCTTGACCATTGCTTATGAAAGGATGAGCGCATAATGATCCAGGGGACAGGGATGCACATTGACATTATCTCCACGTTAACTAACAAATGACCTTGAACTTCCTTTCAGCATCACCGGAGCAGGGCCGGGAGGAGGAGGCACAGGGGCCCCCACTCACACCTGAGGGTCCTGAAGTCCCTGACCCACCCAGCGACACACCATCTCTGCCAGGCAGGCACCAGCGCAGACACTGGCACCTCGGCGGGAATTAGATCAGTGGCTAGTGTCCCGGGGCACAGCGGTGAGGGCACTTCACAGTCGCTGGAGGAGCTGGTGGAGACAGAGTGTGCCCATGGCACCAGCAATCGGAGGACTGCAGGGGACCAGGAACATGCTCAGTCAGTGGCTGATGATGTGCATCTGGAGTCGCCCATGAGGTAGCAAACACTGGAAGTCCAGCGGGAGGATCTGGCGGAGATACACGAGGCTATGCTTGGCTTGGACTCTGTGGTGGAGGAGTCCACGTGGAGTATTGCCGATGCAATGAGCCTCATGACCAAGAGCCATGTGCCCTCCATGGAGAGAGTGGCGACTCTCATGGAGAGACTCCTCCAGGAGACCAGTCAGAGCAAGCCCTCATATCGACATTGACCTCAGCTGTTCAGTGCCTGTGTGAGAGATGGTTTGGGCACCAAGTTTCCCAGCTCAGTGCCCATCCATCTATGGCGAGTAGGGAGGTCTGAACCGACATCATGTTGGCGTAGCAGGTGCCTGTCATCTCTGCGGGTTCCTCTCAGGGCACTCTGGATGAGGGCAGCAACTCCTCTGCCCCTCTGCCAGTGACCATGGCATCCGATGAGGCTGTGATGACTGGGGAGATGCCAGCTGTGGAACTGACCGCTCCCTCCCAGGCAGGGCCAGCACAGGCTCCGCAGGCCAAGGGACGTCCACCAAAGTCAACGAGGCCAACAGGACAGCACAGTGAGCAGGCTGTCTCAGATGCCAGTGCCAGCGAGGGGACAACACCTAGACATAGCACCCGAAAACATAAACATAAGGCACCTTAGGCACACCACGAGTTTCTCACTGGGGCTTTTGTGTTGCCCCGAGATGAGGTCATGATTAGTTGGTGTGTTCTTCGACACCTTTATCATTTTATTTACTTAAGATCATTTTGTTATATCATTAAATTTAGACATGTTACCATGACTCAGGGTGTTTCTTTTCCTCTGCAGGTGGATTGTCACCCATGATGTTATGAGTAGGTTGTGTCACATTGAGCTTTATTGACTTGGCCCTTAGTTAATGTTCCTATCCAGGCAGATATAGCACTCAGGTATTGAGTATGGGGCCTGCAGCACAGGCTTTTGTTGAAGGTCCTTCTGTGTTGGGCTAGCTGAAAGTTGTTTGGATTAAAGCCTCCTGGGTATCCCTTCCTCCCTGGAGTATGCCTGGGTCAGTGTCTACCCCCTCAGCGTTTTCCTGTGTGTGCTCATCCTCGGACTCACTACTGGATTCATCGTGTGCAGCCGCAGCCACTGCGTTTACGTCTTCATCGTCCACTGCGTTCCCCCCTTTCCAGCGCAAGATTGTGGAGAGTGCAGCATGCAACCACTATCACCAACACACGATCTGGGGAGCACTGTAGTGCGCCCCCTGAATGGTCCAGGCATCAGAAGTGCATCTTGAGAAGGCCGATGGTTCTCTCCGCCACAGCCTTGTGGAGTCGTAGCTCCTCTTGTACTGCTGTTCAGCTTCTGTTCTTGGATGGCGGAGAGGCGTCATGAGCCACTTTTTGAGGGGATAGCCCTTGTCATCCAGCAGCCATCCATCCAGCCGTGCTGGAGCACTGAAGAGCCCCAGCACCTGAGAGTGTCTCAGGATGATTGCGTCATGGGAGCTGCCTGGGTACCTTGCACAGACTTGTAGAATCAGCATCCTGTGGTCACACACTATCTGCACGTTCATGGAGTGGAAGCCCTTCCTGTTGACGAAGGCACCGGGCTCACCTGCTGGCGCCTTGATGGCCACATGTGTACAGTCTATTGCACCCTGGACACGGGGGAAGCCAGCAATGGCTGCGAAGTGTCTGCTTCTCTGTGTCTGGCTTGCCTGATCCCAGCGGTAGTGGATGAATGTCAATGCCTGTCTGATCAGAACGTCTCTAACCTGCTTGACACAAGTGTGGACAGCTGCTTGGGAGACACCGCAAAGATCATCTACCGACCCCTGGAAAGAGCCAGAGGCAGAGAAGTTGAGGGCAGATGTGACCTTTAGAGCCAATGGCATCGGGTGCCCACCCACACAGTTAGCAGAGATCTCAGGACCTATCATCTAATAGATAGAGTTGACTGCCTCCCTTGAGAGACGGAGCCTCCTTCAGCACTGTACCTCAGACATAAAGCTGCCTGTAAACCCTGGCAGCAGGATAGTGGCGTCTTCTGCGGCCCCTTCCGCCTTGGACTTCCTCTTGGCCCTGCGCCTCTCCTCCCAAAGGTGGCTCCCCTGGAGGCTGAATGTGCTCTCCTGGACTCCTCCCCCTCTGGCCCTCCCTTCCTCCTCAGAGGAGGTGCCTCCAGTTAAGAGCACAACCCCCATCCCCAAGCTAAGGGAAGGCTTCCTGAAACCTGCTCCCAAAAAGGAGCTGCTCACAAAGATATAGCAATCTCTGTGGATTTCAGCTTTCCCAACATTAATTTGAATCCAGTGCCAGCCAATTGGTGCACAGCAAAATCCCTCAAACAGCAATTCAATAGTGACTGGATAATCTGTTTTAATCATGTTAGTTGATGGATAAGTATTGACCTGCAAACTAGGAGAATCCCTTGCTCCTCCTCAAGATAGTGCCATGTGATCTTTTACACCTATCTCAGAAGGCTTAAAGCTAGAACTGTCAAGAGTACAGTATACCTTCAGTACTGCACTGCAATGTCAGCCTAGATTATATGCTCAAGTCTCTGAAATGGAAAGCAATCCATAATCTTCTAAATCAGCAGCAAGAGTACTCCCAACTGAGCCAAGTCTAACACTTAGGAACCTAAAACTGACAGTCTACCTTCATTGTGCTGGAGTATTGCTTATATTTTGGCTTACGCTACAAGGTATTCATAAACCATTGTCTGATCTGGTTTAAACCAAAGATGAAAATTGTAAAGCAGATTCATCAAAAACAAATCTAACACAAAATGGAGAAAACACAAGTTAATTTGAAATACAATTGAGAAAGAATTGGAAGTGGAATAGTAAAATACTCTGTGGGAAGAACATATATTTGAGGGGGCAAAAATGATCATTGACAAAAGAGTTTTGAAATCTTGGGATGGAGGGAGAGAAAGAATTTTGCAGAGTTAAGGAAAGAAGGTTCAGTAAGGCAGCCTGTAAAATGGATTGTACCTTGACCGAAAAGGCAACCTGCAATGAATGGAGAAGGTCATTCTTTAATAACTCATTTGGTATGTTTATACTGCAGACAATCTAAACCATGAAAGTCCAGGAACTTTGGTCTTTTATGAGTTATTTAATCTCAGTCGGGTGGAGCAATAAAATTGACAAATGTCACTAGAAATTGAGGTAAATCAGTTACTGTTCTAATGCTGGTCGCAATTCAGAAACCCTGCTAGAAGTTGACATTTGTGCTGCCCTGAGAGAGAATGGCATAAGGATATGATGAGCCTTGATTAAATGCTTCTGTGGTCAAGTAGCCTTGTAACTTTGTAATAGCTTTAGTTATTAGTCTTCATCCATCATTCAGACCTGAAATGTTAACTCTGTATCTCTCCACAGCTGCTGCCTGACCTGTTGAGTATTGCCAGCATTTTATGTCTTTATTTCATATTTCCAGCATCTGCAGTATTTTGCTTTTCTGTTGCTTGCATGAAGAATGGTCATTTGAAGAGGCACTAACTTGTATCAATTGCTCTGGCGCTGCCGATTTATAACCCCTCTTGCCACAGTACTCTATGGACTTTCCTCTAGAAGTTCCCCAGAACCAGATCCTCGCAAGAAATAAATGCCTTGAGATCTGGTGCAGGAAATAATAAAAAAACCCCAAAAAAGTCAGAATTAAAATTGACATCACAGGTGTGTCACTTGATGGTAGATTTTCCAATCAAGAGTACCAGATTTTCAGGTGTAAAATAAGTGGTTTTGATTGGAAAATTAGGTGATCAAATAGATCACTGCCCATTTTTCATCCATTCTGATTTTCCAATTGGAATTTAATTGTGCAGGAAACTATTAGCAATTTGTGGCTAGGCCTGCAAATAAGCACAAAATACCTTGACAGACAGCAGTGTGAATAATATAGTGAAGTTCACTTGTCTGAGAAGTAATGCCTATAAATGTATTGATTTACCAGACAGACTGTGATGGAGTTCTGTAAAATTTCACATGTAAGGGACTGCCAGTGGCTTTAAAAGTCAAAACTACAAAACAGTTAAATATCATGTTTGTTTCAAATTACTACATAAATTATAAATATAAGCCAATTATCTGTGCAAAGATGTGTGAAACGAGTCTCAGATGTCTTGTTGGTTCCAGCAACACAGGTTATTTCCTGCACCATGGAAAACCAACAAAATGAGTGGCCTGTACAAAGTCAAAGGGATAGAGATTGTACTCACATGGCACTACATTTGCCATTACATGATGTTGCTATGTACATGGAGAGAAAAGGATTCTACTCTCAATGTGCAACTCAGTTGTGACCATTTGCTGCAAGTAGTTTTTTTTATTCATTCAAGGGATGTGGACATCACTAGCTAGGCCAGCATTTATTGACCATCCATAATTGCTGTTGAGAAGGTGGTGATGAACTGCCTCCTTGAACTGCTGCAGTCCATGTGGTGTAGGTACACCCACAGTGCTGTTAGGGAGGGAGTTTCAGGATTTTGACACTGACAGTGAAGGAACAGCAATATATTTTCACGTTACGATGGTGAGTGGCTTGGAGGGGAACTTGCAGTTGGTGGTGTTCCCATGTGCCTGCTGCCCTTGGCCTTCTAGATGGTAGCGGTCGTGGGTTAGGAAGGTGCTGACTAGGGAGCCTTGGTAAATATAAATGAGTGTACACTTCTCAGGAAGGTGACACAGTGGAGGCCATTTTGACTTTGTACTATAGTGTAAAATGTACGATAATGTAAAAATCAGTAAGCCATCCATTTAATATCTCTCCTGATTTTAATCTCCATTGACCTCCACGGAAATGAAAATTACAAGAGATGTGGACTAGCAGCTGATTCAATATTGACAGCTTTCCACTGTCGCTCAATGTCTAAATGACCCCCAATGCCCTCATTTTAATGCAATCCATCAAACCACAGCTCTTCTACCCACTGAGGCAAGTCCTGATGGTACATGGATGATCAAGGATACCCATGGTTCATGTCCCGGGATACTGCATAATGTCACCAATTGAGCATGAGTATAAGGGCGTACTAGCAAATGCCAGAATAATGAACCACACTAAAAGCATGTTGAAGCAGAATTTCAAGGCCTCATTGAACTCGCAGAATCCTTCTCAACAAGTTTCTCAACAAGGATTTTTGCTCAATGTTGCACAATTTCATCTTGCAAAACATACCATGATGAAAGCCCTGGAGCTGGAAGAACCCAGACACAGCAACAGAAACTAAAGCAACCGTCTCTGATTTACCACCCGAGGATTTAATGATACCTAAATTTGGCTCAATGAAATAACACTAACCAGTTTGACTTATATTAGCGTATACTGGAATCTCCCAATAAGGTCCGCACAAGCCACTGAATGAGTTAACCATTTCTCACCATTTATCTATGAAGCCAGACAACATGTTGTGAACTAACTATTGTTTATTACTGAAAAAAGAGAGATGCTGTTGAAGCTTTTTATAATGCACTCACCTGGAGAGATGCAAGAATTCCAAATTTCAAAGGGAACAACAATTTATACTGCATGAGAAAACTTTTCCTTTCAATGCCTCTTTAGCTTCATTCAGCTGATTCTTCAGCTCTTTGCTCAATAGCTCGCTTCTCTAAACTCCTGTCTCCTGGCTGTATCCAGTTATATACAACTCCCAGGGCTTCCCCTGAGTTCTCTCCAATTACCAGTGCTTCCCTTGAGACCTCTTTGATCACCAAGTCTTTCCCTGAGTCTTCGTTGATCACCAGGGCTTCCCTTGAGCCCCCAGTGAGTTTCTTTTGCTGCTCTTCCATTCTACTGTTTAAGACAGTCTTCATTTACTCATGTTGCTGAATGGTTACACATTTCTTGCACATTTGATCTTGAAGGACAATCAACTGTTCTTTCAACTGTTTATTTTCTTTTTGCCTTCCCTCTTGGGCCTCCTGTTGCCCTTGGCGGAGCTGCACTCTCTCTCTAAGGTCTCTTGGTCCCCTTGGCAGAGCTGCCCTCTCTCTGGGGTCCCTTGTAATTTTCTGTCCATAGCCATTTTCCTTGTATTTACCACTTTAACGTATTGCTGCTTTAACAGCAGTCACAGTTTTTTTTACTCGGATGTCTCTGTGTAGCTGTCAGCTTTTCTGTGCTGTATTTTGAGTTTCCCATGCTTTACGTGTTTTGGTGGGCTCACTGGCAAGTGTGGCTGCTTTTTTTTTTAACTTTGTAAAACTTTGTTCCTGTTCGATAAAAACACAGCAGCGATTTATTCTCCCTTTTCTGGGTGATTCTACAGGTTTTTTGATGTTGGATGTCCTGCACTTCAGGAGACCCAGTGGCCTCGTGGTCCGATCAGGGCCATGTTTTTCTTCTTTGAATTTAAAGCTGCAGCACTGCTTTCTGCTCTGATTGCCCCCTTTTTTTTTACTTTTATCTCTGCAGGTCCTGATTTTTTTAAATGTCAAGAGCGCTCCGGGAGATTTCTCAGCCATTTGGATTGGGGCCTAGTTTTTCCTTCACTTAAAATGACAGCACTTCTGTTTCTTCTGTTTGAACTCTGCAGCATATCTGATGAGCATATTTCCTTTTCCTCTGTTTAAACAAGAACTCACAGTCACTGGGTGAGGGACAATGCCAGACCCGATCTCATCCTTGTCATCAGTTTGTTATGGACTTGATTTTCCCGACTGGTTTCTCATTCAAAACATCAAACTTTATTTATAGTTTACAGCAGCAAGTTACATGCTTCATCAAGCTCCACAACTACAAGAAGAACTCCCACTCTAAGGTTCCCCATGCTTAGGTCAGGAAGTTATAATAATTTTCATAATGTTATTGGATTTTATTGTAAAGTAGAGTAATAGTGGGGTCTGAGTCTATGTGTGTTGGGGTGGGAGGGGGGAGGAATTAATTGAATTAAAGCCAGCTGTTGTAAAGGTTTTGATGTATCAGATGATAAGCTAGGTTTCAAATGTTAAGGAGGTAAATATGAGGGAATATTTAGAATGTAAGGTGTAAAGGGAACAGTTGCATTTTTAAATAAAGCAGACTAGGATGAATTCAAAAAATAGGGGGTGACATGTTTCACCTTGCCAGGAAAAGTTAAGAAACAGTGTGTTTATTTTTCCCAAGATTATGGTAAAATTGGTACCTTGCTGTATTTTTATTATTAGAGAGGTTAAAGTCCAAAGACATAGTGAAATAATCAGAATTTGCATTCAAAGGGGAAAATATGTATAAAGGAGAGAAGGCTGTGTAAGGGCAAGCATTCTAAGATCTAGCACAAGTGAGAAAAGCCTCAAGCATCTAAGCCTCAGGCCATTGTCTACAAGGAACTGAAGCTGAGAAAAACTCATTTTGAATTCGACTGCTCAGGGTATTGTGTGTTAGTTTGCCTGGGTCTTTTAAATCTATGTGTCTCGCTGTTGCCTTAACGGAGGTGTAACTGTAGTTTAGATTAATTAGGGGATTTAGAAGTTATCACAGTAGTAATTTGTAGATCTATATATGTGCTTAAAATCATTTCTTCTATTAATAAAGGTTTAATTTAGTTTTGTAAGAAACCTATAAGACTTGGCGGCCTTCTTTTTACTGAATTCAAAGCCCACACCTCAAAATATATATAAATTGCAAATAGATGTGGCAGTTGTTTCACGTTTCCCTTTGGGTTTGAGCAGCTCAGCATTTACCATCGTCTGTGCCACAACGTTAGAGCTGATTCATTCACACTGTCACGTGATACTATACAACACAATAAGTCCCAAAGAGATGACAAAAAGATAGGTAGGAAAGTAATTTGTGAAGAGGCTACAAAGTGACAGATAGGTTAAGTGAATGGGTAAAGATCTGGCAAATGGAGTATAATGTGGGCAAATGTGATATTATTCATTTTGGCAGGAAGAATTAAAAAGAAGCTTATTATCTAAATGGTGAGAGATTGCAGAGTTCTGAGATTCAGAGGGATATGAGTGTCCTAGTGCATGAATCACAAAAGGTTAATATGCACCTACAGCAGGTAATTAAGAAAGCTAATAGAATGTTATCACTTATTGTGAAGGGAATTGATTACAAAAGTAGGGAGGTTACGCTTCAGTTGTACTGGGCATTGATGAGACCATGTCTGGAGTATTATGTACAGTACTGGTCTCCTTATTTAAAGAAAGATGTAAATGCATTAGAAGTAGTTCAGAGAAAGTTTACTAGACTAACACTGGGAATGGGCGAACAAAAATAAAAATACCTGGAAAAACTCAGCAGGTCTGACAGCATCTGCGGAGAGGAACACAGTTAACGTTTCGAGTCCGTATGACTCTTCAACAGAACTAAGGAAAAATAGAAAAGAGGTGAAATATAAGCTGGTTTAAGGGGTGGGTGGGACAGGTAGAGCTGGATAGAGGGCCAGTGATAGGTGGAGATAACCAAAAGATGTCACAGACAAAAGGACAAAGAGGTGTTGACGGTGGTGATATTATCTAAGAAATGTGCTAATGGGGGCATTAAGGGTAGAAAGCAGGACAAGCAAGGTACAGATAGCCCTAGTTGTGGGGGGCGGAGGGGGGGGGGGGGCGGGGGGGAGGGTGGTGGTAATTGAAATAGGCTAAAAGGTAGAGATAAAACAATGGATGGAAATACATTTAAAAATAATGGAAATAGGTGGGAAAAGAAAAATCTATATAAATTATTGGAAAAAGGGGGGGATTGGAAAGGGGGTGGGGATGGAGGGGAGAGTTCATGATGGGCGGGTTGTCTTATGAGGAAAGGCTGGATGGGTTAGGCGCTGGCGGTTTCCTTTACATTGGAGATACCAAACGCAAACTGGGTGACCGCTTTGCGGAACACCTTCGGTCTGTCCGCAAGCATGACCCAGACCTCCCTGTCGCTTGCCATTTCAACACTCCACTCTGCTCTCATGCCCACATGTCCGTCCTTGGCTTGCTGCAATGTTCCAGTGAAGCTCAACGCACACTGGAGGAACAGCACCTCATCTTCCGACTAGGCACTTTACAGCCTTCCGGCTGAATATTGAATTCAACAACTTTAGATCATGAACTCTCTCTTCCATCCCCACCCCCTTTCCGATCCCCCTTTTTTCCAATATTTTATATAGATTTTTCTTTTCCCACCTATTTCTATTATTTTTAATGTATTTCCATCCATTGTTTTATCTCTACCTTTTAGCCTATTTCGATCCCTTCCCCCCACCCCACCCCACTAGGGCTATCTTTACCTTACTTGTCCTGCTTTCTGCCCTTAATATCACCTAGTAGCACATTCCTTAGATAATATCACCACCTTCAACACTTCTTTGTCCTTTTGTCTATGACATATTTTGGCTATCTCCACCTATCACTGGCCCTTTATCCAGCTCTACTTGTTCCACCCCCCCTTAAACCAGCTTATATTTCACCTCTTTTCTATTTTTTCTTAGTTCTGTTGAAGAATCATTCGGACTCAAAACGTTAACTGTGTTCCTCTCCGCAGATGCTGTCAAACCTGCTGAGTTTTTCCAGGTATTTTCATTTTATTTTTGCTTTTAATTCAATTGAGAAGTCTGATTGCCCAATACAATGGCACAAAGGAAATATTATCAATACAATACACTCAAGGAATTATACACCACAGACAGTAGTACTGGAAGACAGTCATTCAAACTCATTAACTTTGGAGCCAGGTGCTGTTACTGTGCTGTTACTCTGCCACCTCAAACAGCAGGAGAATTGCTCATACAATGAGAACTGATAATATTCATCTGGGTGCATTTGCCATGGAAAACCTCTGTATTGCTTCAACCAGCAAGAGCTGATGACATTTGTCTGGACTTTGCATGGAATCAACTAAATGGACATTGGAACAGCAGGAAATATGTTTTGACATGTCTGAGTTAAATTATTATAAAAGAAGAGCAGATCTGAGTATCTGGGCTGCAGTTTGAAGAGTCTCAGGGCTGGTCACATTAACTCAGGCCTCGCTTCTCGGCCTTTTGGCTAAGATCAAGTGTAGTCATGAAGCGATGGCTATAACCAGTCGAGCTCCAAACCATGGGCTACGTAACACCGTTAGGGTGGCAGTGAAGGACAGCGAAGGACGAGCACCCATGGATCGTGCCTTCTTCATCGAGCAGATCCTGTTGAAGTCGTGTGGATTTGAAGCTGCGGAGATCTACTGTCTGCAAGACTTCCCCAGCGCTGGATATTTCAACGTGACCTTCAGGAGTGTGGCTGCTTACGTCAAGTTCCTGAAGGTGTTCGAGGAGAAGAGAGACCAGCCAGAGATGAAGATCCTGACGGTGGAGTGCCTCTTTGCTCTGCCGTTGCAACGGGACCATGTGGTGACTGTGCATCTCTACAACCCCCACGTCCCTGTTGCCGATGTGCTCACCTTCCTCGCCAAGGTTGGGAGCTGCACCGAGGTTAAAGACACCTTCGGGATTTGGACAAGCAAACGCCAGGTCAAGGTCACACTCAAGGCCGATGGTAAGGGAGTCATCCTCCAACCTCCTTCCAGCTTCGCTTTTGGGGGAAGCCATGGCTACCTTGTCTAGGCTGGGCAGCCCAAACTTTGTCGCTCATGCGGCAAGTCTGGTCATGTGGCGGCCAACTGCAGCGCCGTCCTCTGCAAGAACAGCAAGCAGGAAGGGCACCAGACAAAGGACTGCAAACAGACTAAGTGCTACAACCTGTGTGGCGAGGCAGGTCACCTCTACAAGACCTGCCCCAAACTCTGCCTCACTTATGCACAGGCAGCCAAAACCAACGAGGTGGAAGCAGATGAAATGCTTCGTGTCACTACCGCCAAGGACACTTGCAACCCTCCAACCATCAAGGTCCCCAATGAGAATAATAGGACAAAGGAGGACATGGAGAGAGACAAGGTGGAGGAAAAGATTGAGGCAGCAGACAGCCAATCAACTGCACTGCCCCCTGAACCTCCCACTCCTCAGGAGAGCGAATCAATGGAGGAGGAAGTAGCAGAAAATCAGCAGGGGGAGTGGCAGCTGGTGAAGAGAGCCAAAAAGAAGAATGGGCTAAGAAGGGACCAATCCGCTTCCCAGACAAATGGCAAGAGGCGTCTCCCATCTGACACGGATGACAAGGGCAGCTGCTCTTCGGACGAAGAAGGGCAAGGGCGGCACCTACAGAAGAAGCGGCAAAGCTCTAGGGAGTTGGAGGACGAGACACCCGAGCTCCAGAACATTGGAGACAATGAGGAGAGCAGCGCACCCCAACTTTGCCCACAACCCGAAGAGGCCGGCGCACCCCAGCCCCAGAAATCTGGGAGCAGTGAAGCGCTCAGCGCGCCCCAGCTCTGGGAAGCCGGGAGCAGCAAAGCCCCAGAGGGGGAGAGGATAGGAGAGACTTCTCCAACAGAGAACAATTCAAAACTTGTTCCTTGCATGAACCCTAGGATGCCACCTGAGCGAAACATCTCCAATGGGGAGGTTCAGGACCATTTCCTCAGCCCATCCAAAGTGAGACAATTTGTGAACACTATGGGTATGCAGGAGCCATAGTGCACTGAGGGGCTGGGAATTGTTCAGAGCCCCTCGGGCTGTACAGCTCACAATGAATGTATGCATTGAATTCTAGTTGTATTATAATTGTATTGAAGCACCTCAGAGTGCAACATGATGTATGCTGATAACTCCAATACCATTGTCTGATTGTCTGTAATGACCATATTGAAATTATTGTAATATTCATTGATTATATTGAAGCACCTCGTGATCCATGTGTAAAAGTTGAATCTGATTGCACTTTTTGAGATGGCAATTTAGAAAAGTTTTGTAATGTTCTTCCAGATAGTTTATGAATAAAGTATTTTTTCAAAAAAAAACTCAGGCCTACATTCTACACTGGACAGACCAGCCATGTTGGGGATTGAAAGTGTTTTCAGCCATATCTTGGTGATGTTGGCTTGAACGTTTTGGGCTGCAGTCGAAAGAAGGGTCGAGTTTTGTCACCTTGACTCAGGCTTACAGTCAACACTGGACAGACCAGCTGTGTTGGGAATTGCAAGTTTCAGCCAAATTGTAGTGATATTGCTCTGAGGGTTTTGTGAAGGTTTGGGGCGAAAACTTGTTTCTCGCCAGCACTTCATAACTTGTTTCAGCCATATCTTGGTGATATTAGCCTGAGGATTTTTCTTAAGCTTTCAAGACAAGGTGTGGTGTTTGCCTGTGTTTTTGTAAGTTTAAACTGAGTCATGGGTACTTTTTGTGGAGTTGGCGTTTTTGTAAGTCTAAGCCTGAATCGTGGTGACTTTGTGTTGGGTACTGGGAATGGGTTGTTTTAAATTTTGGGGTTTTGTACTATGGGGTTGTGGGTGATTCAATAAAGCAATTGTGAAATAACAGATGAAACTTGTCTTGCTGGTCATTCTGTTCAAGCCATACACTTGTGAATCTGGTGTCACGAACTTGAATGTGGGGAGGTTCTCAGAGGGAAAAGGGAAACCCCTACAAAACAGAGATGAGGAGAATTTTTTTCTCAGAGGGTTGTGAGTCTTTGAAATTCTCTTCCTCAAATGACGGTCAAAGCAGAGTCTTTGAATATTTTTAGGCAGAGCTTGATGGGATTCTTTATTAACAAGGGGATAAAAGGTTATCGGGGTAGGCAGAAATGTGGGGTTGAGGTTACATTCAGATCAGCCATGATCTTATTGAATGGCGGAGCAGACTTGAGGGGGTGAGTGGCCTATCCTTGCTTCTAATTCGTATGTTTGTATGTCAGTTGATGTTGAGGACTCCCAGGGCAACTCCCTCCCAACTATATAACACTGTGCGTGCACGTTCTCTTCCTTCCCAAAAATCCCACTCCCATCCACATTCACCTCCCCAACCTCCTTTTTCCAACCCCAGGGTCCATGTCTGCCTCCAAGTCCCCACCAACCACCCTCGTTATTCCTTCTATCGCTACCGTCGAACTCTCACTCTCACACCCTACCACCTCACTCTGCCCTTGGTCATTCTCACCATTCCGTCATACCACGTCCACCCTCAGTTCGCTCCCCAAGAGGCAGTCATGGACCCATCAGACCCCACCCCTTGCACGTTCACCTGGACATCTTCATCTTCGGACACCTTCCCCACCAGAACCCCTTCCCCCCTCT
Organism: Cetorhinus maximus; assembly: GCF_964194155.1. Taxonomy (NCBI): domain Eukaryota; kingdom Metazoa; phylum Chordata; class Chondrichthyes; order Lamniformes; family Cetorhinidae; genus Cetorhinus; species Cetorhinus maximus. The sequence continues at coordinate 88,775,318 of NC_135885.1, forward strand.
GAATTCCTTCCTTTACACCTACCAGCCCACTTACACCTATCTCCCCAGTTGCCATATTCTCCCCCGTTACCCCCTCCTCCCCCCATACTCCCTCCCCCACCAACACCTTCATTCCCCTCTTCCCAACCTCACTCCCCGACACTTTCATTTCTCCCCTCCCAATCTCACCCACCCCCCTTACACCTCTTCTTCACCCAGTCGATCCTAGACCTCCTTCTCCCACCCCCTCGACCATCATCCGTTGTGAGCATCAATGGTGACTCTCCAACTTTTGTGAGCTGCTTTGCAGAAGAACCACGTCCATGAGAATCCACCCAGCATGTCATGGACATTCCTCCAGGATCTGGTAGCTGTCAGGCTCCAGCATCCTCTGCTCCTTGGATGTCCGTGATGTGAGCAAGGCCCTGGCAGTAAGTCCCAATTTCTGCACATCACACTTCTCAAGACATGTTCCGCACCAGCGTGTTTTCCCGCCAACGTGGGCATTCGATCCAGCAGGGCGGGTATAAATCCGGCAGGCTGGCCTTATAATGATATGCTGATATATTACAATGAGGTTCCCGATGTCCAATGGTGGGGAATGCAGCCTGCCATCGATGGGCTCAGAAGATGATTGCAAACTGGTTTCATGACATTGTGAAACCGATTTTTGGCCTTCACTCCATATTGTCTGCTCACGCCGCCGAACACACCGATGCCAGTGGGCACGGAAAATTCTGCCCATTATCTATAAGGTACGATTCCATGAGTTTGACTATGTCAAACTGTTGCTTGTCTAGTCTGTGGGACAGCTCTCCTAATTTTGGCACAAGCCCCCAGATTTTAGTAAGGAGGGCTGTGCAAGGATCAACAGGGCTGCATTTGACATTGTCATTTCCAGTGCCTAAGTCGATGCCGAGTGATCCGTCCGGTTTCATTCTTTCTAGCGGTTTGATACAACTGAGTGACTTGCTAGGCCATTTTAGAGGGCAATTTAGAGTCAACTACATCACTGTGGGTCTGGGGTCAAAGGATGGCAGATCTTCTTCCCGAAAGGGCATTAGTGAACCAGATAGATTTTTACGGCAATTGACAATGGTTTCATGGTCATCACTAGATTTTCAAATCCAGATTTTTTAAATTATTGATTGAATTCAAATTCCATCATCTGCTGTGGTGGGATGAGAACCCTGGTCCCCAGAGCAGTACCCCAGGTCTCTAGATTATTAGTCCAGTGACAATGTCACTACGCCCACCACCTCCCCCAATTGGTCAAGGCATTGCCATGGGAAATACACCAGGGAAGAGTTGTTTAATTGATAAAAGGTGCAATGCCTAGACATATTCTTTCTGTTTGCAGAATCTTAAGCAATTAATTAATTTGTATATTTTGCTGCCTGCTCAACCATTCAGTTGGCGGGCAAGCGAATAGGCCAGGTGGCCTTTGCATTTTTTACAAAACCTCATCCACAGGCTGGGTGAGGTTTCCAACGGTTACTAAAAAAACACATTTTTTACATGTCCCTCTTCATGTGACTGAATCAAATGTGGGGACATGTTTATATCATTTGTAAAATGTTTATTTTTGTATTTAAAATTTTTTATCTCCCTGAGGGAGCTCTGTGCCTTCAGGGAGCTTTTAGTGCGCGCACCCCGGCGCATGCGCAGACTTCAGCACTTGTGCTCCTCCTGCCCCCACCCCTGGTCATTAATTGGCCAGCCCAGCTTGAAATTGCGGTCAGAGCCTGATCATGGGCAGCGGTCAATCTCGCAGTCAGTCCCGGGCCCGCCCGCCACGCCAGCCCAACGAGGAGGAAATCCTGCCCATAGCTACAAATGCTTAAACATTGAGCATGCAAGTAATTAGTAGATTGAGTTTTTGAAATAAATGAAAGTTAGGTATAGATTAATTTCAAGCTGATTATTGTGATCAATGTCTGAGATTGATACAAATTGATGACATTATTTTAGCATTAAACTCCCTTAGTAGCTGACAAGTTAACTGCATCAGAGAGCCAGTCTACTGAATAGGTTAAAGTCAAAATGCTCGTAGTTAGCAATATTTTCAGAATTTATTTCAGAATCTTTTTAAAATTAAGTCAGTAGTTTAACCTAGGACTGGGAAACTATAATGCACTGTAGTAAATTTATAGCTGAACTAGTTAAACCAATTAAAAAACTCTCAATCAGGGTAACTGTAATAGGGGAATTGTTATTAAGAGCATTAGCACAGAGCAGATCTAGATGCATTAATTAAAATCAATAGCCTAAACAAGGTATTAACAAGATTCTAAAAGAAGGCATAGAGATGTTTTATTAGATAATGGATAGGCAGCTGAGACTGGTTGCTTACAATTCCTGCATCAGGCACGAACTTAATGATCCTGTTAATCACATTTTGGCTTAATGTTTGCAAGTTTCCTTTAAACGTTGTAAAAAAGAAAAAAATACTCCAGGACACTGCACTGGAGGGGATGCAGAGGATATTCACCAGGATGTTGCCTGGGATGAAATATTTAAGTTATGAAGAGAGGTTGGATAGACTTGGGTTGGAGCAGAGAAGACTGAGAGGCGACCTGATCGAGGTGTACAAGATTATGAGGGGCATGGACAGGGTGGGTAGGGAGCAGCTGTTCCGCTTAGTTGAGGGGTCACTCACGAGGGGACACAGGTTCAAGGTGAGGGGCAGGAGGTTTAGGGGGGATATGAGGAAAAACTTTTTTACCCAGTGGGTGGTAATGGTCTGGAATGCACTGCCTGGGAGGGTAGTAGAGACAGATTGCCTCACATCCTTTAAAAAGTACCTGGATGAGCACTTGGCACGTCATAACATTCAAGGCTATGGGTCAAGTGCTGGTAAACGGCGTTAGGTAGGTAGGCCAGGTGTTTCTCACGTGTCGGTGCAGACTCGATGGGCTGAAGGCCCTCTTTTGCACTGTGTGATTCTGTGATTCTGTGACACTGCACGTGTCTTGGGGGACCATGTGTGTAGGAATTGCATCCACTCCTTGAGCTCAAACTCAGGATTTCAGAGTTTAAGTAGAATCACTGCAGAGCATGAAGGAGGATGAGAGTTTCCTGAATTGTATATTCCAGGAGGTGATCACCCCACAGGTGGTGAGATTTCAGGATAGTATATGGGTGGCCAACCAGAAGATTTAAAAGTGACGAGACATGCAGGAGTATTCTGGATGTGTGTGACTCTCAATCTGGTACTCAGCTTTGGAGGCTGCTGAGAGTGACAACACCTTGAAAGTGTGCAGTCCATTATGGCACCAAAGGGCAAGGGATTGTACAGGAAGGAATAGCAAAGAATAGAAATGTAATTGTTTTCAGAGATTTCATAGTTAGAGGGGCAGACAGGCATTTCTATAACCATTATTATGAGTTCTGCATGGTATTTTGCATCTCTGGTGCCAAGGTAAAGGACATCACAGAGAGGATGCTAAATATCTTGCAACAGGAAGGGAGTGAAGCAGGAGTTATGGTACATGTCTGTACCAACAACATAGAAAAAGCAGGTATTGAGCTCCAAAGGTCAGATTGTCAGGAACTAGGAAGGAAGTTAACAAAGTAGGACCTTGAAGGAGGTAATCTCTGGATTACTCCCAATGCTACCTACTATCAAGAGTAGAAATAGGAAGATATGGATGCATAGACTTGAGACATATTACAGGAGGGAGAGTTTCAGATTCTTAGGACTTTGGGACCAGTTCTGGGACAAGAAGCACCTATTCAAAAGGGACGAGTTGCAACAGGACTGGAACCAGGATCCTCCTGGGGTGGTTCACTAATGTGTTTGGGGAGGGTTTAAACTAAATTGGCAGGCAGTTGGGCATCAACATATATAAGTAGAAAAGAGGAATAATGCTCAAGAAGTTGTGGGAGTGTTGGATAGCATTAGAGACGTAAGTAGGACCAAAATAGAGAGAAGCAGACCAAGAAGGACTACAAGGAATAGAAAGCATGTCTACAATGCGTGTATGGAAATATGCAACAAGTGGTGAATAAGGTTGGTGATCTACAAGCACAAATAGCCCTGTAGGAATATGATGTAGTGGCAATAACAGAAATGTAGCTTACAAATTGTGAGGACAGGCATTTAATGTTCTAGGATACAAACTGTTCAGAAAAGATAGGGAAGGAACATGAGGAGGTGAGTTAGCAGTACTGATTAGGGAAGACACTGTGTTTTTAGAAAGGGCGGGAGTCCTTGAGGGGGTAAAACAGAATCTATTTAGTTAGAGTTGAGAAGCAAAAAGGATATAGTCGCACTACTTGCGGGTGTTCTATAGGCCTCCAAATTGTGAGAGAGAAGCAAATCTGCAGGGGAGTCATAGAGATCAGCAAGAACTATAGAGTATACTGGGGGACTTTTAAATATTGATTGAGGTCTCCCTTTTAAAACATATATGAGGACAATCTTTTCTTTCAGAATGTTGTTATTCTGAGGAATTCTTTCCCAAGAAAGCTGAGGAGGCTGGGTCATTGAAATTATTCAAAGCTGAATTAGGTAGATTTTTGATAGACAAGGGAGTCAAGGGTTGTGGGGGACAGCGAGGAAAGTGGAGTTGAGACCACATTCCCCAGATCTTCCATGATCTTATCGAATGGCGGCGAATCAGGCTTGAAGGGCTGAATGACCTACTCCTGCTCCCAAGTCCTATGTTCCTATTATTGGAATATTGTTAGAGTTAAGGGTAAGCAGGGGAGGAATTTCTGAAATGTTTCCTGACAAGTAAGTTCAAGGTCCAACTAGAAAGGAAGCATTGCTAGATCTGATGCTGAGGATTGAGGTAAGCCAAGTGGACCAAGTGGCCTGTGGAAGAACACTTAGGTAAGAGTGATCATTGTTTCATTAGGTTTAAATTAATAATGGAGAAGAGCAAGGCACAATCTAATATAGAACTTCTATATTGGAAGAGAACTAACTTCATTGGGATAAGAGGGTATCTAACCAGGGTAAAATGGAAGCAAAAATTCCAGGAAAAAATAATGGAACAATGGGTGATTTTTAAGGAGATGTTTCATATACAGCCTAGGTACATCTCAACAAGGATGAGCTGAAAAGGCTGGCTAGGCTTAGAGTGGCCTAGTCCAGATGGTTTGCATCCCAGATTGCTAAAGGAAGTGAAAGTTGTGATAGTGGAAGGGCTTGGCATTATCTTCCAATCTTCCCTAGATATGGGGATGTTGCCAGAGGACTGGGGGGTGGAAAATGTGACATTCAAGAAACATCAGGGTAAGGTTTTAGAAAGGATAATCAAGGGATAAATCAGTAGGCATTTGGAGAGGTTTGAGTTAGTTAAGGAGAGCCAGCACAGATTTGCAAAAGACAAATTGTGTTTGACTAATCTAGATTATTTTTTTGATGGAGTAACAAAGAAGGTTGATGAAGAGAAAGCAATGGATGTTGTCTATATGGATTTTAAGAAAGTGTTGAACAGAATACCACATAAAAGCCTGGTTAACAAAATTGAGGTTCGCCGAATTGGAGGGTCAGTTTTAACTTGGTTGAAAAGTTGACTAGGGGCAGAAAGTAGTTAGTTGTGGTAAATGCTTGTATTTCAGATTGGATGATAGTAGACAGTGGTGTTCCCCAAGGGTCAATGCTAGGACCCTGCTTTTTTGAATTGCCGGAGACAGCTGCTTCTACTCAGTTGTGCTATGTGCCTCAGTGCACTTGACTGTGGTTCACTCACTACCTCCCTGGGATGGGTGTCTCTAAAAACAGAGTAATGATGCATGCTGTGATGTGCTGGCAATGTCAGATGGGTTGGACATTGGCTTTTCATCCCTTTACATATCGAGAGAAAGAGAAGAGGATAATAAGTTAAAATAGTGTCTTAATAAGCAGTCTACACATATCTTGCAGTAGAACATGCAGTATAAAGGGTTAACAGATGGGATAAGCTAATATATAACGTAGATGATGATGTATCACTGCCAGCAGTCAGTCATCTGTTAGGCTTGAGAGAGAGAGGTTGTAACACCATGCTCAGGAGCGACATGCCTACTCCGTAACCTGTTTGGGTGTAGTACTAATAAACAAGTACCAGAGTATAACCACAGTCTAGTAATCAAGTACTACACCTAGAGTCCATAGATAAGAAGGTCTGTCACAGAACATGGTGGCAGCAGTGGAGACATCAGTGTTATCAAAAGAATCACAGAGTGAAGAAACCGTGATAGCAGCTCGTACTTGTGAATTGGAGGAAGGAGGGGGAAAACTGGAGAGAGGTAACAATGGCCATATTTGGTGAGCTGTCCCTGCAAATACACTGCTTGTTTGACTGTCTCGAGGGCCTGTGGAAAGGCCAGCAGTGGGAGTTATAGAAGTGCCATTTCCTTTGATATCGTGCATCATCAGGCCATCACACTAAAGAGCAGAAGCATCAAGTCAGTTCCTTCCTTTATGCAGTAGGTCCAGTAGCAGATGACATTCTCCTGAGGCAGGGAGTGGAGAAATCCATCGTGGACTTTGAGAACATTCTCAAAGTCTTTGACTTTTAGCTTGAAGTGAAACTTAATTATAGAACAAGCACGTTTTAACTAAAGATCGCAATGACCTGGGGAATTGATTGAATTATTTCTAACTGACCTATATTGTGGACATGGGTGCCGAAGAAGGAGTTAATCCATGATCACATAGCCCTGGGCGTCTGAGATGAAAATCTCCCTGACTTTCTGCAGACCAAAGATGACTTTACTTTAGATTAAGCATGTATGCAAGGCAGGCTGAACTTATAGACAATTTAATTGGGCTGTAATTCAGCATCACTCCGAGGGTTCACATGACTCCGCTGAATGGGTAGGCCCACAGGCGGTGGCCCCACTTATAAGGATGCCCATCAAACTGGGTGAAAGGGCAGGAAACCACACCAGCAGCCGTTTTGAGATGCTTGCATTGTGGCACGAGGAACCAACATAGATGCCAGGACTGCCTGGCTGGGGGTGCGGGATGCTTCCAGTGTGGCAGAACTGGATATTTCAAGCACTTCTACAAATCCAACAACTTCAATCGAGACAGAAGACAAGAAATATTTTGAAACACACTCCATCTAAGAAATTGGAAATCAAGGTAAAGATGAAATTACAGAGTTCCTAGGGGAAACGAATAGTTTTAGCCCAGACAATTGGTCAGTTACAGTGTAAGTTAAGGGCTTCGATTCCACTTTTAAAGTTGATACTGGAGCTGCTGTTAACATTCTAGCAGATAATCTTGGCTGGTTTCAGCCAACATCCCTTCATCCATCAAACATCAAATTACAAGGTCTAGGCGGTACAGAGCTTCCATTTAAAGGCAGGATTACTGCTCCTCTTCGTTACAAGGGGTGATGGATTGTTGAATCTCTCTATGTTGTCCACAATCAACACCCATTCTTATTGAGTGGCAAAGTTGGCATGCTTCTAGGAATCCTAGGAAAACCGGATGATGCCCAGCATTTGCACAACTCAATGTCGTTCAGGGAACAATCTTCAACATTTGATTTAGAACCAGTGGAACATCAGCCTATAGCAGCTGCGGAGGTTTATTCAATCAGCAGCAAGTTCCTCTCTTTTGCAGAGACACCATCCTCTAGACCTCAGATGGAGATTGAAGTTATGAATCTCTCAGTTCTTCATGAAGTTAGGCCAGAGGTGGCAGATAGAGAAGGCACTGCGGCAGATGATGACTATCCACATGAATACCTGCTGGACCTGTATTGGCTTTTTCCAGAAGAAAGTGATGGGGAAGAAGCTGTTGCAGTACTGAGTGATCCACCAGGCGGATGATATCCTACAGGTTGGTCTGTCTTTCCAATCAATAGATGCACCATGTGAAGTCTCTGTTGTCTTTTTTGAGGAGTCAGCTGTATTTCTAGCAGCTAAGCAGCATTCAGATCTTTGTTCCTCTGAACATACCACTGTGTTACCTAGTCTATCTCTCGTTATGCATGAAGAATCTTCCATAGAGAATGCCTCGCCTGATTCCGTGTCAGAGTGCAGAGTTCATACTGCTGAAGAGCTGGTAGTTTCCAGGGGTAAAAGTCAAGTGAAACTCATACTTCAGTCCCAGCTGAAAATCTACAGGAAATTTGTCTTCATTTTGTCGTTGAAATTCATCCCATTACAGAAGATGGTGTGCTTTGTCTCCATATCCTCATCAATTTTTCCCATTGCCCAGAGTGGAGTAGACTCACGTAGAGAGAAGCATGCCTCTCTCACCACTGCCTATAGAATGTAGACAGTCCTTCTGAAATAGCATTGTGAAATCATCTCTTCATCTTTTCCTGAAAGACTTACAGGAACTTTGTCATTTCCTTTCCTTTGTCGTTTATAATTCATTAAAGTCTCAGATCTTCAATATCTTTTCAGTCTTCAATGCAGTAGTGAATGATATGGCTGTGAAAGTCTTCCCTGGAGTTGAAGATCATTCCTCTTCTGAAGGTCTTTCCCTGTGTGCTTCGAGGGAGAAACGAGTTCTTCAAAGAGTCCTGAGTTTTTCTTTTCTAGTCCCAGAGAGTCAAAATGTTGATGCTCTTCAGACTTCTCTCTTGGATCAGTCCTTCATTGAAAAGTCTTTGTTGTCCTTGCAGTTCAGAGGTTCTGCAACCTATACTCTGCTTTCCAGCAATGCTGCTAAATTGCTGTCCCAATCTGATGATGATGATGATGTCCTCCGAGACCAAAAAGCAATTCCTCACATCTCCAAGACATCTTCAAGGGCCAATAATACTGTGAGAGACTGAATCTCTCAGGATTGTGACTTGAAGAGGGAGAAGTTGGGCAGAAGCGGTAGTTATAAAAAGGGAGTTAAAGAGGTGCAATATAAATAGTTAAAGATATAGTTTCATATTGTTATTGAAAATTGAGTAATATAAGTGGGGGAGGTGTAGTATAAAAGTTTAATAGATTGGACACGCTGATGTATGGTGTAGATTTTGATGTATCACTGACATCAGTCAGTTATATGTTAGACTCTTGAGAGAGAGGTTGAAACACCATGCTTAGGAGCAACATGCCTAATCTGTAACCTGTTTAGATGTAGTACTAGTAAGCAAGTGTTAAGCAAATACCAGTGTATAACTACAGTCTGTCTAGTAATTAAGTACCATTCCTAGAGTCCACAGATAAGGAGGACAGTCTCAGAAGAGAACAGGCGACATGACTTATTGCTTCAGTCCATCCCTTTTTTCTCCTACAGTACCTCATCAAGACTACAGAAAAAAATCAAAACCTGCAACAACCTCCTCAGTAAACTGCTGGTACCTCATCGGGATCATATGCCAAGATGCTAAAGATCTCTGCTTTTGCTATCACATACTCAACTGCAGAATACTGCCTCCCAGTATGGAACCAATCTGCCCTCATGAAACTTAACTCAACTCAACACAACTCAACTCAACAATGTGCATCATCATAGGTACTCTCTGACCAACTCACCTCCCTGGCTCCCATTCCTCAGCAAAATTGCCCCCCACATCAGGAGAGAAATTGAAACAGGAAAGCTATTGGAGAAGGTCTACTCCAACCCAAGCCTGGCCTTATTCAATGCCCTCCTCAACCCACCAGCAGCACACCTTTCCTCGCCCATATGGCTAAACCCACAAGGCCGAGGAGTAACAACTGAGACCTATGGCAGGAGGATTTGCAGGATAAACATCCACCAGAAACCACTCTTATCTCACTACTCATTCATCACACCTTGATCTTCCACAATGACAGTGGGCCCTTTTAAACAATTTCTGAACTGGCCAAGGCCTCTGGAGCCACCCAACATCAGTGGGGTCACCAAGACCATGCAGCTGTGGTGCAGCCCAAACAATGACTGATATTGCTGAGGAGCGTCTGCTGACTAAATTTCAAGGCTGGCATAAAATCCATCTAGCCACTGACAAGACTATTGCTTGGCTCTGTGACTGTACACACACTAAATAAAATAAATAAGTCTATCCCTCATTAACAGCTAGCAAAGAATGGAATAGAATGAGAAAGAACAGCAATAAAATCTATTAATAAGTCCTAAATTACTAGGTTCATCTTCCCTACATCTGGCACCCTTTGAGACTTGTTTTCCTTTGTAAGGTATCAAGCTTTTGGGAGGCTGATAGCTGCCTCTGCTTGCTTTGTTGTTAAGGGATTTCTTCTCCTCCAACGGGAGTAAAAGAATTGAGATGTTGCAGTTCTTATGATGGCATGTAGTAATATCCAAATACCAACATGCAACCCAAAGTGGGTGTGATGACATGCATGTGCAACAGTCAGCTATGTTAGATAAGTGGATTCTCATGGGTTGATTTCAGGTAGGGATATAAATAATGGAACCTGTCCTGGTAGAGGCATTAATAATGAAGTTTTAAAGTGCTAAAAGTCAGTGTGATGGAGAGATAATTAATTGTGTCAGACATGTTTACTATACTGCACTATTGAAAGGTTGTAATGGATTCTCATGTCATGACCTGGTAAGATCACTAAGATTCATCTAGCATTTGTTCCATGTGTACAAAGGGTGGAGATGGCCATGGTAGATGTGACCATTTACTTCCTTCTTTGCCCTCCTGCACTCATTCAAACATGATATCGAGCTAACTGTTTTTCAATGTCCAAAATTTCATAATAATTGTCCCTTTAATCTGCTTAAGGAATATAAATCCTGTAATATCATGCAATTTCCCCTCCTCCCAGTGGATGATATTCCAATCACAGGTATCTTGTATGACTGGAGCTTTCCTCTAGTTGTATAACTAGACTGATCGCATAGATTTGTCAGAGGACACTGTTTGGCATGCCAAGTATTCATGAAATGAACTCTGTCTAACTTCTGGTCAGGCTCACATCCAGTCAAAAAATCCAGGCTCAAGTTTCTGCTTAAACATGCTATAATTTTAAACTCTAGCAACAGGGGTCACTGAATAAAAGGCATCAAGAGAGAATCCAGGTTAATGTATACCCTCCCTCGTTGAAAAGCTCTGAGACCAATTATAACTGCTCTGGCTGGGAATCAAACTAGGGACATTTTGATTTCTGTGGTCATGCCTTTAACTATCAACTCATCCATATAAAAACTTCTAATTAAAACATGCAGCACATTCATTGGGAAGGTACTTTCAATCACCTCCTGCTTAAAAAAATTATCTAGTCCATGGAAGTTGAGCTTTCAGACTTTATTTAATGTCAGTTAACATTAATAAAGTCAGTTACAATACACCTATAAGTAAGGAAATGATTGCAGTCTATTTTTATTGGGTGACAAATAGAACTTATCAATAGAACATTTCATCAAAGATTCCATCCACTTTAAAGTGCTAAAGGTTAAGCTTTCAGATCTGGCCTCTGCAGCAGATGAGAAATTAAACCTGAGGTTACCCTGATTTACAGAAATAGCAATTAAACAAATGAGCATAAGCCTTACTTCTAAGTAAATTAGAGACATATTTGCTAAGAATCCACATATTATAGCTGAAATAAAAGAACATTACAGAACAGCTGTTAATATCTGGAGGTGAAGACTAATGTAGTAAGAGCATGAGATGTGAAGAAGATATAATATTTATTTATTTATTTATTTTTATTCATTCATGGGATGTAAGCTCTGCTGGCTAGGCCAGCATTCATTGTCCATCCTCAGTTGCCTTTGAGAAGGTGGTGGTGAGCTGCCTTCTTGAACTGCTGCAGTCCATGTGGTATAGAAACACCCACAGTGCTGTTAGGAAGGGAGTTCTAGGATTTTGACCCATCGACAGTGATGGAATGGCGATATATTTCTAAGTCAGAATGGTGGGTGACTTGGAGGGGAACTTCCAGATGATGGTGTTCCCATCTATCTGCTGCCTTTGTCCTTCTAGATGGTAGTGGTCATGCGTTTGGAAGGTGCTGTCGAAGGAGCCTTGGTGAATCCCTACAGTGCATCTTGTAGATGGTACACACTGCTGCTACTGTGCATCAGTGGTGGAGGGAATGAATGTTTGTAGATGTGGTGCCAATCAAGTGGGCTGCTTTGTCCTGGATGGCATCAAGCTTCTTGAGTGTTGTGGGAGCTGCACTCATCCAGGCAAGTGGGGAATATTCCATAACACTCCTGACTTGTGCCTTGTAGATGGTGGACAGGCTTTGGGGAGTTAAGGGGTAAGTTACTCGTCACACAATTCCTAGCCTCTGACCTGCTCTTGTAGCCACATTACTTATATGGCAAGTCCAGTTCAGTTTCTGGTCAACGGTGATGTCAAGAATGTTAATAGTGGGGGATTCAGCGATGGTAATGCCATTGAACATCAAGGGGTGATGGTTGGAGTCTCTGTTGTTGGAGATGGTCATTGCCTGACACTTGTGTGGTGTGAATATTACTTGCCACTTGTTAGTCCAAGCCTGGATATTGTCTAGGTCTTGCTGAATTTGGACATGGACTGCTTCAGTGTCTGAGGAGTTGCGAATGGTGCTGAACATTGTGCAATCATCAGCGAACATCCCCACTTCTGATCTTATGATGGAAGGAATGTCATTGATGAAGCAGCTGAAGATGGTTGGGCCGAGGACACTACATTGAGGAACTCCTGCGGTGATGTCCTGGAGCTGAGATGACTGACCTCCAACAACCACAACCATCTTCCTTTGTGCTAGGTATGACTTAAACTAGTGGAGAGTTTACCCCTGATTCCCATTGACTACAGTTTTGCTAGGGCCCCTTGATGATACACTCGGTCAAATGCGGCCTTGATGTCAAGGCCAGTTACTTTCACCTCACTTTAGGAGTTCAGCTCTTTTGTCCATGTTTGAACCAAGGCTTTAATAAGGTTAGGAGCTGAGTGGCCCTGGCGGAACCCAAACTGGGTGTCAGTGAGCAGGTTATTGCTAAGCAAGTGCTGCTTGATAGCACTGTTGATGACCCCTTCCATTACTTTATTGATGATCGAGAGTGGACTGATGGGGCTGTAACTGACTGGGTTGGATTTGCCCTGCTTTTTGTGTATAGGACATAACTGGGCAATTTTCTACAAAGCCGGGTAGATGCCAGTGTTGTAGCTGCACTGGAACAGCTTGGCTAGGGGCGCGGCAAGCTCTGGAGCACAAGTCTTCAGTACTATTGCTGGAATATTGTCAGGGCCCATAGCCTTTGCAGTATCCAGTGCATTCAGCTGTTTCTTGATATCACGTGGAGTGAATCGAATTAGCTGAAGACTGGCATCTGTAATGCTGGGGACCTCCAGAGGAGGCCGAGATGGATCATCCACTAGACACTTCTGGCTGAAGATTGTTGCGAATGCTTCAGCCTTATCTTTTGCGCTAATGTGCTGGGCTCCTCCATCATTGAGGATGGGAGTATTTGTGGAGCCTCCTCCTCCGGTGAGTTGTTTAATTGTCCACCACCATTCATGGCTGGATGTAGCAGGACTGCAGAGCTTAGATCTGATCTGTTGGTTGTGGGATTGCTTAGCTCTGTCTATCACTTGCTGCTTATGCTGTTTGGTACACAAGTAGTCCTGTGTTATTGCTTCACCAGGTTGACACCTCATTTTTAGGTATGCCTGTTGCTGCTCCTGGCATGCCCTCCTGCACTCTTCATTGAACCAGTGTTGATCCCCTGGCTTGATAGTAATGGTAGAGCAGGGGATATGCTGGGCCATGAAGTTACAGATTGTGTTCGAGTACAATTCTGCTGCTGCTGATGGCCCACAGTGCCTCATGGATGCCCAGTCCTGAGTTGCTAGATCTGTTCAAAATCTATCCCATTTAGCACGGTGGTAGTGTCACACAACATGATGGAGGGTATCCTCAATGTGAAGGCGGGACTTCGTCTCCACAACGACTGTGCAATGGTCACTCCTACCAATACTGTAATGGACAGATGCATCTGTGGATGGCAGGTTGCTGAGGATGAGGTCAAATGTGTTTTTCCCTCTTGTTGGTTCCCTCACCACCTGCCACAGACCCAGCCTAGCAGCTATGTCATTTAGGACTCGGCCAGCTCAGTTGGTATTGGTGCCCCGAGCCACTCTTGGTGATGGACATTGAAGTCCCTCAACCAGAGTGCATTCTGCGCCCTTGCTACCCTCAGTGTTTCCTCCAAATGATGTTCAACAAGGAGGAGCACTGATTCATCAGCTGAGGGAGGGTGGTATGTGGTAATCAGTAGGAGGTTTCCTTGCTCATGTTTGGCCTGACACCATGAGACTTCATGGGGTCCAGAGTCGATGTTGAGGACTCCCAGGGTAACTCCCTCACGACTGTATACCACTGTGCTGAGTCTATCCTACCGGTGGGACAGGAATACCCAGGGATGGTGATGGTGGTGTCTGGGACAGAGGGGAGGTGATGTTGTTGTGATATTGTTGCTGGACTAGTAAGCCAGAGACCCAGGGTAATGTTCTGGGGACCTGGGTTTGAATCCTGCCACGAAATTGAATTTGAAATCAATAAAAGTCTGGAATTAAAAGTCTAACAAAGACCACGGAATAAAAACCCATCTTGTTCACTAATGTCCTTTAGGGAAGGAAATCTGCTATTCTTACCCGGTCTGGCCTACATATGACCCACAGCAATGTGGTTGACTCTTGAAATTGCGTAGCAAGCCACTCAATTGTAACAGACTGCTACAAAGTCACGAAAAAGGAATTAAACAGAACAGACCACCTGACATTTACCTAGGCACTGGAAATAACAATGGCAATTGCAGCCTTGTTGCCCCTGCAAAGTCCTCTTTACTAACATCTGGGGACTAGTGCCAAAATTGGGAGAGTTGTCTCACAGACTAGTCAAGCAACAGCCTGACATAATTTTCCTCACAGAATCATTCCTTATAGATAATGTCCCAGACACCACCATATTATTTTAAATTATTTTAATAATTGGTGTCCAGAGCTGTATACAATATTCCAGCTGAGGTCTAACAAGCATCTTATATAAATTCAGCATAAATTGACTAGTGGGGTCTGTGTCTATGTGTGTGCCTGTGTGTGTCATAATTGGGTTAAAGACAGCTAGTCTGGGTGTTTTGTTGGATAGTAGTTTTAAGATGTTAATTTGATAAATGTAAGAAGGGTAGAAGGTAAAGTGTAAATTTGCATTTGTTTAATGCAATCATTCAAGACTGCAGGTGAAATCTTACACCTAGCTAGAAGACACCAAGCAATATGTTTATTTTTTTCAGTTTACTACTAAAATTCGTGGGATGAAAGGATGTTATTATTAGAAGAGGCAAAGTTAAAAGCCTAGTGATACAATGGAAAATTTACATTCAAGGAGAAAGATATGTATGAAGGAGAAAGGAGATTGTGTGTAAGGTAGAGGCATTTTAAGATCCAACAAGTATGAGAAGCCTCCAGCCTGTCAGCCTCAAACTGCTGTCTGAAAAGACCCAGAGCTGAAAGAAACTCATTTTGAATGCGAATGTCCAGGGTGTGCTTTGCCAGGTGTCTCTTTAAATCTATGAGATTTACTGTTGCCTTAACGGGGGTGTAACTGAGAGTCAGATTAATTAGGGGATTCTTGTAGTTATTATAGTAGTAATTTTGTAGACTTATGTATGTGTTTACAATATTTCTTGCATTAATAAATGTTTAATTTAGTTTTATAAAACCTATTAAGACTTGGTGGTCTTATTACTACTGAATTCAAAGCCTGCATCTTGAAACATACAAGTTGCAAAAAATTAGTTATGACAGTTGTTTCAAGTTGCCCTCTGGGATTTGAACAACTCAGCCTTTACCATCAGCTGTGTCATAATAGAGAACAGATCAGCACTCAAAAAGGCAATTTATGCTGAATTTACATAAGACACTGGCTAGACCTCAGCTGGAATATTCTGTACAGTTCTGGGCACCATATTATAGGAAGGATGTGAACACATTGGAGAGAGTGAGGAAGAGGTTTACAAGAATGAGAAAATTCAGTTATGAGGATAGATCGGAGAGGTTGGGACTGTTCTCCTTTGAGGGAGGAAGGCTGAGAGGAGATTTGATAGAGATGTCCAAAATCATTAGGGGGCTGGACAGAGTAGGTAGGGAGAAGCTGTTCCCACTCGTAAAAGGATCAAGAACGAGAGGGCACAGATTTAAGATGACTTACAAAAGAAGCAAGTGTGACATGAGAAAAGACTTATTCACACGATGAGTGGTTCGGGTCTGGAATGCACTGCCTGGAAGTGTGGTGGAGGCAAGTTCAACTGAGACATTCAAGAGGACATTAGATGATTATTTGAATAGAAGCAATGTGCAAGGGTACAGGGAAAAGGCAGGGCAATGGCACCAGGCTATAATGCTCATTTGGAGGGCTGGTGCAGACATGATGTGCCGTTAAGATTCTGTGATTCTGTGATTTCATGGACCTTTGACTTATATAAAGATTATGCAACAATTGCGCAATTTCCTGATTTCCTGTTTCAGCAAATTAGAGCCAGAGTGCTTTTTAAGTTAAAATTCTTACACATGACAGTGATTGTACTATACAAGAATTGTCATGAAGAGCGATACATAAAGCTTCTATTTTAATGTCCATGTTGTAAAGCTATCAAGCCAATGTATTCAAATTCATTAGCTCTTTTCTGCTTTTATATTTGCATAATGCAGCTGTGTTTGAGCAAGATACCACCTGTATAATTTCACCATTGTTTCATAAACTAATATTTGACATATTACCTTAGAATACAAATTCCCCATTTTACTGATCGTTTCTGCTGAAATATTTAATAAATCAAACAAAGTTGAAGGACAAATTTTCCATTAGCTTCATGATAGGGGTTGCCATATCAGAAAACAATTAGTCTCCACTGAAATGTTCATGGGGAAATTGCACATACTAAAATTCTTAATTTTAGTACTGTGGGTTTTAAATCTTGAAACATGTCATATTGCTGGGAAGTAATTAACTAACCCAGAGTATTACTACTAAAAAAATTCACCCAGTTACAGTGAACGCAATGATCTTGAGAAAAAAAATCTTAACTCTTTTAAATAAAAACCCCTGATGGCTCATTTTTCATACACAAAGTATTGTAATGAGTCATGAGGGGGTGTTATTCAAAGAAGATCACAAGTTTGCACTGTGGTGAGTTAGATCAGTCTCAGTCAGGGTATTGGTGTCCGTGCTATAATCAATGTATCCTCGATAAGTAATGGAAAAGTAGGCTAAGGTTCTCATTTCCAATTACTGCTCAGTGAAGTGAAATATACACCTGTAATATTCACCTGGCTTTTCCCTTTTTGGATGCTGAATATTCTGAGTATTTCAAGCAGGTTTTGTTTCCATTTCAAATGATCAACATTTGCAGCTGTTTTCTTCTTTTACCCTTGAAAAATGTTGTTCTTGTGCATCCCTGCAATCCCGCCCCGCCCCCACCAAACCCTTAGTTTTCAAACTAAGAATGAGAATTACGGTAATCAGCAAAAATTCACCCTAGATTAATAATAATTCTGCATCAGTGTTAAGATACCCTGTGTATCTACTACAAAGTGTGATCTGGTAAATGCTGTGAGGCTGTCATTTCCCAGTTTTATTGCTTGCAGAATACAGTCCCGGTTTAAATAATAATTTGACTTGAGGAGTTGCATACAGGGAGCTGCAAAGTATGATTCAACCTTTTTACAGATATGCTGAGGGTTGTTGAATCTCCTAGAAACTGCTTTTCAAAGCCCAGGAGGATGGCATAGGCACCACATTTCCTGTGGTTGGAAGCAGCAGCCGCAGCAGTAAATGGAGAACTGCCACCAATAAGAAGGTGACTAAAACTTGGGGACCTTGATACCCAAACAAAGCCTTTCCACCATCTACAAGGCAAAAGTCAGGAGTGTGATAAAATACTCTCTGCTTGAGCGCAGCTGTGACAACACTCAAGAGGTGAGACATTTACTACAGAATGCCCAGCTGTATATGGTCTTGGTGGAACCCAAATTGTGCATTGGTGTGTAAGTTATCGATGAGCAATCGCAGCTTATCGTACTGTTGATGTCTCCTGCATCACTTTGCTGATGACTGAAAGTAGGTTGATGGAACAGTAATTGGTTGGGTTGTAGTTGTCTTGCTTTTTATGGATGAGAGATATCTGGGCAATTTGCCATATTAGCTATATGCCAGTGTTAGGGCTGAATTGCAGCAGCTTGGTTAGACATGGCTGATTCTGACGCACAGATCTTGAACATCACAGCTGGCATGTTTTCTGGACCTGTAGCTTCTTCTGTGTCCTATGCACTCAGCCATTTCTTGATTTTTCTTCCCTCCAAAATATACTTTATTCATAAAATTTGCAAAAGTACATTACACACCAATTGAAGTTTGACATTACATAAAGTGCAATACAGTTCAATTTCTTTCAGTAATGTACTTGGCACATTGAGGCATCTCACCATTTACAATTACAAGTTATATTTATAACTGACATTTAATTTCATGCCAAAGGTTCTCTGGTGCATGCTGCCTCAGGAGTCTTACATGGGTTCAGCCCCTAGTAAAATGAAAAAAAGAACAAAAGGTTAAAGTTTGTGATGGGGCAGAAAATAGGAGTGATCAGATTACAGGAATTGCTGATGCAGGGAGACAAGTAAAGAAATGTGTCTCGAAGTTTGTGTGAATGGTAGAATAATGAACAGCTACCGTGGGAAAGCAAACACCAGGGAGAGGAGGAGTAAAAATGAACCTGCAAAGAAAAAAGGAAACAAATTGAGGACAGATTATTTCAGATTTTTAGCATAGCAGTATTTTGCTTTTGTTTTGAATTAAGGTATTGTTAATTTTGAAAATCCCCCAAACGTGAGATGCACGGTCCCCACAGGTATGACAATACTGAGTTGATGTGTTGAGTGAACAGAGCAAACCTCTATTCCATCTCACGGTTCTAAACATCAATTTAATATATGTTCCCTGGATAAGGGACGTATCAGATATTAAACTGATGCTTTAATCACAAAGTTTGCAAAAGTACATAACTTAACAGTTATAGGGGGAGGCGGTACCATTGGGGTATTGTCAGTGTACTAGTAATCCAGAGACTCAGGGTAATGCTCTGGGCACTTTGGTTCAAATTCCACCATGGCAGATGATGGAATTTGATGTGAATTGAATTGAATCAATAAAAATCTGGAATTAAAAAGTCAAATGATGACCATGAAATCATTGTCAATTGTTGTAAAAACCCATCTGGTTCACAAATGCCCTTTAGGGAAGGAAATATGCTGTCTTTACCTGGTGGCAAACTTAGCCTTGTCGAAACTGCAAAATCCTTCTTACTAGCATCTGGGGGCTTGTGCAAAAACGGGGAGACCTGACCAACAGACTAGTCAAGCAACAGCCTGACATAGTCATACTCATAGTATCATACAGTACAGATAATTTCCCACACACCATCATCACATCTCTGGGTATGTCCTGTTCCACCAGCAGACAGACCCAGCAGAGGTGACGATATGGTGGTATACAGTCAGGAGGGAGCTGCCTTGGGAGTCCTCAACATCGACTCTGGACCCCATGAAGGCTCATGGCACCAGATGTGGGCTAGGAAATCACCTACTGTTTACAATGTACTGCCGTCCTCAGCTGATGAATTGGTACTGCTCCATGTTGGATATCACTGGAGCAAGCACTGAGGTGGCAAGGGTGCAGAATGTACTCTGGGTGGGGACTTCAATGTCCATCACCAAGAGTGGCTTGGTAGCACCACTACTGACTGAACTGGCCGAGTCCTAAAGGACATAGCTGCTAGACTGGGTCTGTGGCAGGTGGTGAGGGAACCAACAAGAGGGAAAAACATACTTGACATCATCTTCACCATCCTGCCTGTTGTAGATATATCTATTCTTGACAGTATCAGTAGGAATGGCCACTGCAGAGACCTTATGGAGATGAATTCCTGTCTTTACATTGAAAATACCCTCCATTGTGTTGTGTGGCACCACCACTGTGGTAAATGGTATAGATGTCAAACAGATCTAGAAACTCAAGACTAGCCATCCATGAGGCAATGTGGGCCATCAGCAGCAGTAGAATTGTTCTCAACCACAACCTGTAATCTCATGGCCTGGCATATGCCCCACTCTACCATTACCACCAAGCCAGGGTTCCAACTTGTGGTTGTTGGAGGTCAATCATCTCAGTTCCAGGACATCACTGCAGGAGTTCCTCAGGGTAGTGTCCTCGGCCCATCCACCTTCAGCTGCTTCATCAATGACCTTCCTTCCATCATAAGGTCAGAAGTGGGAATGTTCGCTGATGATTGCACAATGTTCAGCACCATTCACGACTTCTCAGAACAGTCTATGTCCAAATCCAGCAAGACCTGGACAATATCCAGGCTTGGGCTGACAAATGGCAAGTAACATTTGCGCCACACAAGGCCCGGCAATGACCATCTCCAACAAGAGAGAATCTAACAATCACCCCTTGACATTCAATGCCATTACTGTCACTGCATCCCCCACTATCAACATCTTGGGGGTTAACATTGACCAGAAAGTGAACTAGACTAGCCTTATAAGTACTGTGGCTACAAGAGCAGGTCAGAGGTTAGGAATCCCGAGGTGAGTAACTCACCTCCTGACTCCTCAAAACATGTCCACCATCTACAAGGCAGACGACAGGAGTGTGATGGAATACTCCCCACTTGACGGATGAGTGCACCTCCAATAACACTCAAGAAGCTCAACACCATCCAGAACAAAGCAGCTGGCTTGATTGGTGCTCCATCCACCAACATTCACTCACTGCACCACCATTGCAGAGTAGCAGTAGCGTGTACCATTTACAAGGTGCACTGCAAGAGCTCACCAAGGCTCCTTCGATAGCACCTTCCAAGCCCACGACCGCTACCATCTAGAAGGACAAGGGCAACAGATGAATGGGAGCACCACTACCTAGAAGTTCTGCTCCAAGCCACTCACTATCCTGACTTGGAAATATATTGCAGTTCCTTCAATGTCGCTGGGTCAAAATCCTGAAACTCCCTCCCTAACAGCACTGTGGGTGTGCCTACACCACAGGAACTGCAGCAGTTCAAAAGGGTGGCTTACCACTACCTTCTCAAGGGCAACTAGGGATGGGCAATAAATGCTGGCCTAGCCAGTGACACCCACGTCCCATGAATGAATTAAAAAAACTTCAAATATTTAGCATTACATATAGTGCAATTCCAGTTCAATTTCTTTCAAAACACTGTGTGGCACACTGAAATCTGCCTACACTTATAATTACAGGTTATATTTAGATTTCATCTCAAATAATCTCTGATGCTTACAGCCAGAGGGGTTTTACATGGGTTCTAACCCTTCCTTTTGGTGCAGTGAATCAATTTGGTTGAAGTGATCATCCACTCAACCCTTCTCAGATTGAAGATGGCTGCAAACACTGTTCACTGTTAAAAGAGCTTGGATCAGAAGTTATGAAAGGAACTTGAAAACAGCACAAAGGGACTAATTGAAAATAAAACCAAATCTCTCTGACAAGCAAACTCGGAAAGTCCCGTCTGCGGCCAATCAGCGGCTGCCACCTGTTCGAAACGGACCAATGGGAAGGTAGGAAGGGGGTGGGGTGGGTCGTTGCGCTGTGTCAGCGCGCGCGGGGGGCGGATCTAGAGTGGAGGGATTTTGAGGGGGACAGAGGAGGGATCGGGGATCGAGTGATTCTCGGGGGTGGGAGGCGGTGAGAGTGAGTAATTCCCAGCAGCTGATCGCTTGAAGTGGGTAAGTGATGATGTTTATTCTGCCTTTACAAAATGGCGGCGAGGGGAGCGGGCAGCCGCCCTCGCTCTGGGGCTGAAGGTGACTCTGTTGTTGGGGATTGCCCCGCCTCAGCTGCAATGCGGCATTTGCCATATTAAGTCCTCGGCTGCTCGGCAGGAAGTTCCTGACTCACTCCGAAAGGCACCGTGTGATTCCTGATTCAGAAGCAAAACATTTTTGAGTTTGCTGATGACTAGTTTTCCTGTCCACTACCTCCCCCACCCCCCGGCCCAACGATTGTCTGAAAAAAAAGGGTAGTTAGTTCTAGGAGACTAACTATCACATTTCAGGTAAGTCTTCGAAGTCTTAAATGTTTTCAGTTCTTTTGTCTTTAGATGCGGAGATTTGGAGCGCAGCTCTGCTCAAGATCCGTTTCAAACTGTATTTTTTGGGGTGGTGGTGAGGGAGAGAATAATGATAAGATAGGTTAGAACATAAGATATATGTTGGTAAAAGCAAAAAACTGCGGATGCTGGAAATCCAAAACAAGATTTCACCCCTCTCCTAATATTACTCAGTTCTGTTGAAGGGTCATGAGGACTCGAAACGTCAACTCTTAGCTTCTCCAAAAACAAAAATACCTGGAAAAACTCAGCAGGTCTGGCAGCATCTGCGGAGAGGAGCACAGTTAACGTTTCGAGTCCGAATGACCCTTCAACAGAACATATGTTGGGGTTGATCGTTCAAGTAAAAAGCACAATGGCTGCCCGAACTGGAAACGCCTGAGACGCAATTGAATTTGAAAACAGTCCTGTTGTTTACCTATTTGATCATTAGCTTATTTTCACCGTATTTCAACACTTTTAAACCAAGGTGGGATTTTGTGGATGTTTGTGGTACATGGACAAAATTAAGACAAAAATGAATTAGCTTTGAAAATGTAGTTTACAAACATATAAAATTGCTTACAAAACATTTTAAAGGCTGGTTCATTTACAATGTTTAAAATGTTGGTCTAGATAGACTTGGGTATGTTGCTGAATCCTGGAGCTCTGAAGAGGCTAATCAGTAAATTTATTTCAGTATACCTTCTAACAGTTAGCTTAAATGGAACTACAAATGGGGTTTGTAAGAGGAGGCAAAGGAGATGAGTAAGTGTAGGTGAAAGATGGTAGTAGCTGATCATGTAAACGATCAAGGGTATAATTTCCATTTTGTAGGCTGCATTCAGTGCCTGGTTAGGTTATACTTCCTGCTAAAGCTCCTTTGTGTAATTCAAATGTAAGTGCATTGGAAGTAGTTCAGAGAAAGTTTACCAGACCAGGTGGGTTGTCTTATGAGGAAAGGTTGGCAGACTAGGCTTGGATCTGCTGGAGTTTAGAAGAGTAACAGGTGACTTGATTGAAACCTTTAAGATCCTGAGAGTCTTGACAGGGTAGGTGTGGAGAGGATGTTTCCTCTCGTGGAAAAATCTAGAACTAGGGGTCACTGTTTAAAAATAAGGAGTCGCCCACTTAAAACAAATGAGGTGAATTTTTTTCATTGAGGGCCGTGAGTCTACAGAACTCTTTGCGAAAAGGTGGTGGAAGCAGAGTCTTTGATATTTTTAAGGAAGAGGTGGATAAATTCTTGATAAGCAAGGGAGTGATAGGTCATCGGGGGTAGGTGGGATGCTGATTTCAGGCACTATCAGATCAGCCATGATATTAAATGGCAGAACAAGCTCAAGGGGCTGAATGGCCTACTCTTGCTCCTTGGTCATAGGTTGACCAGTGCAATCAGGTAGTGTAATGGAATGTAATAGCTTTTACTTTCCTTTTATATTTGTGTGGTAACCAGGTGCAGTTGAAAATGGTTTTATCACCAAAAGTAAACATTTTTAATAAGGATGTCCAGTCTTTCTCCTGTGGGTAGTCTGATTTAAAATGACAAAGCAATTATAAAAACTGTATTGAACCATTTGATAGTTAAATTGGTGTGCACTTATCAGCCTCTTTAGTAAGTTCATATTTTTTTAATATGGGAACAAAACTACTAATACCTGTGTACCTAGGAAATAATTGCCTTCCCAGACCAGTGGAATCTTGTTATTTTGACATGGTGGTGTGGCAGTTTTTTTTGAATGGGATCTGACAGATGTAAATTAGGTAGTGAACCAGTATACTAGATCATGGAAAATATGAGTGTAAATGGTTTTGTGTGTAACTCACATGTTTAAAATTTCTCTCTCTTTTGTGCTGGTTTGGTCAATTTGCACTGATATAACTAATAGAAATTCAATCCCATTGTTTCTGCTTTGATGTAGTTATCCTTTGTGATCCTAACAGGACAAGTTAAGGCCGGCTTTCCTTAAATCAGGTCCTTGAGGCCTTTTAACAAAAAGCTATCAAAGCATAACTG
The DNA here is from genome assembly GCF_964194155.1 of Cetorhinus maximus. NCBI lineage: Eukaryota > Metazoa > Chordata > Chondrichthyes > Lamniformes > Cetorhinidae > Cetorhinus > Cetorhinus maximus. The sequence continues at coordinate 88,799,317 of NC_135885.1, forward strand.
TCCCTGTAATACAACAGCTTGCATATGAGTAGCACCTTGAACATAGAAAAACATTCCAAAATACTTCATAGTAGGGTAATCAAACAAAAATGGACACCAAGACAAACAAGAATATATTAGGATGAGTGACCAAATGCTTTGCCAAAGAAGTAAGTTTTGAGGAGGATTTTGGAGATACAGAGAGCCATGGGGAATTGCAGAGAGTGGGGGCAACATGGCTGAAAACATGTCTGGCAGTGGTAGGGAGGGGGAAATACACAAAAGGCCAGAGTGAGTCGTGAGATATTTGGGAGCATGGGAGGATTGTATTGGGCTAGTGGATATGAGAGACTGGGAGGGGCAATACCAGGAATCATGGAAATTCACAACAGCATAGGTGGAGGCCATTCAGCTTGTCATGTTTGTGCAGGCTCTTTGCAAGAGGAATTCTGGTCCCGCCTAACCACTTTATCTGCATAACCCATCCTCAAGTAAGTTTTCAACTTTTTAAAGTTATTTATGGAATTAGCTTCTACCACTTTTTAAATAGTGTTTCAGATCCCAAGATCTGAAAATATTCTCATCTACCCTCTAGATCTTTGCCAATGGTTTTGAATCTGTGACTTATAGTTAATGATCCACTAGCCATAAATAATAGAATAATTTTCCTCTATCTACTCTTATCAAAACCTTTCATTATTCTGAAAATTCCTATTAGGTCTCATCCTAATCTTAGTTCCCTGAAGAACAGTTCTAGCTGTTTGTAACTATCATTTTCCAGCCCTGTTGTCATCCTGGTGAATACATTGTAAGCTCTTTAAGGCTTCCTGCTGTGCTTTAAATGTATATGGTTTTGGTGCACAGTATAATAACCATTTGCAAATGACAAATTCATTATTATCTTGAACTTTGAATGTGGCCTTACTTTTCTGAATATTATCTGTAGCTAACAGATTCAAATAAATCTCTATCTTCATGTTAGTGCTCCCCTCAATAATCATATCAAAAAATTGAGATTTTTGTTATTCTTTCATGGTATGTGGGCGTTGCTGGTGAGGTGAGCATTTGTTGCCCATCCCTAATCGCAAGGACAGTTTTTGCTTTTGTTTTATGCATTTACCAATCTTTGACTGTTCTTCAGTGTACTCTCAAATAACTTCGTTTTCCACCCATCTCCAAAATTTCCCAATTTATTATTCCTTCTAAGTAAGGTCACCTGAAATATGAAATGTCTTTGTTTTATTTTCCTTGTTTTCAATATTGTCACAATACTAAATCCAATGATATTCTAATTATTGATGCTTAGATTTTGTTCAAACTGCAGTTTTTTTTAGTATCTTAATCTCTTAATGGAATAAACAGGAGGATAAGAAATTAAAATTGGGACTGGGAGTTAGTGCAGGTCAGCAAGAACTGGAATGATGGGTGAGTAGAACATGTTGCAGGACACGATGTGGGCAGCTGAAGTTTGAGATCCCAACCAGGAGCTTTGGCAGAGAAGGAGCCGATGAGATAGTGGAAAGGTAGAACCGGGTATTGCTGGTAAACATTTAAACTGTCAGAGTTATGTGGTGTAATCTGACTAATAAAGCATGTAGCTAGCCCTTTCTGAGACAGGTCATGAAAGATTTGCTTGTAAACTGAAATAGAGCACAAGGCATTGGTGAGACTGCACCTGGAGTACTGTGCACAGTTTTGGACCCCTTACTTCCAGGTCCAGATGTTTTGTGTCCCAGACTGCTGAGGGAGGCAAGGGAGGAGATTGCAGGGGCTCTGACCCAAATTTTTAATTCCTCTCTGGTCACGGGGGAGGTACCAGGGGACTGGAGAACAGCTGATGTCGTTCCGCTATTTAAGAAGGGTTGTAGAGATAAGCCATGGAATTACAGGCCAGTGAGTCTCACATCAATGGTAGGGAAACTATTGGAGAAAATTCTGAAGGAGAGAATCTATCTCCACTTGAAGTGGCAAGGTTTGATCAGGGATAGTCAGCATGGCTTTGTCAGAGGGAGGTCATGCCTAACACACTTGATTGAATTTTTTGAGGAAGTGACCAGGTGTGTAGTTGAGGGTAGAGCTGTTGATGTAGTTTATATGGATTTCAACAAAGCCTTTGAGAAGGTCCCACATGGGAGACTTATAAAGAAGGCAAATGCACATGGGATACAGAGTAATTTGATAAGGTGGATTCAAAATTGGCTTAGTCGCAGGAGACAGAGGGTGATGACAGAAGGCTGCTTCAATGACTGGAAGCCAGTGTACAGTGGCGTATCACAGGGATCTGTGCTGTGCTGTGCTTTGTCATTTATATAAACGGCATAGATGCCTATGTGGGAGGTAGGATTAGTAAGTTTGCGGATGACACAAAGATTGGCCGGGTGGTTAACAGTGAGGTTGAGTGTCTTGGGCTACAGGAAGACATAGACGGGCTGGTCAAATGGCAGATGGAATTTAACCCTGTAAAGTGTGAGGTGATACACTTTGGAAGGAATAATTTGACAAGGAAGTATTCAATGAATGGCATGACAGTAGGAAGTTCTGAGGAGCAAAGGGACCTTGGTGTGTGTGTCCATAATCTCTGAAGGCGGAGGAGCATGTTAGTGGGGTGGTGAAAAAGGAAGACGGGACATTTGCCTTTATCAATCGAGGCATAGATTACAAAAGTAGGGACGTCATGTTGGAGTTGTATAGAACCTTGGTGAGGCCACAGCTGGAGTACTGTGTGCAGTTCTGGTCGCCACATTTATAGGAAGGATGTGATTGCACTGGAGGGGGCGCAGAGGAGATTCACCAGGATGTTGCCTGGGATGAAACATTTAAGTTATGAAGAGAGGCTGGATAAACTTGGGTTGTTTTCGTTGGAGCAGAGAAGTCTGAGGGGCGACCTAATTGAGGTGTACAAGATTATGAGGGGCATGGACAGGGTGGGTAGGGAGCAGCTGTTCCCCTTAGTTGAGGGGTCACTCACGAGGGGACACAGGTTCAAGGTGAGGGGCAGGAGGTTTAGGGGGGATATGAGGAAAAATTTTTTTACCCAGAGGGTGGTGATGGTCTGGAATGCACTGCCTGGAAGGGTAGTAGAGGCGGATTGCCTCACATCCTTTAAAAAGTACCTGGATGAGCACTTGGCACGTCATAACATTCAAGGCTATGGGCCAAGTGCTGGTAAATGGGATTAGGTAGGTAGGTCAGGTGTTTCTCACGTGTCGGTGCAGACTTGATGGGCCGAAGGGCCTCTTCTGCATTCTGTGAGGAAGGATGTAGTTATATTGGAGGCGGTTCAGAGGAGGTTCACTAGATTGGTTCCAGAGATGAAGGGCTTGTCTTATGAGGAGAGATTGAGCAGTTTAGGCCTATATTCGCTAGAGTTTTAGAAGGGTGAGAGGAGAACTAATTGAGGTATATAAGATGCTAAAGGGGACAGACAAAGTAGACGTGGAGTGGATGTTTCCCCCTGTGGGGCATTCTAGAACAAGAGGCCATAATTTTAGGCTAAAGGGCGGTAAATTTAAATCAGAGATGAGGAATTACTTTTCTCAAAGGGTTGTGAATCTGTGGAATTCACTACCTCAGAGTGCAGTGGAAGCAGGGACGCTGAATAAATTTGAGGAGATGGACAGATTTTTAATTAGTAACGGGTTGAAAGGTTATGGGGAGAGGGCAGGAAATTGCAGTTGAGGCTGAAATGAGATCAGCCATGATTGTATTTAATGGAGGGGCAGGCTTGAGGGGCTGAATTGCCTACTCCTGCTCCAAGATCTTATGTAGAGAGAAAAGTATGCAATGGGTTAAAAACCGTAATTACTTCTGAAGAACTATTACCTTTGTCAGTTTGAAAACACGATGCTCTTGTTACTGATCAAAACTACAGCTCTTTTGCTTCACTCTAATATTGCTTTCAATATTTGGTGAGATGCAAACTGATGTTCACTTATCAGAAATGGTCAGCTGAAACAATTTTTTGTTTCCAACGCCAGAATTTCTTTTTGAAGTTAGATTTCTGATGAGTGTTCAGGAGAATTTTCTAAATCAGTACGTTCCTGGTCTGACAAGGAAGGAGGCATTGTTGGATTTGGTTCTTGAACGGTGTGGATCAAGTGTCAGTAGGGGAGCATTTATAAGCAATATAGTATAAGGTTTAGGTTAACTATTGAAAAGGACAAGGAGCTATCCAGCCTAAAAATAATTAATTGGACAAGGATCATTTTCAATGGGCTGAGAACGGATCAGGCCCAAGTAAACTGGAACAAAAGATTGGCATGCGAAACTATAGCGGAAGATGGGCTTACTTTAAAAAGATGGTTTGGGTACAGTTGAGGTGCATTTTCACAAGGGAGAAGGTAGGACAAATAAATCCAGAGCTCCCTGGATAATGAGAGTGTAAGATGAAGCATATATAGGGTGTGTATGGCACATGTCAGGTTGACAATACCCCTGAGAACTGGGCTAATTATAGAAAGTTCAGAGTTGAAATGAGAAAAAGAATAAGGAAAGCAAGAGAAAAAGTGAGAGAAGAGATTGGTAGCTAACACGGAAGACTTTTTATAGACATATTTTCGGAAAGTTGACTAAAAGATTTGTCAAAAGAAGGCTTTAAATATGTTTGCATTATGGAGTGAATGTGGCTTAGCAAAGATTGGGATGACCAGTCCAAATCTGATGCTAAATGTGCTAAAAGTAGTATGAAGCTATCTCTAGGAAATGGTCCCTTATTATAGTGGCTGCACCTTAATTCCAGTCAAAACAAAACCAAGTCATCTTTAGTACACTACGCATATGCTGTGATAATTAAACATTTAAAATTATTTTGTCTAGGAAATGGAGCATTGAAAGGTATCAAACTAATGTCTGCTTAGAGGTTTCTTGTAAACATTTTGATACATTTTAGATCCTCTGAAAAGAAAAACTAAATTTGCAATTGTTCAAGAGGCTGTATGGTAATGAATGCCTTGCAGTAGATACTGTGATGTTATAAGGCTTTTAGTAATCTTTGGTATGAAAATTTCACATAGACACACAGCATCAGCAACTCTGATTTCAATGATGCATGTTGTCTATTTGTAAAAACCTCTAAACTCTTTCTAAACTTTGGTTATCTTGAGAGAACACTAGAACTGTCTAACACTTGGGATTGAAACTGAGGTGAGGAAAAGGGGGAATAGATTTCTTCTGTGCGAGGTAGTTCTTTACTTAATCATTTTGTTACTTGAAGTACAGATAAGCAATTTGTTTGCATTCTTCCCCAAGTGGTTAACTGACTTGCCATAGATAGTGAGTAATTGCACAATGTTAGAGCATCTGGCTTTTGTGCAGATAAATAAATATAATGACACTACTGCTGACATAAGTATATGTGGATTGAAGTGTAATAGTTGTAAGAATATTTTTGCAGTAAAATTAACTTTTTGCTGATTTTTTTTTTGTTCTTCATTTTCAGGCTTTTTTGGAAGACTTTGACAGAATTGCCTATTGGTTACATTATTTCCTTTGTGACGTTAATTGCTCCAACTATGAAAATGTACCAGTTTCTTAATCTGAAGTTTTAACTTCATAATGGAGTGCTAAGCTTAAATGGGCACATTACCTTTTTTGGAAGGAGCTTTGTTTCTGTTCACTACCGTAATTTAATCCTTTTTAGGAAGACCATTGTTGAAATTGAGCATAATTTTTAAATTCCTGTCCCCTAAATCCTTTATTTTTAAAAATGCAACATTCAGCTGCATGTTGAACAATAACCTCCTAAATGTTTGTGGAAATATATTAATAGCAAGTAAGAATGAAAATTAAGACATTGATCTGTATCAACAAAGAAATTTATTTGCTCTTGGATTTAAATTCAATTACATGAGCAAAGACTTATAACAGTTAACTAGGTATTCAAAATTATAATTTAGTATGACAGGACTTTTGTGCAATTTGAAGGGACAAAAATGAGCTAGGAATGGAGAAAAGAAAACTTAAAATTGTTTTGCGTTTCTTAATCCTTCAGCCAACATCACTAAAGCAGATCATCTGGTCACTATATTAACACTGTGGGACCTTGCTGTTTGAAAATTGGCAGCCATGTTTCCAACATTACAAGTGACAACGCTTCGGAAGTACTTGGGAGATTTGGAAGTACTTGGAAGATTCTAAAATGCTTCGTAATTAATGAAATGCTTTTTCTTTCTTTCCTTTCACAGAATTTTCTTTATTAAGGTTCTCTAAGAGAATCAACAACCCTGATTTTTAACTTGCCTCACCTGGAGGAAACCAAACACTGGACATATAGAAGTTACTGTTTAACATGCAGATGGATGTGGGGGTGGGGGGTTCCTCTTTAAATATGTAGGTCAGGTTCTGATGATGTCACAGAGTCCCTATCTGGAACCTGCCAGGTTAAGACACTAACGTCTGGCATGCAAGTTTATCGTTTGCCCACTCCCACATGTACTGGTCCCAACCCGACTTAAAATTAAGAAGCATTTCTGTTTTTAAAAACAAGTAACAAAGCTCCTTTCAAAAAAGGTAAGCCCTTATATACAATATTCTTCATGAATATATTGCAAAATCAGAGTTTTGGCCACTTCAGAATTGGCAGAGATCAAGAACTGCAGTATGATCTGTCCTCAGAACTTTACCGAATTTCGACATTTGCTCACTTCCCTTCAAATGTTTTGGTGTCTGAAAGGAATCTTGCACGTGCTGGATTCTATTACACTGGCGTAAATGATAGAGTGAAGTGTTTCAGCTGTGGAGGCACTGTTGATAACTGGCAGCCAGGTGATAATGCTGTTGAAAGACACAAGAGATGCAACCCGAGCTGTAGTTTCATTCATAGCCTGCCTTCAAGTGTTGATCATTCTTCAAATCACTCTGCGTTTTCTCCACCAAATGCAGCTTGCTTTTTTCAGTCATCTTTTCACGAAAATGAAGCACAGATTGGCCTGGACCGCAGCATTCCTGGTGATCCAGTGGTCTCCAGAAGTATGGAAGATATTTCTCATCAATTGAGATACCCGCAGTACAGTGCAGCTATGTGTAGTGAAGAAATGAGATTGCAAACCTTTCAAAATTGGCCCACCTATTCTTCTTTAATCCCTGCCGAACTAGCCAAAGCTGGATTTTACTATACTGGGGAAGAAGATAGGGTTGCATGTTTTGTCTGCGGTGGAAAGTTAAGTAACTGGGAACCTGGAGATCGTGCAACGTCTGAACATAGAAGGCACTTTCCTTCGTGCCCCTTTGTTCTGGGGAATCAGATGGGTAACATTCCAATGAGTGATACAGAATCTCAAAGAACAGATGAGGGAAGTGCAGTGGTCCGAGCTATGCATCCACGACACCCTGAGATGCAATCTTATGATACTCGACTACAAACTTTTTTGAGATGGCCAGTCAGGAATTTTATTCAACCTGAACAGCTATCTAGAGCTGGATTCTACTATGTTGGTAATATTTTTTATTTCCTTTTTCTCCTCTCCTGAAGATTGTTTAAAATTGTAACTAAAGCATTCAAATGTGAGAGAAGCACCAAAACTGTTTACAAATGTTTAGAGCTGAATGGATTATTGGGTCATTTGGTGTGGGTGGGGGGTGATGCGGCTGGTAGTGAGGTGTGGTAAAGAGGATGCAACATCTTCTTTAAAAATGTGACTCCATTGTTCTTCTAGGCATATTTCTAAATTTGTCCAAGTGTACTACAAATCTGTTTTCCACTTCTGGACATATTGACTAACCGGAACCTGTCATGTAGGAAATTATATGCCCTTATTAGTTGTGTTTGAGGATAATTTAAAAAAAAAATAGTACTGCATAAGGCTCAAGTATTATGGAATTGAACGCATTTTTTTGTTTTCGATGCCCAATTTCAACATTGACTATTCACAGATTGGCTGTCACATGGCCAGGTGCAGAGTAGGAGTCCATTTTCCCCCAATGCACTTCTGTTACATGAGTGAGATGATTTTTCTTTTCCTCACATTTGCTTGCTAGCCATCTTATGTTCTTTCTAAATGTGATTGATTGATTGTGCTATAACCTTATGCACAGTTAGAATTGAAATAGGGTTATCCAGTTTCATTTGTTATAAGATTTGCACAGTTGAAAAAAGTTTCTGCACCCCATTACACTGCACTGAATCCAATCCTAAGGAGTTAACACTGGCCTATCAGTGGGTTTGAGGGTGTGGGGGGAGTTGGGGGGTGGGGAGTTGGGCAGTGGTGGTGGGGGGGACATTAAATCCATTGGACTGCCTGCCCCTTTCCCTACTGCAGTATTACTAACAGTGTGGGTGAAGTTGGGTGGCCTGCCTACCAGTGGGCCAATTGTGCTCCTTAAGTGGGCAGTTAATACCCACTTAAGGATCTCATCTCGCTGCCACTGGGATAAAACCTGTGGTGTGAGAGGCCCACATTAAGCATCTAGCTCAGGAGGTTTCCCTTCTGAGCGCTGGTGATCCCTTCTTAACTGGCCCCTCAGCCCATTGGCTGAACCCTCCCAGGTTCCCTCCAGACCTCTCAAACCCTGGCCCCCAATCCTCTTGCCGACCTCTCATCACCCACAATCCCTCATGATCCCCAGGCACTTACAATGTTCCAATCCATCTTTGAATGCCTCCTCAAGCCCTGAGTGCAGTAGCACCAGTGACTATTGCTCACGATAGTGCTGCCGGTATGAGAGCTGCGGCCTCTGGCCAGAAATTCTCTGAGGCAGAATTCATGTCCCGTGGGTGGGGGGAGCCTTTCCAGTCTATTAATGGGCAAATGGTGTTAAGTGGCTGTGAGACAGCCATTCTTTCCCTGCACGGGATCCACTTTGTTTTTTAGCTGGGGTCGGAGGGGTGGGTATCACGGCGCCTCATATAACTCAGCCCTAAGTGTGCACAGATAAATGGAAGTGTTCAATGAGCTAAACAGTCCATTCAATAAGCTGCCTTCATCTTAGTAATATATCTTTTGTTTTTCATATGCCTTTTTATTTAAAAGTTTCCTTAAGAAACTTAATTTGCGGGCAATGCAAAATACTCTACAACATAATTAAGTGGAGAATTGACTGCGTATTTTGTTAACCATAGGACAAAATGATGATGTGAAGTGTTTTTATTGTGATGGTGGCCTGAGGAGCTGGGAGGCTGGAGATGATCCATGGGTGGAACATGCAAAATGGTTTCCGAGGTAAATTGTTCAGATAAGCATATAACAGGATGTGCTTCAACATGCTTCAAGTGCACAGATAAATACCTATGCTGAGTAAATGATTTTGCTACTTCATATCTGATTGCAAGTCCTTCATGAATTATTGCCTAAGCTTAAATTTGTATTATGTTCATGATGAGACCAAACTTGGAAAACAAAATTACTTTGGGTACAAGTTCACCCATTTAATAGCTTGTTTTCTTTTGTTAGCTCAACTAGAAATACAATCTTAAAGCCTGAGATTTAATGGTGATAAACCTGTGTAACAACGTTATACAACATGTACTGAAACGGCTTTTATAAAAGTCACAACCGACATCTGTGTGTCTGTGACAAGGGTAAACTGAACCTCCTTGCCCTTTCAACTTGTGTGTAGCCTTTGAACAGTTGATTACAATAGCCTGTCCTCTGTTGTCCAGCTGGGTGGGGCTACTCTCCCCTGGTTCTGTTCTTATCTATCCAATTGTAGCCAGAGAATCACTTGCAGTGGTTCTCTTCCTGCTCCCACACTGTTACATTGATGTCCCCCAAGGATCAATTCTTGGCTCCCTCCTGTTTCGCATATCCATGTTGCCTCTTGGTTACAACTGAAAGCACAGTGTCATTTTTCATGTGTACATTGATGATACCCAGCTCTACCATATCATCACTCTCTTTCCATTCTTCCACTGTTGCTAAACAATAAGACTGCTTATCTGACATTCAGTAGTAGACAAACAGAAATTTCCTTGAATTTTGGGAAGACTAAAGCCATCATTTTCAATACCTGCTCCACTGACCACCAGCCACTGACCCCATCTTTATCCCTGACAACAATCTGAGATTAAGCCAGTCTATTCTCAACTTTGGTGTCGTATTTGACCTAGAGAAGAGTTTCCAACTTCATTTTCGCGCAACCACTAAGACCTTTTTTTTCCACCTCCTAACATCACCCAACTTCACCTCTGTCCCAGCTTAATTGCTGCTGAAACCCCCATTCATGGCTTCATTGCTGGTAAACTTAATAATTTCAACTCTCTCTCTCACATTCTACCCTCTAATCTTAGGTCATCCAAAGCTGCTGCCTGTGTCCTAACTTGCACCAAGTCCTGTTCACCTATCACCTCTCTGCTCAGTGACCTGCAGTGGCTCCCAGTCAAACCACATCTTGATTTTAAAATTCTCATCCTTGTTTTCAAATCCCTCCATGGCATCACTCCTGCCTATTTCTGTAATCTCCTCCAACCCCACAACCCTGCAAAATACCTGTGCAAATCTAATTCTAGCCACTTGAGCACTCATTTTACTGGGCTGCACCACTGGTGGCTGTGCCTTCAGTCATGTAGGCTGTATACGCTGTAATTAAACTCCATACACCTATTCACCTCTCACTTGCTTTCCTCCTTCAGTACACTTCTTAAAATCTACGTCCTTTGACCTCAGCTTTTGAAAGAATAAAAAAAAAAATCTGACCCAATATCTCCATATGTGACTCAGTGTCTGTTTTATAATGAAGCACTTTGGAACAAATTTTTTTTAATATTAAAGATGCTATAGGTAGATCCTAAAAGCAATTTCAACACCATATTTTAATGTCTGAAATATATATGGATTTAAAAGCACATCTGCAGTGGGGACAATGTATAGTGTACATCTATCCCTGGTGATTTATAGGAATTATTTTGACATATTTTAATCTAGAAATTTTATGATCGCAACCTCTGCTCTCCCTTCCTATCCCTTATTTGACATTCATCTTAAATGTGGCTTTAATTTGCTAATATTTTTCACTTTAGGTGTGAATATCTTCTCCAAGAAAAGGGACAAACATTTGTAAATCAGATCCAAACAAGGTTTCCAAATCTGTTTGATCTCCAGGTAACAGCATTTCTCTACAACTGCTGCAGAATAGCACATGCAGTCTAATTTATCTGTGTATCTCTTTCAACTTTATATTAATTTTTCCCATTTTCTTTTAAAGCTGCATTCCAATTCAGAAGACATCTTGGAGGAAATTCAGATGCCAGGTAATTTGTTAATCCTATAAAACCTTGTGAATACAGAGAAAGTAAAAAAAGTTTGTTACGATTTAGTTCTTCACCATCTCTAGCTGACTGACTTTTTATAAGGCCATACTATTTTGGAATCCTTTATTGGAAGAAGTATGAGACTTTCTTCCTTGGAGAAAGTGCCTAGTTTCTCTTTGGCTGCTCCTGATGAATTTGGAATCTTGTGTACTTTTATTCATTTAACTTTTCATTCTTTCATCAGTTTAACTAGCATTAACACAAACTATTTTACAGTTAAAGTACTGTAAAAATGATCATTTAATTATGAATAACTGAATGTGTCATTTGCTTCATTGCAGTGTACACATTACTAAAGCTGACCTTGAGGACAAGTTCATAGTGTCTGTAACAAGTTGTGGAGCCAACCAGGGTACAGGCTATATTAAACCTGGTAATGTGTAATAAGACAGGATTAATTATCTTCTAGTAAAGGATTCTTTAGATAAAGGTGATCATAACATGATAGAAATTCAGTTTGAGGGTGAAAATATGGGTCTGAAACTTAAATAACGTTAAATAAAATAAATACAAAGATATGAAGATAGAGTTGGCTACAGTGGACAAGGAAGCTAGGTTAATGGGAAAGACGGTAGATAAGCAGTGGCAGACACTTAAGGAGATGTGTTGTAATTCTCAACAAAGATATACTCCATTGAGAGAGATTCTGAAAAAAATGAACCAACTATGGCTAACTAAGGAAGTTGTGAATAATAAATTGAAAGGAAAGGTGAAGATTAGTGATGGGCTAAAAGATTAGGAAAGTTTTAGAAACTAACAAAGATTGACTACAGAAATAATAGACTGACTAAATAGATTGAGTAAACTTGTAAAAAATGTCAAAAACAGACAGTAAGAGCTTCTACAAGAATATGAAAAGGATGAGAGTAGCTAAAGTAAACGTTGGACCCTTAGAGGATGAGACTAGGGAATTAATAATGACAGAGGCTTTGAGCAGATAAACTCAGCAAACTAGTGCATCTTAAGGAGACTAGTCTCTTGAACCTGTTGGTCTGCATAGTGGTTGCAGAAAAAGTGGATGCCTTGGTTGTAATGTTCCAAAATTCCCTAGATTCTGGCAGGGTCTTTGGAAATCGTAACACCTGTATTCAGTAAAGGAGGGAGGCAGGAAACTATAGGCCAGTTAGCCTAATGGGGGGGAAATGCTAGAATCCATTATTAAGGAAATAATAGTAGCAGGATATCTAGAAAATCCATAATGTAATTCAAGCAGATGATTGTATTAGAAAACTGTGTTTGAAAAATTCATTAGAGTTGTTTGAGGTAGGAAGAAGCGGTGGGGGGAGGGAATAAAGGGGAGCTCTGTAGATGTCATAGACTCATAGTCATTTTGGCACAGAAGGAGAATATTTGGTCCATTAAGTCCATGCCATATAATATTTGGATTTCCAAAAGGCATTTGATAAGATGCCAAATACAAGGTTACTGCACAAGATAAGATCTCATAAGTTCTGAAGATGAGTCATAAGGATTCAATGTTAACTCTGTCTTTCTCTCCACAGATGCTGTAAAAACTGAGTTTTTCCTGCAATTTTTGTTTTTGCTTCAGATTTCCAGCATTCGCAGTATTTTGCTTTTAGCTAGGATCTCATGGTGTTGGGGGTAATATATTAGTACGGATAATATGGTATAAAGGGATCTGGGTGTCCTTGTAAATGAATCACGAAAGGTTAGCATTCAGGGACAGCAAATAATTAGGAAGGTAAATGGGACGGAAGGGGATTGAGTGTAAAAGAATGGAAAAGGGCAATGGTGAGATGAAACCTAGAGGTACTCTGTACAGTTTTTGGTTTCCTTGTTAAGGAGAGTATACTTGCATTGGAGGCAATTCAAATAAGGTTCACTAGGCTGATTCCTGATTAATAATGGAAAATGAGGAAATGGTGGATGAATTGAACAGAGATTTTCTGTCTTCCCTGTAGAGGATACAAGTAACATCCCAGAAATAATTTTGACTCAGGTGGTGGAAGGGAGGGAGGAACTAAAAACAATCAATTGCCAGGGAAAGAGTACTGAAAAAAAAATTAGAACTAAAGGCTGACAAGTCCCCAGCTCCTTAAGGACTTCACCCTTGGGGTCTTAAAAGAAGTGGCTGCTGGGATAGCATATGCAATGGTTTTAATTTTCCAAGATTCCCTACATTCTGGAAAGGTTCCATCAGATTGGAAAACACTGAATGTGACTCCCCTTGTCAAGAAAATATGGAAACAGAAAGCAGGAAACTATAGGTCTGTTAACTTAACATCTGTCATAAGGAAAATGGTGGAATCTATTATTAAGGAGGTTTTAGCAGGGCACTTAGAAAATCTCAGTGCAATCGGGCAGAGTCAGCATGGTTTTGTGAAAGGGAAATCACGTTTGACTAATTTATTGGAGTTCTTTTGAGGAAGTAAAAACAACTCAGATGAAAGGGAGCCTTTGGATTTGCTCCAGAGAGCATTTAACTAGGTGCCACATCAAAGGTTACCACACAAAATAGGAGCTCATGGTGTAGGGAGTAACATATTAGCATCGTTAGAGGATTGATTAGCTAATAGGAAACAGAGTAGGCTTAAATGGGTTATTTTCCAGTTGGCAAGATGTGACGAGTGGAGTGCCATAGGGATCAGTGTTGAGGTCTTGACAATTTTTAATATATGTCAATGACTTGGATGAAGGGACCAAATGTATGGTTGCTAAATTTACTGATGATATAAAGAGGTAGGAAAGTAAGTTTTGAAGAGGAGGTAAGGAATCTGCAAAGGGGTATGGTTAGGTTAAGTGAGTGGGCAAAAATTTGGCAGATGGAGTATAAAGTGGAAAAATGTGAAATTGTCCACTTTGGTAGGCAGAATAGAAAAGCAGCATATTATTTAAATGGAGAATGATTACAGAACTCTGCAGTACAGAGGGATCTGGGTGTTCTGGTACATGAATCATAAAAGTTAGTACAGCAAGTGATTAGGAAAGCAAATGGAATGTTGTTTATTGCAAGAGGAATAGAATATTAAAGTAGGGATGTCTTGCTATAGAAGTCCAGGAGGGGGGTTGGTGAGACCACATCTGGAGTACTGTGTACAGTTTGGTCTCCTTATTTAAGAAAGGATATAAATTTGTTAGAAGCAGTTCAGAGAAGGTTCACTCGACTGGGATACCTGGGATGGGGATGTTATGAGGAAAGGTTGGATGGGTTGCGCTGTATCCATTGGAGTTTAGAAGACTGAAAGGTGATCTTATTGATCTTGAGGGGATTTGACTGGGTGGATGCTGAAAGGATGTTCCCCTTGTAGTAGAGACTAGAACTAGGGGATACAGTTTTAAAAATAAGGCATCTCCCATTTAAGACTGTGATGAGTAGAAATTTTGAGGGCTGAGAAGCTTTGGAACACCCTTCCCTAGAGAGCGGTTAAGGCAGGGTCATTGAATATTTTTTAGGCAGATGTACATATATTCTCGACTAACAAAGGAGTAATTGATTATCGGGGATAATTGGGAATGTGGAGTTGAGTCCACACTCTGATCAGCCATGATCTTATTGAATGGCAGAACAGACTCAAGGGGCCGAATGGCCTACTGCTGCTCCTAATTTGTATTCACTTGAGCTTTTTTTTGGAGTTTTTATACTTCTTGACAGAAAATTGCACTTAACTATTTTCAATTCACGTAGTTTTTCAGTTTGGACCTGGGGAAAATCGATCCGAAGATGCAATCATGATGAATACACCAGTGGTTAAAGGTGCTATGGAAATGGGTTTTGATCGAAGACTTGTGAAGCAGACTGTCCAAAGAAAAATCCTTACAAGTGGAGAGAATTACAAATCTGTTATAGAGCTTGTGACTGACTTGCTGAATGCTGAAGATGAAGAAAGGCAAGAAAACAGAGAAAGAAAACTGGAAGAAGTGGCTGAAGGTATGTATTAATAATAATATGCATATGGATAAGAGCAAAGGCAGGTTTAGTCTTGGCTGTGAAATTCCCGTTATCCTCCTGGACGTCAATCCAGACTCAAGCTTTAATAAGTTGTTGAGTAAGAGTGGCTGGCAACTATAAAAATGTACTTCAGTAGGGAAGTGACGCCTTCAGAAAATGAGGAAGGAATATGGGTAAGAGCAGGAGAAACAAAAAAATCGTTTTCGAGTGTTAGGATTAAATATTGCAAGCTGTTCAGTTCTGTGCACTGCATATGACCTATTTTTGGTCTTTGGGAGCTGTCAACTAACCAGTCATGAAGTTATTGGTGTTCTGGTGCAGAAAATTGAGTGGTTGAGTTTGATACAGCCATTTGAAAAATCTGGCTTTTGTTTTTAGGTAACAACCTACTAATTTGTAAATACAGAGCTTTTTGTTTTTTGAAAAAATGTAATTGCTGGAAATCTAAAACAAAAAACTGATCTTGATGGAAATGTAGAGTAGGTTAGTCAGCCTTTAAGGTTTGAAGTACATGCTGAAATTTTGGTGAGCATCCCTGGCAGAACTGGAAAATGGATAAATGGATGCAGGGGGAAACATACTCCAATTGCCTCTTCAGGTATTGTTTTTTTTCTCCCCCTTGCTTTTCTCTCATTTATATAAAATGCTTGCTCCTTTACAGTGCCAAAGAAGGGTCCTGCCAAAAATTGTGCATTTGATTATAGTTGAGATTTTATCTATAAAGCTTCCTATATTTTCAGTTATCTTTCTAGTCTTGGTAAATTGGAACTTTGATTTTTTTTTTCTGTTGCATTTGGATCTAAGTTTTTCTGTTCTGTACTGTCTCTTCAGTCAGAGAATTTACATGTTGTTCAGAACACACGAAGGAATGTGTCTGGCTAAGAAAGCTCCTTCTAACATGAAATTAATATCAGGAGATAGTGCCTCTATCAATTGAATGAGTATTCTTTTGTATGTATATATAAAATTTTATTGGGGGACACAATACTTGCTTTTAGTAACCTAACATTTGTTTGCATATGTTATGGTGCATTTAGAAATCTTAATTTTTATTTCTTTCAAAATGTTATTTGCATTGGTACAAAGTCAATAGATATATTCCTTCAGTTCCATTAACTTTCTTACTATACTGTTGGAGGTGGGTGCAGAAACTGATTTCTAGTATTTTGAAGACTCATTTTTCAAAGGGATGGATTATTTGCATGATGCGCAGTTCCCATTCAAAGCAGTTGAAAGAATCTATTGTGTTGTTGCCAAATTGCAATATGACTCAATGGAATTTATTGCAAAAGAGGTTTCAGTAAACTAATTATCATTGCTTCCCCTTCCACTTTCTAGAACAAATTAATGAAAAATCAGCAAATTCTGAATAACTCTTTCCCCTTTGCAGGTGATGTATTGCTACTGAAGAAAAATAGTGTTGCTTTGAGTCAGAATTTGACAAATATAGCACCCTTGCTTGCCGATCTAGAAACACGATCCTTAATAAATAAAATGGAAAGTGAAATGATCAAACAAAAGCCTCAGACGCATGAACAAGCCAGAGAACTACTCGATACAGTAATTCGCAAGGGAAATGCAGTAGCTGAAGCATTTAGAGATGTCCTTTTGGTACATGAACCGGAATTGCATGAAAAATTATATGGTAAGTAATTCACTGTCTTGTTTAGTATTGTTCAATCCCATGTCAAACTAGGACCTTCGTTGAAATAGCAAAACTGCCAGCAAATAGGTTTTTTGTGTATTAGTAGTGGCTTATGTTGTCTGAAGACTTAAATTATACATGAAACATATAACCATTAACCGATGGCAGTTGTAAATAGGAATTTAAAATGCATCTAGTACAACTTTAATCAGCTTAGTTTTTAAACATTATTTAATGCTTTAATTCACATTCCAAACTATGTTCTGAGGGTACATTGGCTTTTTCGTCTTGCAAATTATGCACAGCCCATATGGTGGAGTTAAAAAATAACAAGGGGAAGAAGGTGGGAGTAGTCTATAGGCTCTCTGTAGGACAGAGAATAAATCAGGAGATAATGAGGGGCATGTAAAAAAGGCAGTACATTAATCATGGATGACTTTAGCCCTCATGTAGATTGGGAAAATGAAATTGGCAGAGGTAGCCATGAATAAGAATTCATAGTGTATTTGGCACAGTTTCTTTGAACGATGTTGTGGATTCAACAAGGGATCAGGCTATTTTGGGTCTGGTAATGTGTAACGAGGCAGGTTTAATAAATGATCTGAGTAAAAGATCCCCTAGGAAACAGTGACCATAACCTGGTAGAATTTAGTATTCAGTTTGAGAGTGAGAAATGGTGGGTCAGAAAGAACATTGCTAAACTTTAAATAAAGGTAATTACAAAGGAATGAGGGCAGAGTTGGCTGGAGTGGACTGGGAAAGGAGTTTAGCAGAAAACAGTTGATGAACAATGGTAGACGTTTAAGAAAGTAGTTCATGACTCATAACAAAGATATATCCCAGTGAGGAAGAAGGATTCTAGGAAGGGGATAAACAAACCATGGTTAACCAAGGAATTTAAGGAATAGTATCAAATTGAAAGAAAAGACATACAATGTGGCAAAGATTAGTGGTAAGCCAGAGGATTGAGAGAGTTTTAAAAACCAACAAAGGATGACCAAAAAAATAATAGAGGGAGAAAATAAACTGAGGGTGAACTAGCAAGTAATATAAAATCAGACAGTAAGAGTTTCTTTAAATATATTAAAAAATAAGAGAGGTCAAAACGAACATAGGCCCCTTAGAGAATGAGGCTGGGGAAATAATGGGGAACCAGGAAATGGCAGAGGAGTTGAATAAATACTGTGCATCAGTCTTCACTGTAGAAGACACTAATAGCATTCCAAAAATACTAAATAATCAAGGGGCAAAGTCGGGGATGGGGGTGCACGGAGGAAATAATTACAATACTATAACTAGAGAAACTAATGGCCGACAAATCCACTGGACCTGATGGGTTGCATCCTAGGATATTAAATGAAGTAGCTACAGAGATGATGGATACACGAGTAGTAATCTTCCAAGAATCCTTAGATTCTGGTAAAGTCCTGGAGGATTGGAAAACTGCCAATGTAACACCCTTATTCAAAAAGGGAGGGAGACAAAAAGCAGGTAACTATAGGCCAGTTAGCTTAACATCTGTCATTGGAAAATGTTGGCCAGCATGGCTTTATGAAGGGGAAATCATGCCTGGCAAGTTTATTAGAATCCTTTGAGGAGGTAACAAGCAGGATGGATAAAAGAGAACCATTAGTTGTAATATATTTGGATTTCCAAAAGGCGTTCGATAACATACTGCTCATAAGGACACTGAATAAGATAAGAGCTCATGGTGTTGGGGGTAGTAAATTAGCATGGATAGAGGATTGGCTAATTAATAGAAAACAGAGTTGGGATAAGGGGGCATTTTCATGATGGCAACATGTAACTAGTGGAGTGCCACAGGGATCAGTGCTGCAGCCACAATTATTGACAATATATGTTAATGACTTGGATATAGGAAGTGAATGTACTATTACTAAGTTTGCAGATGACCCAAAAATAAGTGGGAAGGCAAGCAGTGAGGATGACAGAGTCTACAGAGGATTATAGATGCGTGTTAAGTGAGTGGGCAAAAACTTCATAGATGGAATATAATGTGGGAAAATGTGAGGTTATGCATTCTGACAGGAAGAATAGAGGAGTTGAATATTATTTAAATGGAAAAAGACTGAAGAAATCTGCAGCATAGAGACTTGGGAGTCCTTTTGCATGAATCACAAAGCTAGCCTACAAGTTCAGCAGGCAATAGGTAAGGCAAATGGAATGTTGGTCTTTTATTTCAAAGTGAATGGAGTATAAAAATAGGGAAGTCTTGCTAAAACTATATAAAACACTAGTTAGACCACATCTAAAATACTGTGAACAGTATTAGTTACCTTATCTAAGGAAAGATATACTGGCATTGGAGGCAGTCCTGAGAAGGTTCACTAAGTTGATTCTGGGCATGGAGGGATTTTCTAATGAGGAGAGGTTGAGTAGGTTGGGCCTGTGCTCATTGGAGTTTAGAAGAATGAGAGGTGACCTTATTGAAACATTTTAAGATTCTTAGGGGACTTGACAGGGTAGATGCTGAGAGGTTGTTTTCCCTTGTGGGAGACAGTGTTTAGGACCAGAGGGCATAATTTCAGTAAGGGGTCATCCATTTAAAACAGATGAGGAATTTCTTCTCTCGGAGGGTAATGAATCTGTGGAATTCTTTACAGTAGAGGGCTGTAGAGGCTGGGTTAAGTATATTCAAGGCTGAGATAGACTGATTTTTTTAATCAGTAAGGGAATCGAGGCTTATGGGAAAAGGCAGGAAAGTGGAGTTGAGGGTTATCAGATCAGCTATGATCTCATTGAATGGTAGTGCAGACTCAATGAGCTGAATGGCCTACTTCTGTTCCTACGTCTTATGGCCTATTCCTGCTGCTGAGAAAAAGGGTAAATGATCCAGTTCTTTGGAGAATCATGGCTATGTTGTCCTCTTTGAACAGTTCTCCTCCAACTTCACTCACTCCTTCCAAATAAAAGGTGTTACTATGGGTACCCTCATGGGTCCTATCCTTGCTGTTTTGTGGGATGTATGGAACGTTCTTTGTTCCAGTCCTACTCAAGCCCCTCCCTCCCATCTCTTTCCAGTACATTGATTGTCAGTGCCATTTCCTGCTCTCACCCTGAAGTCAGGATCCATTGACTTTGCTTCCAATGTGCAGTATAATACATTGGAGTACCAAAATGGACCGTGGATATTCCTGGCAGTTGTAATTTTTAACTAGCGAGAAGTTGACTATATAGGGTTGTTGCTGTCAAGATGTTTGCTTGTATAACTGATTAGTACCAGAATATGTATATTTTTGTTTTTTTTTAAAAGTGAGGTTTGTTCCAGACTGAACACTCCTTCCAAGTGAATAAAGGGCATGGGGCTGTGTGGATGCAAACTTCGATAAGTGATGGCAAAAAGTTGCGGTAACTGTTTCAAATTGGAGGGAAATGTAAAGTTGTGTCCCCTAGGGGCTGGTTTTGGGACCACTACCTTTTTAAAAAAAACAAATAAATTTTACTTGGGTGTAAAAGATATAGGCCAGAATTTTCCCGTCTGCGATTGGGGGCGGGGCCCACTCACCGACAGGAAGATGACGTCGGGAGGAACCCCCGACATCATCCTGGTTCATTTAAATGTTGAGGAAGGCGGGCGGACATCGAAATCACCTGTCCGCCCGCCGACCTATCAATGGACAATTAAGGCCATTGACAGGCTAATTAAGATCATTAAAGACCCTGCCCATCCAACCTTAAGGTTGGCGGGCAGACCAGGAGTCCCAGCAGGCTTCTGATAATATGTGAAACCTCATCCACTGGCGGGATGAGGTTTCATGTCCGTTTTTAAAAAGTTTAATAAAGTTTGTCCTTTTTATTAACATGTCCCATCTCGTGTGACATTGTCACATGAGGGGGACATGTTAATTTTTATATTTTTCCATTTTTAATGTTTTTTTACACTGTCAGTGATCTACCTGAGACACCATTTAGTCTCAGGGAGCAGTGCGCTCTTTCTCACACATGCGCGAAAGAGCGCATTTTGACGGATGGGGAATCCCTCTACCCCCCCCAGCGCTTCCTGTCGGCAGGCCGCCCACTCAAAATGGCGGCGGGCCCCGTTTCGGCGGAGGAGTTTGGCTGCCCACCTGCCGCTGAGCTGGTGGGGCCCGCCCATCAAGGTAAGAATTCTGGCCATAACTTCAATGACCTAAAATGTGGTTATGTAGCAACAATGAAGAAGATTGTAACAGACTTCAGGAGAATGTAGACTGATGGAAGTGTGTAGACACATGGCAGATAAAATTTAATGCAGAGAAGGATGAATTGAGTTGTTTTGGCAAAAAGAATGAAAAGGGTCAATATAAACTGAATGGTACAATTTTGGAATGGATCTAGGAACCAAGAGACCTGAGGAGGTACATACATAAGTTGAGAAGCCTGTGAAAAGGTACACAGGATCCTTTGGCTTTATAAACAGGGGAATAGAATACAAAAGCAAGGAAGAAATGTTTATAAATCACAGCTGTAGCATTGAGAATAATTCTGGGCACCACATTTTGGGAAGGCTTCAGAGGGTAAAGAGGAGATTTACGAAAATGATGCCAGACAGTAAATTCTTCAGTTATCTGGAGAGATCTGAGAATCTGGGTTGCTGTTCGAGCAGGGAAGTTAAGAGGAAATTTGATAAGTGTTCAAAATCTTGAAGGGATTTGGTAAGAATAAGTAAGGAAACTGTATCCAATGGTAAAAGGTTTGGTAACCAGAGGACACAGATTTAAGGTCACTGGTAAAAGAATCAGAGGCAACATGAGGCGGGGGGGGAATTTCAGACAGTGAGTTGTTAGGATCTGAAATATACTGACAAAGCGTGAAGGAAGCAGATTCAATTCCAACTTTCGAAAGGGATAAATACTTAAAGGAAAAATTTGCATGGTTATTGGTAAAAAGCATAGGAGTGGAACTAATTGTATAGCTTTTTCAAAGAGCCAGACCAGGCTTAAATGAGCCAATGGCACCCTCCTGTGTTGTAACATGCTATGATTCTATGAAAATGATCATTTCCTCTTGCCCGTTTTTCCTTTTTTGGTTGGTTTGATTTGGCCAGAATATTAATTATTTGAATGCTTGAAATGTAAAATAAAAACAGAATGCTGGAAATACACATCTGGCAGCGTCTATGGAGAGAGAAACTGAGTTAATGTTTTAGTCTGTGACCTTTCAATGGAACTGGGGAAAGTTTAAAATTAAGTTTTTTGAGCCTGTTCCTGCCTCACTGAACGATTTGTTTCTCCCCTTGTCCAATCTCTTCCTACATACAACTGTGACTCCTCTGATGCCCTGAGTCACAGTTTCCAGTTTCCTGGCCCTAATCACATCCAATCTCTCTTTACCTTCATACCCCACCAGGATGGTCTGAGAGCTCTCCACTTATTCCTTGAATAGAGACCTAACTGGTCTCCATCTCCCACCAACTTTCTCACCTGACAACTTGTTCTCTCATTCAACAACTTCTCCCATCAGCTCCACTCACTTCTTCCAAATAAAAGGTGTTACCATGGGTACCCCTGTGGGTCCTACCTCTGCTTAGCTTTTTGTGGGGTGAATGGAACATTCTTTGTTCCGGTTCTACTTGGCGGGGGCGGGGAGGGGGGGGGGGGGGGGGGGCCTCCCCCACCTCTTCTCCAGTACATTGATTGTGCCTGTGGCATTTCTTGCACTTGCTCTGAAGTCAGAGTTCATTGACTTCCAATTTCCACCCATCTCTCACTTTACACAGTCCATCTGCCACTCTTTCTCTGATCCGCAACTTCTGTGTCTCCATTTCTGGGAATAGACCGTCGACCAATATTCACTATAAGCCATTGACACCTACAGCTACCTTACACTTCCTCATGCCTGTTTCTTGTGAAGACTCTCCCATTCTCCCAGTTTCTCCATCACATCTGTTTGGATGATGAAAGCTTTCATGCTAGTGCTTCCGATATGTCATCTTTTTTCCCCAACCGTGGTTGACAGGGTCCTCAACTGTGTCCGTTTCAGTTTCTCTCACTTTTATGTTCTCACCCCCTTCCTCTTAGAACCATGATAAGGTTCCCCTTGTCCTCACCTTCCACCCCACCAGCCTCCATATTCAACGGATCATCCTACACAATGTCAACACCAAACACATCTTCCCCTCCCCTTTCAACGTTCCATTCTCTCTGCAGTATCCTGGTCCACCCTCCCTTTTCGTTCACACAAAGTCTTGCATTTCTAACTTTTCCCAGTTGTGATGAAAGGTCAAAAACTTGAAATGTTAACTCTGTTTCTCTCTCCAGAGAGGCTGCAAGATCTGTAGTGTTTACAGTATTTTCTGTTTATTATTCATAAGTATTTTGCACTCTGGAATAAAATAATGGCTTTAGTTCTAATTTCCCTAGTCTAATCTGTTGGTACACTGTATATTTTAAGTTTTCACTTGAACATCTCAATTCTATAATTATTTTGAACTGGATTGCTAATCACTATCTAGAACACCCTCTGACTGTTAGCTCTTTGATAAACTGACATGACATAATTTTGCATAACTAGAGACATGCAGTCCCATTAGTGTTTTAACAAACTCTTGTGCACTATTTGGGTAACTGAAATTCTTCCACCACCCATTCCACAATTTTGGGTTCTTGCTCATCCAGGTTTCTAGAAACCTTTTTCTCTTCTGTTCGCTACTGTTTAGTGTTTCTGTTGCATTGTTATGTGGAACCTATAACACAGAAACAGCTCTTTTGATCCAAGTGTTCTATACTGGTGCCTGTAATCCACGCCGGCCCCTTCCCACTCTAAATATTTCTCACTATTGTGCCCCTTGCCTTGATTTACACATCAAGCTTGCCCTTCAATGCATCAGTATTGTTTATTTCAACCATTCCATGTGACAGTGAACTCTACACTCATATCACTCTAAAGCAATTCCTCCTCAATTCTTTGATTATTCAGTGTAATGTATAATGTTTCTGCTATGTTTTCATCTTGCTCACTATATTGTTCCTGCGTTTTGGGGGAGTTCATCAGTACACCCATTTTAGTTTTTGTGGGGATTGGTGGATGGGTAATGAATTGTTTTAAGTAATTCATTCCCCTCTCTTGACTAAGGTGGCATTGATGTAGCAGAAATTGGCTCTCTACTCACCTGAGTTGCTTTTTTGCAAGGCATTCTGAAGCATTCTTGAGCAGCTTAATTTGGGAATGTGGAAATCAGGATTTCAAACTTAGATGAAGAATGATCTGAAGACAAAAATTAGTATTGGCTGGATCATTCTGTATGGCAGGGAAAAATTTGAAATGAAAGAGGGGGGTGGGTGGTGTTTTAAATAAGTATCTGCATATTGAAAGCATTCCTGTGCTTCACTTTGCTTTAAGCTTGTATCCAAGCAATTATTCCATGTAGTTTCATGCATGTAGTTTAAAAGAACTAAGTACATGTAGGATAATCATTTGACTCTCTTCTCATAGCTTTTAGAAAGCATTTAGGCAATTCAATTTCAAGTTGGAGTATTTAGTTAGAGTTCAAATCAATCCTGTGAATCTGACTTGATCCAAATTTTCATCCAGATTTATATCTTGTCCTTGGGGTGGGGCTTCACTATGTGCAACATTAACAGTTACTTTTAAGGTATTTTCCTTGTTCCTAGACAGTGGTCATTGCAACTGAGAATTTAGTATAAATGTTTATTTGAAAAATAATTCAATTGTTCAGTGCATTGTGTTATGACACAGCCAATGGTTAATGCTGAGCTGCTCAAATCCTAGAGGGAAACTTGAAATAGCTGTCACAACTAATATTCAATTTGTATAACTTTCAAGATGCATGCTTTGAAATCAGTAGTAATAAGACCACCAAGTCTTATGGTTTTATAAAATTATATTAAACACTTATTAATAGAGAAATGGTTTTAAATATGTACATAGATCTACATAAATTATGACTGATAACTTCTAAATCCCCCTAATCAATCTAACTCCCAGTTACACTTTTGTTAAGGCAACAGTAAGACACAGATTTTAAAAGACTCAGGCAAGAAACATGATACCCTGAACAAGTCGAATTCTAAGTGGGTTTTCTTAACTTCAGCTCTTTGAAGCCAGCAGTTTGAGGCATGGATGCTGAAGGCTTTTCACACACTTTTAAGATCTTAAAATGCCTTCCCTATCAAACAGCCTTCTCTTCTGTTACATATCTTCCTTTTTGAATGTAAATACCCATTGTTTCACTGTCTTTAGACTTTATCCCCCTGATATTACCCTCTCATAGCACTAAGTTTACCAGTAATCTTTGAGAAAAATAAACACATTGTTTCTAAACTTCACCTGGCTAGGTGACACCATTTCACCCCTCCTTTGAAAACAATCTGGTTTATTTCAAAATGCAAATGTTACCTTGATACCTATGTTTTTAAACTTCTCCATGTTTACCTAATTAACATTTCAAACCTAACCCCTCTTCTTAGATCAAAGCACCCAGACTAATTCAATTAAGTCTCACACACACACACACACACATATAGATATATATAGATATAGAGACACATCCCACTATTACTCTATTTAACAATAAATTCCAATAACATTGAGAATTATATCATCTTTACAGTTGTAATACTGTAAAAGTCTGAAGATTTGTTTCTCCCATATAAATAGCTATATTTTAGCAAATATGAACAGAATGCCTTCATGGGGATGAGGGAAATGAAATATCTTGTAACAGGAAATGGTCGAGGCAGAGAGCCTTACAGCTTTTAAGGGAAAACAAAAAAATATACTTGGAACAAGATCCAGGTCTTTGGGAAAGCGCAGAGCTGTGGGGTTGGATTGTATTTCTCTAGCAAAGGCATAATGGGCTAAATTTTTTGTATTGAATTTTGTGGGGAGAGGATAATGGATTATGCAGTTGTGGTCACATTATTCAAAGTGAGACCATTTCCTCCTTGGTGGAATTGTTAAAGCTACTATTGTACAAAATTTACATGAGTTGCTAAAGAAAATTTTGCTTGCCACAATGCCCCTGAGCCTCCCATGTATTTGAATGCACTGTCTATGGTATCAAACTGTACAGGCCAAGAAAACCTCTGTGGCATATGATGAGCTGGTAGATTTTTTTCCCCCCAAAAAATATACTTATGAATAAAGTATCTTAAAGAACATTCCAAAACATTTTAAAACGGTCATTATGGAACGTGCAATAAAATTCAGCTTTTCACCATTGCACTCTTGAGGTGCCTCAATACAATTGCAACATGTGCGATAAATACTATGCACATTCAATGTCTGGTGTAAAGCCTGAGGGGTTCTACACCGTTTTGTCAGTGCACTGTGGCTGAAAGGCCTTAGACAGTGGCTTTTCCCCATTGCGTCTTTGTGGCAGCTGCCCCAAGCTTTAGTGCGTTCCTCAACACATAGTCCTGGACCTTGGAATGTGCCAGTTTGCAACACTGTCATGGGCAACTCATTGCACTGGAAGACCAACAAGTTTCGGGCAAACCAAAGAATGTCTTTCACCGGGTTGATGATTCTCCAGCAACAGTTGACATTTGTCTCCATGAGCATCCCTGGGAACAGATGAGCTGGTAGATTTTGAGAGATCTGTAAGTGGCTTCAGTGACCCTGGGCCAGGGAAGGGAAATGAATTGCCTAGATTCTTTATTAATGATTTTTCTTACTCATGTACTTAAAAATGACATTGTGGGTATGGATCATTCCAGAATGTGATGTATTTTTCCCACCCTCCGTTCCCCTAAATTGATGCTTACTGTATTAACTCACTAGAAGAATTGCCCCTTGTTATCACAGCATGCTTTAAATCATTCAAGGGATAGGAAGAGATGGCATTTGAAACTCATCATACAATAACTGCTTAAAATTGCACTTATGAAATGAGTTCATGCAGTTCTCCATCATTTTTGGCTGACTCTCCTATTGCTCAGCTCCATGGTGTACTGCCTTGTAAAGTTCTAATCCTAGCTGTCAACATGCAGGAAATGCATTTTTATCGATGTGCAACAACAGGCAGAAAAGCTAGTGACTCATTTTTTTAAGGATCCTTTTCTGTACTGTCCCTTGTCCAAATCTTGCTGACCTACTCTGGAATTCTACCCCCCATCAAAGTATTAGATTTTGAAATCCCCTTGTTCTTCAACTCCCTCCATTTTCTTATCATACCCTATGTCTGCAACTTCCTCCAATACATTCCAGTCTTTTGAATCTGCCATTCTGTGTATCCTTCTCCCAACATACATCCCAATTCCCCCCACATATTTTGTAGGACCTTCAGCTAACTCTGCCACCTTCCCTAACCCCTGATGCCTTTCTATACCTTTAAAACCCCTTTTTGTTGCTCATTTTTGGAAGAACAAACTTTCAGTCACTTTTTTTAACTCTCCCACCACTGACCAGGATCAGCTTCCCCCTCGCCAACCTCCCTCACTCCCCAAACTGCATATAAGAAACTTTTGGGATGCTTTCTGCATTATGAAAATAACGCATCTCTATATTTATCTATCTTGTATATCAAGTTTGTGCGCAAATTTGTTGTTGCACTGTTTACTATATATAATAGTCTCTGATCTATTTTATGTTTCAGTTCAAAAAAGTTTGCCTTATTCAGCATCATCAGATATGATGGGTAAGTTATTTCTTCCTTCTATACCACCCCCTTCCTGTTGGTGCATAAATATAGTTTTATCTAATTATAAACTGAATTTATAAGCAAAACATTATATTTTTAAATCTATTGTAACAGCTGTATTAAGACCGGGTGGGGGGGTGGAAAAATGTTCTTCTGAAGATGTCTCATGTTCCTGGATTAACTAATTTCTTCAGTATGAAAATACTTGTACTGTTAACTTTTGTAATGTTCAGGCAACAAACCTCTAGTGGACCACTGAGCTTTCAGAGCTAACAAAACTTTTATTTTCTTTAGGCTTGACCATGGAAGAGCAATTACGAAGGTTACAGGAAGAAAGAACTTGTAAAGTGTGTATGGACAAGGAGGTCTCGGTTGTGTTTATAATGTGTGGTCATTTGGTTGTTTGTACAGACTGTGCACCTTCCCTTAGGAAGTGCCCAATCTGCCGTGGTACCATCAAAGGAACAGTTAGAACATTCTTGTCCTAGTCCTCCTAACTAACTTAATGATGCAAAATATAGTCAGCCTAGAATGAATACCCTATTCATTGAGAACATCTGAATTCTGATCAGCTTGTTCATAGAAATGGCGTGACCCAAATTACATTCTATAAGGCAAAGTAAACAACTTTTTTATGTAAAGAGCTTAAAAAGTAAAACTTTAATTAGGATTTCTGATAGTAATTGTGTTAATTATAATGCATACTTCAGTTTTATTTTTTATTGAAATCATATATATGTTAATGAACTATAGAAAATCATAGGAGAAGTCTTGATTTGAAGTGCAAAATAATGCCATTGTACCTGACTGAATCTAATAGTTCCAGATAATTCATGCATGATTATATTAAAGGCATCAGATAAAAATCTGCCTGGATGCAATCTTGGACAAGGATTTGAAAGGAAACTTATCCGGTAGTTTCACCTACTCAGTAAGCAGAGTCATTTTCAATATAAAACATGGGTTTTATAACAAAACCAAGTAATTATTGTGCTTTGCTGGCTGTTAGATGATTTTGTCATAGGTTCAGTCAGGTACAATGGCATTATTTTGCACTTCAAATCAAGACTTTTCCTATGATAAGTCTTGTATTTTTCTAGTCAATAGCAAATACATTTCAGCAATGGTATAATGGTCTGAAGGAATTTTTGATCCTCTTATCTACAAATGATACATGCAGATTTACTATTGTACAAATGATACATGCAGATTTACTATTGTACAAATTATACATGCAGATTTACTATTGTACAAATTATACATGCAGATTTACTATTGTACAAATTATAAACTATCAGCTATTCTACTGAAAGAAACCTTTTTAAAATTAATTTAGAATGATGGTGACACTGCTTTTACCATGTAGGTGTAAGGTATTAGAATATTATAAATCATCTAACAGCCAGCAAAGCACAATAATTACTTGGTTTTGTTATAAAACCCATGTTTTATATTGAAAATGACTCTGCTTACTGAGTAAGTGAAACTACCGGATAAGTAAAAAGACTAAACAAAAGTATTTTAAATAACTTAAACAGCAACTTCTAAGAACATTTGCGTTACAGTACCCTACAAACTCCAAAGCCATTAAATCAGAGTTGGGCTACCTAAAATTAGCCCACCAGCGACAACTTGGATGAATGTAAATGACCCATCTCCTGAACCATTCACAAAACAACTAGACATCACCTGTGTGTTGAATTGGGTATGGAACAAGGCATTAGACTTAATCATTTTGTACTCTGGCTGAGAAGGGAACTTGTCCAGCCTTAATCTAATCATTTCTAAACCATGGACCTGGAATCAGGTTGCTATGACCATGTTTGTATAACTGGTCAGTTTGTCAGAGGAGATCACCTGATGGGGCAGAATAACCCTCTTTGTGTTTAAGAAACTGGTTTTCTCCAGGTAAGTCTGAAGAGAGGCAGTTATGGTGTGAGACCCGAAAGACCCTGAGTACACATTCTCTCTCAATCCAGCCATCCTGCAAGCCTATGCCCTGCTTGTTTGACCAGCTACACGCTGCGGGCAGTGTCTTAAAAATCAACCCAGCAGTTTCTGACATTGGAAGTAAAGATAAAATCGTCCATCAACATCTTTAAATTGTCTCAGCAAAATCTGGAAAGACCATCGAGCCCAGTCTGAAACTATCCAAGGCATCCATCTACAGGATCTGTATACAACTGACTTTTTTTTGGATTCTTAAACAATTTAACCCTACCCCTTCACTTTGTGACTTACGTGTGTGTGAACTCTAGAATGTATGTGTGAGTGAGAGTTGGAACATTTTTATTGAGTTTGAGAGTCAAGTACAATAAATCCTTTTTAAAAAAAACTTACAAGAAAACCTGTATGTGTGTGCGTTGTTTACAGTCATAGCACTTAAACAGTTAAGCACTTAATGAATTGGCTACCTGTTGTAGTCAGTAAGGAGTGGAGAAAGAAGGGAGCTGATCTACCTCTTCTCACTTGACTGACAGTTTCAAAATGTGAC
Source organism: Cetorhinus maximus (assembly GCF_964194155.1). NCBI lineage: Eukaryota > Metazoa > Chordata > Chondrichthyes > Lamniformes > Cetorhinidae > Cetorhinus > Cetorhinus maximus. Next base: position 88,829,190 of record NC_135885.1, read on the forward strand.
AGTTTAGACTTTGAAGTGTACTTTTGAAAAGTTGTGTGTAATTAGTATATCATTCATTCTCTCCATCTGTGTGTCTCTTTTTGGGGAGAATATATTTCGAAACATTTTACGTAATTTCTCGGCTTGGTGACTGGACTCATAAACCGGTCACTCTGTAATTTACATAAAACCAATTATAAATGTGGATATAGGAATTCATAATGAGGAAGTTGGTGCAAATTATGAGAATCTATTTTTGTAGATGTAAGATTTTGAATAAAATATTGCAGCAAAGAAGGTTGATAAGGGCAATGCTGTTTATGGATTTTCAAAAAGGCATTGATATAGTACCACACACAGACTTGAGCAAAATCCTAGCTCATGAAATAAAAGAGAAAGTAGGCACTTGGATAAGAAATTGGCTGAGTAACAGGAAACAGTAGTGGGTAATCTGTTTTTCAAGTTGGAGGAAGGTTTGTAGTGGAGTTCACTCGGGGTCAGTGTTGGGATCCTTGCTCTTCCTGATCTATATCAATGACCTAGACTGGTGTGCAGGGCATGATTTCAAAATTTGCAGATGATACTAAGATTGGAAACGTCAACTATGAGGATAGTCTTGAACTTCAAAAGCACATAGAGATGTTGGTGGATTGGGCAGACAAGTGGCAGATTAAGTTCAATGCAGAAGGCATTTTGGCAGGAAGAATATGGATAGTATAAAATACAGGGAGAAACTCTAAAGGAGATGCAGGAACTGAGGGACCTCGGTGTATACTTAAGTCATTGAAGATAGTAGGACAGGTTGGGAGAGCAGTTTATGAAGCATAAAGTAACATGGGCTTTATTAATAGGGGCATCGAGTACAAGAGGAGGAGGTGTTGAAATCGTATGACACTAGTTGGACCTCATCTGGAGTACTGTGTCAAATTCTGGGCACTACTTGAGGAAGGATGTGAAGTAATTAGAGAGAGAGAGAGAGTACAGAGGAGATTCACAGGAATGATCCCAGAGATGAAGAACTGTAGCTATGAGGATAGAGTGGAGAGGTTGGGACTGTTTTCCTTGGAGAAAAGAAGGCAGTGAGGAGACTTTATCGAGGTATTCAAGATCCTGAGGGGTATAGACGGGTGAGAAACTTCCCACTCAAGGAAGCATCAAAAACTAAAGGGCACAGATTCAAAATATTTGGCAAGAGGAATAAAAGTGATGAGAGAAATTTTTATTTCACTCAGAGGCTGGTTGGAGTCTGGAACGAACTTCCTGAGAGGATGGTGGAGGCAGGTTTGATTGAGATATTCAAAAGGGAATTGGATTGCTACCTGAAAAGAGAGAATGTGCAAGGTTACAGGGATAAGGCAGGGGAGTGGGACTAGTTAAAATTCACTGGCTTGAAGGAGCCGACTCGATGGCCTCCTGCACTGTAAAGATTGTGATCAGTTGAGTGAATCTTGTCTGAACTGCTAACACATTTAATTCATTTTTAAAATGAGACCAAAACTGTATACAGCATTCCAGATGTTTCAGCAATGTGCTATAAAATGGTAGGAAAATATCCCTACTTTTATACTATTTCCCTTGCAATAAATGGCAACATTCCATTTGCCTTCAAAATCATTTGCTGTACCTGCATACTAATTTTTGATTCATGCAGCAGGACACCAGAACCCCCTTTACAGAGCTTGGATAATCTCCATTTAAATAATACACTGCTTTTCTATTCTTACCAAAGTGGACAATTTCACATTTTCCCACGTTATACTCCATCTGTCAAATTCTTGCCCACTCACTTAACCTATCTATATCTCCAGATTCCTTGCAACCTCTTCACTACTTACTTTCCTATCTATCTATATCATCAGCAAATTTAGCAACCATACATTCATTCATATAAATTATAAATAGTGAGGCACTAGCATTGATTGCCATGACACTCATCACATCTTGCTAAGAGGAAATGGCAGCTGGGGGTCAGTTGGTCTTCTGAGTTGAAAAATTATAGGTGTGAGTACAAAAATCAAGGCTGACACTTTACTGTTGCACTGGTGGAGGTGCCATCTTGTGTATGAGATGTTAAACCAAGGTCCCCTTGCTCAGATGGATGTAAAAGATCTGGCAGTACTATATTGAAGAGTAGGGGAGTTATCACTGATGTGTCAATCAATATCACAAAAACAGATTATTTGGTCATTATCACATTGTGAGAGCTTGCTGTGCATGTACTGACAGCCATGTTTCTGATATTACAAAAGCAACTGCATTTCAAAAAGTACCTCTGGCTATAAAATGCTTTGAGGCATCTAGTTGTTATGAAAAGCACCATATAAATGTAAGACTTTATTTACTAAAGCAATAACTGTAGCTGTGAAGAGGATGAAATGGCAGAAGGACCATAAAATGTGGAAATATATGGATTGAATTGGAAGAATAAACAATAGGTAATTACACTATTGGTAATAGATTATAGACAAACAAAGGGAGATTAAACAAATAGGCAAACCTAATGGTGGGTGGGGAGGAATTTCAACCACCCTAATATTAACTGGGATAGAATGAAAGGCACAGGGAGCAGAATCCTTAAAATGCATTATAAGAACTATTTTAGCCAGTATGTATCAAACCCAAGTGAGGGAGTGGTTCTGGGCTTCTAAGGAGTGGATATAGTATAGGGAAGTGTGAAGTTATTCATTTTGGTTGTAAAAAGGCATAACAGTCCTTCAGCTATGGGACTGAAGTCACATATTGGCCAGGCCAGATGATGGCAATTTTTGTTTCCCTAAAGGACAGTAGTGAATGAATTGGGCTTTTATGACAATCCACCAACTTTATGGTGACTTTTCAACTTTGTTTTAGAAATCTGTAAATATAATTTAAATTTCCAAACTCTAGCAATACAATTTGAATTTACATTCTCCTTTAGTGTAGGACTGGGTAATAGTCCAATAACGATCCATACATTACCATACTCTTAATAATCCCTGCTGGCAATCTCCCCACCCCTATACCATAATGCAGATCAAAGCAGTACACAACCAAGGAGACTTCAAGCAAAAACAAAATTCTAAATGGACTACAACAGTCCTGATATAGCAATTGCATTTGTGGAGTCCAGAACTGCTCACCACTCTATTAAAGAACTCCCTCCTCCACCTTTATACAACCGTTGCAGTGGGATAGACTGAGGCACCAATCCCAAGGATTTTCTTCAAAGCTCTTGCATGTGCCACAGAAACAACTTTTGAAGTTTCATATGCTTACCACCTGTAACCTGCTGACTGATTTAACACTTTCCAAAATTAAATGGCCATGCTACTCTGTTTACTGTCCCAATCTAGACTATAGCACTTCTCTGAACTTAGCAAAAGAAACTTAAGTTTACAGCTGCAGAGTGCACTGCAACAACTTGGCAGGGATTCCTTGAAGCACCTCTCAGATTCCTGACTAGATTACTGAGAAGGACCAGAGAAATAACTTACACTCAGCTGCAAGCTCTTCTCCATCCTGATTTGGGCTTATATGCCATTTCAAAGTTTAATTAGCGAAGGAGCCAGTAAATATGTAAACCCCAAACAATTTACACTGGACCCCCCCCATCATCCCAGACAAATACATGTATGTAGTCTATACTTTATGCATTTTCAATATCTCATACATTCAAGTCTATGGGTCCACTGTCATGCTTTTCAGTGTGAATGGAGTGCTAAAACGATTTTTAATAAGGTCTCGAATTAGTTAGAAGTTATGTGGAGTTGAGATGAGGTGGATGAGTCTATAGTTGTCTCTGTTCAATCCCCCTTCTAGAAAATGTGTACCGTGTTGGCTTGGTTTTAATCTACTGGTATGTTGTGTCCAGTGATTCCTTTTCAAAGTTGAACTTCACAAATCATCTCCCCAGTCATCTTCAGAATTAGAGGATTAAATACCATTTATCCACAGCAATTTTTTTGATCTCCTTTAGTCTACCAAAGCCATTATAGTTGAATTATTGTTGTCCAAATTTATATTGAACAATCTTGCTATTACAAAATCGAACCTTGTTTGCTTTGGATATAGCTTCCTGACTCTGCTTGAATTTTTAGCGAGAATGCTCAATCATATGTCTTCCTTTACAAGTTGCCTCTTAAGTTACATCCACTTGTGCTATGTTCTACGTCCCAATCATGTGCATCTATGTGCCAGTGGTTGTGAACAGTCTAGTTCAGCCTCAGATGTTTGCCAGGAAGAAAAAGTGAGTCAGTGGCTAGAAAGAAGAGTTTGGCAGGGAACAAAGATGATGATTTTGGTCTTCCCAATATTTAGTTGGAGGAAGTTTTTCCTTGTTTGGTACTGGATGTTGGAAAGCAGTAATTTAGCAACAGTGGAGGAATTAAGAGAGAGGTGGTGGTAAAGTAGACCTGGGTATCATAAGCATATAGATCCTTGGGGGGGCACCAGAGGTAACCATGCTATGACTGGATAGATAAGAATGGAACCAAGCAATTGCAATCCCACCTAGCTGGCCAACAGAGGTTTTGCAGCAGCGTGGTAAGATCAACTGTGTCAATGGTTGTAGCCAAGTCGAGAAAGATGAGGAAGAATAGTTTACCTTTGTTACAATCACACAGATGTCATGTATGATCCTGATGAGAGCCATTTGGTACTGTGGCAGGGGTGGAAACCTAGAGGAATTCAAACAAGGTTCCTGGAAAAATGGGCACAGACTTAGAAGGTGATGGCATGATCAGAGCCGGCAAAAGGGGTTTCCATCACCCCTCTAGTCAACTTACAGTGGCAGATTAGGAACAGCTTTGAGAAAATTCACTCATGGTGAAACCTACAAACTTAATTATTGTATTGACAGTGATCCCTTCCAGATCATACATGGAGTTTCCTGGGCACCTAATTTGCAACCAGACCTACTGGGAAACTCTTCCATTCAAGATCACCCTTTGTTCACAGTTACATATCTATGTAATTATACATTTTGTCTTTTCATACCATGGAAGATAAACTTTGTACACAATTTCTCATGAAACAATATCAAAACCTTTTTGGAAATGCATTGTATATCATCTGGTCTCCCTGATCCAAGGGTCAAAATATACTTTTACTTTCCCAATCTCCTCTGAATATTTTGCAGCAGCTAGTGTCAAATTATCAACCAATGCTTTCCATTAATTTCTGTACTATAGAAATTAGACTCGCTGGTCTATAGTTTCCAGGATATATCACAGATATCTTTAAGTGAGAGAGGTGTGTTTTTCCCTAATCATCATGCCTTTATGATGATTCTCAGAGATGTTGAAAATATTCACCAGGGCTTCACAAGACTTTTGCCATTGCTTCAATGACCTAACAAATTATTTCTGGCCCACTTCATTTTTCTATGCTGGGCCTTTTTAACTTAGCATAATTTGACTCGAGATCTGCAGGTAATCTACTTGAGTTTTAGTTTTATGCCATTTAATAACACCCTTGCAATTTATAATTAGCAATTCTTTCTGCTTTATTAAGTAAAGTTTAAATCATAGGTGCATTTGAGGGGAAGTTATCTAAAGTCCATGAGGGAGAGAAATAGAAGGATATGTTGATAGGATGAGATGAAGTAGGGTTAGCAAAGTCTTATATGGAGCATGAACACCAGCATTTCTATGTAAATTTGAGATGGGCTGGATTTTAATAGAGCAGGCGGGAAAGTTGAGTTGGGAAACTTCCTGGCTCAGCACACTTCTCCTCCTTTAAAAAGGCCGCTGCCTGCCATATTTTCATTTTGGGGAGGTAGGGGCAAAATGGTCACGTCCACCACCTCTGGAGGCAGGCCCGAATTGACAAGGGAGCAGGCAGATGACGAGGCCGTCAGGCTACAACACCTGCCTCTGTTTACTGGGACATCAGCCCAGCTGTGATGAACGTCAGCGCCTCAAATTCTCGTCCCCACCAACCCAATATGCCCTGACAACACCCCCATGCCCCACCCCTGTATCCTCCATAATCATTCGTCCGATATCTACTATGGGCAGACCTCAGGAGCCATGTCTTTCAATTGGACATGAAAAGAATAATTAACAATTTAATAAAGCTGTCAATCAACCACACTTCATAGTGAAAAAAACATTCAAAACATCCAAACAAAAAAGTTAAACCCCCTCAAGTGGTCAATCTGCTGTAAAAGCAATCGTTTATTCAAAGACAAATAACCCTTTAATAACCTCTTAAAACTGTCAATCAAACTGTCTATGCAGCTCCCTGTTGAAATAAGTGGTCTGGAGCTTGAAACTAAGCCAGCATTCATAATGGTCCTAGCTATCAAAACAAACCATTACAAATGCAAACAACGAAGTCTATTTAAATTGAAAAAAGAGATGGCTATAGTTTTTTAATTTATACTGGTTGGCCTGTCAAACAATGCACTCCAGAAGCAGATGTACATTTTATTTTCCTCTCAAAGGCAAAGCCGTACAACCATTTCTTTTTCAAGTGTAAAGTACTGTGAGTTCCGAAGCACTATTTTCTTCAGCTTTGAATGCATAATATCCCTTTTGCTTAAATACACTAATTGCATCTCAACACTTAACATGATGCTGATCAATGCAATGGTCAACTTACCTTTACAGGACAGAGCCCTATGATTAATCACTGTAATGAAAACACATCTAACTTATGATACAGCGTATAACTATTGAAATTAAAAGAATAAATTATTTTTATTTCAAAGCCTGTCAAAAAAGACTTCCAGGAGCAGGTGACCATTTTCTTTTGGTTCCCCACTTGGGGCTGGAGTTCTCCTGTGGTTCATAACCATGTATTTTCACAGAGGGACCCCACTCCACAAATATTGTAGGGGAGGACCTGTTTGGGATATCCACCTGCACAGTGGAGCCAGCAAGGCTGGTTATGCCAAGTGCAGGAAAACAGGAATGGGGACAGGAATCCCAGAATAAGGTCCCACCCAACTTGTTTCAAGGACTCCTGAGGCCGGACATTTATTTTGCCAGATGATCTAATTACGAATGTGTGGTTTTGTAACACTGGCCAGAAACTTCTATTGGACATTGTTTCAAGTAGACTTAATTTTCTTTCCGAAAATATTTCAGCTCCGCTTTGTGACAATCCAACGTGCGCTTACAACTTCTATGAAGGGATTGGCTTGGCCAGTTTTTCTAATCAGCCCCTTTTCCTCATGTGAATGGCTCCTTACTAATCAAAAGCGGAAACAGGCTCTTAGAAGCCTGCAGGTTTTAAAAAAATCATTCGATGGGATATGGGCACCGCTGGCTAGGCTAGCATTTATTGCCCATCCCTAATTATCCTTGAGAAGGTGGCGGTGAGCTGCCTTCTTGAGCTGCTGCAGTTTATGTGGTGTAGGTACACCCACAGTGCTGTTAGGGAGGGAGTTCCAGGACTTTGATCCAGGAACAGCGATAGATTTCCAAGACAGGATGGTGAGTGGCTGGAGGGGAACGTCATGTTCCCATGTATCTGCTGCCCATGTCCTTCTAGGTGGTAGCGGTCGTGGGTTTGGAAGGTGCTGTCTAAGGAGTCTTGGTGAGTTCCTGCAGTGCATTTTGTAGCTGGTCCACACTGCTGTCACTGTGCATCAGTGATCGAGGGAGTGAATGTTTGTGGATGGGGTGCCAGTCAAGCAGGTTGCTTTGTCCTGGATGGTGTCAGATTGACTACCAATTGGAAAACGAAGTCATTAGATGGGTGCTATCAACCTATGGAGGAGAATCTAGGGGAATGTCCTTGGCTAGAATTGGAGGTGCTGGACATGGTTTCAATTAGCAAGAGGATGGTCATGAGGAAGATGCCAGCAGACATTCTCAGAACAATTGCAAGTTAGGAAAGGTATTGTGTTTGAAACATAATGATCAGCTTGTAGTGCCACAACAGAGTTAAAGACGGCAGCCTCAGAATCATAGGTGAAAGAATCTATAATTTAAAAAAAAATCCTAAAACAACTATAGAAGTTATTCTTGTAAGAGCGCTACCATTGCGTGATGCTTTGAATTAGATTTTTGATACTGGCTACAGCACCTTAGCTCATACAAAGATAGAACTATAGAAAAGTTACGGCTTGGAAGAAGTCCATTCAGCCCATCATTTCTGTGCTGGCCAGAAAAAGATGAAAAAGAAACTAATTGCTCATTTTAATCCCACTTTCCAGCACCTGGTCCATAGCCTTGCAGGCTACAGCACTTCAGATGCAGATCCAAGTACCTTTTAAATAAAAAACAAAAACAGAATTACCTTGAAAAACTCAGCAGGTCTGGCAGCATCGGTGGAGAAGAAATCAGTTAACGTTTCGAGTCTTCATGACCCTTCGGCAGAACTGAAGCATATTTAGGAGAAAGGTGAAATATAAGCTGGGGGGGCAGGGGGAGAGAGAAGTTGAGGGTGTGGTGATTGTGGAGATAAGCAAGCAGTGATAGGAGCCGATAATCAAAAGATGTCACAGACAAAAGGATCAAAGAGGTGTTGAAGGTGGTGATATTGTCTAAGAAAAGTGCTAATTAAGAATGGAAGACAGGACACTCAAGGTACAGCTCTAGTGGGGGTGGGGTGGAAAGACTAACAAAGTTTTAGTTTTAGATTTTAAAATAATGGAAATAGGTGGGAAAATAAGTTGAGCATTTCAGCCTCAAGCACTGATTTAGGCAGTGAATTCCAGATGCCCACTGCTCTCTGGGTGAAAAATATTTTCCTCATATCCCCTCTAATCCTTTTACCAATCACCTTAAATCTATGCCCCCTGGTAATTGACCCCACAGCTAGGGGAAGCAAGTCTTTACTGTCTACCCTATCTAGGCCCCTCATAATTTTGTATACCTCAATTAGGTCACCCCTCAGCCTCCTCTGTTCTAAGGAAAACAACCTTAGCCTATCCAATCTTTCCTCATAGCTGCAATTTTCAAGCCTTGGCAGCATTCTTGTAAATCTTCGCCACACTCTCCAGAACAATCTCCAGATATTTAATATTAATTATGGAAAAAATAGCTACTTTACAAGAAATTTGTAAACTCAAGTTGTGTTCATACAAAACAAAGAGCAAAGTTCTGGTTTGTAATGTTTATTATCTTTAAATTGCAAAATGTATGACATTAACTATTCATATTGAATATAAGTTCATCCCATTTAATGGATAATCCTTTTTCTTAACCAAATAAACGGAATTCAAAATTGCTGGAATCAAGTCATTAGGAACACACATTACTAAAGTGAATCAAATTTTAACAAGTCCTGTACAGGTTTTATAAAATGTAACTATGCAACTTCAACAGGACAACAAACAGAGAAGGCAGCTGGCATCTAAACTATTATAATTTCTAACCATACACTACCTCAAAAAGCTCAAAGAGGGTGCTGCACAGGTTACAGATTTGGCAGTTAAGCCTTTATTTTGAAAAAGCAGAAATGTTTTAAGGGCCAGTTGAACTCTACCTTAAGTGATCAGTACAGAAAGCAAAATTATATTTAATTAAGTTTAAAAATACATTTTAAGCAATAAAACAAACATAACTCAGTAAAATATAGTTGGCAACCTAGAAATTACTATTGGTGTCTTTCACAACAAAACATTCAATGCATTTTAAGTGAGTTGACAACCATTAAAATAGCAAAGTAATATTTTACAAACTCATTAAGCATTTATCCACTAATATCATCAACAGTAATAAAACATGTAATCTATTACTGTGCAGTAACAGTTTAGATATCGAGTCTTTTTCTCTGCACATCAAGTTATGATGTTGACATTCTGATTGATATCAGTTGAGTTGAACATTTGAGATTTTGGTCTTGGATGATCAAGGCTGAATAGTTTGGATTTCTGAAGAACTAAAGCTTAGCTTTGGACATTTCAACCAGTTGAGAAAATCTGAAGCTTGAAGGGGAAAAGTTTGGCTTTGTACCATTTAGATTATATCCAAAGCTAACTTTGAATGATAATCTCTGGATCCCTGAGAATTTCTATACTCAGTGCATTGTTACTCATGACATTAAGTCATCAAACTCTGACACCAGGTCACTAGATGCCAGTTAAGCTCAAAAGGCACATTCAGATTTTAAAAATATATTGCATGCTTTAAAATGTAAAAACGTTAATCCAATGCAACAGTGCTTTTAGGTAGAAAAACTTCTACAAAAGGATGGCATTTTAATGATGCCGAAATCGGAACATAGACTTCATGGAAAAAGCAATACAATCTGTTGAGGCGTTGTCTTATTTGATGGTGTTTAGATTATTGCTTCAGTTTCTTCACTAGAATGCATAAAAAATAAGTTAGTGTTTTTGCAATTAAGAAGTAAACTATATTTTGAAGTGCAAATTAAAATCGACAAGTTAAAGCACTACAAATTTCTGGATAAGTTTAGATCCACATTTTGGGATGAGTGGGACCTACAATCTTGGCAGTGAACTCTACCACAGTATTTATATGGCTAGTCCAGTTTCTGGACAATGGTAACTCCCAAGATGTTGATAGTGGGGAATTCAGCAAAGGCAATGCCATTGAATGCCAAGGGGCAATGGTTAGATTCTCTCTTGTTGGAGATGGTCATTGCCTGGCACTTGTGTGAGGTGAACTGCCACTTGTCAGCCCAAGTCTGGATATTGTCCAGATCTTACTACATTTAGACATGGACTCTCAGTAACTGAGAGTCTCAAATGCCGAACATAGTGCAATCATCAGCAAACATCCCCACTTCTGACCTTGTGATGGAAGGAAGGTCATTGATGAAGCAGCTGAAGATGGTTAGGCCTAAGGCACTACCCTGAGGAACTCCTGCAGTGGTGTCCTGGAACTAAGATGATTGACCTCCAACAACCAGAATCATCTTCCTTATTGCTAACTATGGCTCCAACCAGTGGAGAGTTTTCCCCTGATTCCCATTGACTACAATTTTGTTAAGGCTCCTTGATGCTACACTCAGTCAAATGCTGCCTTGCTGCCAAGGGCAGTCACTCTCACCTCACTTCTGGAGTTCAGCTCTTTTGTCCATGTTTAAACCAAGGCTGTAATGAGGTCAAGAGCTGAATGTCACTGGTAGAACCCAAACGGAGCATAAGTGCGCAGGCTATTGATAAGCAAGTGCCGCTTGTTGATAACCTCTTACATCACTTTACTGATGATCGAGAGTAGACTGATGGGGCGGTAATTGGCCAGGTTGGATTTGTCCTGCTTTTTGTGTACAGGACATACCTGGGCAATTTTCCATGTCAGTGCCAGTCTTGTAGCTGTACTGGAACAGCTCAGCTAGGGGTGTGGCAAGTTCTGGAGCACAAGCCTTCAGTATTATTGCCAGAATATAGCAAGGGCCCATAGCTTTTGCAGTATCTAGTGCCTTCAGCTGTTTCTTGATATCACGTGGAGTGAACTGAATTGGCTGAAGACTGGCATTTGTAATGCTGGGATCTCCGGAGGAGGCTGAGATGGAACATCCACTCAGCACTTCTGGCTGAAGATTGCTGCAAATGCTTCAGCTTTATCTTTTGCATTAATGTGCTGGGCTCCCCCATCATTGAGGATAGAGATATTTGTGGAGCCTCCTCAAGTGAGTTGTTTAACTGTCCACCACCATTCACGACTGGATGTGGCAAGACTGCAGAGCTTAGATCTGATCCGTTGGTTGTGGAATTGCTTACTGTTTATGCTGTCTGGCACGCAAGTAGTCCTATGTTGTAGCTTCACCAGGTTGACACCTCATTTTTGGGTATGCCTATGCTGCTCCTGGCATGCCCTCCTGCAATCTTCATTGAACCAGGGCTGATTCCCTGGCTTGATGGTAATGGTAGAGTGGGGGATATGCCAGACCATGAGGTTACAGGTTGTGTTCGAGTGCAATTCTGCTGCTGCTGATGCCCTACAGTGACTCATGGGTGCCCAGCTTTGAGATGCTAGATCTGTTCGAAATCTATCCCATTTAGCATGATGGTAGTGCCACACAACACGATGGAGGATATCCTCAATGTGAAGACAGGAGTGTCTCGCAAGGGACTGTGTGGTGGTCACTCCTACTGACAGTCGTGGAGAGATGCATCTGCGGCAGGCAGGTTGCGAAGAATGAGGTCAAGTATGTTTTTCCCTCTTGTTGGTTCCCTCACCACCTGTCACAGACCTAGTCCAGCAGCTTTGTCCGTTAAGACTCAGCAAGCTTGAACAGTAGTGGTGCTAACGAGCCATCCTTGGTGATGGACATTGAAGTCCTCCACCCAGAGTACATTCTGTGCTCTTGCACCCTTGGTGTTTCTTCCAAGTGAAGAATACCGCTTTACTGACAGATAATGCTCTGTTTTTGTTAACGCCACAAAAATCCTTCTTTTACAAATTAGCAGACAGTCTACAATTTTACTTAGAATGATTCATACATTCTCAAAATAAGTGGTTTTCGGGCTACAAGTTCTGCCCACTGATGACAAATGATCAGAAATTTAGTGTCAGTGGTAACACTCTTGGGCGGAATTTAACACCGGCAGGGTTTTACAGTCCCGCTGAAGTCAATGGACTTGACCGGTTCGCCACATTTTACAGCCCTGCCCCTGCTGCAATGGGCTGTAAAATTAGCCCCATATGAGAGTCAGAAAGTTCAAAGCTATTTCAGGCATTACCTCATTGTTCTGAGGTGACGCTATATTGCCAGAGCACTCATTTTCTGGATGAGGCTTTAAATCGAAGTCCACGTGTAAGATCTCATGACACTTTTTTTCCAAGAAAAACAGAGAATTTCACATCCATTCCTCAACCACCACTAAAAAGAGAATAATTCATCATCTCATCCATCATCTATTCTGTCTTGAGCATCCCCAATTTTAATTACTCCACCATTGGTGGCCAGGCTTTTAGCTACCTCAGACTTGAACTCTGGAATTCCATCATTAAACATCCTCACCTTGCTCTCTTTCTTCCTTTAAGAAACTCCTTAAAATCTACCTCTTTGACCAAGTCTTTGGCCATCTGTCCTAATATCACCCTATGTGGCTCGGTGTCTTAATTTTGCTTTATAACTCGGCTGTGAAGCACTTTGAGATATTTCATTACATTAAAGGTGCTATATAAATATTAGTTGTTGATGTTGATAGGGCCTTACAGTAAAAAAATGGCTGTTGTCTGATCACAAAACAGTATTGAATATAATTAAGAAATAATTTTCCTTCTTTAAAATGGAAATATCTTGCAGTATTAATGTTTGAAATGAGAAGTCACTGACCCCTTTGAGGCAGTCATCCATTAGGAAAAAGAATGATATCACTGTTCTTGTGCATCTTGCAGAGTGACCTAATCACAATGCATCTGTGACTGAACATGCACATCTGGAAATATGATTAAATAGTGATATTAAATATTAAGTTACTGGTTATTTCTGCTCCTCTCTGTTCCACTTGTGCCACACAACATTCCAAAGTATTATGAAAGTGACCCAAATCCAGGCCCCTTCCCACTGCTATTCTGTAATTAATTCAGCTTCCAATTTTTCCTCCCCCCACCTTTGAAACTGAAAGATTTTTCCCTGACTCCAATCTAGGACTCACTGAGGAGTTTAAGGTATACTCACTCCTCATTATTTTATACATGAACGTACAAGGAAACAGACCATTTTGTTCAACCAGTTCATGTTTGCATTTACCCACTCAACCAAATAACTGCAATCACACTGATACACCCTCTTCCCATATTCCTTCAAGCACCTATCCAATCTAATCTTGAATGTTGAGTAGTGTCTAGATTAACCACTAATTCCAGAAGTGAATTCAATCCTCATAACTCTTGGTGTAAAGAGGTTTCTCCTGCCCTCTGTTCTAAATCTCTTACATTTAATCTTGTCTCTATGGGTCCTTGTTCAAAACCCATTAACCACCAGAAACGGTCTACCAGGAATAAGAGGGCTGTCTTACAGGAGAGATTGAGTGGAATGGGTTTATATTCTCTGGAGTGCAGAAGCGCAAGAGGTCATGCAATTGGAATGTATAAAATTCTACAAGGTTTGATAGCGTAGATGGTGAGAGACTTTTTACAGAGAGAGCACTTGTGAAAAGCAGTGGGGCCATTTACAGCCAAAGCACTTGTGAAAAGCAGCGGGGCCATTTACAGAGACAGCGCTTATGAAAAGCAGTGGGGCCATTTACAGTCAGAGCACTTGTGAAAAGCAGTGGGGCCATTTACAGTCAGAGCGCTTGTGAAAAGCAGTGGGGCTATTTACAGTCAGAGCGCTTGTGAAAAGAAGCGGGGCCATTTACAGAGACAGCGCTCATGGGCTCTATTTAAAACAGATTGTGGATGAGCGGGTGGACTTCATTTAAAAGAACAGGGAGACTTCATTTAAAAAGAGCACGGAGAGCAGCTGATTGGTGAACATTTCTAGTCTTTAAAATTAAGGTCTATAGTTAGTGCTTCGATCTCTAGTTTTTTTTTTGTCTTTCTTAAAAATAGCCTGTTAAGTATAAGATCGATACTGATGTAAATAATTAAATTCAATAAAGTGTAAAGAGCAGGGATACTAGAGTAACTAATGAAATAAGATAGCGACGGCAGGACGGATGATGTGTTGCTGCTGCGGCACGTGGGAGTTGCTAGCGACCAAGGTGATCCGGAGCAAACACATCCGTAGTAAGTATTTGCAGCTGAAGGAACTTCAGATCCGAGTTAAGGAGCTGGAGACATTGCGCCACATCAAGAAGGGGGAAAGTTACCTGGACACTTTGCTCCAGGAGGCGGTCACACCCCACAGGTTAGATAATTCGAATTTGCTCTGTGATCAGGGACAGGAGGGTGTGACTGCAGGTGAGGCAGGTATGGGGACCCAGGGGGTAGTGTTTGAGGAGCCTCAGCCCCTGAAATTGTCCAGCAGTTACAAGGTTCTTGCAAGCTGTGTGGACGAGAGCAGGGACTGCAGGAAAGATTAACGAACTGACAACAGCACCGTGGTACAGGGAGCCATTGAAATGGATATAGGAACATAGTGGTGGTAGGGGACAGTATGATTAGGGGAAGAAATACAGTTCTCTGCAGCCATGAGTGAGAGTCCCGAAGGCTGTGTTGCCTGCCCGGTGCCAAGGTTAAGGACATCTCCTCAGGGCTGGAGAGGGACTTGGAGTGGGAGGGGAGGGATCCAGTTGTCGTCGTCCACGTTGGTACCAACGACATTGATAGGACTAGAAGGGAGGTTCTGCTGAAAGAATTTGAACAGTTAGGAGCTCAATTAAAATGCAGAACCTCCAAGGTAATAATCTCAGAATTACTACCTGAACCACAGGCAAACTGGCATAGGGTAAATAAAGTCAAAGAGTTAAATGCATGGCTCAAAGATTGGTGCAGGAGGTATGGGTTTCAGTTCATGGGGCACTGGCATCAGTACTGGAATACAAGGGAGCTGTTCCGGTGGTATGGACTTCACTTGAACAGTGCTGGGACCAGTGTCCTGGTGAATCGAATAACTAGGGCTGTAGAGAGGGCTTTAAACTAAATAGTGGGGTTGGGGGCGCGTTCTGGAGAGGGGATAAGTAGGCTTACGAAGCAAAAGGATATGGCGGCATTGCAGGGCAGCTACTTAGGTAATGATACCCAGAGTGTGACAGGAAGGGATAGAGTGTACAAACATTAAAAAAAAGCAGCAAATAGGGTCAAAGGGGGAAAAAAATGGTAAAAAGGCAAATGAATGGCTCTTAAATGCACATAGCATTCAGAACAAAATAACTGAATTAACGGCACAAATAGAGATTAATGGGTATGATCTTATAGCCATTATGGAGACGTGGTTACAAGGAGATTAAAGCTGGGAACTAATTATTCAGAGGTCTGTGACTTTTCGAAAGGACAGGCAGGAAGGAAAGGGTGATGGGGCAGCTTTGCTAGTACGAGATTCAATAAGTACGATAGCAAGAAATGATCTTGGATCGGAAGATGTGGAATCCATATGGGTGGAGGTAAGAAATAGCAAGGGGAAGGCGACACTGGTGGGAGTAGTCTATAGGCCTCCTAACAGTAGCTATGCTGTTGGACAGAGAATAAATCAGTAAATAAGGACGGCATGTAAAAAAGGCAGTATATTAATCATAGGTGACTTTAATCTCCATGTAGACTGGGAAAATCAAATTGGCAGAGGTAGCCACGAGCAAGAATTCATAGAGTGTATTCGGGACAGTTTCCTAGAACAATATGTTGTGGATCCAACCAGGGATCAGGCTATTTTGGATCTGGTAATGTGTAATGAGGCAGGTTTAATAAATGACCTCAGAGTAAAAGATCCCCTCAGAAACAGTGACAATAACATGGTGGAATTTAGCATTCAGTTTGAGAGTGAGAAACGTGGGTCGGAAACATCTGTGCTAAACTTAAATAAGGGTAATTATAAAGAAATGAGGGCAGAGTTGGCTGGAGTGGACTGGGAAAGGAATTTAGCAGATAAGATGGCTGATGAACAATGGCAGACGTTTAAGAAAATAGTTCATGACTCACAACGAAGATATATCCCAATAAGGAAGAAGGATTGTAGCAGGGGGATAAACCAACCATGGTTAACCAAGGAAATTATGGATAGTATCAAAGTGAAAGAAAAAGCATACAATGTGGCAAAGATTAGTGGTAAACCAGAGGATTGGGAAAGTTTTAAAAACCAACAGAAGATGACCAAAAAAAAATAAAGAGGGAGAAAATAAACTTTGAGGGTAAACTAGCAAGTAATATAAAAACAGACAGTAAGAGCTTTTTTAAATATATAAAAAGGAAGAGCGAGGCCAAAGTCAAAATAAGCCTCTTAGAGAATGAGGCCAGGGAAATAATAATGGGGAACCAGGAAATGGCAGAGGAGTTGAATAAATACTTTGCATCAGTCTTCACGGTAGAAGATACTAATAGCATTCCAAAAATACTAAATAATCACGGGGCAAAAGGGGGTGGGGGAGGGGGGGAGGAAATAAATATAATAACCATCACTAGAGAAAAAGTACTGGTGAAACTAATGGGGCTAAAGGCGGATAAGTCCCCTGGACCTGATGGGTTGCATCCTAGGATATTAAAGGAAATAGCTGCAGAGATAGTGGATGCATTGACAGTAATCTTCTAAGAGTCCCTAGATTCTGGAAAGTCCCAGAAGATTGGAAAACTGCCAATGTAGCACCCTTATACAAAAAGGGAGGGAGACAAAAAACAAAAAAAGCCCCACCCCCTCGCCGACACGTAAAATCCTGCCCAATGTGTGAAAGTGTGAAGTTATGCACTTTGGCAGGAAGAATAGAGGAGTTGAATGTTATTTAAATGAAAGCTGCAGCACAGAGGGATTTGGGGGTCTTCATGCATGAATCCCAAAAAGCTAGCATACAAGTTCAGCATGTATTAGGGAAGGCCTTTATTTCAAAGGGAATGGAGTATAAAAATAGGGAAGTCTTGCCAAAACTATACAAGGCGCTAGTTAGACCACACCTAGAATACTGTGAATAGTTTTGGTCCCCTTATCTAAGGAAAGATATACTGGCATTGGAGGCAGTCCAGGGAGGTTCACTAAGTTTATCCTGGGGATGGAGGGATTTTCTTATGAGGAGAGGTTGAGTCGGTTGGGCCTGTACTCATTGGAGTCTAGAAGAATGAGATGACCTTATTGAAACATTTAAGATTCTTAGGGGGCTTGACAGGGTAGATGCTGAGAGGTTGTTTCCCCTTATGGGAGAGTCTAGGACCAGAGGGCATAATCTCAGAGTAAGGGATTGCCCATTTAAAACAGAGATGAGGAGAAATTTCTTCTCTCAGAGGGTAGTCAATCTGTGGAATTCTTTACCACAGAGGGCTGTAGAGGCTGGGTCGTTAGGTATATTCAAGGCTGAGATTGACAGATTTTTAATCAATAAGGGAATCAAGGGTTATGGGGAAAAGGCAGGAAAATGGAGTTGAGGATTATCAGATCAGTCATGATCTCATTGAATGGCAGAGCAGACTCGATGGGACGAATGGCCTACTTCTGCTCCCACGTCTTATGGCCTTATGGTCTTACAGACTGTTTTCCCTGGCTGGAATCTACAGCAATAGAAAGTGTCAAAATATAAGGAGTCAATCATTTAAAACTGAGATGAGGACGAATTTCTTCACCCAGAGTTGTGAATCTTTGGAATTCTCTGCCCGAAGGCTCTGGATGCTCAATCGATGAGTGTATTCATGACTGAGTTTGATAGATTTTTGACATTTGAGGAATCAAGGGATATGAAGATAGGGTGGGAAAGTGGAGTTAATGTAGAAATTCAGCCATGATCTTACTGAATTGCAGAGCAGGCTTAATGAGCCATATGGCCTTTTCCCACTCTTTTTTATACTTCTATCTATCTTATAGAATCACTACAGCATAGAAGGAAGACATTTGGCCCACCGTGTCTGTGCTGGCCCTCCCAAAGAGCAACCCACATCCTGCCACACCCCCACCCTCTCCCCACATTCTTTCCCCTCAGATATTTAGAAAATTCAGGAAACGTAGGAAGACTTACAACACAGAAGGAGGCCACTCTGCCCAATGTGTCTGCGCTAGGCGAAAAATGAGTCACCTAGTCTAATCCCATTTTCCATCACTTGGTCTATAGCCCTGGAGGTTACAGGAGTTCAGGTGCATATCCAGACACCTTTTAAGTGAGTTGGGGGTTTCTGCCTCTACTACCCTTTCAAGCAGAGTTCCAGATCCTTACCACTCTCTGAGTGAAGACTTTTCCTCATCTTCCTCCTTCTACCAATCACTTTAAATCTATGCCTCCTAGTCACTGACCTCTCTGCTAAGGGAAACAAGTCCATCCCATCCACTCTATCCAGGCCCATAACAATTTTGTACATCTCAATCAAATCTCCCCTCAGTCTCCTCTGTTCCAAGAAGAACAACCCCAGCCTATCCAATCTTTCCTCATAACTGCAATCTTCCAGTCCTGGCAACATCCTCGTAAATCTCCTCTGTACCCTCTCTGATGCAGTTATGTCCTTTCTGTAATGAGGTGACCAGAACTGCATGCAATGCAGTTGTGGCCTATCTAGAGTTTTATATATCTCCAGCCTAACTTCCCAGCTCCTATATTAAATCCTCGGCTAAGAAATGAAAGGATTCCATATGCCTTCTTAACCACCTTATCAAACCACCTGTCCTGTTACCTTCAGGGTATTTGTGGATATGCACTCCAAGATCCCTCACTTCCTCTACACCTTTCAGTATCCTCCCATGTATTCTGTATACCTTTGCCTTGTTTGACTTCCCAAATGCATCACCTCACTTCTCTGGGTTGAATTTCATTTGCCACTTTTCTGCCCACCTGACCAGTCCGTTAATATCTTACTGCAGTCTACAGCTATCCTCCTTGCTATCAACTACGCAGCCAACTTTTGTGTTGCTTGCAAACTTCTTGATCATGCCCCCTACATTTAAGCCCAAACCATTAAGAAACACCACAAAAAGCAGAGGATCTAGTACTGAGCCCTGTGTAACCCCACTGAAAACAGTCAAACACCTGTCAACCATTACCCTTTGTTTCATGCCCCTGAGCTATTTTTGTATCCAGCTTTCTACATTCCCCTGATTCTCATGGGCTTTTTTTTAAAAACCAGTCTGCATATGGGACCTTGTCAAAAGCTTTGCTAAAATCCATGTAAACCCCATCACTTGCACTGCCCTCATCAATCTTCCTTGTTACCTCCTCAAAAAAATTCAATCAAGTTAGTCAGCCACAATCTTCCCTTAACGAAAATGACAGTTTATCCTGTCTTTCAGAATTGATTCCAATAATTTACCCATTACCAAGGTTGGACTGACTGGCCTGTAATTATTTGGTCTATTCGTCATTCCACTTTTGAACAAAGGTACATTAGCAGACCTCCAATCCTCCAACACCACACCTGCATCCAGTAAGGATTGGAAAATGATGGTCAAAACATCCTCTATTTCCTCCCTGGCTTCTTTTAACAGCCTGGGGGACATTCCATCTGGCCCTGGTGATGCATCCACTTTTAAGGATGCTAACCCCTTAATACTTCCTCTCTCCCAATATTTATCACATCTCATATTCCACACCCCTCCTCCTTAACCACAATGTCTGCATGGTCCCCTCTTTTATGAAGACAGATGCAAAGTATTAATTAAGAACCATACCCGTATCTTCTGCCTCTACATAGGGTAGAATTTTCCCACTGTCGGGGGGGGGGGGATGCGTTATGCGGGAGCGGGCACAGACCTGATTGGCGCCCCCGATCGGGTCCATGCCGCCATTTTACGTGGGCGGGCCAATTAAGGCCCGGCCAGTGTGATGCGCACGCAGAAGCGCTGTGCGCTCCCTGTGCGGGCAGGGGAGGTTCCCTGAGTAGGGAGTGTACTCCTTCGCACATGTGCACGGAAGGGCGCAGAAATCTCCCAGAGGTACAGAGATGATTAGTTTTAAGTTTTAATAGTTCAATAAAGTGTTGAAAAATTTTTGATGACATGTCCCCTCATGTGAAACTGTCGCATGGGGCTGGATTTTACTATCGGCGAGCAGGGGCGGGGCCCGCTCGCCGATGCGTAAAATGACACGCAGTGACATCGGGTGGAACTCCCGACGTCACTGCGGCCCATTTAAATTTTCAGGAAGGCGGGGGCACAGCAAAATCAGCTGGGTGCCCGCCGACCTGTCAATGGCCAATTGAGGCATTGCCCGACATCACCCCACGTCATTTTATGCCTCGGCGAGTGGGGGCGGGGCCCGCTCGCTGAGCCGAAGGTTCTCCTCATAGGTTAATCTTTTTGGTCTTTTATGGGCCCTACTCTTTTCCTTAGTTATCCTCTTACTCAATGTATTGATAGAATATCTTTGAGTTCTCCTTGATTTTGCTTGCTAATACGCATTCATGCCCTCTCTTTGCTTTCCTAATTTCCTTTTTGATTTCACCCCTTCTTTCTATACTGCTCTCAGCTTTCTATAGTGTTGAGATCTCGGTGTCTGACATAAACTTTCCTTTTCTGCCTTATCTTACCCTGTATGCTCCTTGACATTGGGGGGCTCTAGATTTGGCCAGCCCACTCTTTTACTTTGCAGGAACTCTGTTTACTCTGAATCACTTGAATCTTCCCCTTTGAATGCCTCCTACAGCTCTAACAATGATTGACCTTCAAGTAGCTGTTTCCAGTCCACTTTTGCTAAATCACTCAGCTTGGTAAAATTGGGCTTACTTTAACTTTAACTTCTGTTCTATCTTAGTCCTTTTCCATAATTATGTTAAAACTAACTGAATTATGATCACTACACCAAAATGCTCTCCCACTGTCACTCCTTCCATCTGGCCAGCTCCATTTCCTAAAAGTAAGTCCAGAACCACACCCTCTGTTGTTTGACTTGCCAAACTGACATATTGGCCAAAAAGGTTCTCCTGAATGCACTTTAAGAATTCTGTTCCCTCCATTCCTTTCACACTAAAATGATCCCAGTTAATATTGGGGTAGTTCAAATCCCCTACTTTTACTGCCCTTTTGTTTTTGCACTTCTCAGAGATTTGTCTAAATATTTGCTCTTCTATATCCCACTGGCTGTTTGGGGTCCACAGTACACTCCCAGCAGTGACTGCCCTTTTTTGTTCCTAAACTCAATCCACATGGCCTCATTTGATGATCCTTCTAACATATCATCCCCCCCTCAGAGCTGTAATTGTTCCTTTGACCAAAATTTCCACCCCCTCTCCTTTTTTATCCCGCTCTCTATCTTGTCCGAAAACTCTAACTAGGAATGTTGAGCTGCCATGGCAGCTCCTTAAGCTATGTTTCTGTAACAGCTATGACATCATACTGCCACATTTCTGCCTCAGTTCATCTGTTTTATTTGCTTTACTCCTTGCATTGAAGTATATACCATTGAGCACTGCCAAACTCTTCTTAAAAATTGTCTAGCCTTTGTTTCCTCTCCGTTCCAGACTCTTTCACTAACCTTCAGCCTTCAATTTCTGGTTTGTCCCCCATCTGAATTCATCCTCAGGTTCTCACCCCCATGTCAAACTAATTTAAACCCTTCCCAACAACCTCCCTGCAAATATATTTGTTCTGGCCCTGTTGAGGTGCAAACCATCAAGCTTGTCAGGTCCCACCTCCCCCAGAACCGGTCTCAATGCCCCAGGAATCTAAAGCCCTCCCTCCTGAACCATCTCTCCAGCCACGCATTCATCTGCTCTAACGTTTTATTTCTATGTTCACTAGCGTGTGGCACTGGGAATAATCTGGAGGTTACTACTTTTGAAGTCCTGCTTGCTAATTCCCTACTTAGTTCCCTAAATTCTGACCGCAGGACTACTTCCCTCTTTCTACTTATGTCGTTTGTATATGGACCATGGCTGCTGGCTGTTCACCCTCCCCCCTCAGAATGCTCTGCAGCCTCTCAGTGACATCCTTGACCCTAGCAGCAGGATGTTAACATACTATCCTGGACTCATGTCTGCGGCCACCAAAACACCACACTATTTCCCTAACTATAGAATCACCTATCACTATGCCTCTTCCAGTCTTCCTTGTATGCCCCTGTACAGCTGAGCCACCTTAGGTCTTGGCTCTGGCTGCACTCCCCAGATGAACCATCACTCTCATCAGTATAATACTGGTTTGAGAGTGGGATGCATTCAAGGGACTCCTACATGACCTGCCTGTTTTTTCTGATTGTCTGGTGGTCACCCATTCACTCTCTCCCTCCTAAGCTGCAGAGTGACCATATCTATAAAACGTGCTATCCATGTAACTCTCAACCTCACGGCTGCACCACAGTGACACCAGCTGCTACTCAAGTTTTGAAACCCAGAGCTCAAGCAACTGACTACACTTCCTGCACAAATGGTTATCCAGGACATGGGAAGCGTGTTGCAGTTCCCACATGGAACTGCATCTGCACGCTTAGGGCAGGATTTTTCGCTCAGCATGCAGGTGTGTGCCTGACACACCAGAGTGTAAAATAGCGTGTGATGATGATGGGCGGGCATCCCGATGTCATCGCACACTCGCGTGATATTTTGGGCTGCGGGCACGCGCGAGAGTCGGCAGTGCGCTTGCTGACAATTAAGAGGCCTGCTAAGGCCATTAACGTATTAATTAACCTTGAGTTTTCATTGCCCGTCCAATTTTATGGTTGGTGGGCAGGCAAATCGGCCAGGCGGCCTTCGGATTTTTGAGGAAACCACATCCAAGGGCAGGACGCGGTTTCCGATAATAAGTAAAAAAAAATGTTTGGGCAAAATTTTTATAATCTATGTTTAGGTGAGTGAATCTGATGGGCAGGATTTTCCCCTCGGCGATTTGGAGGCGGACCCCGCCCCCAAATTGCCGAGGAGAAAATGACGCGGGATGACGTTGGGAGGAATCCCCGATGTCATCCTGGTCCCTTTAAATTTTTAGGAAGGCAGGTGGGTGGACAGCGAAACCAGCTGTCCGCCCGCCGACCTGTCAATGGCCAATTGAGGCCATTGGCAGGCTCATTAAGATAATTAAAGACCTGCCCGTCCATGCTTAAGGCTGGCGGGCAGGCCAGGAGCCCCAGCGGGCTCCAGATTATTCATGAAACTTCATCCACTGGCGGGATGAAGTTTCATGTCCGTTTTTTAAACATTTAATAAATTTTATGTGTTTATTATTAACATGTCCCATCTCATGCGACATTGTCACATGAGGGGGACATGTTAATAATTTCAATATTTATCTCATGCGCGAAAGAGTGCACTTTGACAGATGGGGAATCCCTCCCTCCCCCGCACAGGAAGCGTCGGGCAGGCCGCTGGGCGGGCCTTAATTGGCCCGCTCACTCAAAATGGCGGCGGGCCCCGTTTCAGTGGCGGGGGTCGGTTGTCCGCCCGCCGCTGAGCCAGTGGGGCCCACACGCCATCCGAGGGCAAAATTCTGCCCGATGTGTGGACATTTTGTTCTGCATTTTAAAATCTTTATTTGATGGGTTCAAAATCTTCAACTTCCTGAGGCAGCTCTCTGCCTTCAGGCAGATTTCATTGCACGCTCCCCCGTGCCAACTTCAGTGCTCACCCTCCTCCCGCCCCCACCCCGGAAGTGCTGAGCTTTGAGGTCGGGGGCTGATGGCAGGCGGTGGGCCGTTTCCCGGCCACTCCTGGGCCCATGCACCGTGCCTGCCTGATGACCTAACAATTTTGCCCTTGATGTTGCAGCAGCCCTGCCATTTCTCTATGTGTTAACTGATAACCTTGTTACTGTGGATAAACCTTACTATTGATAATAAACCTTACTAATACTAATAAAAATTATTGTTAATAAACCTGACTGATAAACCCCATCAACACTTGGTGCACCTAACCAGTGGTAATAAGAATAAAAGATAAGATTCACCAGCTCCGCACTTGTTAATATTTTTAAATGTTTTTATACTCCCAATTGTTTAGACTCAGACCCTAAGCAGCAATACTCACCAGCCATTCTTATGACTTTCCTGTGATGTCACTGTTCACTTTTTTCCAAACTCGGTGCTTCTGCCCCTCTCTGCCTCTCTTCTGAAGGTAAGCGCTCTAGGCCTCGCTCCTTGGGCTTTATTTATCCGCTCCCAGCTGTGTTCTTCCTGCAGGTCCAGCTCGCTCCCAAAGCTAATTGCTCTAGGCGTCACTCCTTGGGTTTTAGGTATCCTCTCCCGGCTGCTTTCCTCCCACAGGTCCGCCTCTTTTTAAAAATTCATTCATGGGATGTGGGCGTCACTGGCTAGGCCACCATTTATTGCCCATCCCGAATTACCCTTGCTCAGAGGGCATTTAAGAGTCAACCACTTTACTGTGGGTCTGAAGTCATATGTAGGCCAGACCAGGTAAGGACAGCAAATTTCCTTCCCTAAAGGACATTAGTGAACCACATAGGTTTTTACAACAAACAATGGTTTCATGGTCATCATTAGACTTTTAATTCCAGCTTTTTAAAAAAATTCAAATTCCATCTCCCAAAGGTAAGTACTGGTCCTCTTTCTTCCTGGTCTTCATGTTCTTGTTCCATCCTTTCATAATTTTAAACATTTTCATCATAGCATCCTGCAATCTGAGTTCTAATCAAAAAGACCAAGGGCAGGATTTTCCCGTCAGCGAGCGGGGGGCGGGGCCGCAGAACTCCCGACGTCACCGCGCCCCATTTAAATTTTCAGATAGGCGGGGGCGCAGCAAAATCAGCTGTGCGCCCGCTGACCTGTCAATGGCCAATTGAGGCCATTGACAGAGTCATTGAAGCAATTAATGGACCTATCCATCCAACCTTTAGGTTGACGGGCAGGCCGGGAGCCGAGGTGGGAATTAGAAAAAGTATGAAACCTCATCCACGGGCGGGATGAGGTTTCATGTAGGTTTTTAAAAATTTAATTCAAGTTTTTGAAAAGTTATGGACATGTCCCAACTCATGTGACAGTGTGTCACATGAGGGGACATGTCAGGGAATTTTTTTTTCTCATTTTTAAATATTTTTTACTGTAGAGATGATCTCCTTGAGGTAGCACTTTGCCTCAGGGAGATAAGTGCGCTCTTTCGTGCGCATGCGCGAAAGAGTGCACTCTCAGGTTTAGGGAAACCCCCCCACCCGCACAGGGAGCACATTGCGCTTCCGTGCAGATGTCACGCTGCGTGGGCTTTAATTGGCTTGCCCATGTAAAATGGCAGGGCGAGCGCCGATCGGAGACCCGCCTCCGTGCGCCCGCACTTCAACCCGATGGGGGAAAATCCTGCCCCAAATTTTTCCAATTCTTTATCTGAGTGAATCTGCTTTGTACTGTCTCTAAAGCCTCAAGACCCTTTGCAGAATGTGCAGCCCAATACTGCACATAATATTCTAACCACGGTTTTACCTTGAGGGTTGTTGTTACCCTCTTTGATTTTTAAAACCTAGAATCCATTAGCTTCTTTCTGAAGCAGTCTTATAAAGCAAGATGCTGCCTTTGAATCTAAACCCCTCAATCCCTCTGCTCTTCTACACCACCAAGCCTGTTGCAAACCTTACTTTTATTAAAGTTTAAAAAGCAAGTTGGAAATCATGATTTTTGATCTTTTAATTCCCTTTTCTGCTCTAGCTTTCTCCTCTCTTTGTACAGTTACAAATAAACATCAGTCTGCGTTGGTAGTACAGTCTATCACTGACCTGAGATCAAAGACAGAAATGTTAGGAAAGCTCCTCTCCATGATCAAGGGTAATGAGACCAATTTGTCCACCACTGCCTAGCCAGTTCAGCATAGATCAGGAATGCACCTGCAACTATCCTGGTCTGTATGGCTCAGCTGTTCACTGCTTTAACTAGTTAAGCTATCAAGGAGTCTTAAGGATGGAACTTTTAACAACGCTAAGGTGGGAGACTTGCATGGTAAGTGATGCAGATTTCTTACATGGTTCTGTACCGAGTGCCACTTCTGGAAACGCAAAATCTTCGTCCAAAGTAGAAAACAGCTATGACACCCAAAGTCAACACAATACCACCTACAAAACTTCCAACATCAAAATGTGAAACAATAGGCAATGCGGTTGTAGGAATGCCAGCACCTGAAAAAGGAGAAACGTAATGAAAACAATAATGAGGATGCTTAATAGAAATGGAATGTGTATCTTTGTGAACAAACCGATAATTATAAGGCTGATCATAAAGCAAACACTGAGAAAGTGACTCAGGTCAATAAATCCAGCTTGTGCAGAATACTACAG
This sequence comes from Cetorhinus maximus, assembly GCF_964194155.1. Taxonomy (NCBI): domain Eukaryota; kingdom Metazoa; phylum Chordata; class Chondrichthyes; order Lamniformes; family Cetorhinidae; genus Cetorhinus; species Cetorhinus maximus. Next base: position 88,855,776 of record NC_135885.1, read on the forward strand.
CACAACTTCAAGATCCTGTTCTAGAGGCTGCTGATACAGTCTAGCAATAAAATGGTGCTGTAATAGCTTTTAATCTCTAGTTTATTATTTAAAAGGGATGTGCACTCATTGAATTATCCTAAATTTCTAATTATTATCAAAGGTAGATCTTGGCCTAGAAATTAGGCTGTGCAGTGCCTGTTTCTAGCACTAACAAGCCTCCACTATGGGAAGGGAGTGGGTGGCAGGGTAGGAAGCAGAGACACATTCCCAACTGAAATTGTACCACCTGCCTCATTGAAAAAAAGACAAAAAAAACTGTTGTTTACTGTCCATTCCTGAAGCAAATGTTAAGTCTTTTGTAATATAAATGGCCGAACTCATGAGGCTCACACTGCAAGACTGGTTTGCTGAGGCAGTCGACGCAGGAAAATGAGACCACCCACTGACCTCAACCAATATAGTAAGTTTTTGATACGTACTTGCCTGTGTATGGAGCTGGAAGAAGCTGCATTGCTTCCCTCAACCCTACATTTAAAAGAAGACAGCTTCTGTTGTTCCCCTTCTCCTCCAGACCCAGACTTCAACCTTTTCCCCTACCTCCAATTTCTTCCCCTGCTAGCCTTTGATAGCAGCGGCCTGATCTTCCTGCACTCATCTCATGTAAGCATCTCATGTAAGCTCTTCCTGCTTCGCTTGATTGGGGCGTTCATTCACCAGATCCCACCACACTTGAATGTCTAACAAGTATCTACAATTATCACTGTGACCTAATTCAACCCTGCTATTAAATATGCTGCTGAACTCACATCTAATCAGCAGGTTTAAATCATAAATGAGATCTTCACTTTCATTTCCTCCCCTCACCCTACAATTCTTCAGCAATTTTTCAGCTGTTAGTTAAAAAAAATCTAAGAAATAATTTATGACAAACTAGGCAAAATTGAATGTTAAGAATGGCAATAACTTATAAATTTATTATATGATCACACATTCTAATTAGACAAAGAAAAATAGATTAACCCTATCATTTCCTCATCCTCTTTAAAAATACATACTTGTATTATTAGTAGAAGTTGCTGTGGTAGTAGTTGCAGTGCTATTCCCAGATTTGGTGGAAGCTGGCCTGCTGGTCATATGCACAGTTGTTGTGTTCCCAGTATTGTTGGTTGTTTGCATAGTAGCTATTGCGTGAGGAAGTTGAATGGTTGCTTTCACAGTTGTTGGGTTAGAAGTAGCTGGTAGCAGAGAGAAAAAAAATCAATGGGTCATAAATGGATTACACAGAAAGATCTCCTTCAGGCATTATAGAAAATACACATCAGCACCATACATATTAGAAACTGACCCAGAAGTAGCTAAAGTATTAAATACTGCAAAATAATTGTGCCCAGAGAAATTTAAAAGTAACCCAAAGTAATTTTAAAACAAAACTGTTTTTTGACAAAGTCACTGAGGGTATGTTTACAAAATATCCTTCTTAGGCTTGAACCTCATTGACAATAGATTTCTGGCCAAACATGAGCCAGAGTTATAACTGTTGACAAATTGATAGTGATTTGTTACCAATCTTCTTGTACTTCATCAACTATTACTTGACAATTGGGGAGTGGAGAACAAATAGAGCTAGAGAGGAAGGAAAAACGGAAGAAGTGAGCAAAACTCTTGGTATTCTGAATTCTTTCTGAACAACTGTAGAATCGTAATAGCTGTAACTCTAAAGTATTAAGTTGTACAGAAAAAAGTTAACTATGAGATGAGTTGCTTAGTTGCTCAGTCACTGGGAATACCATCACATATTTACTCTTTATTCCAAGTGTGGATTCCTTTGTTACAAAAGAAACATTTTGTTTTAGATGTAGTAACTATTTTTGATGTCCACATTTTCTGATACTACTGCTACAGCATAGAAGTCTTTTCCTTTGTGTTCTGCACACAATATTTAGACTAGATAGAGGAGGAAACTGTCCCCAACAATGTTAGTTAAATTAGAAAGAAGAAACCCATGATCAACATTTACTTGATAGACTAAGCTTACTAATATAGAAGAACAAAAATAATATTTTTGGTAATGGTAAGCAAAATGAAGGGAGCAATTTGCGTGTTTATAGTTTATTCTTCTCTTGCAGAAAGGCAAGCTCACTGGGTTTCAATTTGGCATGTGGTGAAGGAACAGTCGACACCAAATGCTATCCTAGTTAGATCTGGCCATACCTTTGGGAACTGATGAAATGATGGCCATCTCATGGGCTAAATCATGGTGCAACAGGCAGTCAGTAGACATTGACCGACTGCTGGCACCAAATAAAATATTCTTGATGTTTAAGGAATAGCAAACACACACTCTTGGAGCACATTTGGAAACCATTGGTTTCTATGCTGCATGGAAGGTAGAGCTTTTAGTACTTTCAACGTCACAACTGGAGTTAGTGATGACAAGTCAAGGCCCAGGACAGCTCCTTTCATTTTAAATGGGAATGGTAGCTTCAGACCAATCTTGGAACCAATCCCTTCCACAGGAAAGCATCTACTAGCTGGGTACTGCTACTTTCTCTGCCGGTAAGGTCAGTGGCTGCATCAACTGTCGATAGCCTTTTCCTTTCAATGGCAAACAACAGAATGAATGCCCCTAATGGCTCAGTGATAAATGTACCATGTGGCATGATAATGAGCCATGCAGACCAGAATAAAGATCTCAGGTCTGATCCTCAGTCAGGGTCGTTAATTGGTCTCAGCCAGAAGGCTGTGGGTTGCTGCAATATGCTCAAATGTTCCTGACTTAAAGAGGCCCTTGTCTTTTACCCTGCTATCTTGCTGGAAAGTACAGCATGGATGGGCAAGGTCAGGATTGGTATTCATGGTAATATCCTGCATCACTACATATCCCACTTGGTTATTTTGACAAAGACTGCAGTGCTGCTGGCAACCATGGAATTGGATTCTGCAAGAATCAGTGCCTAGAGAAGGGAGCAGCTCTTTCCCAAATATCATCCTCATGTCAAACAGCCATGCACATGATTCTGCTCCAATACTATGTGTCATGTGCTGCTGAAATGCAAGTATAACTGGCATTCCTGTCCAGTTCCCTATATTATCTTTTCTTTGGCTCTCTTTGTCGCATCTAGCCTTTCATTTTTCACAACATGGTCATTTGACTCAGTGGACTTTGTCTCCACCTAAATTATTTGGGCAGGATTTTCCCTGTGGCCCACTCATCTGTGATTTTACCTGAACTGGCTAAATATTGGCCAGAAGGCAGACTCAGTAGAAGCTCTGAAGAAGAGTCATGTGGACTCGAAACATTAACTCTTTCTCTCTCCACAGATGCTGTCAGACCTGCTGACTTTTTCCAGCATTTTCTGTTTTTATTTCAGATTTCCAGCATCCGCAGTATGTTGCTTTTATATCAGCAGAAGGGCCTCTAGCTCAACTGCAAAAGCATCTTGCTGCTGCTTCTAAGTGAAGGTAAGTGAGGTTGTCTCTAACATTTTAAGTTTAAAACAGAAAAGCCCTCTACAGCTGAGCTATCATTGTGGGGGATTGGGAGGGGAGAGGTGGCGGGAGGAGGGGGGACATGGGGGCGGTGCCCTTCACAGAATGGCCTGCAGCTGCAGCTGAACCCAGACAGAGAGAGGAGGACCTCTAAGCCTGCCTGCATGCTGCCTTCTTGGCCTGCTACCAGGAGGCTACCTTCGGGCAGTGGGTTGTTCCCCAGTGCTTCCAAGAACCTGGAGGTCCACTGGAAAATTCCAGATGACCTCGGATAATAGGCCCTTAATTAGATGAGTTGGCAATCTCACTGCTTGCAGCCAGATAGCCCTGCCGCCTCCCCTGCCAATCCTGCCTCTGGGAAAGTGGCTCGGAGGCAGGATGGAGCCAAGGCGCTAACACAATGTTCGTGCCTGCCCGCCCCCATCTGGGGCTAAAATTGTGCCCTCAGAGTTTCCTTCTCTTTATATTGGTAAGTACCATTTTCAGAGTTCTCAGTCTGAAAGAGTCCATTTAGTACTCATGGTGACACATAGATTGATTTATATTATATTTCTACAGCTCTTTTAAAATGCATTTTCACATTTGACAGTTTGAAGTTACATTAGTTTCAAGGTCATTTTCATTCCACAAGAAAGTAAAGGAAAGTTTAAAAATAGAAGAGAATATTTACTTACCTGCAGACATGGACTGAGACCAATAATGTAGAATGATTGCAACCCAAGACCAATTGTAGTTGATTACTAATCATAGCTGGCAAGATTAGCCTTATATTGGTAAACAGATTTCTGTTTCTGTGATGGTCACTTTTTAAAAATGTTACAAGACAATGAGCATCAACATATATATTTTAATAATGCTGTGGGTAGGATTTTCAGCTTGGCATGCGGGCACATGCCCGACACCCTTGAGCGGGAAATAGCACGCAATGAGAGTGGGTGAGCGTCATTGCACACTTGTGCAATATTTCGATTGGCGGGCTTACGCGAGATTCGGTGGCACACCCGCTGACAATTAGGAGGCCTATTAAGGTCCTTAAGCTGGTAATTAAGTTGAATTTTTCGCTGCCTCTCCAACCTTACATTTAGCAGATGGGCAAATAGGCCAGGCGGCCTGTGCATTTTCTGCGAAGGGTCTTCCGCGAGCAGGATGAGGTTGCTATAATTACATTTTAAAAAAATGTTCGGACAGGATTTTAATAATCACTACGTAAAGGCGCACGAGTCCGCTGAGCGGTCAATTTTTCCAGATTTTTAATATCTTTAATTTTGTTTTTAAAAATCTTCAGCTCCCTAAGACAGCTCTGTGCCTTCAGGGAGCTTTCAGTGTGTGCATCCAGCACATGTGCAAACTTCAGCGCTCACGCCCTTCCTGCCTCCACCCCGGCAGTGCTGGCTGGCAGTTAATTGGCCAGCCAATGTGAAATCATGGCTGGCGCCTGATTGCGGACGGCAAACTGTTTCGCAGCTGCTCCTGAGCCCGCCTACCATGGGTAAAATCCTCCCCTGTGCAATCAGTCAGCAGAGTACTTTTCATACTCTAGTCTACCTTTCTACTGTTCTCGCTTGTGTCTTTTCAGATGGTGAAGTGGTGAAAGCAGCATTTATTGGTGATGGATGAAATGTGTGGACAGGGGAGGAAACAGGCTGATGCTACAGGGCAGGGTATCTTTTGGGTTGGAGGTGGGGTGGGAGAAGAGAGAGATTGTCAGAGGTTGTATTTTCCAGTGGCAATTGTGGGGCAGTGGCCAGGTCCACAAGATAGAAGGAGTTGGTTGGGGATGGGAAAGGAAAGAAAAAGAAAATGAGAACAGCTGGTCAGGATGGATGAACAAGCGGAGGTCTCAGTCCTAGGGAAGCTGCCATTTCTGTGCAAAGGAAAACCTTTAAGGCAGTTTCTGTCTGCAGATCCTGGTGGCTAGGAAAGATATAATGAGCAGCAAAGGGTGATGAAACAGACAGTAAGAGACACAAAAAGTATGAAGAGAAACTTGCAAAGGATATGAAATTGAACACCAAAACATGTGTTTTTTTTTATTTGTTCACAGGATATTGGCCAGACCAGCATTTATTACCCATCCCTAGTTGCCTTAGTTCAGAGGGCATTTTAAGAGTCAACCACACTGCTGTGGGTCTGGAGTCACATGTAGGCCAGACCAGGTAAGGTCAGCAGATTTCCTTCCCTAAAGGACATTAGTGAACCAGATGGGTTTTTACAACAATCGATGATAGTTTCATGGTCATCATTAGACTTTTAATTCCAGATTTCTACTGAATTCAAATTCCACCATCTGCTGTGGCAGGATTCGAACCCAACTCCCCAGAGCATTATCCTGGGTCTCTGGATTATTAGTCCAGTGACAATACCTCTACGCCATCGCCTCCCCGATGTGGAAAGAGAAGGTGGGGTTAGGAGCAATGTGAGTCTCTTGAAAACTGATAACAGTGATATAGTCAGTCAATCAAAATAAAAAAACTGGCAGACATGCTGAATAATTACTTTTGTTACGGCACAGCAGATGGCAAATGTTGAGCTGCTCAAATCTCAGGAGGAAACTTGAAACAGCTACCGCAATTGTTTTTGCAATTTGTATTTTATTTTGAGATGCGTGCCTTGAATTCAGTAGTAATGAGCCCACCAAGACTTAGAGGTTTTTATACAAAAATAAATTAAACATTTATTAATAAAAGAAAATATTTTAAGCACATACATAGGTCTACAAAATACTACTACGATAACTTCCAGCTTCCCGAATTAATTTGACTCCCAGTTACACCTCCGTTAAGGCAACAATAAAAACAAATACATTTCAACAGAACCAGGCAAAGCACACAATACCCTGGACAGTGATATTCACAGTGAGTTTTCTTAGCTTTGGTTCCTGTAGACAGCAACTTGAGGCATAGAGGCTGGAGGCTTTTAACACTTGTTAGATCTTAAAATGCCTTCCTCCTTACACATAACCTCATCTCCTTTACACATGTTTCCCCATTTTTAAATGTAAATTCCATTGTTCCAATATGTCTTAGCAACTTTACTTTTCTCATATTATCAGTAACCTTTGAGAAAAATAAACACACTTAACTTCTTATGGCTAACTATAACATCTTACCATCTCTTTGAAATTCAAGCTATTCTGGTTTATCTAAAAATGGAAAATTTCCTCACATCTCACATGCTAAAACTTCAGCCATGTTTACGTATTTAGCATTTCAAACCTAGCTTCTCTTTTAATAACTCAAAAACTCCAGACTAGCAGTCTCTAATTCAATTAAATCCCCCCGCCCCTCACACACACACACAAATCCAAACTCCACTACTAACCTATCTTTACAATAAATCACAATAATATTATGAAAATTACTATATTTTCATGACACTTTGCATCAGCATTTACAGTAGAGGAAGAGGTAGTGAGTGAGGCAGATAAGGGGATCGAGAAGGTAGAAGTGGAGCAGCCTCAGTCCTTGCAAGTGTCCAACAGGTTCGAGGTTCTTGCAGCTTATATGGATGAGAGCGGGAGCTGCAAGGTGAATGAGTGAACTGACCATGGTACAGGAGCAAATGGGGATGTTGTGGTAGATGGGGACAGTACAGTCAGGTGGATAGACACACTTCTCTGCAGCTGCAAGTGAGAGTCCAGAAGGCTTGTTGCCTGCCCGGTGCCAGGGTTCAGGACATGTGCTCGGGCCTGGAGAGGAACTTGCAGTGAGAGGGGGAGGATCCAGTTGCCATGGTCCATGTGGGTACCAACGAAACAGATAGGACCAGGAAAGAAGTTCCATGCAGGGATTATGAGCAGCTAGGGGATAAATTAAAAAAAACAGAACCTCAAAGGTAATGATCGCTGGGTTATTACTCAAGCCATGAGCAAATTGACATAGGGTAAATAAGATTAGAGAGATGAATGCATGGCTCAAAGTCTGGTGTGGGAGAAATGAGTTTTGATTCATGGGGCACTGGCATCAATACTGGGGAAAGTAGGAGCTGTACTGTTATGATGGTTTTCACCTGAACCGTGCTGGGACCAGTGTTCTGGTGAGTTGTGTAACTAGGGCAGTAGAGAGGGCTTCAAAGTAAATAATGGGGCAAGGGATCATGTGAGAGGAGATGTGGTAAATTAAAGGAAGAGGACAGGGTAACAGAACAAGGTAGCAAATAAGGATAATGATAACCAGAGTGTGGCAGAAGGGAAGGAGCATACAAATTTAAGAGCGCATCAGCAGATAAAGTCAGGGATTGCAAAAATGGTAAGAGAGTTATGGGCTCTATATCTGAATGTGTGTAGCATTGATGACAAAATGGATAAATTGTTAGCAGATAGAAATGCCTGATAGCCATTAGAGACACATGGTTGCAGGGTGACCAAGGCTTGGCCCTGAATATTGAAGGACGTTTGACATTTCAAAAGGACAGGCAGCTAGGAAAAGGTGGTGGGGTAGCGCTGTTATTTACTGATGTAATTAGTACTGTAGTGAGAGGTGACCTTAGCTTGAAAGAGCAAGATATAGGGCAGGATCTTCCGGTCGGCGAGCAGGGGCGGGCTTCAGAAAAAGCATGAAACCTCATCCACGGGCGGGGCGAGGTTTCATGAGGGTATTTAAATTTTTAATAAAGGTTTCAGCTAAAGTTATGGACATGTCCAAACTCATGTGACAATGTCACATGAGGGGACATGTCAGGGAAATTTTTCTATCATTTGTATTGCAAATTTTAATTCAGAGCCGATCTCCGAAGCAGCACTTAGCCTCAGGGAGATCCGTGCGAAAGAGCGCACTCCCGGCTGAAGGAAATCCCTCCACCCGTACAGGGAACGCATAAGCTTCCTGGCAGACATCACACTGGGCGGGCTTTAATTGGGGGCGCCGATTGGGGGCATGCCCGCCCACACCCGCTCTTCCCCCCACAACAGGGGGGGAAATTTTTCCCATAGAATCAGTTTTAATAGAGATAGGCAATAGGAAAGCCAAGAGGTCATATGTGGGAGTAGCTTATAGGCCACCAACAGTTATACCAGTGTTTTAAACCTGAATAAAGGGTATGAAGGCAGAGCAGGTTAAAGTGAACTGGGAAACTACGTTAAAGGGTAGGGCAGTAGAGATGCAGTGCAGCCCTTTAAGGAGATATTTAATAACTCTCAGCAAAGATTTATCCATTGAGAAAGAAAGACTCTTTGAAAAGAATGCATCATCCGTGGCTAACTAAGGAAGTTAAGGATAGTATCAAATTGAAAGAAACATTGGACAAATTTGCAGAGATTATTGGTTGATCAGAAGATTGGACCGATTTTAAGAACCAGCAAAGAATGACTAAAAAATAATAGAGGGAGAAAGCAGACTATGAGAGTAAGTTAGCTAGTAATATAAAAGAGTAAGAGTTTCTACAAGTACTTAAATAGGAAAAGAGTGACCAAAGCTAGTGTTGGTCCTCTAGAAAGTGAGTGTGGGGAATCGATAATAGAAAGCAAGGAAATGGTGGAGGTATTGAACAGGTAGCTTATGTCTGTCTTCACTGTCAAAGACTCAGAAACGTTCCAAAGATGCTTGAAAATCAAGAGGTGAAAGGGAGAGAGGAATATAAAACAATCACCATCATCAGGGAAAAGGTGCTAGGAAAACTATTAGACCTAACAGCTTACAAGTCCCCAGGACCAGGTGTCCTGCATCCTAGGGTCTTAATTCCGAAAGGAAGAAGGCAGAAAGCAGGAAACTATAGGCCAGTTACCCTAACATTTGACATAATAATGGCTTCTAGCAATTTCCCTAAGGAGATTATAACAAGATATTTGGAAAAATCATAATGGGATCAGGCAGAGTCAACATGGTTTTGTGAAAAGAAATCATGTTTATCTAATTTATTAGAGTTCTTTGAGAAAGTAACAAGGTGAATAAAGGGGAACCTGTAGGCGTGGTGTACTTGTATTTCCCAAAGACATTTGATAAGGTGTGACATCAAAGGTTATTACACAAAATAAGAGCACATCGTCTCGGGGGTAACATATTAGTATGGATGAAGGATTGGTTAGCTAACAGGATGTGGAGTAGGAATAACCGGATCTTTTTCAGGTTGGCAAGCTGTAACTAGTGGAATGTCACAGGGATCAGTGCTGGGGCCTCAACTATTTACAATCTAAGGGACCAAATGTTTGGAGCTAAATTTGCCAATGACACCAAGATAGGTAGGAAAGTAAGTTGTCAGGATGAGGTAGAGAGTCTGCAAAAGGGATATAGATAGGTTAAGTGATTGGGAAAAAAATTTGGCAGATGGCATATAATGTGGGAAAATGTTAATTTGTCCATTTTGGTAGGAAGAATCGAAAAGCAGTTTACTATTTAAATTGAGAGAGATTGCAGAACTCTGGGGTACAGAGGTATCTGGGTATCCTGGTACATGAATCACAAAAAAGTTAGCATGCAGGTATAGCAAGCGAGTTGGAAGACAAATACAATGTTGGAATTTATTGCAAAGGTGAATGGAATATAAAAGAAGGGAAGTTTTACTGCAGCTGTACAGGACCTTTGTGATACCACATCTGGAGTATGTTGGGAAAACTATATCTTCACGAACTAGATTTTTCTTTTAAAATTTGGAAGGACATTGAACCTCCTACTATCCGTTAGCTAACACTGAAATATTAGGACAGTTAGGCACCATATTTTTATACTTAGAGGTAGGACAATGAGAGGATCTAGTAAGGTTACTTAAAGAATTTAAAGGGATCTGTAGGAATAAACCAGAGTGTACAACTGTAGCCATGCATGATGTGAATGCAGGGGAATTTTCTCCTATAAAAACAATATCCTTATCGTTTAATTTCGGAGAAACAAGTTCAAGTGACAGCAGAAATTCAATATATGTTAGAAGATCACCTAATTGAGCCTAGTTAAAGCAGTTGGAGTTCTCCAGTAATGTTAGTGCCTAAACCTGATGGGTCAACCAGATTCTGCACAGGCTATAGAAAGGTGAATGCGGTAACAGAAATGGATTCCTACCCAATCCCTCGTTTAGAAGATTGTATTGACAGGGTTGGCAGTGCCACTCTCCTCACTAAGATAGATTTGTTGAAAGGATGCTAGCAAGTGTCTTTAATGTCATGGGCTGAGGAGATATCGACTTTTGTCATGCCAAATAGGCTATACCAATGCTATTCGGCTAGAAAAATGCTCCAGCCACTTTCCAAAGACTAACGAATCAGGTAGTAATTAATGTTCCTAATTGTTTAGTTTATTTGGATGATGTATTGGTTTATAGCAGCACTTGGAAAGATCATGTGAAACAGTTAGAAACCTTATTTAAACAATTACAGTTGGCAGACCTAGTAATAAACCTTGCTCAGAGTGAGTTCATGAAAGTACAAGTAACTTATCTAGGGTATATCGTAGCGTAGGGGCAAGTGTTGCCAAGAACAGCGAAAGTACGGGCTTCGATGGAATTTCCTGTCATTAAAACTAAATGGGAAATCATGAGCTTTTTAGGGATGTGCGGCTTCCATCATAAATTTCTGCCAAACTTCAGCACAATAGCCAATAATGGATTTATTGCAGAAGAAAGCAAAGATGGTATGGTTGAGTGCCAGACAGCTTTTGAGAAGCTAAAGGTGATCCGAACTAATGAACTAGTATTAGCCTCCCCTAATTTGGCTAAACCCTTCAAGCTGGCAATCAATGCTAGTGACTTGGGGATGGGTGCAGTCTTATTGCAGGAAGATGATTTAGGCATAGAAAAGTATCCTACTGGCTTCTCTAAGAAATCAGCATCAAAAGAGATACTCTACGGTAGTAAAGGAAACCCTAGGATTGTTACTGGCTCTTAAACATTGAGGTATATAATCTGTCATGGCTATAGAGAAACACTAGTATATACTGAACATAATCCCTTGGCTTTTGCGGAATAAAATAAAACTCAGAATAACAGACTGTTCCAATAGAGTTTGCTAATGCAGCCTTTTAACTTAAAGATTGTTCATAGTGCTGGAAATGATAATATAATCGTTGATGATTTATCAAGAATGTAAATTTTATCAAGAATGTAAAATTATCTGGAAAGCAAGAAAGTCAGAAAAAACTGTACAGATTCTGTATAAGAAGTGAATGGCTGAGTGAGTGCATGTTTGAGTTTTGTATATATATGGTATATATCTTTCTTGTACACTTTGTAATGAAACACATTTGGAAATAGCATTTCATTCCTTAAGGATAGAGGTGTTGGGAAAACTACATCTTTACAAACTGGATTTTACTTTTAAAATTTGGAAAGACATTGCATTATCTGGACATTTGGATGCTGACCTGGAGTTCTTTTTAAAAAGGATCATAAGTTCACCTAGGAACTGTCAACAAACATGCCTTTTCCAAGAAATCGCCTGCTCAGAATGGTACTTGAGGCGGGGAGCTTGTTTGCATTGCAATTACTCTAATTGATGAGAAAAAAAAACTGGTTTAAAGACAGAAAGCTAGTGAGTTACTGGAAATCACATTGCAGGAATGAGCTTTTGGACAAGTTTTTTTGCACAACTTTTTGCACAAGTTTTGGACTTGTGTTTTTGAGTTCAGTTAGGACTGAACTGAGAAAGTAAAAGCTGCCCAGCTCACCTTTTCGCCTTGCCTTGCCTGGAATAAAGTTGTTGGCAGTATCCAGCTAAGAATCCTCAACTCAGTGAAGCTTGTCTGTTTTTTGGAAGCCCGAGAGGCTGAGAAGAGGGATTAACCTGACAACGAAGCTCTGTTGGCGAGAACCTCTTCACACGAGGGAGCTCCAGATTGACAGCATCGAGACCGTGAACTTTATCCTTTGTTTTTATAACGCTTATCCTCTATTCTTATAATTCTTATCCGTTTGTGCTTTGTTTGTTTGTGTGTGTGCGTGCTAGGGTATTTTTAAAAGCGATAGTTATATTCCAGAGTACAATTGTGTGTTAACCAGTTCTTGCAACTTGTTTTTAAAAACACTTTTGTTTATAATAAATCAATCATTTTGAGTTTATTGAAAAAGCCTGGTAAAAGTTTCATTTATTCTGGGTCTAACACTAGCAGCAAAGGTAAATAATTGGCCATTTTGGTGAGTGAATTAAACCTTTCAACTAACAGTGTGACCTGCAGAGTAGTGGAGCTAGATAAACTGCACACTCCTACCATCCCAGTTGTAACAAGTACTGTGTACAATTTTGGTCTCCTTATTTGAAAAAAGGATATAATTGTGTTAGAATCAGGTCAGAGAAGATTCACTCAACTCATTCCTGGGATAAAGGGATTATCCTATAAGGAAATATTGAACAAGTTGGGCCTATCCCCATTGGAGTTTATAAAAATAAGAGGTTATCTTATTGAAATATATAAGCTCTTAAGGGACTATTACAGGATGGATACCAGAAGGACGTTTCCTCTCATCAGGGAGACTGGAACTAGGGATCATAGTTTAAGAATGAGGTCTCCCTTTTAGGCAGAAATAAGGAGATTTTTTTTTTCTCTCAGAGGGTTACTAATCTGTGGAATTCTGTTCCCCAGAAAGCAGTGGAGGCTGGGTCATTGAATTTATTCAAGGTTGTGTTGAATAGATATTTGATAGACAAGGGAGTCAAGGGTTAGGGAGGTCAGGCAGGAAAGTGGAATTGCGAGCACAACCAGATCAGCCATGACCTTATCGAATGGTGCAGCAGGCTTGAAGGGCCAAGTGGCCTACTCCTGCTCCTAAGTCGTATGTGCCTATGTCGATCATCATGCCAGACATCCCAAGGAAACTAATTTTGAATCAGGGACAGGGACTCGCCAAAATTAATGCAAGTAAAGAACAGGAATGATGAAAATAATGCAACTAACGAGTTACAAATCCCCCGGACCAGATGTCCATCCCACGGTTTTAAAAGAAGTAGCTGAGAACATTCTAGATGCCCTAACTATAATTTTCCAAACTCCACTTGACTTGGGAATCATTCCCTCAGATTGAATATTGAACATTACTACAATATTTAAGAAAGGCAGGAGAGGGAAACCAGAGAATTATAGACTAGTTATCCTAACATCTGCTGTTGAGAAATTGCTACAGTCTACCAATTATTAGGATGTTATTTACCCACATAAGACTTTTCATCCACAAGAAAGAAAGATTACAGTCATTCACTGCAAAACAAATCATAAGTTTTATCATCAGGAGTCACAGCAAAAATCTGAAAGTGAGTAAAATGTGAATAATTTTACATGCACAGATATTATCCTAAAGTTAGTTTTTTGCTCACCATTTGGGGTTTGGCTTGAATTATTTGCAGTTGCATCTAGAACATAAAAAGAACAAAGTATACATAAATCATTTAAATTTAAGAAGTGACAATTCAGGATAGTATGATATGGTAACACAATGTACAGCTCTGTGAAGTGTTGATAGACCAATTTAATTACTCGTGCCTCCCCCACTTTTGTTGAATTGCCTGTGCAATGGGCACATTTGTCCCAGGACACTCAGCAACATACTCTAGTGGTAACAAAATGCAGGCCATCTAAGTTGCAGTTAGTATATAACCTCTGAAGAAATTTCAACTCCCAGGCAGGAAAACAGTCCAGTGGATATAGTCCAGTCAATTTTAATAGCCTGACCTCATTTACATGTGGCCAGAAGTTGACAGAAAGCTGTGAAAAGTCAAAAAGTCTAGAGACTGCCCACTATATTTAAGTTAAGCAGAGGGAAAAGATGGATTAATTTTTGAGGAAGAAAGAAAGGTAGGGGATACCTGCACACCCCTGGAAAGCCAAGAAGATTAATCCTGCACCTCCTTCCAGCCTCAAAAAGGTGAGTTTTACATTTACCTTGCAAGACCTCTTTGTTGTTTCGGCCAGGTTGTTGCTGTTAGGGCAGCTCCTAACCAGGAGAAAACGCCATCAAGGTCCTATTGATGTAACAGGACCCCAATTCGCACGTATATATGACACTCCAGACTTAGCGTTACTTCACAGGCCTGAAAAACCACGCAAGTAAAAATCTGAGCTGGGTGGGAACAGATTAATTGTCCCTCGGCCCAGCTTCAGCAGGCTGGGGACAGTTAAAGTGGAGTGGGTGAAATTGGAACAATGCACAACTTTCTATATTAATTTTCTTACAATTCTGTGAAGCTTGAAATTAAATTAATATTAATCTGTTCAGGAATCAGTCACCTTACTACAGCCTCAATTTCTTTGATTTTGGAAGCAATGATGGGTCTTTTATTCCCTTAAATAACTACTTCCTTGTACAACATCCCTGCATCAAAATGCAACTCTCTAACTACAGTATTGCATAATCACATCATTAATTTACTTTAAAATCCATTTACAATGTCTTCTAGTACTAGATTTCTTACCAGATATTAAAGTTGTCTACGCAATACTTGCTATATTTCCTGCATCGTGAGACAATTCACTTTAAAAGAAATCCTAGACTTTAGTGCATAATAAAGTTTCAATTACTTGGTTGTAACTGAAGTTATAATATAAAAAGTTAAAAAATTAACAGCCTTTCTCAAATAATTTCTCTCTAAAGTCAAACCATGAATGTACCCAATGCACTTATTTTAATAACTAGAAAATAAAAAGATTACAATGAATTTGGCTTTAAAAATTGTGTAGTTATGAATGGTCATCTATAGATTGTAATTTTTATCATATGAAGCAGCTGCCTAATTTTTTCAATAATGCATTGTGCAAATTTTCTGCAGCTTCGAGTCACAAAAACCTAGGTGAAATTAAATTCACTGCACAAACCAATCTAGATTAAAAAGGTTCTCAAAGAGAACTGCAAACTTTCAGATAGCACATTGTATTTATTCATAAAACAATTCTATTGAAAACATTTTTGAACATTTGAAGCCAAACCATCAACATACTAGCTGAAGCAAACTTTATAAACTTTATACATTAAAAAGTTACAACACTTAGACTTTGTAATAGATGGAGTTGAAACTGGTGATACTGTGATTGCACATATCTGAGATTAGTGCCAGTTTTACCAATTTTGGGAGCATTCATGCTGTGTCATAACAAATTTCAAAGCCCTGGTTAAAAAAAAAGCTCAGAAGTTCCTTAGTCACACATTCAGAGCTTAGATACCCAGCATCTGAATGCTAGCTGAATTTTAAATGTAAGAGGGTTATACTGTAGTGAAGTTGTAGGCAAAATAAATAAGATGGCCTGTTATGACACAGCAGTTGGTAAAGGCTGAGTTGTTTAAATCCCAGAGAGAAACTTGAACAACTGTCATAACCTATATTTTCAATTGGTATGTTTGAGATGCAGTTCGGAATTCAGGAATAAGACCAACAAGCCTCAAGAGGGTTTTTATATAAAACTAAATTAAACATTTATTAATTTAACAACAAATTAAACACATATACATGTCTACAAATTACTACCATAATAACTTTTAAACAAGTCCCCAAATTAATTACTCCCTGGTAAATCTTCACCAAGACAACAGTAACCCATAGACTTTAAATAGACACCAGGCAATGCACATTTGACCTTACTGTCATGAAGTTATTAATGTATAATTATTGGAATATATTTTTCTTTTAAAATAGAGGTTTAGTCTGTGGATGTGTCTTAATTGGATTAAAGCCAGCTAGTCTGGGTGCTTTGATGTGTACTAGCTTTGATATGTAAGAGAGATAGAGTGCATTTGCACTTCTTGAATAGAGCATTCAAGAAGTGGGGTAAATTCTGGCACTTAGCGAGCAGAGACCAAGCAATATGTTTATATTGCTAATAAAATTGGTACTATGAAAGGGGTTTTATTGTTAGAAGAGGCTGGTGATACAATGAGAATTTACATTCAAAGGGCTATGCTAGGTATAACAAGACAACAAGACAATGTAGAGCAGAGGCAATGTGACATCAAAAGCATGTGTAAGCCTCCAACTGTCTCCCGAGGAACCAAAGTGGAAACAGGCTCATTTTGAATTCATAAGGTGAAAATGCTTTGCCTGTCTGGTTAAGTCTTTGGGTTGCTGTTGCCTTAATGGAGATTAATTTGGGAATTTAAAAGTTATGATCGTAGTAATTTATAGCCATGTGTATATATTTAACTTGTGTAAATTAATAAAATGTTTCATTTAGCTTAATTAAAAACCTCTCGAGAACTGGTGGTATGATTCCTGAATTTAGAGGTGCATCTCAAACATAACACTTAAAATTATAGGTTATGACAGTTGTTTAAAGTTTCCCTCTAGGATTTTTAAATAACTCAGCTTTACCAACTGCTGTGTCGTAAAACTTAAATTCAAAATGCGGTTCCCTTCAATCGGTTTTCTTTGCAGACACAGTTGTAGGCTTACAGGCTGGTTAGATCTTAAGTGCCTCTGACACACACAAACTCCACTCTGTTTATACCTAGCTTCCCCCGTGAATGTATATTTTCCATTGTTTTACTAGGTTTTAAAAAATTTTTACCTCTCCTAACAAGAATCCTTTTATTCCACCAATTTTGTTAGTAATATAAACACATTGCTTGGCGTCTCCTAACTAGGTGCAAGATTTTACCGATTATTTTGAATGGTTTATTTAACAAATGCAAGTTGCACTTTAACTTTCACTCCTTACGTTTATCTAATTAACATCTCAAACTACTATACATCAAAGCACCCAGGCTTTAATCCAATTAAGACACACACCGACACCACTAAACTCTATTTAAAAAAATAATTTCCAATAACATTATAGGCATTAATATCTCTTCATGACATGGCCCCAGTGCACCTTAAATCATAAATTTTGCATTGACACTTCACATTGATACAAATAGTGTGCTATGACTGTTATATCAAATATAAAGCAACTTGCATCACTACAACAGTCTTCACAAAGAAATGTGTTCTTTACAGGTTGGGGGCAAGAGAAATTGATTCCAAGAAAAAAAAAGAGGGGCTGGATGAAGAACAGAAATTTATTGCTGGTAGTTGGCTGGGGGTTGGGAGCGAGAGAGGCAAAATTAGGGACCAACCCTTTTACAATTGGTATATACAATGGAAATACTGTAGGGTCCCACCATATAAGCCTGCTCTCTACATACAAAATGAGATCAGTGTATGGAGATAAACATCCAGGCGTTGGAAAGGAGGCAGAGAGGCCAATTAAACAGATAGCTGGAGTAGGCACCTGAATTACAAGTATTGTTTATACTCTAAATGGGAAGGTCCAGGGGTAAACTTACAGAAATACTTGAGTTCTTAAATAGACAAGGTAAAAGTCAATACGTCCATATGGGTACAGATTATATGCAAGGTAGAACAGCCTTGAAAATAGAAGAGAGAGATTTAACTACTTTAAACAAAGGTATGAAATAGGAATAGACTGCCAAGACAGGCAGTAGGAAGAGAGAACTGAATAAGAACTTGGAAGAAAAATAGGAGTATGCCACACATGGAGGGATATTTCCCAGGCATTAGAACCAGCTAGATGGAGTGCAATTTTTCCTCTCTTTCTAGTCCACACATCCCAGTGCCTTGAAAATACTAAGTATGATCTTGGTTTCAAAAATCAACTTTTTCTATGGAAATGCAATAACAAAATTATATTGCATTACTTAATTAAACTATGTCCTAAAATCTAAAATCACAACACAAAAAATGCAATTTTGTTATTGGAAAGGTTTTATGATCAATTAGCTTCACAAACAACAAAATTATGATCATTTTAGAAGAAAATGATGAAACCACAACAAATAAAAGTGATTTATTAATGGGGAACAGACAGATATTCCAAAAAGTTTTTCAACATTTCTTATTTTGCAGATGCATCTGAAATTAATTTAAGGCATTAGTACAGATATGAAAGGTTTTTACACCAAACAGCTTTCATAACGTTAATTCCACCCTCCCCAATTATTCCTAGTCCTTTTAAAAAAAATCCAAACATTATCTTGTGGTAGGATATGCAAGCAAAAAAAAATGGCCCCATGTTTTTCAACTCTGAACTGTTCTATATAAAAGGTGCGGAAGAGAGATAAAGCTGGTTGGGGTGTTGACTTTCCGTTCCTCTTTCAGGGAAAGCAACTCACCACCGCTCTCAACTTCCCTTGCCAAAACCAGAATTTTTTGTGTGAAGGAAGCTGATCAAGAAGGCAATCCCTACAATATTCTCAGGGCAAGAATTGCCAGCATAGCCCTCAAGCGGAGAACATTATGTTTTAGAAAGCTACAGAATCCACAGTCTAAAACTTTACTGTAAAGCAGGTTGATGTACTTTGAGGTCAATATATAAAGGTTGAGGGTGACTCCGAGTTGGTTTTAACTAACACAATAGCATTGCTTTAATATGTTTCCCAATAGTTTATTTTCCATCATGGTAGCTCTAAAAACTGTTTCTGTCACCTTGTAACAGATCAAACAAGCCACTGAGAGTGAGCAAATTTCATCCACTGTATCAGATACAAATCCATCATTAGTTGGAAGTGCTCTTTTTTTGCAGAGTGCTGGCAGTCCTTATAGGACCTGTTACAAGCCCAAAGTATTCATTTTCAATTGCAGCTGAAGACCCACAAAAATTATTTTTTTGATGCACAGAGTTTACACTTTTGATCAAAAGATCCAATTAGATATTGAAGTAAAGGAACCAAACAATTCACAATTAGTTACAACTGATGAATAAGCAATAAAGACATGAAGTGGGTAGGCCAGCAGAAATATTGCATCTCCTCTTCTATAGCATCATAGAGTCATAGGCTTGTTATTGCACGGAAGGAGGCTATTTAGCCCATTGTGTCCATGCTGGCTCTCTGCAAGAGCAGTTTAGCTAGGCCCACTCCCCCACCTTCTCTCCATAGTCCTGCGTTTCTTTCTCTTCAGATTATCATCCGGTTCCCATTTGAAAGCCACAATTAAATCTGCCACCACCATTCCCAAATAGTGCATTCTAGATACCAACCACTCGTGTGAAATGTTTTCCTTACATCACCTTGGGTTCTTTTGCCAATCATCTTAAAATCTGTGTGCTCTGGCTCTCAACGCTTCTGCCAATGGGAACAGTTTCTCCCTATCTACTCTGTCCAGGCCCTTCATGATTTTGAACACCTCTAGCAAATCTCTTCTCAACCTTATTTTCTCCAAGGAGAACCACCCCATCTTTGTGAATCCATCTGTGTAACCAAAGTCTCTCATCCCTGAAAGCCTTCTTGTAAATTGTTTCAGCACACCCTCTCCAATGCTCCTTCCTAACCTGTAGTGCCTAGAATTGGACTCCAGTTGAGGCTGAACTAGTGTTTTATAAAGCTTTACTATAACTTCCTTGCTTTTGTACTCAATGCCCCTATTTATAAAATATAGCATCCTGTATGCCTTAATAATCACTTTCTCAATCTGCCCTGCCACCTTCAACAATTTGTGCACAGGTACTCCAAGGTCCCTCTGCTCCTGCATCCCCTTTAAAATTATATCCTTTATTTTCTATTGCCTTTTCTCATTCTTCCTGCCAAAAAGTATTACTTCACACTTCTCTGCATTAAATTTCATCTGCCATTTGTCCACCCATTCCACCAGCCTATGTCCTCTTGAAGTTTATCATTATCCTCCTCACAGTTGGTTTCTGGGTTAAAGAGCTTGTCTTACAAGGAAAGGTTGAGCAGGTTGGGTCCATACTTATTGATTGGAGTTTAGAAGAATGAGTGGTGTTCTTACTGAAATATACATGAATCTGAGGGAGCGTGACAGGGTAGAAACTGCGAGGATGTTTTCCTCCATTGATGAATCTGGAACTTAGGGATGCAATTTAAAAATAAGGGATCTCCCATTTAACACAGAGATGAGGAGTAATTTCTTCTCTCAGAGGGTTGCTAACCTTTGGCATTCATTTCAGAAAGCAGTGGAAATTGAGACAATGAATGTATTCAAGGTTTGAGTCAGACAGATTTTTGATCTACAAAAGGAAGTCAAAGATTAAGAGAGGCTGGCAGGAAAGTGAAGTTAAGGCCACAATCAGATCAGCCATGATCTTATGGAATGGCGGAGCAGCTTGAGAGGAAAAATGACCTACTCCTATTTCTTATGTTCCTATCAAATCTCAAGTTTAATAGCCCAGATCTTCTGGTCAGCAGTGGAGCTGGAGAGCACGCCACTGTGATTTAAACTACCCCCTAACCTTTTTACCTTGGAGTCTTTGGACCTTCCTGTCCCAGCTTTAGCTTCAATCGACTGATGAGCAGTCTGGGGAAGCCAAGTAGTGAAGCTTAACTAAAGCAAAGCTATGACCCTTTCTCATCACGAGCTGAAGACATACCCTTAAGTTCTGTCTTCAGTTCGTTGACTTACGAGTTTCTAAATGTCTCTGTCACCCTGAACACTGCTCACCAATTCCCCCACACACGCCAACACAGCTCATCCTCACCTCGGTCCCAACAATACTCAACCCTCAGCTGTCAACAATGTTTACCTTCCCTCTCACTCTCATCCCTCGACAATGCTCATCCCCCGCCCCCCCAACCAATACTGACTCTGCAGACATTGGCTGTACAAAAGCCAGGGATTCCGGAAGGTGAACCGGGAGGGGCAATGCAGAGGTGGGATGAGCATTATCAGGGTGTTGAGGGGGGGGGAAATCACAGAATTGTTACAGCACAGGAGACCATTCAGCCCATCATGCCTGTGCTGGCTCTCTCCAAGAACAATTTAGCTAGTATCCACCCTACCCTTTTCCTGGAGTCCTGCAATTTTTTTCCTTTCAGTGCTGTTAGGAAGAGAGATCAGGATTTAACCCAGTGACAGTGAAAGAATGGCAATATAGTTCCAAGTCAGATTGGTGCGTGGCTTGAAGGGAGACTTGCAGGTGGTGGTGTTCCAATGCATCTGCTCCCTTGTCTTTCTAGGTGGTAGATGCTAGGGGTTTTGGAAGGTGCTGTCGAGGAAGCCTTGGTGAATTTGCTGCAGTGCATTGTGTAGATGGTACACACTGCTGCCAAAGTTCATTGGTGGTTTAAGATGATTAAAAGTAGTTGATGGGGTAGAGAGAGAGAAACTATTTCCGATGGTGGAGAGGGAGTCATGGCCAAAGAGGCATAACCTTAAAATTAGAGCTGGGCCATTCAGGGTGGTGTCAGGAAGTACATCTTCACACAAAGGATAGTGAAAATTCAAAACTGTCTTCTCAAAAAAATTGTCGATGCTGGGAGTCAACTTGAGCTTTCAAGCCTGAAATCGATTAGACATTTGTTGGGTAAGAGTATCGAGGTAGGTGGAGCAATTGCAGGTAAATGGAGCCAAGCTACAGATCTGCTGTAATCTGACCAAACATTGACAGAGATTCGAGGGGGTAAATTACCTCCTCCTCTGCCTATGTTGTAGTACAAAATCTCGAATCTCCCTCATCCAAAGCACTTTCAACATCGGGAAGTGCAGGTAGGGGGCGAAGGGTTCACAGGAAAATTCAAGCTGAATTCGCCTCAGCTTGTTACCCAGGTCACAGAATTCAACAGCATTGCCCTGCTGCAATTATAGCTAGAACCACTGGGGAGAGGGGAGAGCGGTGCTACGGAGGGGGAATGGAACGAGCACCACTGGGGATGAAGGAGGGGGCCGAATATTGTTGGGGCCGCGGATGGGGGAGGATGGGGGCTGAGCCGAGGACCGTTGGGGGTGCCGGGGTGGGGGGGTGTGAGCCAGGCACCGTTGGGAGGGGCCGAGCATTGTGAGGATGGGTGCTGAAGGAGGTGAGCATCGTCAGTGTTGGGGGAGGGTTTGAGCATTGTCAGGATGCAGGAGGGGATGAGCATTGTCGGGAAATGTGGAAGGGCTGTGAGCAATGTTGAGGTGCGGGAGGTGTGGGGATCTGCTTTTTTAGGCTTTTCTAAAGCTCCCACTTTTAGTATCTGTTCTACACCTCAGATTAATGGCAGGAGAATCCTGACAAAGAAGATACTGCTGTAAGCAGAAGGTAATCAGCAAACAAAGGAAAAGCAGACAGAAAAGAAAAAGAGGAACACACTGAATTATTGTGAGGAAAAGAAGCAAATCTCTCTCAGGAAGAGGTCAATTTTTCTTAAACAAAAACAAAAATAGCTGGAAAAACTCAGCAGGTCTGACAGCATCTGTGGAGAAGACGGAGTTAACACTTCGAGTCCGAATGACTCTTCATCAAAATTAAAGAGAAATAGAAATTAGGTGAAATAAGCTGTTTAAGGGGGTGGGATAGGTGGAGCTGGATATAGGGCCAGTGATAGGTGGAGGCAAAGGGGAGATTGCCAAAGATGTCATAGACAAAAGATCAAAGGGGTGTTGACGGTAGTGATACTAGCTAAAGGATGTGCTAATGGTGACATTAAGGGTAGAATGCAGGATGAGCAAGTGACAGATGGCCCTAGTGGGGGTAGAGGGAAGGGATCGAAATAGGCTGAAAGGTAAAACAATGGATGGAAGTAAATTTAAAAATAATAATAGAAATAGGTGGGAAAAGAATAATATATTTTAAAAATATATTAATTATTAGAAAAAAGGGGATCGGAAAGGGGGTGGGGATGGAGGAGAGAGTTCATGATCTGAAGTTGTTGAACTCAGTGTTAAGTCCGGAAGGTTGTAAAGTGCCTAATCGGAAGATGAGGTGCTGTTCCTCCAGTTTGTGTTGAACTTCACTGGAACATTGCAGCAGGCCAAGGACGGACATGTGGGCATGAGAGCAGGGTGGTGTGTTGAAATGGCAAGCGACAGGGAGGTCTGGGTCATGCTTGCAGACAGACCGAAGCTGTTCGCAAAGCGGTCACCCAGTCAATTGTTCTGTTTGGAGGAAAGGGAGACAGGAGCTCTTGGAGGTACTGTGCGAGTAGGCTAAAAAGGTCTAAAGCCTGGAAGGTTGTGTGAGTAGCTTGGAGTTGGTAAAGGGTTTTACCAGAAGTGGCCAAACCACTGTGAACCAAATTGTTATTGGCAGTTGGTTGAAAAGGAAGTCTGGAAAGCTACACCATCAGGACTGTTGTGACCCAAGGGAGAGAGGGTTCATAGAAGTGTGTCTTGCTGATGATAATCATACTCTTGAAACTCAAAAGATGAAAGCTGTTATCGGATAGGACTCCTGATCTACTCTGCACGAATAAAGGGCAGCATATTGTGGAAATGTGTAGCTACTTACTGCCATATCTCTACAGAGAGTGATGTGAATGCCTGTGGTTGTGTAAGACACATCTTCAATGTATTGGCTATTTAAAGTGAAATTTATCTTTTTATATGAAATATCATTTACCTGTTACATAATATTTGATTTATGTTGGTTCTGATTCGCATTAAAATAAAAGTTACACAAAGTGAAAACTTGTTTCACCCCACCCCCAATCTAGGTAATTAATATATATTAAAAAGACTGGGGGTACCAGTGCATACTGCCCTCCTGTCTGAAAAACAACGTTCATCACTAATCTTAGCTTTTTGTCCCTTAGTCAATTTTGTATCTGCACTGTCACTGCCTCCCTATTCCCATGGGTTTCAACTTTACTGGTAAGTCTACCATGTGGAACTTTATCAAATACCTTTTAAAAGGCCAATTACACAACATCAATCCTCTCCATTACTTCATCATCAAAGAACCCAATCATATTTGTCAGGCACTATTTGCCTTTACACATTTATGTTGACTTTCATTTATCAACTCTTGTTTTTGCCAAGTAAAAGTAACGAGGTGAGGAGTTGGACGTGTGCCAATAATGACCAGAATCCATACAAGACTTGTTGGATTAGTCGTTGTCCACTTGGTTTACAAATCTGGAAGTACAGCTTCGTAAAGGCCTCACAAAAAAGGTACATTATTTTGCAAGTATGTTTCATAAACTTTTTGCTTGCTTAGAATAAAAATGTTTTGAGATCACTTGCACAGAGCATCATCTTGGCATAAACACCAGCTCTCACTTGACAAACAAAAAAAGTGCTCCTAGACTTTTCAAAGACAGTATTCCTTTAAACTAACAAATTGTCAGAAAAAAAGTATGATTTTGCTTTTAGAAAAATATTAAAATACGTCAGTGTTGCAATGGCATCCTTTTGGTGAAAACCCCAGATATGTTTTCTCAAACTCAGGCTTGTAGTGGGTCACGTGGATCTATACTCAAAAAGCATTCTGGGATATTTTTCTACAATAAAGGCACATTATGTGTGTAAATCATAGAATGACAGAGCAAAAGAAGCTCCCATTTGGCCCACTGCGCTTGTACCAGCTCCTTGAAAGAGCTATCTAATTGATTCCACCAGCTCTTTCCCCACATCGCCTGCAAATATTTTCCCTTAAAGTACTTATCCAATTCCCTTTTAAAAGTTATTGAATCTACTTCAAACATCCTTTCAGGCAGTTCACTCCAAACCATCATAACTCACTGTGTAAAAAGATTTCCTCATGTCACCTCTGGTTCTTATGCCAAACACCTTAAATCTGTCATCTGATTGCTGACCCTTCAGCCACTAAAACTGGTTTATCCTTCTTACTTTATCAAAACCTTTCTTGATTTTGAACATCTCTATCAAATTTCTCCTTAACCTTTTCTGCTCTGAGAAGAACAACCTCAGTTTTTCTAATCTTTCCACGTAATTGAAGTCTTTCATATCTGGTATCATTCTAGCAAATCTTCTCTGCACCTTCTTCAAGGCCTTGATGTCTTTCCTAAAGTGTGGTGCTCAGAATTGGCTACAATACTGCAGTTAACCAATGTTTTATAAAAATAGCAGAACTTCATTGCTTGTGTACTCTATGCCTCTATTTACAAAGCCAAGGATCCCAACAGCCTTCTCAACTTGTCCAGTCACCTTCAAAAACTTGTGTACATATACTCCAGGTCTCTGTTCCTGCAGTCCCATTAAAACAACTTTTTCATTCAAATGTTTTTCAACGTGTTTTTTTTTTGCAAGCACAATTATTAGCTCCAGAGGTGCACCTATTTATGCAATGTATTTCTATTTAAACAGGTTCCAATTCAAATGCTAGTTATATTTTTGTGTCATTGTCTTGAGCTGCTTAAAATTAGCAGGATTGTCATTTCATTAAATTCTGTACTCAGCACTTTTCCATTGTCTATTTAGGATTTATCTTAAAACAGACCTTTGCAATCAGCCACCTGTGCCAAATTCATACAGGAAACTAGCAACATTAAAAATAAAACCAATAGAAACACAATAGACACAGGGCGAAGACAGACTTCAGAAGAGAGTTGTTAAGGTTTAAAAACAAAAAGCTAAAAGCTACTGCGGATGCTGGAAATCCAAAACAAAAACAGAATTACCTGGAAAAACTCAGCAAGTCTGGCAGCATTGGCGGAGAAGAAATCAGTTAACGTTTCGAGCCTTCATGGCCCTTCGGCAGAACTGCCGAAGGGCCATGAAGGCTCGAAACGTTAACTGATTTCTTCTCCGCCGATGCTGCCAGACTTGCTGAGTTTTTCCAGGTAATTCTGTTTTTGTGTTGTTAAGGTTTCATGGGCCTCACAGCTAAAGCTCAAAGGCCCAAATAGAGAATAAATTAATGCTACTCCATAGCATCTAAGTAGTACTGTTTATTCAACTACAAAAACCAGATCAAAATCTGTTGATACAAAATAGTATAAATACATCAAAATAACAAACATAATAGCTTTTAATAATTTGCCAGGTTTAGATAGCTGGCTCAGTGATCTACTGTTATTGACACTGCAATCCTACTAGCTAGGTAACCAAATAACGTTAGTTCTACTTTATGCTTGAGAGTAAACAACTTGAATCTAGAATAGGAATAGGATTTTTTTGCCTTATGAGTACTTACTGGTAAGACTGGTTTTAACTTTTTAATTCCCTGAAAACTGAATTTGTACACATTTGTACAAAGCATATTTCATTTTGTATAGTTAACATAGATAGCACTATGCATAAAATTACATAACACAATTACAATAATCTATAATCATGTCTATTTATAATTAACCATGGAACCTGAAATGAAAACTAGGACATTTCTAAAATGTAATTTCGTGCGCTGTTCATACCCAAAATTCTAGTATCAAAACATGTTATTTTCTACACTGAATAAATCTATACCTAATAATTTACCAGGTTCCAAGATTGTGGTATAACACAAAGAGGAAAAGGAACTTACTTGAAATAATAAAGATATTCAGCTCCTGGCCTTAGCGAGATTTACTAGAATGATACCAGGGACGAGGGGCTTCAATTATCTCGAGAAACCAGAAAAGTTGAGATTTTTCTCCTCAGAAGAGGATATTAGAAAGAATCATTAAAAAATAGGTGATTTATGGAGATGTTCAAAATTGAGGTAGATAGAGGAAAATTATTTCCTCTGGTTTATTTAAATCTTCAAAAAGCCAGTGGAAAACTAGACTTTTTTTAAACTCAGCAAATTGTTATGATCTGGAATGCAGTCAAAAGAGTGGAAAGCAGACTCAATAGGAACTTTCAAAGGGGAACTGGATCTCTACTTTTGGAGAAAATTGCAGGCTATGGGGAAAAAGTTAAGTGGAACTAACGGATTGTTCTCTCAGAGAGCCTTAGCACAGACACATGATTATATTAGCATGGATTCAAAATGACTACTGTATAAGCTGAACCTAAGACACACTTTTTCCTGGAAAAAAACAACTAAAATTGGCCATGCACCCAATGGTCTCAATGTTATGTCCAAATATTTCCTTTAAAATCCTGATGTTTATTGTCCAGTGCATCTGATAGTTCAGCAATTAGTTAAATATTTTCCAAATAATTTGGGAAATAGTTATGGTATAAATAGCATTCTTTGTTTACACTGAAAATAAAGAGGCTTTCATAACATTCATGAGTTCATACCCAAAATCAAGTTTGTCAAAAAACAAAGTGAATGATCTTTTTTTAATATAGCCTTAGATGTGCACTGCAAGTAACTGTGTGTGATCTTAGTATTGGTATGAATGTTATCACCTTGAAACACAATTTGAAAATTGGGTGCATAAATGAACAGTAGCATAAAAACGTGCGTTTAAAACAAGCATACAATCCTTTGTGCGACAAATAATACATTTATTAACACTGTAAACTAGAACTGAACTGGACAAATGGGCCAGTCCTTCAGCCTGTCGGATTGTAAATTGATAAACGAAGCAATGATATAAACGTTAGAAGATGACACATCATGACAACGCGACGGTGGCCTTCCCTCCCTCAAAAAGCTGGATAACACTTTTTCAAAAAGACAGGAATCCTTCACTATCAATGTCTTGTCAGCACTGGTATCACAAATGTCCTTCCACCTTGCCCCCCAAAAAAAACATAATGTACCTTTTTATCGCAGTTAAAATTAAAACTTTCCGCTAATACTGTCAACTGTCCTGAAATGAAGATTCTCGTTCCTCTCGGAAACGTTATAAATCTAACGAACAAAACAGCCACTCACCAGACGCCGAAGACGAGGTGAAAGCAGTTAGAGCCAGCAGCAGCACTACACAAACAGAAAACGGCGCTGGGTTCATAGTGTGGCCGCTTCAAGCTGGAAAAATGTGCCCCAACTCCGCTCGCCCGCTCGCTCGCTCGCGGCCCTCACACAAGATGCCCAAAGTCAAGCGCGCTCCCTCCGAGTTTCGGAAAGCCACGTGACGCGCGCGGGCGCGTGCCTGTCTCTGCTGCTGAGAGTGCTGGGGACCAACGAGTTATCTCTGAGCACAGCACCAGCTCATCCTAACAGCCAAATCCAAATTGCAATGTGCGGGCATGGTTAGCCATCCGGAGCCAGACTAACTGAGAGCACAGGAGGTGGGAGAAGCGTTGTGTTGGAATAGGCTAGATTTTACCTGTATTTGAAGAGGGGAGCTTGTAAAATGCAGCGCCTGGCCTGCCTGCCCTCTCTTAACCTGTCTCTCATTTTACCGTATGTGGTGGAGGAATTGGGCTAGCTTTCACTTGCCCTTGGGCCTATTAAGGGATGCCTCCGATGGGCAGATGGGGCTCCCGAAAGGTGGTCTCCCCATTCTTGGTCACCGACAGGTCTCTGAGCAAAACCTGCCAGGTTACCTGCTTTCCTTGGGCCAAATAGCAGTGTGGAGGGAGGCCCAGGGAAAGCAGGTAGCCTGGCAGGTTTTACTCAGAGATCTGTTGGTGGCCAAGAATGGGGAGACCACCTTTAGGGAGCACCATCTGTCTATCGGGGTCATACCCCACTTAACCATCCCACCTGGCCTCTGAAACCTGGCCCACAGTCCCCTCACTGGGGCCTGTTACTCCTGTCCAAGCAGCTGGTATGAGTTTGAAGTATTCCTGCTCACACAGGTAAGTATCAGTTTCTTTCATAATTGAATATCTGACAGATAACATTCGCAATCCTGCTCACTCCTCTTATCTCACCCATGGATGAGTTTTATACAAATGTCTCCTACCCACCTGCCCGTTGCGCCCAGCGATGTCCTGAAGTTCGCACGGGCCCTTAAAAATTGCAGTCAATTGCTGCCTCAAAGGCCTTAACTGGCTGATTAATGGCGGGTGCGCATCCAAGAACATCGTGCACCCGCCTACCTAAATATTGCGGTGGCGCGCGGTGATGTTGGGATGCTCGCCCGACGTCACTATGCGTCATTTTACGTGTCAGTGTGCGGGGCCCGCCCCCGCACGCCAACGGGAAAATCCTGGCCTAGGCTTTTAGCTTACCGCAGAGTCGCCCTCTGTCTGGGGTCTCTTATAATTTTCTGTCCATAGCCATTTTTCATGTGTTTACCCTTTTAAATGTATTGCCCCTTTAAGAGCAGTCACTTTTTTAAATCATTTCTACAGCTGTTGGCTTTTCTGTGCTGGGTTTCACTCTCTTTTTGAGGTTTGGCAGAATCCCCTCAATTGCAATTCTGCAGGTTTTTAAATTTTAAACCGCAGCACTGCTTTCTGCTCCGATTGCCGGCTGTCGCCTTTTTACAAGATATGTACAGACGCTCTTTCCAATGCTTTGCTCACCTGTCTTGTGGACTCACACTCAGGGGTCTTGCAATGTTTTTATTCTCATTGCCACTTTTATGACCTGGGTAAATGAGTTCATTGGACAACCAAACTCTAACTGCATGCCTTCCTATGTACTCATCAATTGCTGCTTGCAATCAATAACGGGGAGGGACTGATGTAAGAATAAACAGTGATGGTTCATTGAGACATACGGCAGAGCACCAGATCGTACGTGTTCACTCAGAAACCTCCAGAAATAAACTTACAAATTTCCAGTTACCCACGCTGTACAGTGATTCATCAGTGCTGTCACATGGTCAGTGTGCTTGCATTCCCTTAAAGGGACAGGGTACCTCACTTTACCACACAATCATAAATCAATTTAAAAAACAAATAAAGCTTTGGTAAATATTAAGTTAATTTGTTTTAGAGGCACCATACATTGATGAACACTATAATGTTCAGTGTTACAGCATAAGTTTGCTCCCATGAATCTCTCCTTTGTCAACTTGTAATAGGGATGAGTTGAAACTGGGGAGGTGAAATCTTCAAGTTTATAATTTTACTGAAAGATTTGGAATGCTCACTCTGATTTTTTTATAAAGTTATGGACAACAAGAATTTTTATCTATTTATGAGACAAAGAAAAAACCAGAGAAATGACAATTATGTTCTTGGGAAAATCTGGTTATAAAGCAGCAAAAAAAGGTTTGCCTAATGTTTTCTTGCTAAATTAACATTCTGTCATGGGCACTTTGAAAAGTGTCTCCCCAACGTCACCTGTGAATAATGTGTTTGTATGTGTATGCATTATCATACTCATGGGGTAAGACATTCAATGTAAAATAATACTTTTACTTGAAAAGGAAAGGTTAGTTTATTTCACTCTATTGCTTTGGAAGTTACTTAACAAAAGATAAAGTTACCAAGCATACACACACAAAATTTAGTTACAAATTAAAATAAAATGATATTAATAAATGTAAAATCAAGATTAGTCCATACTCGGTGCAGGCCTGGTATGTTTTGAAGTCGAGGTGTTGTGTTGTCTGAACTGAAGGTCTTGGGCTTGTATAGTTGTCTCTGCAGCTGTGATGGCTTCCACTGTTGAATTGCCAGAGGTTGCTTTAACAGGTGAGCTTAGCAGGCGGAATCAGGTTTACAGGGAAGAGAGAAGGTTCCTCACTGCTGTTCTGCAGGTGTGGTACTTTTAGCTGCCTAGTTACTTTACAGCAGACCAGTAGTTGTTTTTAAAAGCCTTTCTCTGTCTCTCCCTGAGTTGAAGCTTCTTTAGGATAGTTTTCTGTGCTGTCTGTCAGCTTCCTGCCCTTTTCAATGATTTTTTGTTTGTAAGCTGTTATCATGTGACCTGTAAAAAAATGTCAAGTCATCTCCCAAATAAAGCAGCGACGCTTCAAATGGCCTTTCTCCTACCCGTGGTTCTTAGCTTTAACCCCGGCCAAGGCACAATTTACTTTCTGACAATAAGGCATCAACAAAACTTTGTTAACTCCTGGAGGAGACCACAGTGAACCATCATTAAATTAAGGGTTGTCTTTAATCCTTTTGGAAGATGAGACCCTGCAGTCTGAAATCCACAATTCTGTATGGTACCTTGGAGCCATTTTGAAACAGTCTTTAAACTCTGCACAAGCTTTTGTAAAAAATGTAACCTTCAAAAAAGTTTTCTAAAGGTTTGTTACATCATAACTGCGCACCGTAACATTCCTCATCCCTACGAGGACAAAATGAAATTCCATTTTCATTTTTTAACATATTATTTTCTCATGAAACATAAGATAAAAGAAACACATACACTCTGGAAATGTTTGTTTCACACACACACACACAGTTCACTGATGCAATACAGTTTCCTATTGCATTCATTCTCTCCTAATATTTTCCATGTATGTATTATCTGGTGGAGGGTTTTGGCTGACAGTGTATGGAAGTTCAGACTTGGTGACATTATCAAGCATAAGTCTCTTAAAATACTTAGCATTTGAGAAAGGTTTAGACTATATGATGGTTCCTAGAGATAGGTTAAGTTTCACTAGGTTGGCTTGGATACAAAGGCTTTTAATGTGCAAATTAAGTTGCCTGCCTGGAGAAAGGTGTTAAAACTGTTAAACTTTGCCTGGCTGTGTCCAAAATCCAGGAGCTTGTTTCCTCAGATGTCAGCTCACTGAGGATTTGAATTTCTAGGGTAATGGTGTATGGTTACATTTGTTTTGGGCCCCGGGAGACGTCAGCAGCACCTGAACTTCCTTTTGGGCTGTTACAAGCGTGGTTTGGCTTAAGGAATAATGATTTCCCCAGTTCAGCTCTTGTGGGGATTCCCCAATCTGCCCCACTTCTTTGGGACATTCCTGCTCACAGATGGTTCGCTAGTTCCTACTGCACTGCTCTGCAGTTCTTCAGCTGGGTGAGATGTTTCCCTCACTATCTATTTGTTTGGGAACTCCCATCATCCCTCTCTAAATCTGGAAAGAAGATTTTTATGAGCCATACTGCAAGCAGATCTTCAACCTTTATCTTTCCTGTTTTAACAGTTTGACTTCTCTCAGGCTCTCTGACTAAGTGGGGTATCTCTCCCACTGTCTTTTTACCTGTTTTGGCTCTTCCCTGTTTCCTGTTTAATTCTGAGAAGGAAATATCTGATTCCTGGGTCACTCCCTTCATCTCTTTTAAATTCTATGGGACCTTTCTTGACCTTTTCTAATTCTATTGGCCTGGTCTCAGCCTGTTTAGACTCAAGTGGACTCTCCTGAGCCACTTCAACCCTCACGAGTTCCATTGGCCCCTGCAGGGCCTCTGAACCATTTCCAGCTTTCTGCATTCCTGCAGAATTCTGATGTTTTCCTATAGCCTCTGCAGCCTCTTTGGACAGTCCTTGAATTTTTGGGGTAAAACCCACCAGTCTGCTAGATCATTCCCCAATAAAAGGTTGACGCCTTCCATGGGTAAGCTTGAGATCACACCCACTGTTAACAGTCCCTCAACAAGCTCAAAGTGAATTTTTATTAATGGTAACACGTCAATACATTCTCCAGTGAGTCCTTTGGCTAATACACTGGAAATTACTCTGCCTCTGTGTGGGAACCTGCGCTTTTCCCTGCTAGCAGCATCTGTAAGTACGTGGTATCTCAGAGAATGCTAATATACTTCTTCAGTTCCTTCAAAACACTAGGGGCCATCTTCCACTTGAATACAAAATCCTGATAGGTATCTGCACCCTTTGTTGTGTTTGCACAGAGACTTACAACCTTCATGACTATAAACACAGACTCTACTGTAATGTTTCCTGCAGTTCTCTGGGCATGCCAGTCATTCTCCTTGACATGTCCTGGCTTGCCACAATGAAAGCAGGCAGGGCATGGCCCAGTTGGTTTGTTTTCCAGATGCCTCCTTTTAAAAATTGGAGAATGGTTTGCCCTGTCTCCTCTACTCTCCTTTTCCTTGGGATCTACTTCTGTCCCTTCTATCCCCCTTTCATCTCTTCCTTGCTGATATGAGCTACCTGATCAGGCCTGCTGTGGTTCAATGGCTTGTGAGTCAGTTCATAGTCCTCAGCCATAGTTGCAGCTGCCCTTGCTGAGAGTAACCCTTTGTTCCTTGAGGTGCATTTTTATGTTATAGAGGGGGCAAGTTTTAAACTCTTGTAACAGTACCAATTCCCTTATCCCTTCATCGGTATGCTCTAATTCTAAAGCGTGGACCCACTGGTCGAATGCAATCTATTTAATTCTTATTAATTCCAAATAAGTCTGTGTGGGTTTCTTATGGGAATTCCAGAATTGTTGTTATTTAGCCTCAGGGACCAACTCATAAGCACTAAGAATTGCGGCTTTGGTCTATTTGTAATTAACTTCAGGGGACAGTGCAGAATAGATTTCCTGGGCCTTTCCTGATAGCTGACGCCCTATTATGAGTGTCCACAATTTTTTTGGCCAATGTAGCTGATTGGCTATTTTCTCAAAGTGGTAAAAAAGGATCCTACAACTTGGGAACAAATTTGGAGAATTTTAGGCCCTAAAAACCTGTTTCTGGGTTATGGGGGCTTGGACTATTACTATAGGCAGAGTGAGATATTCCCTGGTAGTCTCAAGCTGTCTTAGGTTTCTCTCTGTGCCTGCAACTCCAATTTTCAGAGTGGGAAAATGCTTTCTCTCTCTCAGGCTTTCCTCTCCTTTTCTCTTCCTGAAACTCTTGCTCTATTCTCAGTTTTTTCAGCTGCATTTGGCTAAAGTAATCTGGTCTGGTCGCAATTCAGCTTCTTCTGCTTGTTCCAACTCTGGACTGAGTCCAAAATGCTGAGCCAGCATCTTGGGAAATTCATGTCTCTTTGTCTTATTGGGTAGTTTGAGTCCTACCTGTTCTGGATTTTAGTTCGTTCATGTTTAAGGACACTAATTTTTGCCACGTATAAGTCCTCCTGGTCTACAAACATCTGTGAATCTAAAATAGCCAACTCCATTCCATTGTTAGCACTTTCAAAGGCTTGTTGCTGCAGGTTCTAATTTGATTTTGGCTCTGTTAATTTCCCCTCCTATTTCTAATTTCGTTAAAGTTCAAATTTGCCAGGTTTGCAAATGGATTCAATTTCAGACTCGAGTCCCCAGTTGACACGGACACTTTAAAAGATGTTTCCCCAAAGTTGCCATGTACAATATATGTGTATGGGTATTTTCTTATCCGTGGAGTGAGGAATTCAATTTAAAATAACCCAAAACCTTTTTACTTAGGAAAGAAAAGGTTAGTTTATTTCACTCTATTGCTCTGGAAGTTACTTAAGAAAAGATAAAGCTACTAAACATACACAAACATAGTTACAAATAAAAATAAAACGATAATTATAAACATAAATCAAGATTAGTCAATTTTTGCTGCAGGCCTGATATTTTTGAAGACAAGGTGTTGCGTTGTCTGAACTGAAGGTCTTGAGGTTGTAGAGTTGTTTCTGCAGCTGCGATAGCTTCCACTGTTGAACTGCCAAAGGTTGCTTTAACAGCTGAGCTTAGTAGGTGGAATCAGGTTTATAGGAAAGAGAGAAGATTCCTTACTTTTAGCGGCCTAGTTACTTTACAGGAGACCATTAGCTGTTTTTAGATGCCTTTCTCTGTCTCTCCCTGAATGGAAGCTTCTTCAAGATTGATTTCTATGTTGTCTGACAGCTTCCTGCTCTTTTCAATACCTTTTTTGCAGTTAAACGAAGATGGCTGCTGTTATCATGTGACCTGCCAATTGAGGCATTAACACTTCAAATGGTCCTTCTCTTACCTGTAGCTCTTAGCTTTTGTCCTGGCCAAGGTACAATTAACATTTCTTACAATGAGGCATCAACAAAACTTCGTTATCTCCTGGACGAGACCATGGTGAACCATAACTAAATTAAGGGTTGTCTTTTGTCCTTTTGGAAGAGGAGACCCAGCCTGAAATCCACAATTCTGTGTGCTGGTGCCATTTTGAAACTGTCTTTAAATTCAGTCCAGGTTTTTATTTAAATGTAACCTTAAAACAGTTTTCTAAAAATTGTAATATCATAGTGCACCATAACAATTCCTATAAAGCTTCTTCTGCTTTGGTGTTAGATTGATTCTCAGTATGTATTGCATTGAGTAGCAGGTAACAAAAGTTCACCAGCCTTCCCTCTCAGTTTTCAAAGGGGGAAATAAAGAAAAGGGAAGAAAATAAGTAAGGGAGGTTGAAACAAACTTCTACGCCACTGAAAACCAATACCTGTTCTGATCTGAACATAAAGCAAAATACTGCAAATGCTGGATATCTGAAATAAACATAGAAAACATTGGAAATAACTAGCTGTTCAGGCAGCATTTGTGGACAGAATTGACAAAATCTTTTTGGTAAGGATCCTTCCTCAGAACTGGAAAATGTTAAAGGTGAACAGGATTGAAAAAGGTTACAAAAGGAAAGAGGAAGGAGAAGGGTGGAAATGAAAACTGCACATAGCAAAACAATTAGAATGACCTGCAAAGTGCTCAAATGGAAAATAGGAGATAATTAGATAATAGAATTGATGTTAGCATTTGACAATAGGAGATAAAATGAGAGTAATTGAATAAAAGATATGCAGTGAGACGCGGGGAGTGTGTGAATGGCTAAGGGTTTGGGATGTAGACAGGCAAAAAAAGAAGTATGAAGAAATGGCAAAGTAGATCAGGGTCCAGTGGACCAGAAGCCTAGTAAAAGAAGAAAGCAGGAGGACATGCCAATATAGTGCACATGACCCAATAGGAAAGGGGCAGTCTCTATCCCAAGAAAAAAATAATTATTTTGTGTACCTGATCTCCTATCTGCACAGAGAGAAGTCAAGGAAATAAAGCTAGATATTGCTATAGGTTTTCTTTTTGTCTTTGACTGGCCATAGCTGCAACCAGTAGTTTCATAAAATTAAGTGATGATTTAACCTGAATAACAAAATGAAGAAATGCTTTGCATTGATATCATGCCTTTAACATGGAAAATATACCAAGGTCCTTCAATAAGGAGAAATATATGTTTTGCAATAGTGGTAGAACAATTCATGGGTTAATACAGTAATGGTTGAAGATATAGCTTTTAAGGAAGCACCTGAATGTTGGGTAACATTTAGAAAAGACAGGCAGTGCCATAGCACAAAAACAGAGTTATCAGCATTGGGAAAATATTAGGCATGGCATTTACATAGTATCCTACAGCACAGAAACAGGCCATACAACTGACCAGATCTATGCCAAGGTTTATAGTCCTGATGATCTCCCTCCGTCCTTATTTCTTTTTGCCCATTGTGATCAATAGGTTGATGTAGATTGCAAACTGATTCAAACAAATAGTTTTCTTAAATTGCAAAAATTGCGGAATGTCTAGAGACAGCACAGCATTAAAACAGGCCAAATGAACAGATGCAGTACAGTTTTAAAAAACTGATTGGGCAGATTCAGGGGTCTACTGCCTCAGCCACAAAACAACCAGCTTCCTAAATATTCGACTAATCAGCAAAAGAAGCAATAAAAGAAGAGGTAAAATAATGTGTGGCAGCAATGAAAAACACATATTAAGAACTAATAATGGGCGGAATCGTGCCAGATTTGCACTAAGTGCGGTGGTGGGCAGGTAAAATAACATTTTACCCATCGGCTGCGATGGCAGGTTTTCGTGCCGTATCGTCCCAAACCTGCCGCATTACCGTTTCCATGGCGGGTGCGCTCTCATTCTCCTGCCATGCCACTTCATCACGTTGGGCGCCATATTTAAAGTCCAGCCGCAAGCACACATCTCAGTTCTTCCAGCCCACAACTACCGAAGGGAAGATGTCCATGAAAGACAAAAAGACTGTAGCCCCCAGGCTTAATGACACGTCACTGGAATGCCATTTGAATGCTGTGGAGGCCTATTGTGATGTCCTCTACCCCCGCTCTGGCTGCAGGATGGGCAGCAGCATCACCAATCCAGCATGGCAGGCAGTGGCAGCAGTGATCAGTACCAATGCTGCACAGAAGAGGTTGGCCATCCAATGCAGATAGAGGATGAGTGATCTCATCTGTGCAGACAGGGTATGGCATCCATCTCATCACTCTAAACTCATACATTCAAGCCCATCACACATTCACTGGCATGTCACTCATTGCCAGCTCAAGAAACATCACCACCCACTCTCACACACACCCTCACATGTCCATCTGGCCTCATCTCCTCTGGAGACTACCTCCTCAGCCCTCACCATCTTGAGGCCATTTGCACAGATGAACATGTGCCCCCACACACACTGGGATACCCTCCTTCCCCAGTACAGCTCACGTACTGCAGTCTCTTCCCTTGCCTGAGGCCACTTCTCCCCCTTCCCCAAGCAAGACATTGCCCTGCAGCCATTGAAAAGCTACCGAAATATGGCTGATTTGGTAGGTAGAGACTTAACTGTGGCCCCCTCTAAAAGTGATGTGGTGCTGTCTGTGAAGCCTGGTGCTGATGACCGCAAGTGCTGACTGAAGCAAGATAGGCAAACAAATTTCAAAGTCCCGAGCAAGTGCAGCCCGCCAGGTGCATGTCACTTATTTGCTGTTGGGAAACATGTCAGTGTGTTTTTCCACTGAAATGGGTGGACGATCCAGCGGTGGCGGAAGGGGGGAGGGGGTGGGGTGGGGGGGTGATGAGTCCGGTGGCTGGCATAATAATGATATGCTAATATATTACAATTAGGTTCCTGACGCCCAATGGCGGGAAAGGCGGCCTGCCATTAGCAGGCTGAGCGGACGATTGCAGACTGGTTTCACACCATTGTGAAACTGATCGCGCCATATTGTCCGCTCACGCCACCGAACACGCCCGACACTGGCAGGCACAGGAAATCCCAGCCTATGTAAAAGAAGGAACTTTCATTTTTTTTTACTCTTCATGGGTTGTGGATGTCGCTGCCTAGGCCAGCATTTATTATCCATCCCTAATTGCCCTTGAGAAGGTGATGGTGAACTGCCTTCTTGAACCACTGCCATCCCTGTGGTGTAGGTACAGGATTTTGATCCAGCAACAGGAACAGTGATATATTTCTAAGTCAGGATGGCGAGTGGCTTGGAAGGGAACTTCCAGGTGATGGTGTTCCAATGCATCTGCTGCCCTTGTCTTTCTAGATGGTAGTGGTTGTGGGTTTGTAAGGTGCTGTCTAAGGAGCTTTGGTGAGCTCCAGCAGTGCATCTTGCAGATGGTACACACTGCTGCTACTGTGTGTC
This sequence comes from Cetorhinus maximus, assembly GCF_964194155.1. NCBI lineage: Eukaryota > Metazoa > Chordata > Chondrichthyes > Lamniformes > Cetorhinidae > Cetorhinus > Cetorhinus maximus. Next base: position 88,893,822 of record NC_135885.1, read on the forward strand.
GGTCGTGGAAGGAATGAATGTTTGTGGATCGGATGCCAATCAAGTGGGCTGCTTTGTCCTGGTGGCATCAAGGACATCTCCGATTTACTCCACGTGGATTCCAACTGTAGTTCCATCCCTCATGTTTTGAATCCACCCAGGATTACAGGTATCTCCGGAACAAACAGTGTTCCTCAGACTGCTGTTCTCGTCGCATCTTGAGATCCACACTCAGTGCCATGCACTGCCATATTAACACACTCGACCTCTCCCTCCAGCAGCACCGACTCATCCTATCTCAAAGTTGTCCTTGTCCCCAGTTTCATTTTATTCTTTGACTCATCTGACGCCTTAACAAGAAATTATTTCTCTTCCTTTCAGATGCTAAGGCATGCAAGCTCCAACAACTTACTGATACCAACATCCATCCAGGACCCTCCACCCCTTCCTGTCCTTCAGATCCCATCCCATCTTCTAATCCCAGCCCTTGCTGTGTATTCACCATACACTCTGACCTTCCTCTCTCTGATGCTGAACGTTCAGTACTCAGCAAAGGACTCAGTTTCGTACCCTTACGCCCTTAACTCAATGAATTTCTGGCTCGGTACGATGCTGAACTCTTCTTCCACTGCCTTTATCTCTGTGCTCACTTCTTTGGGCAGGAGACCTCCTCCCATTCCACTGATCCTTTCACCCGCCTCCAGTATTCTCCCTCCACCTGGACCCACCTGCCTCTGGCCACTTACTTGCTCTCAATCTTTTCATTGAGAACTGCCGGCTTGATATCGGCCATCTCAATTTCTTTGCCCCTCTCACCCACTCTAACCTATCTCCTTCTGAACTTGCCACACTCCATTCCCTTAGGTCCAACCCTGACTTTGTTATCAAGCCTGCTGACAAGGGTGGTGCTGTTGTTGTCTGGCATACTGTCCTCTACCCCGCAGAGGCTGAGCGCCAACTCTCAGACACTTCTTCCTAACTCTCCCTGGACCATGACCGCGCCACCAAACATTAAGCCATTGTTTCCAGGACTGTCACTGACCTCATCTCCTCTGGAGATCTTCCCTCCACAGCTTCCAACCTCATAGTCTCCCAACCCCGGACAGCCCGCTTCTACCTCCTTCCCAAAATCCACAAACAGGACTGTCCTGGCAGACCGATCATGTCAGCCTGTTCCTGCCCCATGGAACTCATTTCTTGCTATCTTGACTCTGTTCTCTCCCCTTGTCCAATCTCTTTCCACCTACATCCATGATTTCTTTGATGCCCTGCGTCATATCAACAATTTCCAGTTCCTTGGCCCTAACCACCTCCTCTTCACCATGGATGTCCAATCCCTCTACACCTCCATCCCCCACCAGGATGGTCAGAGGGCTCTCTGCTTCTTCCGCGAACAGAGGCTCGAACAATTCCCATCCACCACTACTCTCCTCCGTCTGGCTGAACTTGTTCTCTCACTGAACAATTTCTCCTTAAACTTGTCTCACTCCCTCCAAATAAAGGTGTGGCTATGGGTACCCGCACGGGCCCCAGTTATGCCTGTCTCTTTATGGGGTATGTGGAACATTCCTTGTTCCAGTCCTATTCAGGCCCCCTCCCACAACTCTTTTTTCAGTACATCAATGACTGTTTCAGTGCCGCTTCATGTCTTGTCTGGACCTGGAAAAATTGATCAATTTTGCTTCCAATTTCCACCCCTGAATCACCAAGAAGCAGCAACATTGCTGGTGAAAGGCTGCTGAGTTTCAGTGAGGCAGACTGCAATTGTCTTGCAGGATACCCTTGACAAAACTCTGGGCCTAGATGGCCTGGCTTCACACTGCACCACTTTGGCATGGACAGCAACAGTTTGAGCTGGCCGGCTGACAGGCAACAGCAAGGGCACTGGCGAAGTGGCAGTGGTATGAGCATGAATGCTGTTTGCCTGAGAGGGGCTAGCAAGTTTGTGCTGCATGAACCACTGCCACTCTTCTTGGGCGGCCTCTCAGCAATCCTAGAAATCTGCTGGAGAATCAGTGCACTTTCAAAAAAGGTCGAGGAACCACTGATATGGTGTTTGCAGTTAGACAGCTCCAGGATAAATGCCAAGAACAGAACAGTCAGCTGTGAGGGCCTTTGGAAGGTAATAGAGAAATTCAGCTGCCCTGAGAAATTCATCACAATGATTCGACAGTTCCGTGACAGCATACTTGCCCATGTCTTGGATGATGATGAATCTTTTGACTCATTCCCAGTCACTAATGGAGTTAAACAGGACTGCATGCTAGCGCTAACTCTCTTCAGCATATTTTTCTCCACCATGCTCTCTGATGCCTTCCATGATGGTGATCTTTGCATCAGAATCAGATATCGCATGCACAGGAAGTTGCTCAATCTGAGATGACTCCAGGCATAGACCAAGGTCTCCAAGGACATATTTTGAGATTTCCTGTTTGCCAATGACTGTGCCCAAGCTGCTGGATCAGAGCTGGACATATAATGTAGCATGGACTTGTTCTCCAATACATGTGACAACTTTGACTTTACAATCAATACAAAGACAACTGAAGTCATGTACCAGCCTGCTCCAGGAAAGCCCTATGGCAAATCCAAGGTTTCAGTCCATGACCAGAACCTGCCAGCAGTGGATAAGTTCACTTATCTCAGCAGTAATCACTCTCGAGCTGTCTATGTTGACAATGAGACACATGCAAGAATTGCCAAAGCAAGTATGGCCTTCAAGTGACTTTGAATATCAGTCTGGGGATAAAGAGGAATAAGTCTCCCTACCAAACTGAAAGTCTATAGAGCAATAGTCCTGCCCACTCTGCTCAACACATATGAGACTTGAACTATGCACCAATGTCATGCCAAGAATGTCAATCCCTTTCACCTGAGCTGCCTTTGGAAGCTTCTGAGAACCAGATGGCAGGACAAAATACCAGACACTGAGGTGTTCGTCCGAGTTGGTGTGCCACACCAACACCATATTGAGACAGTCACAACTGAGTTGAGCTGGTCATGTAGCCAGAATGCCTGACACTCACTTACCAAAGTGAAGCTTCAATGGAGAGCTTGAGTCTGGGTGCACTCTCATGGTGGTCAAAGGAAACTCTACAAGAACACTCCAAAGGCTTCATTTAGGAGTTTTGATATTTGGTGGGATTTTCTGGTTCCACCAGCAGCGGGCATTGTGGCAGACAGGACTGGAAAATTCGGAGTGTGGCCAAAAATCTGTTTTCAGCTGGTGTGAGAATGGTTCGCAATTTTCCATTCCTGAGTTTCATGGCGGGTTGGGTTGCCTGCCGCGCCACGTGGGAACCGTAATTTGCATGCCTTTGCATCTCTTGAATGCTCATTAAAAACACAGCTCGCTGGAATCACGCCTCCAATCCAAATCAAATGGCCAAGCCAGCAGCTAATCAGAGCGGTGTGGACCATGACTGGATGAAGTAGGCATGCACCTGGAGAACTGCACTTCACTCACGACTTCGAGGCTTGTGTGCGCAGAGCTTTCCTACCTTTCACTGTGCTGTGTTTGCAGCTGCTCCAACTCTGTGCCAAGGCTGCTCAGGCAAAACCAGTAGGAAGGCAAGGGGAGTTTGGTTTATAAGGCACATACTTGACTGGGGGGTGGGTGAGACAAAACAGAGGCAAGGGAAGGAGCTGGAAGGCACACGTTTGACTAGGGATGTGGGGTGGGGGTTAGACAGGACAGAGGCAAGGGAAGGGGCTAACAGAGACACATAATGGGAGGCTGGTGACTGACTGGAGCACAGGAGGGATGAGGTGGACAGAGACACATGACTGGGAGGGAGGAAAGGAAGAGGAGGCATAAGTGAAAGACAGTCCTGGGGTTGTGCACACCAGATAGTCAGGGCCAGAAAACAAAGACATTGCTGGGGCTATGCACAATAGATAGTCGGGGCCAGAAAGCAACAGTCCTGGGGCTGTGCACACCATGTTACAAGGCTGTGCTTGGCACACATGTCTTGGTCCCAGTCCAGGGAGCAGGAGGGCCTGTCCATCCTGTATCAGTCATTCACAGCATGGTGTGCGTGGAGTGGTCAGTCCCTCACACATTTTAGTCCTAGGGGTTGGAGGCTTGGTTCTGGGCTGCAGACGGCACAGTCAGTTAGGGGAGGCATCTGCAGCCTGTAAATGGGGAACTGCTAACTAAGAGGGGGGCACTTGGTCTCATGGCGGGGGTGGGGGCCTTGGTAGGTCACTGTGCATAGGACCTCAAGATGGGGAGGGGTCAGGTTGACATGTGCATGGACACAGAAAATGGTTCGAGGGGAGGATGGGGAGATCTACAAGAATTACAATGGGCTCCATGATTAGAGGGGAAAGCAGGAGAGTGATCGGAGAGAGGGAAACTCGCGCATGATGCTCTTCCAGGATGATAGGAGGGACTTGGATGGTCATGGGGTGTGTGGGGGGGAGTGCGGGTGGCAGTTTTGGAAGTTGGTCTCATAATAGAACCGGAGCAGCACTATTTTGTCAACTGATGGAATGACGCAGTTGAAAAATAAGCTAGGAAGTAAAAAATCTCCAGGGGGCTTGTGGGAGGAGTCAACTATTGCACTTTTGGGCTGATTAATAGAGAATCCTAATAATTTCCCCTTCAGAGACATGGAGAACAAGACTCAGCTAAGACATATTAGGAATACTCACGAGCCAATTGAAGGATTTGGGCGCCTTCACTCATTGTGTGCATTCTTGCAAGAATTCATAGCGGCATGAGGTCAAATGTTGATTGGGTTTGAATGACCATTTGTCCCTCTCATAGGAATGTGCAAAGGTCACAAGGGCAAACCTGTACAGGGGCAACGGCTAAAGTGCAAATGCAAAAAGCTCCAAAGGCCCCTTCACTTCACAGTTGAGAGGTTCAGGCTTTACACGCCTCAATGATTGCAGTCATTACGTTAGTGCAAAGATGGGCTCTAGTCTACTGGTCTAGTCTGACGGAGGCAGCCTGACAGTGCCATTACTGAGTCTCAGCATCTGGCTGCACTCATCCAAAACCAACGCCCCTCTATGAAAGTGCTGTCATGCCTGGGGTACTTGGGAAGGGTGGGGGGTGGTGGTCAGCTTTGAGTGATCCTTAAGGCTGTGCGACAGCTGCAAGGTAGGATCTGGGGATGGAATTCCTGCAATGAGGTCCACCTAAGGGCTTCACAATGACTCCCTAGCTTGGCGATGGAAGGTGATCATTGCAGGGTTATATGTAATCATGTTTCTGTTCAATGTTCCTGCAGAGATGAGGAGGAGTGCAGAATGGAGGCAGCAGGCAACGCTGCATCTTTCATGGCTCTCAGAATTGAGGAGGAGAAGAAGGACCCATTGACGCCAGGCAGGGCAAAGGGAAGAGCCTCGCCCTGAGAAACATGGGCCAGTGGGGCCCCATCAAGACCCAGAAGCTTGGCAGAGATACCAATTCCAAGGAGGCATTTGGTGCGACCCAGGGTGCACCAAAGCCGCCTCTCACTTGTAGATGAGCCAAAGACAGTGCCGTTGATGCCTCCATTTTTCAATGGATGTAGTGGCTCACAAATGCCACATTCTTTAGGAGGATCTGACACCGCACAGCCTGTAGCTCTAAGGGTAACTGCCGCAGTCAACCTTTTCGGGGCTGGGTCATTCCAGGGTTTTGCTGGGCACCTCTGCAGAATATCACAACCGCCAGTCATAAATGAGGGGTTAATGCCGCCCTATTCAACAAGGCACATAATTTTGTCCAGTTCTCCCTGGATGAAGCCAGCCAGGCTGCCAGAGCAGTAGGATTTGCAGCAACCTCTGACTTCCCACAGGTGCAGGTTGCATCGACTGCACACGTGAATTTAAGAGTTCCCTGGCAGCAGCCACTATGATTCATCAATAGAAATGGCTTCCACTCTCTCAACGTGCAGCTGATCTGTAACCATCAAAAGCAGATTATGCAGGTCTGTGTGAGATACCCTGGGAACTTGCATGACTCTTACATCTTGAGTCACTCGCAGGTGCCACAGATCTTCAAGGGCCCTCAGCGCACCTAGGGTTGGGTCATCAGTGACAAAGGCTATCCAAAAAAGATGTGGCTAATGACACCTGTTCTGTGGCCACAAAGTGCTTCAGAGAGAGGTACAATGCAGCTCACTGCTTGATTGAGCAGACTGTTGGAATGCTGAAGATGTGTTTCAGGACCAACCCGACCCGCCATTGTGGTTTGCTGCACTCTACCCAACCTGACATTCCAAGGGGGGGATGAGTTGCCAGATGGAGAGATGGAAGAGCTGCACGCCTCCTCTGATGAGGAGGATGTTGAAAGGGATGAGCTCGATAAGGGCAAGCAAGCTGAGGCCCCAGAGGAAGAGGCTATAGCATGGGCCAGACAGAGCATACATGTCCGTGATATCCTTATAGCCACAAGGTTTCAGGATGATGACGACGACTAGTTCATACGAGCCACTTTCACCTGTGCCCTCTGTGCTGGCTCAACATTAACACATTCTTTGCTATCCTCAGCATCTCAATGAAGGTCATCAATCTCAGAGTGAGTATTCAAAATCTTGGGTGACGATGGCCTCATCCTTGGGAGGCTAGGCAGCCTCTGGAGCAAGTGGCTATTCTGTTATGGGATAAGAACTCCACCAGCGCCCACTGTGAAGAAATTAGACATGGTGCAGTCTTTTCAAGCATCACGCCAACATTTTACTGCCTATGGCAGCCTTCAAGAGGCGGGAACAGCACTGCAAACCTCAGTGCATTCATGGCAGCATGCCTGGTACTTCCGGGAGGACAATCATCAACCCCTGGTTCTCACATGAACATCTGAGGATTGATCTGAATCCAGACTGTGGCTTCTCTCCACAGGCCATCCCTCATGCAAGAATAATATTCTGACCTCATCCTCATACTGAGTCTCCAGCATGAGATCCTTCTTCAGGAAAGTGATCTGTCACTCTCAGTCATGGATGCCAGACTGAGAGTCAGGATTGTGTGCACAGAGAGAGCTTCAGTTGCAACATCGTTTGATCATTGACAAGCCTTCCTTTGGAGTTTCCCAAGTTCCTGTCCAGCAATGCCTTGGCATCTGTTGGCCAGAAAATGTCAACACTGCATTTAGGCAGTACTTAGTAACTTCGTTGATAATAAAGCACACACATCAAATGTAGGGGAGCTTTTCTTTGATCCCATTTGAGGCCTCCACATTTTCATTCCAACAGTTTTAGATAAACACAAGGAAACCTGGCACTCTGATGGCATCATGATGTTCAGATAACCATGCTGATTGCCCATCAGAGAGCTGGCTCAGGGATTTTGTCAAACCATGCTAGCCAGACCTTCAGGTACAGAGTGACATACTCTCATGACACACACTTCTGATCTCACATAGTCATTGCCACTTAGCAGACATTTCAGGAGTCACTAAGTGCAAGCTCGGTCCATAGCTCTGCATCATGCAGATGGCGAATGGGAAGAACTACAGGGGTGATGTCTAGCTGTACACGCTGTCAGGACGTCATACTACAAGCCACCATGAGCGCCTAAAATCCCTAACTATTAGTTGAAATGTAAACCACACCCAAGCCTGACAGACATAAATGGAAGCCATTGAAAAATGCACAAAATTAGATTGACTCCAATGCAGGTCAACATTAAAACCTAGAAGATCCACACAAGCCAGTCTTCAGCGCAGCAGCATCAGAAGAAATCAAACTGCAAAATCTATACTCATGAGGCCACATGATATGATCCTCCGATGCAAGTCTAAGATATGCATTATCCAACCACCAAGTTGATACAGCAAGAGCCTTTGCTCATGTCACTGCTGTTGAGAGAAAGGTGACTCATTGTACTGAGATTGTGCAAGACACCATAGACCTGAGGGACAGGATCGGAGATATGTTTGGAGGGGAAGCATCTGTTACACTTGTACGACCTTGGAGCATTGCGTCAGATAGAAGAACCATTCACTAGATGAGAATTTCCAATAGGCAAGATATATTTACAGAAGTGCAAAGTACTGTGAGTTCAAGAAGGCAGCTCACCACCACCTTCTTAAGGGCAACTAGGGATGGGCAATAAATGCTGGCCTAGCCAGTGATGCCCACATCCCATAAATTAATTTTAAAAAGTATACAGTGAGTGAACACCTGTGTTTCCTTTGTGCTCTCAACATTTATTTTTTCTTATCCTGCAACTACATCTAGGTCTTCCCCGACAACTGCAGCAGAGGTGGAGGCAGCCTGTTGACTGTTACGCCCTGTTGTCTGTGATGACCTTGGCATCCTCTGGAGGGCCAAGGCCAGGAGGACCCCAGCCTTCTTTGGGTCTCCTGCTCAGGGGCAAGTGCACCCTCCTTGGCTTGAGCAACTTGAGTTGCTGGGGTTAGGGCAGATGGGACTTCGAACAACTGGACAACCCAGGAGAGTCCTGAGTGGAATGCTCCGGGGGGTGTCTGGCTGGCGCTTCTCCTCACTGTGGGTGCCCGAGGGCCCCTCCCTAACTCCTTGAGGAGTTAGACACCTTAGAGGTGTTCCTTCCCCCTCTTACATAGCCACTGATGCATCCCACAAATGGCTATAGCGATGGTGTGCAAGTCCGAGTGCATATCCGGCAGAAACTGCTAGACCACGGTCTCTATGGCGGTCGCCAATGGTGACCATGATTCACTGGCATGTCGGTGCCATAACATCAGACTGTACATGGACGGACTCCTCCATACTCCATTCTAATCTGGCGATGGCCTCTGACAACCCTGCCTGCCTTAGGAGCTCCAACATCTCTCTGAGGGCCGATTCCAGAGACTCGTCATCGGATTCAGCAGCGGCACCACCCAGCAGTTCTCCAAGTGTTGGCTGTCATTGCTTCCACCTGCCATGGACCTGAATCTGTGCTGTCCTCACCAGATTGTGACCTCAAGCCTGCTTTAAAACTAGGTCCCGCCAAGGCATGTGTCTCTGCACTGGTGGAGGGTGCAGGTGAACGCAGTGACAGCTCTACATCTAGTGGGCCCTCAGGATCCTCATCAGAGGCGGTCTGGTGGCTGGGGCTGAAGGGCTGGTGTGCCTCCTCCTTTTCTTGCTGGTGGCTGTAATAGAGAGAAGAGAAAATTAGTGATTGGCTGGATAGTCACCTACATTAAAGAGCACTCACAGTGGCTGCGGGTGGCTGATAATGACTGCAGGGAACCTCACTGGCTTGGAGCCATCAATCTCGCCCTCAGTGCCAAAATGATCTCCATCCTAGCCGGCCAGCTCTGCCACCTGCCCCTAAAAGGTGGTGAGTGGCCTGAGCTCCGGAATCCCCCCCTCTAGTCTGGGATCTCTCCTTGTTATTCTGGGTGATCTTTACCTGCGTTACGACAGATGGACAGACTGTGAGCAAGACAGATGCCAAAGGAGTTGATAAGCATGCATGCCTTCTGTGTGTGCTGAGTTGATCTATGTAAGTGCTGAAGATGCGACTAGTGCAGCATGTGACAAGAGATGAAGATGTAAAAGTGTGTGTGAGAGAATCAGTGATGATGCCCCTTGTGCTGGTAGGGTGTGAGATCCCTGTGGATTGTAACCCTGCGAATGCCTGATGGCCTTGTGAGAGTGTGAGTTGAAAGTGAGGAGAAGGTTGGCTTACCCTGGTGGAGCAGATGAGATCATTCATCCTTTCTCTGCCAGAATCCAGAGGACTGGATTGTGGTCCTCTTCTGAGGAGCGCAGGCGCTGACTGCTCTGGGGCCCTGCTCCCAAGCCTTGGTAGTGAAGTTGGCCGACCCATCACCGGGGTAAAGGATCTCCTGCCGGTCCTTGACTGCCTGGAGGAGTTTCGCCAGTGCCTTCTTGCTGAACTTGGGCGCACAGCGTTTGTCTCTTCTCAGGACCATCACTTGCCATGACAAGTCCTGGGCTGCAGTGAGTGATTGTGTGAGCGGGTGCTGTTTAACTATGGTGCCCGGGAACATGAGCCAATGAGGTCACAGCGGGATGGATGAATTCCAGTGGCGGGGGCGAATCCCTGCCTGCCCTGCCCCACCACGAGCTACGACGTGCTTCTCGTTTATGCATGCATGATGAGGTGAAAAGCAGACGATCTGGCACTGAAACCTACCATGCCGGTCAGCGGGAGCTGCACTGACTCTCCCATCCACCACCGCACTTAGTCTCCAGAATGGAAAATTCCACCCATCCACTTCGAGTCCAGGGAGAAGCTCGCTCAGGACCACTGCACCTGGCACAACAAAATAAAAATGGTGTGGCCTCCTCCGAAAGCAAGCGTATATCAAAGGCAGAGAGAAAATGCAAGGAGAGGAAATCCTGAACCTGCAACTGGTCCAAAACTCAATCGTCTGCAGTATTCTGTCATAATTGCAGCAGAGCCTTCCGGGCTCAGATCGGCTTTAGCAGTCCCCTATGTACCCTATCAACCACCCGCCTCAAAGGGTGAACAAGAAGATTCTGCTAAAGCAGAGATTTCTGGAATGCTATGAGAGCCTGAAAACCTCCTTTGGGCACCAAAATGCATGATGCATTGGTTGGCCTGCCAGAAAGTTTACTGTGACTGTCAATGAGTAGGAAGGAGTCCAGTTCCAACTCGGCATAGGGCTTTGTGTAGATCTTGCAACCTATCCTGGTACCCATGGTTGTGATGGCAGCAGTCTGAGATTTCATGACTTCAGTTGAGCTTCCACTGCAGTACTCAAACTTGCGTGGCTTCAATATGGGCTGCAGTGGAAGCTGAGTTACTAGCAATCAGACTCTGCATCGTAGTTAGGTCTGAAATTATTTTCATGGAGTTGATCACCACTCCCACGCAGGCATATGGCAGGCAGATGACCCCACAGATAAGCAATGTGGTAATGCTGGTGCGATGCCAGGTATGTAGACCGTATGTCCAGACTGGTGGATTATATCAAATAGCACGTCCCTTCAGCTATTAGTTCCCTGGTGCATTCTCCATGGCAATGCCTTGTCCAGTCAGAGTCGACTTGCCAACCATTTAGTACTCTTTTCTCATGCAGTACAAATTGCTGCTCCCTTTTAAATTTGGCATTCTTGTGTCAGTCCTGATGAGGTCAAGGTGAAAAGCTTTGACACCATGGGCAGAATTTTGCCCTTGGCGGGGGTTGCCAACGATCGGCACCCAACTGCGATTTCATGCTGGAGGGCCAATTAAGGCCCACCCAGCATGAAACATGAGCGGCAGCGCTGAGCGCTGCCTGTGCGGCGGGGGAGGAGGGTGAATGGGCTGAGTGCAAAGTTCGCGCATGCGCCTGAGTGAGCACTTCATAATCTCCCTGAGGCACAGAGCTCCCTCAGAGAGATGAAGAAATATGAAAAAATGTAATGAAACATCCCTTCATGTGACTCTGTCATATGAAGAGGGACATGTTATTAATGAAAAATTAAAGTTTTTATTTTTATATGCTTATGGAACCCTCACCCCGCCCCTGGATGAGGTTTCCAAAAAAATGCGAAGGCACTTGGCCTTTTTGCTTTTCCGCCAACCGTTAGATTGGATGGGCAGTGAAAACTTTAATTTAATTAATTACTTAATGGCCTGAACAGGCCTTTTAATTATTGGCAGGCACCCTGCTGACTCCGACACGCGCCCACCAACTGAACTATCGTGGCTGCGCGTTGACGTTAGCACACTCGGCCGACGTTAATGCGCATCATTTTTCGCTCGAGCTGGTCAGGCATGCACCCGCCCACCGAGCGGAAATTTCTGCTGTCTCTTTTTCAGCAAGTAATTTGCATGTTGCCTGCATTACTTTAAACAGGCACAGGTTAATTGTACGTCGTGATCCCCTCATTCATTATTGTGGACAATTTGACTTTTTAGGCTTGACAGATTTCATACGAACATTTTTTATTATCAGAGCTTGCCATATAAGTTTTCAATGTAATTTGATGAAATGATTCAAAAACAAAATACTGTGGATGGTAAAATTCTGAAATAAAAACAGAAAATGCTGGAGATACTCAGCAGGTCTGGCAGCATCTGACAAAAGGCCGTCGACCTGAACTGTTAACTCTGTCTCTCCACAGATTCTGCCAGACTTGTTGAGCACATTCCAGCATTTCTCGTTATTATTTAGGAAATAATTATTTTGACCCGCACAACAATTTTAATGTATAATATAGAAACTCAACGCAACGTGAAAATGCTAATAAAAACTGAAAATGCTGGAAATACTCAATAGGTCTGGCACCACCTGTGAAGTGAGAAACAGAGTTAACATTTCAGGTCGTGATCTTTCATCAGATTTCCAGCATCCACAATATTTCACTGTTGGATGAGTGTTAAAATACTAATTATGATTGGTTACACATCTGGTCAGCAGGATTTGAATATTTCTGGTGATGGTGTTGCATTGAGTAAATGCTTTGGCATTTCCAACATCTTTCTAAAGATTATACAACTTATAGCAAAGATAATTTCACATAGAAATAAGAGGAATATATTGATAGAAAATAGCTGGAAAACAGATTGGAAAGGTCAGAATAAAAGTGAAATAAACAGAAGTTACAGTGAGTGTCTGTGTTGGAATCTCTTCTACATATAATTGTGTTTATTCATTCACAAGATGTGGGTATTGCTAGCAAGGCTAGCATTTATTGCCCAACTCTAATAGTTCTTGAGGTTGTGGTAGGCTTCCACATTCAGGCAGAACTGATTTGGATTTAGGAATTTAGGAAATAACATCAACATTTTGTGATGACAGCAAATTGGAGATGTATAGTAAACGCTGACAAAGGTTTGAAAGTCGGGGCAGGGATGTGTAATTTCATTTCAATGTAGAAAAGTATGAGATAAGACATTTTAGAAATAAGAGTAAAGAAAGGAAACATATCTTAAATGGTAACATTTCAAATGGTGTTTTGAAGCAGAGGGATTTGGTGCTTTTTATGGCACAGCTGTTGGTAACTGTTGAATTGTTCAAAACCCAAAGGGAAACTTGAAACAACTGCCACAACTTGTTTTGCAATTTGTATAAATTTCAAGATGCATGCCTTGAATTCAATAGTAATAAGACCACCAAGTCTTATAGGATTTTACAAAAGTAGATTAAACACTTATTAATAAAATAAATGAGTTTAAACACGTACATAGATCTATAAATTACTGCTGATAACTTCTAAATCCCCTAATTAATTTGACTTCCAGTTACGCTTTCATTAAGGCAACAGTAAGACACATAGATTTTAAAAGACCCAGGCAAGGTGACACACAATACCTTGAACCAGTTGAATTCAAAATGTGTTTTCTTAACTTCAGCCCTTTGAAAACAGCAGCTTGAGGCACAGATGCTGATGGCTTTTCACACTTGTAAGATCTTAAAATGCCTAGCCTTACACACAGCTTTCATTCCTTTATACATAGCATCCCCTTTGAATGCAAATTACCATTGTTTCGATATGTCTTTGGACTTTAGCTTTCTGATAATAAAAATCTCTCATAGCATTAAGTTTTACCAGTATCCTTGGGAAAAATAAACACACAGGGCAGAATTTTATGCTCGGTGTGCGGGTGTGTATCAGACATGCCCCAGTGTAAAATGACGCGCGATAACGTCAGGCGTGCGTCCAACATCATCGCGCACTTGCGCGACATTTCATTTGGTGGGCACGCGCCGGAGTCAGCTGCACGCCCGCCGATAATTGAAAGGCTATTAGGGCCATTAGCAAGCTAATTAAAATCAAATTTATGCTGCTCATCCAACCATACGGTTGGCGGGAAGGTGAAAAGGCCAAGCTGCCTTTACATTTTTTAGGAAACCTCATCCACAAGCGGGATGAGGTTTCCTAAAGCAAATAAACATTAAAAAAAACTTTATTTTTGACTTAAAAATATGTCCCAGATCATGTGACAGGGTCACATGAGGGGACGTTTAAAAAAATTTTTTTACTGTCTTTATTAATTTTTTTAAAAAGTGCTTCAATCTCCCTGAGGCATGGTGCTGCCTCAGGGAGATTGAAGCGCTCTTTCACGCGCATGTGCGAACTGCGCGCCAGGCCCGCTCTCCCTCTTCCCCCCGCCCGCACAGGTAGCGCTGAGCGCTGCCGCTCGTGATCCACACAGGGCGGGCCTTAATTGTGGAGTGGAGCCGATCGCAGGCAGTGTTCAGCTTCCTGACTGCCCCCGCCTGCACCTGCTGAGCCCACCCAATGAGGGAAAATTTCTGGCCAGTTCTAAACTTCACCTGGTTCGGTGACACATTTCACCCCTTCTTTGGAACAATCTAGTCTGGTTTATTTAAAAATGCAAATGTCTTTTTACACCTCACATTCTAAACTTACCCCATGTTTACCATGTTTACATCAAAGCCTTCAGACCAGCTGCCTTTAATCCAATTAAGTTTCTCTCACACACACACACACACACACACATGCACACATCCGCACAGAGACCACTATTTTACAATAAATTCCAATAACATTATGAGAATTATTATATCTTTCTGACAGTGCCTAGGTTCACATATTGTTAAAGGTGACATGACAAGTGGATAAGGCCATGAGAAAGTATCCAGCAGTAAAGAACACAAAAGCACAAGGGTTATTTTGAACTTTTGCAAGACCTTAGTCAGGCTTTTCTGGAATTATTAGATTACATTATTAAACACATAGGATGGTGATATTTGTTGTTGGAGTTTTTCACAGCAGCAATTTTGGTCTCAAACAGCATATTACCCAGTGCCAGACGTTTTTGCACGAGGATGCCCTGAATAGGTCACTAAGAACTCCATCTATGGCCCGCACCTACATTCCGAATGTTTCTGTCTCATTGTTCACATCCTCATTGTTGGAGGAGGCATTGAAATCCGCGACATCCTCATTGTACATCGCCTCCCCCCTCTGCAGCATCAGGTTGATAGTGCACAGCAGACCACCATGATACCTGAGACCCTTGCTGGGCATATTGAAGGGCTCCACCGGATCAATGAGGCACCTGAATCGCATCTTCAGGAGACATTTGGTTTGCTCTATGGCTGTTCAGATTGCCCCATGGTAGGTGCTGTATCTCTCCTCCGCATCCATGTGTGGGTTCCCCACAGGCATGAGTAGCCATGTCCTCAGTGGATAGCCCTTGGCTTCAAGTATCCATCCCTGAAGACATGCAGAGAGCCAGAAAAGCTGTGCCACCAGGCAATGTCAAAATATATAGGCATTGTGACTGCTTCCTGGGAACCATGCACACACCTGACGGATCCATCTGTGCTGGTCGTAGACTAATTGTACACTGAATGAGTGGAAACTACTGCCTGGTCTTGGGGAGCCTTGATGGGCACACGCATGCAGTCAATCACACCCATTACATTACATTTTCACATCATTTATTTCAGCACATTTGGTATAGTTGCCCTAATGATTTTCTTCCTGAGCATTCTTCACCCATAGAAGAAAACCTTTAAACTGTGTCACAGATGGTTACCCAAGTGAATGACATAAAAACAAAAATGGCAATGCAAAACGGAAAAAGAGGCCCTAAAGAATAAATGACTTTAAAACAAAATGGCGTTAAGTGTAGAGACTTAAAGTGAAGACTTAGTGTATTCTCAAGGGCAATTAGGGATGAGCAACAAATGCTGGTCTTGCCAGCGGCACTCACATCCCATGAAAGAGTTTAAAAAAGTTAACTGGATGACAGTGAGATGATTAATATTTCCTTCCTTATGTTAACCGTCAAGTTTCCAAAAAAATGAACAGAGATAAGAGGTGAACTTGGGCCTCTTACCGTTGCACATTTTTTTTGGAAATTTGATGATTAACATGGCAGGAAGGAAATATGAATCATATCCAGGAATAGCTGGGAGGCATTTGGAACACAACCCTGCACCCAAAGCAGAATATGTGAATCAGGGTTTGTCAATTCTAGAAGTTAAGTTCATGATAGGAGTTAGGGGAACCTGTGATAAGTACTTCACTGTGAAACTTCGCCAATGGTCATGTGCTATATATTGATATAAGGGACCAGACTCTTGCTGGTATGAATTCCTGATAGGAATCGATGGATAGAAATGACAATTGTCAATACAATGGTAACTGATCTGTCAGATAAAATTATAGGTAACATTAAGACTTTGATCATGTTTAAAAGTGCTGGGGCGCAGGAATTTAAGTGTGATATTGCTTTAAGAGAGAATATGCTAATGAGTAAATAGCCAGGTTTTAAACCATGTGACCAGCAGACATTCTTCAAAGTAGCTTTCAGTTTAGCTAACAGCATGTGGTGCAAAGGAATTGCAGATCTACTTTCCTGTTAACAATAGTTGTTGAATATTTAAAGGAATTTTTCTACTGAGCAATTCTTTGCTACATCATTAAACTGAACCAACATTTAGTTTACCAGTTCTGTGTGGGATTGATAAGTTTGAATTAAGCAAACATAGAAATACAATGGTTAGTATCTAGCTTTGTCTAGAAGAAGCTGAAGACTCTTTTGTTGGCTTTTATAGGATAGTGGCCATTGCCAAGCAAGGGAAGTACTTGACGACCCACACAGCTACTGCTCCATCATTCTGCTCTCAGTAAGATAGAAGGTTCTGGAATGTCTCCTGCTAAACAGACTTTGTCCCACCCTGGAAACACCCCCAACTGGCAGGTTAACATACAGACCTCAATTATTCGAAGCAGGTCCTGACACTGACCTTACATATTGAGGCTGATTTCCGGAAAGGTCTGAAGACAGGAACCACCTTTGTTGACTTATCCTGTGTCTATGACACAGTGTGGTGCACAGGCATGTTGCTGAAACTCTCCAAAATCATCGGTGTGAAAATCCTACAACTGATCAACTCCACGGTCAGCAACCGACAGTTCTGTTTGTATCTTGGAGATGAAAACAGCTTCCCACGCATTACCAACAATGGGCTCCCACAGTATCAGTCCTCACACTGGCTCTTTTCAATATATATACCGGTCACCTCTGTCCCACAAAGTAATGGCTCTTCATATATGCTCATGATTTGGCCCTGGGTTTCCAGGCTAAAGAACTTCAGGATATTGAGAAAACACTCACTGAAGATTTATGTTCTCTGGAAGCCTACTTAAAAAAATGGGAAGTTCAATCAAACACTGCGAAGACTGTCATTTCAGCCTTCCACCTGAACAACTCAAAGGACAGGGAAGAGCTTCATGTCCAGTTGTGCGGCCAACCACTCACCCATGCCCAATGGCAAAATGCCTTTGCATCACTCTTGACCATATGTTGACCTACCGGCACCCCCGGCAGAACACAGAAGCCAAGATCAAGACAAGAGCAAATCTCATATGAAAACTGATGGGTAACAACTGGGGCAGCAGGGCTAACACACTACATTCTGCTTCACTCACCCTGGTCTACCCAACAGCAGAATACTGCTGCTGTATCTGGTTCATGAGCAGCCACACGAACATGATAGATATCCATCTCTGGGAAGCTATGAGGATTATTTCTGGGATAATGAGACCAACAAAGCTCGAGTGGCTTCCTGTGCTGGCGCATATTGAAGTTCTTGAAGGTGTACAAAATTATGAGGGGAATAGATAGAGTGGACAGAATAAAATTGTTTCCTTTGATGGAGAATTCTAGAACCAGGGGACATAGATTCAACATAAGTGGCAGAAGGTGTAGGGGGGACATGAGGAAGAACTTTTTTATGCAGAGGGTAGTGGGTGTCTGGAATGTTGGTGGTAGAGGCAGAAACTTTAAGCTCTTTTAAAAAGTACCTGGATCTGCACCTTAAGTGCTGTAAGCTGCAGGGCTATGGGCTGGGTGCAGGAAGGTGAGATTAGAAAAGGCACCTGGGTGTCCTTGAGCTGGCATGGACAAGATGGGCTGAATGGCCTCCTTCTGTGCTGTAACTTTTCTATGGTTCTATGGTCTATAAGGAAAACATCCTCCTCAAAGAACACCATGTGCTGACAGCTAACGAAGCATTCCCATTTAAATAGGACCTCAAAAAAAACCTACGCACTCATCTGAAATCCCATAGTCCCTACTAGAACACACTCCACAGCCAACAAACTGACGACAGCCCCACCTCTCAATGGCAGACCTCCTGGTTGACTGCAAATGTCACCACCCAGAACCCAGTAAATGGTCTGAGTAGTGAAGTCCTAGGTTTCAATCTTCCAGGGAACATCTGTACAACTCTTGAGGGTGGGACAGGTAAGATATGGTCACTTGCTCCACAAGTAATAATAATAATAAATAATGAGAAAATATGAAAAAACAAGTCAGATCATCACCCACATACTGAACATCTGCCTTGAGAGATCTATTCCTGGTGGCATCACAACCATTCACAATGAGTCAGCTAAAGCCCCTGGATGGAGTGTTAGTTAACCTTGACATCGAACTATAACTGCTTCCCCAGTCAGGCGAATAAAATGCAGGATATTGTTTTTACCCTTCAAGCAAATTTGAAGATTAGGAAATATTGTGATTTCTAATGAATATCTTTTATTCATTAAGCCAATGATAACGCCCATTAGATGCCCTATCCATGAGCCTAGTGCCGATAGTTGCTCACCTGCAACAGGCTCTCCTGAATGTATTGTCTTGAGAAGTCTTGCTAGACCAAGCAAGATTGGGATGAGTCCCTGCTGGCTGCAACATGTTCTATCTTTTATCAGCTTAATAGCGTCCTCCTAATGTGATGCTATTATATCAACGTATTCTAACTACGTCTAGATAACTGATGAGTATGCTAATCTATTAAGTCACCCTTCAAGTAATGTTCCTTGTTTCCCCCTTAAATGCAGTTGTACAGTACCATTTCTCTGTTCATTGTTCCCTTTGCATGAAAAAGCATGGTGTGCCCTTCAGTTCCTTATCTTCTTTTGGGGTTATTCAGTCTTTGTATTTCATGTTGTCTCCTGACTATCTGGCCTTATTGCTCGTACATATTTGTCTATTCCCACAAAATGTTAGCGAGTAATGACTGTTATTAGGCTCTGATCCCGACCTGTGCGTCATTTAACTCCACTTACTCTGCAGAACTGGTTTAATGTGAGTGAGTGTTTTACATTAGAAAATGTTTATAAAGATGATTAGAGCTATTAGGATTTCCCCCTCTGCCTGACCTTGCTATTCTTGTGCCTTTTACTTGGTGCTTATGTACTTGATCACACTTGTCATAGCACGCTGAATGATTCTTCTGAATGATTTTAAAACATTGCACTCGATGCTACTAAAGAACTTTGAAAGTTTAACTGACTGGAGAATGGTGATATCATTATTGTACGGAGGTTAGTGGGAATTTGGTCTTTAAATAATATCTGTTTGCTTTGTAAGCTCTACAGCAACCTTGTTTGAAAGATACATAAACAGAATAATGCAGCATGGACTTTGGAAGATAGGGACGTGTTGCACATTTTGCATGAATGTTTGTAGTTCCCCTGGTAGCTGGGTGAAAGTGCACATATGTAGACATTGGATGCGAACTTGGTTAACATTTATGTTAGTCTTGAATCTTTACATTTCACATGTAGACTAAGGACAGCACAAGCTTGACTATAGCACCTCCCATGTTTCAATAGGTGAATAACTTTCGCTCTTTAAGCTCACACACAAAGAATGAACACTTGGGCAAGGTACTGGAGAGCTGCTGGTGCCATGTAATGATATCCTAATAACATACAGTGTTTTCAGGAGAGGAAAGCAGAAAAGGAGAAACATTTGGAGGGAAATTATATTAGTGCATGTTTTTGTTGGTTTAAGTTCTTTTAAGTTCCTTTGTAATAATTAATGTTGAAAGCTACATTTAGACTCAGTCTAGGCTAGGTCCCTGCAGACCATTTCCATTCAGGTTGGGCTATTCTACTACACCGTGCCTCCTGCCAACACAAGATGGCTGTGCAAGATGGCTGCTGATACCCGACTGGCTTGACATCACTGGATTTCTGCGCATGTGTGGACCAGTACGCATGCGCAGAGATCCAGTGATGTCAAGTTTGTGGGGCCAGTGGGACAATGTAACAGGGATCCAGGGTCAGGGAGTTAATAGTTTGGCATCGGTAGTGGAGTCATGGTCTGGAAGGTAATGGGAGTTGGTTAGCAATTGTCCTCAGGCAGTTAGGCCTTTCCATCATAAACAGTGAAAGCCTTCTCAGCAAGGTTAGAACAGAGTTAGGAATGGAGAGCTACAAATACAAGAAAAATAGATCAGTGGTTAAAGGGAATGGGGAAGCTCAGATGGGATCCCCCACACGGACACAAAACTTCCTCCCCTTGCCTTGGAAAACTCCCCACAGAGGTCTGGGCTGTGTGTCGGGTGGGGAAGGCCCCTGTAAAGGCTTTCATGTTAATGTTGTGGCTGGAGGGAAGAGTGTGGCCAGGAACTCAAAGACTAGTCAAAGAAATCCACGCTTCCTGGTTCCCCGACCATAACACTACCACATGCTCCTAAGCTCTGCCCAGAGTAAAACACTAGAACTGCACATGCACGGCATTGGCAACAAATGCAGCCATTCTACTATTACATACCTGTATTTGATTCAGGTGCCTATGTTTTGAGGGCACGGTATTTCTATTCCCAGATGAAAATTCCTACCCGAGTCCTGTTGCTTTGACAGCAGGAATTTTGCCCACAGTGTGCTGTGACCAAAATCACTTTCAGCAACAGTAGCAGAATCTTCTGCTTTCACTGGTGGTGAGCTTGGAGGCGGGAAGGGCATTTACTTAGGCGAGGTGGTGGCAAACTTGATCTCCGCAACCTTTCCACCTCCACCAGAATTAAGGTCTTCCATTCTTGTCCCGATGCCAATTGAGGCCCTTAATTGGCCAATTAATGACCACTTAAAGGCCTTATCCTGCTGCTGCTGTGCTTAATCCAGCTGCAAGCAGGCCTGTCGCCATGCAGCATGCACGGCAGATGAACATGTGCGGGCCACATGTCACCTCGAGGATAGGGGTGGTCTCTCGATGAAAAGCAACCAGTGCCTAATCAAGAGACTGGACATTGAAAAGGGTGGTCCTGATGTGAACCTCACCCCAACCCTTGTTTCTAACCCCCCTGCTCCCTTCTCCCCACAACCACCCACCTCTCCCACATTCTTGCCCCTAGCCTGGGGCCTCTGTGATCCTAGGACTCTGTGGCGTGTCCTTCTGGCAGCAGCCACAGCCTCCTCAGTGGCGCTGCTGAGTGTAAGATCTGCCAGCCTCTGATTGGCTGGCAGCTCTCAGTAGGCGGGACTTCTGCCCCGGGGTCTTGATTCCCAGGAAGGCCTGCTGGTGTCCTCACTACTACCTGATTGGTGTGTGGGTCAGCGGGACTTCCCGAAAAGATGCATTGCAGATCTCTCGCCCACTCTCCCTTGACAGGCGAGACCCCTGGCACCACAACAAGATTTGCCCAGTAAAATAGTTGCAGCTGTACGGTTACCTGGGGGGACAGAGGGAGTAGGGGAAGAGCACAAAGTTGGAAACCTCACTATTTATCGAGGAGGGAGAAAGTAGAAAAGCCAGGAACACTGCAAGGATCTCTCCAGATATTAAAACTGACTCAAGATGCGTCCTGGTACTGGATTAGCTTTGTTGATATATTTCACATTGACAAGTTACTTTCAGCGAGCAACCAATAATCACACCCCAGTCCCTTTCTTTCTCCACTTTTGCTAACATTTCAACATTTGTTGCTTACACATTTCCTGTTTTCTGGCCCTATTATATATAGTAAATTTTGTAAGGCAGTGCTCCACTGGCAGGGCTTCATGTATACAGGTCTGATTCTCTAAGCAGTTGATTTTGCAAGTTACAATTTGTGGCCAAATAATGAGACTATTGAAACAAATGAGACTGGCGTATGCAACATTATTGATATATTAAAATCTCATGTTTAACTCACCTGTGAATTTTGAGAGCTTCACCTACAGTAAAAGCCAAATCTATAAAACTGGGTGCAATCAGAAAACCTCTCCAACTATCCAGGCCCTAATCTCTAAAATCTCCTTCCTAAACCCTTCATTCAAGTCTTCATTTCTCTCTGCTCCTTTAAGCTGCTTCTCCAAGTCTGCGTCTTTGACTAAGCTGTTGACTAAGCCAACCAATCAGAGGCTGGCAGATCTTGCACTCAGCAGTGCCACTGAGGAGGCCGTGGCTGCTGCCCGCAGGACACGCTACAGAGCCCCAATTTCTCCTTCTGTGACTCAGTGTTATTTTTTGTTTGCAAATACTACAGCGAAGCACCTTGGGATGTTTTACTATCTTAGACATGCTGCACAAATGCAAGTTGTAGGGAAAAGGTAAAGTCCTGTGAAATTGGGCTCCGTAGTGCCTTTGGTACCAGTGCCGCATGGAAACCCTGAGTGGAAAAAGGTTGGACAGAGAGCCCCTGGCCACTTCTGGTGCAGTCTGTGCGATGCATCCTGAATGACACGGAGCTAGTGTGGGATATCCGTAGGTGCACCAGAAGCATGCAGTGTGGATGGCAGATCATGATGTCAAACAGTGTTACATGATGTAACACTGATTTGGCACATGATCATCTATTTTAGATTACACTGATCTATTTGACATCCTCTTATAATCGCTTCCAGCTGAGGGATTTCTCCAGTAGCATTATTTAATGAGTCAACAATCCAACTTCCAGGTGAAGTACTTTTTACTTACTTTTGCTGGTGCCAAATTAGTGGGAACACTGTGATCTGTCTTATTGGAGGAGTTTTGCAAAATGTTTGGATTTTCGAGGTGGCACTATTTCAAGCAGATCAGATTTGGCTGGCGTGTCAAGAGAAAGTCTGTTTCAGTAATGACGGCTATAGTTAAAGCGCCTCTTGGATGGCAACATGATTTGGAAATTGCAGCAGAGAAAGGAAGCTGTGTGCAGAGGGAGGAGGAGAAGAAGGGCTCTCAGTAGAATTGCCCGATCCACTAGGAGTCTTCAGAGAGCACTTCTCATAATCATCTCAGCCAGGCGCAGTGCCTGAGGCACCTGCGTTTCACCAAGGAAGTAGTTACTAAACTGTGCCACCTCCTACAACCTGATCTGCAGCTGTACAGCAAGATGAAGATGACACTTCCAATGGCTGTAAAGGTCACCATCATCCTAGATTTATATGCCAGTGGACCCTTCCAGGCAGCAGCAGGTGAAATTAGCAGCAACTCACATGAACTGTGCTTCAGGAAGGTGGTAGAGGCCCTATGTAGAAATAAAGGGAACTTGATGGTCTTACTGGGAAGCAGGAGGAGACAGCATGTGGATTTAGCAGATTGACAGGATTCCCATTGGCATAGGGGTGCAATCAACTGTACACATGTGGATTTGCAGACCACATTATTGATTATATTAATGGGGAAATGTGCCATAATCAATGCCAAGTTGGTGTGCAACCATGAGCAAAAGATCCCCTCGCTGAATGCCAAACTATCCCAACAAGCACAGTGCTTTCATCTTGCGTCAATCAGCCATACTTACCATCCTTGGGCCACTGTAAAGAATCAGAATCTGGCTGCTGGGTGACAAGGGATACCCCTGCTGTACGCCAGCTATTGACTCCCCTCCATCGTCTGACCACAGGAGGACAGTGCTGAGAGCCATGTCCAGAGGAGGTGGGGGCACTCTATGCGGGAGTCCTCCCTCTTTCCATCAGGGAGTTAGCATGGACACAAGAACACAAGAATTAGGAGCAGGAGTAGACCATTTGGTCCATCGATCCTGCTTCACCATTCAATGTGACCTTGGGCTTCGACTCTACTTTCCTGCCTACACCCCGTATTCCTTGACTCCCTCAGACACCAAAATCTGTTTATCCCAGCCTTAAATGTATCCAAAGATGGAGCATCCACAACCCTCTGGTGTAGGGAATTCCAAAGATTCACAGCCCTTTGAGTGGAGAGATTTCTCCTCTTCTCAGCCCTAGATGATCAGCCTCTTATCCTGAGACCATGCGCCCGTGTTTTAAATTCCCCGACCAGCAAAATCAATCTCTCAGCATCCACCTTATCAAGCCCCCTCAGAATCTTGTATGTTTCAATGAGATCACTGCTCATTCTTCAAAACTGAAGAGAATATAGGTCCAGTTTACTCAGACTCTCATCATGGGATAGCCCAGTCATCCCAAGAAGCAATTTAGTGAACCAAGGGGGTGTTGCTCACAGCAGCCCCATGCCTGTGATTTCTGCAGCCTGGAGGAGTCCATATTACATATCTACATGCATTGTAAGAGATTGTAGCCCCTCTTTGATTACCTGAAGGGGCTGCTCCTCAATTTCTTTTTTTTATTTATTGGATGTGGGCATCACTGGCTAAGTCAGCATTTATTGCCCATCCCTAATTGCCCTTGTTCAGAGGGCATTTAAGAGTCAACCACTGTTGCTGTGGGTCTGGAGGTACATGTAGGCCAGGTAAGGACAGCAAATTTCCTTCCCTAAAGGAGCCAGATGAGTTTTCACAACAATCAACAAAGGTTTCATATCATCATAAGACTTTTAATTCCGTTTTTTTTTAAATTTCAAAATTCAAATTTCAATATATGCCATGGTGGGATATGAACCTGGGTCCCCAGGTCATTACCCTGGGTCTCTGGAATACCAATACAGTGACAATACCACCATGCCACCACCTTCCACTGCACTTCAGCCCCACACTCCTGGTCTTTAGTCACACAGTGCTGGGCAGAGGGGCGGGGGGTGGGGTGGGGGGCAGTGTTCAGGCAGATCAGAGGACCTCCTTGTTGGACTGCTCCTGGACCTGGCCATAGCATGGTCCAGGCAGTGTGTGGTGAGGAGGCCATTCAGCTTGACTGCCTGCCTCTCTTCCACAGCTACATGGCACCTGGAAAGGGAGCATGTGGTGGCCACAGGCACGCTTGAGGCCTTCTGTGACTGATGGACACTGGGGTGCTGAAGTGCATCGTTGAAACTGGAAACCACATTTTAATTTAAGTTGATAAGTTTCCCTTAAAGTTTTTGTTCTTGCTACAGTGGGGTAACAGTGCTCCTCTCAAATGGGTTTCAAAGAGGTACAATGAGAGATGTGCAGCAACCAGAAATGTCATGAAGTAAACCATCAGTGTTCTGAAACAATGGTCTGGATTTTTAACTCCCCTGCTGGCGGGTTTGAAGATGAGCGCAGGTAAAATCCACTGGGTGGCCTTCTCGCCACCTACCCATCCATCCCTGAGCTGTTGGAAATTTTACAGGCGCCAGGGGAGGCATTGGGTGGCCTGCCTGCCCTTGTCTCTATTAAGGGCCATAGGCGGCCAATTAAAGGCAACTTAAGGGCCTTATCCTGCTCCCATCAGTTCGGGAATTCCAGCAGCTTTAGCTGCACAGGCTGGTGTTGGGAAAGAAGAGGTGGACCTCCTTTGTGGGCTCCCTTAGTCCAATGGTGTAACCGCATCGCAGCCCACCCCCCCCGCCCCCCCAAGGTCTTCCCCCTCCTTAAAGAGCTAGGTAGAACAGGGACCACAGGGCCTCTTAAAGTCAACCCTATGTTTCTGCTGCCTGGACCGCTCTGGGGTAGGGAGATGGGCACCCTCCAGTACTCACTGAAGTGGTCTGCTACATCCTCTATAATCTAGGTATCATTAGGGTGCAAATCTTGCAGCTAGGCCTTCGAAGGCTACCTTAGGAGGAAAAGGAAGATGAGGTTGAGGAAGAAGAGGAGGCAGGGAGGAAGCATCCAGGATGGCCTTGCTCCAGACGGCCTGTCTGTGAGCCGATACTCAGATTCCAATTCCCCTAAGGTATCAACCCCACATCACAATCCCTACACAAGTCCTCACCTTTCAATCCCTGCTTGAGCAAAATCATGAAATAAAGGTCACCAAAAACAAACTCTATTCCATGGCAACTTTACTCATCAACACTTCCAGTAATATATACAAAAATAAATGATCTACCCTTGTACATTCCCTTAGTACATATCTTATGAGTATCTTTGCCAGTTCTAGTGCTCCTATGCAGTGCTACACCAGTGGCTGCAGCATGGCTGGTGGAAGGTGCTGACTTTCACTGGGGGAGATAGTAGATGACCTTAGAGGATGAGCTCAAATAGTTCTTGGCCTTGAAGACCTGACTTTGGACTGTACCACCTTGACTTGGATGCCTGCAGCCTTGGCTGGCTGGTTGAAAGGCAACAGAAAGGGCACTGGCTGAGTGGAGGTGAAGGGAGCATAATTGCTGCCATCCTGAGAGAAGACAGCATGATCGTACACCACGGAGCCCCTGGCACTCACCTGGGGCAGCACCTCCACAACCCTAGTAATCTGCTGAAGACCCTGCAATTCCCTTTGAACACTGGTATCCAGAGCCATGATGGCAGCAGTCTGAGACTGCATGGCAACAACCTGGGCTTGCATAACAATTAGCATGGCTCTCTTGAGAGGGCTGTAGAATGTCTAATTGGAGGATGAGCTGCTGTTCCTGGAGCTTCCGTTGAGCTTCACTGGACCGCTGCACCAGTCCAAGGACAGCAATGTGAGCATGAGGGCAAGGTGGTGAATTAAAATGGCAAGCAACCAGAAGCTCAGGATCATGTTTATGGATTGAATGAAAGTGTTCTGCAAAGCAGTCACTCAATCTGCGTTTGGTCCCCCATGTAGAGGAATTAATAGTATCCTATCCTGCTGCAAGAAGCTGCTTGATACAAGTAGCTACATGGTCCTACCATCTGCTCTTGTAACTCAGCCTGTTTCAATTTTCCTGCTGTAAAATGATTGATATTTGAAAACTTGCGTTATTAGTTGTGGTCTTACAGGCAGTTTCTAGGCCACATTCAAGCCTAGTGCTCCTGGGTACTGAAGTTGGCAGCGTCAGTGCAAATTAATCTTGCAGCCAAAGACTCAAACAGGTGTTCAGCTCTTTACATATAAAAATAAGGGGCTGATAAAGGGCTTGTTTCAAGCCTTTACACCGCACACCATAATGGTGGGCAGCGTACCTCTGACTGGTAATGAATGTGCTCTGCCTGTCAGATTGGCAGTTTTAGAAGTCATTTAATGCCCAAAAAATGGTCACTGTATGTCCAAAAGTCGTAGAATCATAAAATGGTTATAGCACACAAGGCCATTCAGCCTTTTGTGTCCATGCCAGCTCTCTTTGACAGCAACCCGCCTAGTCCAAATCTCCTGTCTTTTTCCTGTAGCTTTGCACATTTTTCCTTTTCACATAACAATCCAATTTCCTCTTGAATTGAATTGAACCCGCCTCCATCACACTCTCAGGTAGTATATTCCAGATCCTAACCACTCACTGGGTGTAAAAGCTTTTCCTCATGTCGCCATTGCTTCTTTTGACAATTAACCTTAAATCTGTGCCGTCTGGCTCTTGACCCTTACCAATGGGAACAGTTTCTCTGTATCTACTCTACTCGCCTCATGATATTTACTACTTCTGTCAAATCTCCTCTCAACCTTCCCTTCTCCAAGGAGAACAGTCCCAACCTCTCCAATCTTTCTACATAATTGAATTTCCTCATCCCTGGAACCATTGCCATGATTTCTTTCTGCACCCTCTCTAATGTCTTCACACCTTTCCTAAAGCATGGTGCCCAGAACTGGATGCAATATTCCAGTTGAGGCTGAACCAGTGATTTTTGCAGGTTTAACATAACTTCCTTGCTTTTGTGTTCTATGCCCCTGTAATAAAATCCAGGATACTGTATGTTTTACTAACTGCGTTCTCTACTTGTCCTGCCACCTTCAATGATTTATGCACATAGGTCCCTCTCATCCTACACTTCCTTTAGAATTGTATCCTTTTATATTGTCTCTCTGTGTTCTTCCTGCCAAAATAAAGCACTTCACACCTCTCTGCATTAAATTTCATCACTTGTCTGCCCATTCCATCAACCTACGTCGTTTTGAAATTCTATACTAACCTCCTCATAGTTCACAATATTTCCAAGTTTTGTATCATCTGCAAATGTTGAAATTGTGCACTGTACACCAAGGTCTAGGCCATTAAAATATATGAGGAAGAGCAGGGGTCTAGCACCGACCCCTGGGGAACTCCATTGTAAACGTCCCTGCAATTTGAAAAACAACTGTTAACCTCATCATTTTTCTAGGTTTCCTGTCACTCAACCAATTTTGTATCCATGTTGCTACTGTCCCTTTTATTCCATGAGGTTCATATTTTCTCTTGCACAGCAGAGCATTGGCAAAGTGGTACCTAAAGCAAATTTAATTGATTTTCTTGACCTACGATAATACCGACTAGAATTATCTTTCTATTTAGAACCATTTTTCTTGGGAAATCTTAACTTATTCATGTCTATACTACTTGTGAGTTGGTTGATCAGTTATGTTCCCTTTAAAATGTTGTGTGCGGCTAGATCTTTCAGGGCCCCGGTCCCTTTATCTTTTTTTGTGTGGCACGGATGGTATTTATCACATAACAAGGCTGGTGCAGCACCTTCAAGGCTGCTCTATGGCTGCACATCCACGCAACTCAATGGGAATATTGCTGGTCAGCCTTAAGTAGTATATGCTCTGGCTAGATTTGACAAACCAATTATTTCTGTGTTTCATTTGAAGAACATTGAAACTTAGATTACAATGCACCAGATTTCTGCAATAAATTAATTTCATTAATTAAATTTTTTGTATGTACCTCATAAGATGTTATGTTTCATTCTTCAAATGAAACTACTAAAATGGTACATTTAAATTTGGTTCATTATACTTTGTTCTGTAAATTTATAACACAATAAATTGCAGAGGCTGTTAAAAAATCTATTGTAGTTCTCATGCAGGTGGTTGCTTGCATCTGCACTTAGGGGCCCTACACTGGTTGTATGAGCCTGTTTGCAATCTTGAGGTTCAAATTAGAAGACCCTAATTTTAGTGGGATTTAATCAGTTCCATTATAATTAAGAGCAAACATTTAAATGTAAACGAACAAATACTGCAGTGATAAAGGCAGCAACAGCAATTGCTAATGCATTGTTACAATAGCAACAAGGGGGTTGAATTTCAGCTTTTTTAAGGATAGCATTTCTCAGTTTATAAATGACTTAGCTGTAATTGGCCCAGAATCTGCAGTAAAAATAACAGAGAGGCTATCAGGGCTCACCATTTTTAAGGAGTAAATTGGACAACAACCACTGGTGACCAGACATGTGCTGATAAGGGCAGGAATCAAGGTGTTGCTGTCTCAGTTGTCCTGCTTTTTCTGAAACAGTATCTTGCCGAGAGGCTCAGCATGCAAATATTATGAGGGCATGATGTTGCGATTCTTTCCCACTAGTTATCCACTAGAATCTGCTAGAAATAGAAGAGTTTGTTCATTGAAGTTAAAGTAATTTTTTAAAGTCTTAATTATTGTCAAACAACCTCTCTGGCACTGAAAATGAACTTTTACAAGTGTGGACTTTCATTCCTTCAGATTTTAAGATTTATAGAAAGGATTGAAATGATTGTTTTAGTATTTTTTCCCATCTCTTTTATCTCTTTCTTTTAACCCCCTCTTTCTTTCATTCCCATCATTTTGTTTCTGTACCTGAATCAGCATTGGATTAATTATTGTATCTTGCACGTCCTGGTTCAGATGCTGCATGGCTTAGTAAATATTCTTCAATCTGATGAGTTAAGAAGATACACAGTGGTTTAAACTGTTCACAGTGATTCCAGTTCCCTTGTAGAGGGGCTCCATGATGTTTTGGATTTCTAATAACTGAAAGTTCCAACACAAAAGTCCATAGAAAGTCTGTCGGTAAGTGCAAATGTAATGAGTGGCTGCCGCTCTTCTTTCACCATTGACCGCAAAATTCGGGCCATTATTTCCCATCATCCATTATTTTCTAAATCATAGCTACCTAAATCATATTTTCTTTGCATAGTCAACCTATTCTAGTTTTTTTCTGAAAGTTGTAAGTTTGATTTATGCTCCTAACAGTTTTCAGATTTACATTAGCCTTCAGGTACCCGAATGATTCCTGCAGCTTCAGAGGGTTTGTTTCATTATTACATGTCAAAATCCTTCTTCTGATTTAAACTACACAAAATAAAAGCAACTGAGGTTTATCATCAATTTATCTTTTCTGATTAGCAGTAAACCTGCATAATCTGTATTAAGCTGAAAGAAGCATCAGCTCAATCCATCATATGCTGACCCTTGCATTTTTCTGGCACGGGAAATGCTTGTTATTGTGATTTCACCTGGCTGAGCGTTGTACGCTCACTTGCTGCCTCAAAATGTGAGGAGCAGCCTTCATGGTTCATGGCTTCCTGAGGTTACGAGTTTCTTTGATGATTTCCAACAATCGACACACATTCTGTACACAAATAACACCCAATTTTTCCATCCAGGCAATAATAATTCTGCTATAGGAAGTTAAGCACTCAAAGGTATACTCTTTGCAGAACTCTCCAGGTTATTACCCAACAAGAACTCTAGGAGTTGGCTACCAGTGTGAATACCATGAAAATAAATCACACATCAGAAAGCAATGTTGGGTGAAGTTTAATGACCTTACTAGGTTAAAGTTTCTTCCATGAATGTAATGTATTAAGCCAACATAGCACTTAGGATTATCTTCCCCTAATACTGCCTTAGAATACTTTTATTGTTGCCCATTAATGTAGGACGTAAGACGACCATAAGATATAGGAGCAAAAGTAGGCCATTCAGCCTATCGAGTCTGCTCTGCCATTCAATGAGATCATGGCTGATCTGAGAATCCTCAACGCCACTTTCTTGCCTTTTCCCCGTAACCCTTGATTCCCTTACTGATTAAAAATTTGTCTATCTCAGTTTTGAATACACTTAATGACCCAACCCCTACAGTCCTCTGCGGTAAAGAATTCCACAGATTCACCACCCTCTGAGAGAAGAAATTCCTTCTCATCTCTGTCTTAAATGGGCGACCCCTTACTCTGAGATTATTCCTTATGGTCCTAGACTCTCCCATAAGGGGAAACAACATTTCAGCATCCACCCTGTCAAGCCCCCTAAGAATCTTATATGTTTCAATAAGGTCGCCTCTCATTCTTCTAAACTCCAATGAGTACAGGCCTAACCTACTCAACCTGTCCTCATAAGAAAATCCCTCCATACCTGGGACCAAACTAGTGAACCTTCTCTGGACTGCCTCCAATGCCAGTATATCTTCCCTTAGATAAGGGGACCAAAACTGTTCACAGTATTCTAGGTATTGTCTAACTAATGCCTTGTATAGTTTTAGCAAGACTTCCCTATTTTTATACTCCATTCCCTTTGAAATAAAGGTCAACATTCCAAAACAAAAACAGAATTACCTGGAAAAATTCAGCAGGTCTGGCAACATCGGTGGAGACGAAAAGAGTCGATGTTTCGGGTCCACACGACCCTTCAACAGAACTGAAGTATAGTTAGGAGAGGGGTGAAATATAAGCTGGTTTAAGGTGGGGGGTGTGGGGAGAGAAGTTGAGGGTGGGGTAGTTGTAGGGACAAGCAAGCAGTGATAGGAGCAGATAATCAAAAGATGTCACAGACAAAAGGATCAAAGAGGTGTTGAAGGTGGTGATATTATCTAAGAAAAGTGCTAATTAAGAATGGATGGCAGGACACTCAAGGTACAGCTCTAGTGGGGGTGGGGTGGAAAGATTGACAAGGTATTAGTTGTAGATTTAAAAATAATGGAAATAGGTGGGAAAAGAAAAATCTATATAAATTATTGAAAACAAAAAAAAACAAAAGGGAGGGGGAGGAAACGGGGTGGGGATGGGGGGAGGGGGAGTTTAAGATCTAAAGTTGTTGAATTCAATATTCAGCCCGGAAGGCTGTAAAGTGCCTAGTCGGAAGATGAGGTGCTGTTCCTCCAGTTTGCGTTGGGCTTCACTGGAACAATGCAGCAAGCCAAGGACAGACATGTGGGCAAGAGAGCAGGGTGGAGTGTTAAAATGGCAAGCGACAGGGAGGTTTGGGTCTTTCTTGCGGACAGACCGCAGGTGTTCTGCAAAGCGGTCGCCCAGTTTGCGTTTGGTCTCTCCAATGTAGAGGAGACCGCATTGGGAGCAACAAATGCAGTCGACTAAGTTAGGGGAAATGCAAGTGAAATGCTGCTTCACTTGAAAGGAGTGTTTGGGCCCTTGGACGGTGAGGAGAGAGGAAGTAAAGGGGCAGGTGTTGCACCTTCTGCGGTTGCATGGGAAGGTGCCACGGGAGGGGGTTGAGGAGTAGGGGGTGATGGAGGAGTGAACCAGGGTGTCCCGGAGGGATCGATCCCTACGGAATGCCACCACGGGGGGTGAAGGGAAGATGTGTTTGGTGGTGGCATCATGCTGGAGTTGGCGGAAATGGCGGAGGATGATCCTTTGAATGCGGAGGCTGGTGGGGTGATAAGTGAGGACAAGGGGGACCCTATCATGTTTCTGGGAGGGAGGAGAAGGCGTGAGGGCGGATGCGCGGGAGATGGGCCGGACACGGTTGAGGGCCCTGTCAACGACCGTGGGTGGAAAACCTCGGTTAAGGAAGAAGGAGGACATGTCAGAGGAACTGATTTTGAAGGTAGCGTCATCAGAACAGATGCGACGGAGGCGAAGGAACTGAGAGAATGGGATGGAATCCTTACAGGAAGCGGGGTGTGAGGAGCTGTAGTTGAGGTAGCTGTGGGAGTCGGTAGGCTTGTAATGGATATTGGTGGACAGTCTATCATCAGCAATTGAGACAGAGAGGTCAAGGAAGGGAAAAGAAGTGTCAGAGACGGACCATGTGAAAATGATGGAGGGGTGGAGATTGGAAGCAAAATTAATAGATTTTTCCAGGTCCCGACGAGAGCATGAAGCAGCACCGAAGTAATCATCGATGTACCAGAGAAAGAGTTGTGGGAGGGGGCCGGAGTAGGACTGGAACAAGGAATGTTCCACATACCCCATAAAGAGACAGGCATAGCTGGGGCCCATGCGGGTACCCATAGCCACACCTTTTATTTGGAGGAAGTGAGAGGAGTTAAAGGAGAAATTGTTCAGTGTGAGAACAAGTTCAGCCAGACATTTGGTTCCCTATTACCTGCTGAACTTGTATGTTAGCTTTTTGGGATTCATGCATGAGGACTCCCACATCCCTCTGTGCTGCAGCTTTCTTCAGTCTTTCTCAATTTAAATAATATTTGGCTCCTCTATTCTTCCTGCCAAAGTGCATAACCTCACATTTTTCCACATTATATTCCGTCAGCCAAGTTTTTGCCCACTCACTTAACCTGTCTACATCCCTCCGTAGACTCTTTGTGTTATCCTCACCACTTGCCTTCCCACCTATTTTTGTGTCATCCGCAAACTTGGCGCTAGTACATTCACTTCCCTCATCTAAATCATTAATATGTATTGTAAATAATTGTGGCTCAGTAGTGATCCCTGTGGCACTCCACTAGTTACGGGTTGCAATCCTGAAAATGCCCCCCTTATCCTAACTCTCTGTCTTCTATTAGTTAGCCAATCTTATATCCATACTAATATGCTACCGCCAACACACTGCCCGCTCAACTGTTTGGTTTGCAGGTGGGCGAAGAGGCCAGGTGGCCTTTGCATTTGTGACAAAACCTCATCCACAGGCGGGATGAGGTTTCCAACGGTTGCTAAACAAAAATAAAAAAATTTTCACCATCCTATTTTACATGCCCCTCTTCATATGACTATGTCATATGTAAAAAAGTTTATTTTTAGTTTTAAAATCCTTCAGCTCCCTGAGGCAGCTCTCTGCCTTCAGGGAGCTGTCAGTGTGCATTCCCCCGTGCATGTGCTACTCCCGCCCCTACCCTGGCAGCGCTGAGGATCTTAGCGTGCCTTTCATGCTGGCTGTCTGTTAATTGGCCAGCCAGCGTGAAATCGTGGTCAGAGCCCGATTGCGGGTTGCGGTCAGCCTTACAGCCGCTCCTGGGCCTGCACACTGCATCTGCCCAACAAAGGGGATAATCCTCCCCCTAGCATTTTTTCTCCAGTGATAATTATTGTATTTATTTCCTCCCCTCTTTTTGTCTCTTGATTGTTTAGTATTTTTGGAATGCTATTCGTGTTTTCTACCGTGAAGACTGATGCAAAATATTTATTCAGCTCTGCCATTTCCTGACTATATTTCAGTGTTTACTTAGCACTGCTGGCCTTCCTCTGGAATTGGTTAGTTGCTCAGACATTGCATGAATTCAGCCCAAATTTCTCATCTAGCTATGTACTTTCAGTTAATGATTTGGCATTGAATTAACTGTCATAACTTATGCTTCTTAATTCAAACATTGCGTGGCTTAGGAAGGATTCTTCAATCTAGTTGGTTAAGGAGATATAGGACCAAATGTTTGGATTGAATTAATGCCAAACTTTTGGGCATTCACTGTTGTTGAGCTTTGGGACCCCGAGGGATTCCCTTTGTGCACACATGCACAGTACTTACCTGGGAATTCCAAACTTCTGATGTGCAGAGCTGTGCTTCCCGGACCCCACCAAGGATGGCCCCAACACTGACCCCACCAAGGATGCCCGCAACACTGACCCCACCAAGGATGCATTGACCCCACCAAAGATGCCCCCAACTCTGACCCCACCAAGGATGCATTGACCTCACTAAAGATGCCCCCAACACTGACCCCACCAAGGATGCCCCCAACACTGACCCCACCAAGGATGCCCCCAATACTGAACTGAGCAAGGGTGCCCCCAACACTGACCCCACCACTGTAGACTTGAGCAAGAATCCCTGAACTTGCTCAGAAATTTACTCAGGATACTCTACCATTCATCACCTCCACAACAACCCACCTCCTCACCTAAATGCATTTGGGTACAGTTGTATCCATTTATTTTCCATTGGCTAAACGAATGAATTTTTAAAAAATGCGCTCAGATGCCTAATGCACTTGACCATTTCTCTCACCAGGAGAACTTTCTAAATTCAATTAACTTTTCCACATTTACTTACATTAAATTATGAGTTATACAAACTCATAACAGCAAATAAAAGTTTTAAAGGATTGAAAATTGTTATAAAATGATTAAGAACGTAAAAAAACACTCCCCAGAAGACTGAAAAGTTGCTCGACCTCAAGTAGCTGTCGTTCCGAGTATGCTGTCAAAGGGGTTGTGGCTTGACATTTCCGTGCCTCGCCAATACCCCTCGAGGCTGCTTTCATTATTGGGTGAATCCAGCAGCCAGGATTGGAACAGCATAAGCCTCCATCGGAAAAAGGTAAGGCCACTGCCTGGAAGACCTGGGCCATACAGTTGCTCACCTGGCTCGCACAGGCCCCAGATCCCCTTTAAAGGGCACCGTGGCTTTTTTGGATTTCTAATAACTCCAGGTTCCAGTGTAAAAGCCTGTAGAAATTCTATGCGTAAGTGTAAGTGTAAAGAATGATCAATACTGTTCTTTCTCTACTGACCATAAAGTCCGGGTCATTTGTCCCCCACATATATCATCACATATATATCATCATACCCATGCTGGGTGGCATGCTGACTTGGGTATCACTGTGGAGATTCATGTCAGTTGCAACCTCAATCATTTGACTCATGTTGTAAGAGAAGACAGCCCATTATAAAAGAGAGAAAACGTGCATGGCATTAGGAGACTATGAATTCTGTCACCATGACTGATAAAAAGAGGACTGTTACAGTTCAGGATTCCTTGGGCACATTTCCATGGAAAAGGCCTTGAATATGATGGGGGTAATTTTCAGGTTTACTGCCTGGATACTTACCTAGCAGAATCGGTTGCCCACATTTTACACAAACAGCCCAATTTTCATTAAATTGATTCCCACAGCAGGTGGGCATTCCACTCTGCAAGGTTGCCATTCAGATGGCAGAGGTGTAAATTAACCCCAATCTCTTTCAGCATATGTGCTGAGCCAAAGTGGACCTGCAACAGATGAGCTCCTCAATATAGCCCAGCTCTGAGTTGCAGGTGGCAGGTAGTTAAAATGAGAGCTGGGAGATTGTTTCTATCTGATATCAAGCCATTGCCAATTCACTGAAGTGTCTGGTCATTCAGGAAGATACCATGCACATTTACGTAGAAAAATATCTATGATTTCTGTGGATCAAAGAGAGAGGCCTTTAAAGAAGCAAGTAAAGACACCGCAAGCTGAATTTCATGTACCTCGATGGTGAATGAGAGTCCGATCAGAAGTGCATGGATCTTTGACTCCCACCCCTGACTTTAAAAAATGTCTCATAATACATGTTGTGTCCAATTAATGGCCACCTAACAGGAAGCTGGCCAATGGCAGCGAGCAATGGTGGGCAACGCGCCCAATCAACAATGAAAGGCAGCAAGCTCATGGACAGAGGGGCCAGCTGTGACCTGGAAGTGGGTCAGAGCTGCCCATTGAAAGGCACTCCTGACACAGGACATGTAACAACTGCACCAGGAAGCATTCTTTGGACACTTAAGAATTTTGTGTTGAAGAATTTGAATTCCTTCAAATGACTGCAGTATGCAGGAGCTTGTTTAGAAATGTGGACGACTATTCTGCTAGCCTTTGTTAGCATTTAGGACTTTTGCCTGGGAAGAAATAACATTGGAATGCATCTGACCCATTCCCCATGGGGAGAATTTTACCCATGTCAGGCAGATCGAGCGGGAGTGGGTGGGGACCCGATCGCCACCTGCGATTGGGTCCATGCCGTCATTTTACACGGGCAGACCAATTAAGGCCCGCCCAGTGTATTTCATGACTCCTGAGAATAGCAGGAGTGGGTGGGCAGTGGTGGGCGCACTCAGCCCCTGCCGGGTCCAATGGCGACCCAGTGGCCTGTTTAAATGAAGGCCTAGCGGCCTTTGCAAGGCTGTTCGCAATGGCCAGGAGAATAGAACATCAGAGGCGTAATATGCACCATGCAAGCCCGGAGAGTAGGCCATTGGGGCAGGCCAGGCCGGAGGGTAGGCCACCGGGGCAGGGCAGGCCGGAGGGTAGGCCATTGGGGCAGGCCAGGCCAGAGGGCAGGGCAGCGGGGCAGGCCAGGCCAGAGGGCAGGGCAGTGGAGCAGTGTGCCACTTGTTTCTCTGACGAGTGCCTAGCTACCCTCCTGGAGGAAATGGCAGCACGGCGGGAAGTCCTTCTTCAAAGGGATGGGAGGCAGAGGCCTCCCCACCTGACCAAACGTGTGTGGGAGGAGAGGGCCGAGAGCTCCCATGATGTGGTGCGGCAGGCATAGGTCCAGTGCCGCAAAAGATTCAACGGCTTACTGCGCTTGGGTAGGATGAGTATCTTGTTGGCTCAGGTCACTTAATGCAGCCGTCACCCTTTCCCCCCAGCCCCCCCCACCCCGGCAACTCTGAGTACAGTAACGGCATTGAATCGTTCACGGCATGTATCCCTCGCTTGGTGGGCCAGCAGATATTGCCCATGCCTAGTTCACCATGAGAGGATTGAGCTAGGATGAGTTCTGCGTCTGTAGCATTTGTGACACTGACACCCAGAGTATAGAATGGGGTTGAAGGGCAAGGATCTGCACCTAGGCAGAGTGCTGGAACTGGGAAGCATGTCAAAGTCAGGGTGCTAACATGCTGGAAGGGAGCTTCCAGGTGGTGGGGCACCAATCCATCTGCTTTGCGCTCCACATGCTTGTGCTTCCTTGCTTAGCAAAGTAACACCTTGTGGTGCCACATGTGAAGGAGGCAGCATTTGGACAAAGGGCGGGGAGAGGGGAGGCATCAGCCCTGGCTTGTTTGAGTGAGTGTGCGGCAGCTACAGGGTGATGAAGTACTGGAGTCCTGCAATGTCCCACTCTGGCAGGGATGTGATGGGAATCCAGGTACAGGCTGGACTAATCAGTGCTCTGAGCAAGCTGAAGGTTCTTTGGATTAAAGTCTCCCTGGTGTCCCTGCCTCCCTGCAGTATGCCCGGGTCAGTATCTACCCCCTCAGCATTTCCCTGTGCGTGCTCATCCTCGGACTCACTGCTGGACTCATCATGTGCATCCGGAGCAATTGCGTCTACATCTTCCTCGTCCACTGCGTCGTCCCTTTCCAGTGCCAGATTGTGCAGAGCTCAGCATGCAACCACTATCACCGAGACACGATCTGGGGGGTACTGGAGTGCGCCCTCTGAGTGGTCCAGCCATCAGAAACGCACCTTGAGAAGGCCGGTGGTTCTCTCCATCACAGCCCTTGTGGAGGCATGGCTCCTATTGTACCGCTGCTCAGCCTCTGTTCTTGGATGGCGGAGAGGCGTCATGAGCCATCTTCTGAGGGGATAGCCCTTGTCACCCAGCAGCCATCCATCCAGCCAGGCTGGAGCACTGAAGAGCCCCGGCACCTGGGAGTGTCTGTGGATGTAAGTGTCATGGGAGCTGCCTGGGTACCTTGCACAGACTTGCAGAATCTGCATCCTGTGGTCACACACTATCTGCACGTTCATGGGGTGGAAACCCTTCCTGTTGACGAAGGCACCGGGTTCACCCGCTGGCGCCTTGATGGCCACATGTGTGTAGTCGATTGCACCCTGGATGTGGGGGAAGCCAGCAATCACTGCAAAGCCTCTGGTTCGCTGTGTCTGGCTGGCCTCGTCCCAGCGGTAGTGGATGAAAGTCAATGCACACCTGAACCGAGTGTCTGTCACCTGCTTGACACAAGGGTGGACAGCTGTTTGGGAGACTTCACAGAGATCACCCACCAACCCCTGGAAAGAGCCGGAGGCATGGAAGTTGAGGGCAGCTGTGACCTTCAGAGCCATCGGCATGGGCGTGCCCACCCACATAGTTTGCGGAGATCTCAGGGCCTATCATTTGACAAATGGAGGTGACTGTCTATCTTGAGAGATGGAGCCTCCTTCGGCACTGCACCTCAGACATATTGAGGTAGCTGCTTCGCCGCCTGTATACCCTGGCAGCAGGATAGTGGCGTCTTCTGTGGCCCCTTCCGCCTTGCACTTCCTGTTGGCCCTGTGCCCCTTGTGCCTGCGCCTCTCCTCCCAAAGGTGGCTCCCCTGGAGGCTGAATGTGGACTCCTAGCCTCCTCCCCCTTCTGGTCCTCCCTTCCTCCTCAGAGCAGGTGCCTCCAGTGGAGAGCACAACTCCCATTCCTAGGCTAAGGGAAGGCTTCCTGAAAGCTGCAGGTCCCAAAAATGATCTTTACTGTAGAGTCCTGACCTGAAGGCTGTTACTCCTGTCCAAGCAGCTGGTATGAGGTTTGAAGTATTCCTGCTCACACAGGCAAGTATAAGTAACTTTCACACTTAAATACCTGGAAGATCACATTCGCGACCCCACTCACCCCCCCTTATCCCACCCGCAAATGAGGCTTATACAAATGTCTCCTACTCGCCTGCCCATTGCACCCATGCGACGTCCTGAAGATCACATAGGACCCGAAAAACTGCAGTCAGTTGCTGCCTCAAGGGCCTTAGCTGGCTGATTAATTAATGGCGGGCGTGCATCTGAGAACATCACGTGCCCACCCACCTAAAAATCACGAGGGCGTGCCGTTCCGTTGGGACGCTTGCCCGACGTCACTGCACGTCATTTTACCTGTTGGCGTGTGGGCCCCGTCCCTACCCGCCAACAGGAAAACTCTGGCCCAAGTGTTTAGGGAGATATTCAAAATCAGCCCTTTAACTCTCTTTGTGTCTCTGCAGGTGGACAAGAGAATGCAGCCAGTAGCTGGGGAAGGCCCAAGACCAGGATGGCCAAAGGTTTGACAATGACTCCCTGTGAGTCCTCCTCGAGGCTGTAAGTGATATGTGGGAGGTACTCATGCCTGCTGATAGGAAGAGGAGACCTCCCAGCCAGACAAAGGCAGGCTGGACAGAGTTTGCAGTGGAAGTCAGCAGCCTTGGGGTCATCCAGCGAACATGGCTGCAGTGCCACAAAAAGCTCAATGATCTTTTGAGATCTGCAAGGGTGAGTGTGTCACCATTCTGGGGATGGACATATATGGAAAGATGTAATGTGGGTCAATTGTAGGATT
Source organism: Cetorhinus maximus (assembly GCF_964194155.1). Lineage (NCBI taxonomy): Eukaryota > Metazoa > Chordata > Chondrichthyes > Lamniformes > Cetorhinidae > Cetorhinus > Cetorhinus maximus. Next base: position 88,933,569 of record NC_135885.1, read on the forward strand.
GTCTTGTGTGTTCCCCAAATGTCTAAGGTGGCATAATGCAGATATGCCACTCTGCATGGCAACGGGATTATGAGGGGTGTCACGAGGCTATGCCCCTTTATTTTTGAAAAATGATTTGCAAACTTTCAACTGACTGGAAATTTTGGGATTTGAAATGAGACAGAACAAACTATTTAAAAATACAAGGCCACTTTCCAAGGTGAAAGTGAAAAACAAACAAATTACCCTCAGGTGACTGCAAAGGAAGAGACATTAAAACGTTCTGATGAAGGGTCATACGGACTCGAAACGTCAACTATATCCCTCTTCACTGATGCTGTCAGACCTGCTGAGTTTTTCCAGGTATTTTTGTTTTTGTTCTAGATTTCCAGCGTCCGCAGTATTTTACTTTTAAAATGGAAAATGCTGGATATTGAAACAATGGCTGCCGCAGACTGACACACCCAAAACCCCTTGGAAATACACAATGGGTGAAGTATAGCAGGCCAGGCTGCAGCCACTGCAGAGCTATTTCAAGAAAGACTTCACCAGAAGCTGGGCTCTCTCTCTCTTTTGGAATGAGTGTGTGACCCGGTTTGGAAGCCAACTTTACTCGAAATCTATCAGCGAACTGAGATCTCATAATAATTGCAACATCTTCTACATCTGACCACATCCACAAAACCAGCAAATCCAAATTGGCCACAGCACTTAATATCTACACCTCAAGGACAAACAAAGGACGCTTAACCATATATTCTTTTAACTTTGTTTTATTGGACTTTAATTTCCATTATTTCTGATACCTGCGTGTGTGACATCGCGCTTTTATTATTTTTCTCAGGTTTAGTGGTTAGTAAATTTGCTCTTTCTTTGACTCAAGAAAACCTTGTTTGATTGGCTCTTTATTGCTCACAGCTTAAATACTCAAACACGTTCTGATTTGGAAAAGGCATAACGTCGTGAAAATAAACATAAACCTTTGCTGTGACCAACCGAGGAAGCTGCATAAAGGTGAGTCAGTTCGCCCCTTCTCACTTGGTCATATCAGAGGTCGGGGGGTGGAATGGGGGAACTGTAACACATGTTAGTTGGCAGAGAGCATTGAGAAAGGTGTGCTGCCGAGAACGTACATGTTGGCCATACATTTGAAGGCCTGATTGTAGCACAGCATCATCATTGCAATTTACTTATTTAATTGCAGGAGGAGGGTGCCCAGTGCCTGAGAGAGGACCAGGACTGGAGGCGGTTACCAAACTTGGCCATACTGACACCCATCAAGGAGGATGTCCTGGAGTTGGCTGCCAATGAATGGAGCCAGACCAAAGGTTGAGGCAAAATAGGAGGAAGGCCCTGGGGTCGTGAGATTCCAAGGGCGCAATTTTATAATTTGGGCAAACAATTCTGAAGTGGCTTGGGATGGGGGCTGCTTGAAGCTAGGGAAGGTGGCAGGAAGGTAGCACTGATCGTTTGAGACTTTGGAGGCTTGCAGAATTCAGGGAGGAAGGTGTGCCTTTATGTTGAAGGGTGTGAGGTTCAAACACTGATTCACGTCTCCCAATGGTCCTAGTGTTTGCAAGGAGGAAGTGTGTCTCAGCAAACTCATCTCAAAGGATGAAGATTCCCTAACTCTTCTGTTTTCTTCCCCCACAGGTGCAACATCAGCAATTGCAGGGAAAAGCCCTGAGGGATTGACTTTAATCTCTGAGGAGGAGGAAGATATGTCAGAGGGTGCAGCGTCATACTTTTGCTCCGCACCAGTGCAGATTACACGGACCCCGGTGGGGATGTTTGACTTGGCTGTAATGGATAGACACACTGGTGAGAGCACATCACAGTCACAGGAACAGAGATGGATCAGGCCTCTGGCAGTCAGAGTGCTGAGGATGACCCAGATGCTGAGCCCCAGGCTGATGACAAGCCTCTGGAGCCAGCGGTCAGGCGGCAGATGCTGGATATACAGCGCGAGGTGCGTTGAGATGTGGCAGAGATACCAGAGGGGCTAAATAAGAGCATCTATCAACAGATAAGTTTCACAGTATAAATTATTTGAGTGTCCAACAAAAATGAATTATTCAAATTTTCTGCAACAAAAATGTGCAGGAAAGAGGCAAAGTAATTTCTCTATCCTTTTCTGGCTATCTTCCTGAGGATGATTCATCTCAATTTTATGTTTGCTATAAAAATAACTTACAGTACAGTCACAAAATCAGAAGTGTGAAAGATCATGGAATAAGCATTAACAAAGGAAGCAACCGTCAGCTTAGACTCAGAAGGGAATGATCCTGCCTGAGTGACATCCTGGACTTCTTTGAGGACATGAGAAGCCTGGTAGACTGTGGATGACCCTATGACGTGATCGGGTTAGATTTCCAATAGGCATTTGGCAAAGTTCCACATTATTAGTTCACATGATCAAAAGACATTTATGAATGAGTAAGTCAAGGCACACATAGATGAAGGAGGTAAATTTGTGGTGCAGGGTAAGAGATAAGCCTATAGAAATCATTTTTATTGTCCTTTGTGTATTTTACCAATTATCTCTCATTCTCCCTTGTGCCTTTCCTGTATTCTTGTCCTGACTTACACTTTGTTGATTATGTGCCCTGCAGGGATAAAATCCTTCATTAAGTTTCAATTTTTACTTACTCTCATCAAGAGCAACATTTAATGCAGCACCTTTCCCATAGAAAAATGCTCAGCTGCTTCAGAGATAAATGTGGAAAAATCTCTCTAGTCATCCATGGAATGCCAACACCTTGATCCCCTTCCCTTTTTCTTTACTGGAGTGTATTTGATTTGTACTTTTTTCATTTCCATTTTAATTATTTCCTAGAGCTGGTCAATAGTTCTGCTAGCCCGTTTTTTCATTCATTTATTCTGGGCAATTGGGTTCTTTTCTTTCTTGCGATAAGTTGCTTTTTTCCAGTCAGATTCTTTGTCCTCAATTTTTCTTTTTCCTCTTCCATTCACACACTGGATGTAATTATATTGTAAACGACTGGGGGTTCCCAAAAGTTCCCCTTTCTACGGTCCACCAACTTGTTCTGGATCACTACAGGAACCAGATCAAGCCGTGTTCCATTCCTTGTTGAAACACCAATATAGATACAGTGAAAACGTTTTTGAACTTACTGAAACCTCCACCCTTGTTTCACCAGAATTATTTTCCCTATCCCTAACACAAAAACAGAAAATGCTGGAAAAACTAAGCAGGTCTGGCTGCATCTGTGGAGAGAGAAACAGTGTTAACGTTTTGAGTCCGTATGACCCTTCTTCAGACCCCTATCCCTATATGGTTTTGGGTAATTTGATTTATCCATGTGAGAATGATTACAGTGAACATTTTTGCAATGAACTGGGTTTGATTAGTCAACTTGCTTCACCATTTCTAACTCCTCTATGGTCTTTGCATGATTTCCAAGACTATATCATGAATTTTGGTCTGTCATAGTTACTCCCACGAGGAGATTCCCACTACATCAGTAGGATCTATTTTTTTATTCATTCATGGGGTGTGGGCTTTGCTGGCTGGGACAACATTTTTATTGCCCATCCCTAGTTGCCCTTGAGAAGGTGATGGTGAGCTGCCTTCTTGAACTGCTGCAGTCCATGTGATGTAGGTACACCCATGGTGCTGTTAGGAAGGGAGTTCAAGGATTTTGACCCAGCGACAGTGAAGGAACGGCGATATATTTCCAAGTCAGCATGGTGAGTGACTTGGAAGGGAACTTCCAGGTGGTGGTGTTCCCATCTACCTGCTGCCCTTATCCTTCTAGATGGTAGTGGTCATGGGTTTGGAAGGTGTTGTCAGAGGAGCCTTGGTGAATCTCTACAGTGCATCTTGTAGGTGGTGGATGTGGTGGATGTGGTGCCAATCAAGCAAGCTGCTTTGTCCCGAATGGTGTCAAGCTTCTTGAGTGTTGTGGGTGCTGCATTCATCCAGGCAAATGGGGAGTATTCCATCACACTCCTGACTTGTGCCTTGTAGATGTTGGACAGGCTTTGGGGAGTCTCGAGATAGGTTACTTGTCACATGATTCCTAGCCTCTGACCTGCTCTTGTAGCCACAGTATTTGTATGACTAGTCCAGTTCAGTTTCTGGTCAATGGTAACCCCCAGGAGGTTGATAGTGGGGGATTCAGTGAGGGTAATGCCATTGAACATCAAGGGGTGATGGTTGGATTCTCTCTTGTTGGAGATTATCATTGCCTGACACTTGTGTGGCATGAATGTTACTTGCCTTACTTGCCACTTGTCAGCCCAAGCCTGAATATTGCCCAAGTTTTGCTGCATTTGGACATGGACTGCTTCAGTATCTGAGGAGTTGCAAATAGTGCTGAACATTGTGCAATCATCTACCCTTATGATGGAAGGAAGGTCATTAATGAAGCAGCTGAAGGTGGTTAGGCCTAGGACACTACCCTGAGGAACTCCCGTGGTGATGTCCTGGAGGTGAGATGACTGACCTCCAACAACCACAACCATATTCCTTTGTGCTAGGTATGACTGCAGCCAGTGGAGAGTTTTCCCCCTGATTCCAGATTTCCTAGGGCTCCGTGATGTCACACTCGGTCAAATGTGGCCTAGATGTCAAGGACAGTCACTCTCACCTCACCTCGGGAGTCCAGCTCTTTTGTCCATGTTTCAGCCAAGGCTGTAATGAGGTCAGGAGCTGAGTGGCCCTGGCAGAACCCAAACTGGGCGTCAGTGAGCAGGTTATTTCTAAGCACTGTTGATGACCCCTTCCACTACTTTACTGATGATGGAGAGTAGACTGATGGGGCAGTAATTGGCCGGGTTGGATTTGCCCTGCTTTTTGTGTACAGGGCATTCCTGGGCAATTTTCCACATAGTCAGGTAGATGCCAGTGTTGTAGCTGTACTGGAACAGCTTGGCTAGGGGTGCAGCAAGTTCTGGAGCATAAGGCTTCAGTACTATTGCCAGAACATTGTCAGGGCCCATCGCCTTTGCGGTATCTAGTGCCATCAGCCGTTTCTTGATATCACGGGGAGTGCATCGAATTGGCTGAAGACTGGCATCTGTGATGCTGGGGACCTCTGGATGACGCCAAGATGGATCATCCACTTGGCACTTTTGGCTGAAGATTGTAGCAAATGCTTCAGCCTTATATTTTGCACTTATGTGGTGGTCTCCTTCATCATTGAGGATGGGGATATTTGTGTAGCCGCCTCCTCCTCCAGTGAGTTGTTTAATTGTCCACCACAATTCATGACTGGATGTGGCAGGACTGCAGAGCCGTTGGTTGTGGGATTGCTTAGCTCTTTCTATCACTTGCTGCTTGGCATGCAAGTGGTCCTGTGTTATAGCTTCACCAGGTTGACACCTTATTTTTAGGTATGCCTGGTGCAGCTCCTGGCATGCCCTCCTGCACTCTTCATTGAAGCAAGTTTGCTCCCCTGGCTTGATGGTAATGGTAGAGTGGAGGATATGCCAGCCCATGAGGTTACAGATTGTGTTCGAGTAAAGTTCTGCTGCTGATGGCCCACAGCGCCTCATGGAGGCCCAGTCTTGAGCTGCTAGATCTATTCGAAATCTATCCCATTTAGCATGGAGGTAGTGCCACACAACACAATGGACAGTACTCTCAATGTGAAGGCAGGTATTGGTCTCCACAATGTGTGATCATCATTAGACTTTTAATTCCAGATTTTTATTGAATTCAAATTCCACCTTCTGCCGTGGTGTGATTCAAACCTGGGTCCCCAGAGCATTACCCTGGATCTCTGGATTACTCATCCAGCAACAATACCGCTACGCCATCGCCTCTCCCTTAACTTTGATAGTTTGGACAGCATGACTGGGAATCGAACCTGGGTAGCAGCAGTGAAAGCACAGAATCCTAACCACTAGACCACTGGAGAAACTGTGAAGAGAGAAACAGAATTAATAGTCCTGATATAAAGTTTGGGGCTGGAAGGAAGTTAAAAGTTGGGGGGCACAGTTTAGCAGTCAGCAAATCCAGGGTGCAACCAGTCAAATTGAGAAAATGGGGAACAAGGTGAGATTAGGGAGGATGGGGCATCGATGAGGGGTAGGGGTAGAAATCTGGAGAGGTAAAAAGAAGATCATGGAATTGGCCAAAGAGACGTGGGTGGGGGGGCAGGAGGGAAGATGATCACGCGAGGGAGGGAGGCATGGAGGATATGAGAGGTATGGGGAGACTTTGAAGGTTTGGTAGGTAACGGGAGGATGGCAGTGGTGGGAGTGAGGTGGGAGGGGAGCAACCTGCTCCTCCAAACCCATAAGCACTGCTGTGAAAACACTCATATCTTCCAGAAAACACTACTTGGTTCACTTCACAAGGCCCAGGGAACTCAGCCAGTCAGTGTTAAAGCTGCACCTGAGAGAAAAGTCTGAGGAGACCGGCCTCAGTAATATTTTAAAATAAGTGACCCACGTCCTGGGGATAGGCTTGTCACCTACCCTTTTCCTGCTTCCATTAAAATCCTTCATGCTGAGCTGGATTTGAGTTTTAAATAGAGGACTGAATTTTCCGGTCCTTCCTGGGGCGAGAATGGATGTGGGCAGGTGTTGAAAATACTAGTACAAGCTGCAGCTGGCAAAAGGAGCATGACTCTTAGGGTGGAATCATCCCAGATTAGCACTAAGTGTGGTAGCGGGCGGGTAAAGTGACGTTTTACCTGCCGGCCGCAACGGTGGCTTTTCACGCTATGTTGTCCCAAACCCACCACATTAATTATGCATTCCCGGGAAACATGCTGTTTCCATGGAGGGCAGGCTCTCATTTGCCTGCCACACCATCACCTCGCTGCTTCATCATGCCGGGCACCATATTTAAAGTGCAGCCGCACTTCTCAGCGCTTGCAGCCCAGGAGTGCTGCACAGAAGATATGGCCCTGAAGGGCAAGAAGACTGCAGCCCCCTGATTCAGTGACGCATCCCTCGAGCACTGTTTGGACGCAGTGGAGGCTTGTTGTGATGTCCTCTACCCCAGTTCTGGCCACAGGATGGGCGGCAGCAACATCACTAATCTGGCTTGGGAGGCGTTGGCAGCGGTGGTCAGCGCCAATGCCCCGCAAAAGAGGACAGCCACCCAGTGCTGCAAGAGGATGAATGATCTCCTCCATTCTGCCAGGGTAAATCACTCTTCTCATCACTCTCACACTCAAAACCCATCACACATCCACAGGGCCCTCACTCACTGCCAGTTCAAGGGACATCACCATTCATGCCGCACTTATCATCTGGCCTGGCAGGTGTCCTGCTTACATTCTCCCCATCTCTATTCATGCAGGACAAGCTGGCACACAACAACAGGGAGAGGTTGCAGACTGGTGGAGGAATGCCTGATATCAAGGTCCTCACAGACTTTGCAAACAGAGTCATCCAGCTGGCTGGCAAGGATCTGGGCTGTTCCTGTGCTGATGGTGAAGTCGGCGTTGCTCTACCAATTGAGAGTCCAGCGGTGCAACATCCATCAGACAACCATGCTGTGAGTGATGTGTCCTCTTTCATAGGCCACTGCCATGCACTGATTATCTCCCCTTGCTTTCACAGGCACATCTGCCAAACAGCTGATGGCATCCATGACCCAGGGCCTCCAATCAAGCCCTGAAGAAACTTCTGAAAAGGAATCCGGAGCCACCCTCCTTGAAGTCCCATCACAGCGCTCACCCACACCCTTCACCAGCGCAGAGACACACACCCCAGCGGGACCTAGCTTTAGAGTAGCCTCGGGTTCACAATCTGGTGAGCACATCGCACTGTCTGATCCACAGCAGGTGGCGGCAGGAACTTCCCAGGCTTCTGACACTTAGGGGGCTGCTGGAGGCCAGAACTTTGCTGAGTCCGAGTCAGATGACGAGCCTCTGGAATCAGTCATGTCACAGTTGCTGGAGCTGCAAAGGCAAGCTTGGGAATATCAGGAAGGGATGTCCCCTGCACTCTTCAGGTTGCAAGGCATGATGGAGGAGTCCATCCACCTTCAGGCTGAGGTGATAGCACTGGCATGCCAATGCACTGAGGTCAACTAGGATGGTGGCTGCCATGAAGACCTTGGTCCAGGACGTTGCTCCTGCACTGCTGCACGGGCTTAACTCCATCGCTGATGCCATAATTGGCCTCCAACCGTGTGCATGCGAGAGGGGTGTGGGGCAGCTTGACCTCACTCCTACTACCCCTTCTCATCAAGGAGTCAGCCAGGGGCCATTGGGCACCCATAGGGAGGAGGATCAGCAGGTGAAAACCCTGGGGCCATCCACCCAGGTGACTCCGGGAGCGTCCGGCACATCGAATCCCCTCTTCCTGTGACCCGAGCAGCTGCAGCTTCACAGGCCGAGGAGGGTTCCATTGCAACAGAGCAAGACCCTGAAAGCAGGCCTGGGCCCTCCTGGTCTCGGTCCTCCGGAGGATGCCCGTCAAGGTCATCACAGATGTTGATGGTGATGAGGGTGAGGAGGTCCTCGAAGGTCACAATGACAGTGATGAGGCCCTTGCACTGACCAGATGAGGCAGGCACGCTTGGGAGGCCCTCATAGCTGCTAGATTTATGGAGGATATGACGAGATGCAGTGAGGAGACCATAAGATCCTCACATTGCATCTATGAACACCAAGTACCAAAACGTAGCTGCAGGGTTAGCAAAGTTAAGTTGCACAGTCTAGGCGCTGGTGTTAGTCACTTGTACATATTGTACAATATTGTACATATTGTTCACTATTGTCAATAAACTCCCAAGAATGACTCCTTGCCTATGGCTCCTTGTTCTGATGAGCAGCTTTCGTGTTACCCAGATGTGAAACCTTTCTGCACAAGATAAAGGCAGGTATCTCAGTCCAGGGCCTCTTCCCTGTGCTTTGTGCAGCCTTCAGACCAAAATGATGGTCTGGCCTCTCACTCCCTGTACACATCAGTGACGCCTGCACCTTTATGGTGCTTGTCATTGCTGCCAGAATGTTGTGGGCAGGCACCACAAAGTTCCCTCATTCTCCCTGGGTGCAGGCACCAAAACCTCATTTTCAACATCCCGGTGGTTTGCTCCACCAAGTTGCGAGCTGCTGCATGAGCCTCGTTACACCTTCGCTCTGCTGCAGTCTGAGGCCACCGCTCGGGGGTCATCAGCCACATCCTCCGCGGGTAGCCCTTGTCCCTGAGGAGCCAACCCTGCAGCCTATCTGGACCCTGGAATATGTCAGGGATCTGTGACTGACTGAGAATGTAGGAGTCATGGACACTCCCTGGAAACCTCAGATTTTAGACCCAGTGGTGATGAGGAGCAACACCCGCCACAGTAAGGGCAGAGCCCTGGGCAAGAGCGGAGCAAAGCAGAGGGACAAGGACTAAGAAGGCAATGGAGGCCAATGGATCCTCAGCTTTGCATCTACTGGCAAAAACAGAGCTACCTGAGACCACCTAAAACCAATACATAGGAAACAGCAACTCTCCAGGTTGATGGTCACAAACATCTGTCCCCTCGTCGCTGAAGACCTCACACCTCACAGCACTGGTCATCATGGCCTGCCAGTAGCTGTCAAAGTCACTGTGGCCTTGAACTTCTTCACTTATGGCTCCTTCCAAAGAGCAGCTATAGAGCTCGATGGCATTTCACAAAGGACAGTAAGCCACTGCATCTTGCTGATCACTGATGCCCTATGTGCCTGAACTGGTCAGTTCATTCATTTCAAGACAGATGAGTTCTTGCAGGCACAGAGGGCATTGGGTTTTGCCACCATTGCTGGATTCCTCCAGCTGTAGGGCATCATCAATTACACCCCTATGGCCATCAAGGCATCCAGTGACCGCCCACTCAGATTCATCAACAGGAAGGGCTTCCTTTGCCTCAATGTTCAGCTGGTTTGCAATCACAATAAGAGCTTCCTCCATGTGTTTGCTTGCTTTCCTGGCAGCTGCTGTGACTCCTTCATCCTCTGGCAGTCCAGGCTGCTATAACTCTTCACTCCAAGCCCTAAACATGGTTGGGTTCTAGGGGCAAAGACTATCCCTTGAAGAGATGACTACTCAAACCTCTACGAGAACTGCAGACAGAGTCACAGAGGTAGTATAATCAAAGCCAATTACTCATTAGGACATCCATTGAGCAGGCCATAGGACTTTGCAAGATGTGTTTCCAATGCCTGGAGTAGTAGGGTGGTGTCCTGCAATACATTCCTGCAAAGATCTCATTCTTTGTGATGGACTGCTGCACACTCCATAACACGGCAATCCAGAGAGGTATGGACCTTAAAATGGGTGAATCCCTGGAACAAGATAGTTCATTAGGGGAAGAGGAGGAGCAGGGCATAGAAGATGAGGAGGTTGAGGGGATGATCCGGAATGCTGAGGTGCCTCAGCTGCACAGGGAGGTGGCCATGGCCAGCAAGGGTCTCCAGGGACTCACCAGGATGCCAAGAATCTGATTCAGGAAAGTTCAACAGTGCTCCCCTAGCGCAGGATGAAAGGCATGGTACATAACTTGCCCTGAGCTGCCTGTACTAACAGGTGAGGCCCATTGAAAATGCAGCCTGGTTCATGAAAACTCTTATCGCTAATTAAGGATGCACATCTGCTGAGAAGTGTCAAAATCAACATTGAGGAACTCTTCACCTCCTTCACTATTTCATGCATCATTTCTTCAACCACCGTTAATGAAAGCAGTTTCACATGTCTGGCTTCATGTGTCAATATTTACATGATGTTCATAAAGGTAAACAGTGCACAGTTACAGCAGGAAGACACCGCAGTAACCCACTCAATGCTCTGTCTGCCACAGTAGTCTTTGCACTTCTACACAATGCTTCACTTATGGCCTCGGGGACCGTGGAGGCAGCCTGCTCACTGGTTTTGGCTTGAGGCTGAGATGGCTGTCGCCCTTGTCATGGAGGTGCCAGTGAGGGCATATCCAAAGCCTGCAACACCTGAACCATTTCAGCGGCAGCTTCTGTCACTGAGCCCTGCTGCATCATTGCTTGCTCAGTCAGGGGCTAATAGGGACGTCATGAAGCTGCCAATGTACCTATTATTGGAAATTATTTTTTAATAAATAGAGTTCTAAGCTGTAGAGTGTCTAAATTGGATTAAAGCCAGCTAGTGTGGATGCTTTGATGTATACTAGTTTTGAGATGTAAGAGAGGTAGAGTGCATTTGCAATTTTGTCGAATGGAGCATTCAAGAAGGGGAATGAAATCTGGCACCTAGCTAGCAGAGACTAAGCAATGCTTACTTTACTAATAAAATTGGTACTATGAAAGGGGTTTTATTGTTAGAAGAGGTGGAGTTCAAAGGGGCTGGTGATACAATGAGAATTTATATTCAATGAGATATGCTGGGTATAACTTCAGCAGTTTTGTGCGTGCAGGGCAGAGTCAATGTAAGATCAAAGCCTGTAAGCCTCCCAGTGTGTCTGCAAAGGAACCAAAGTGAAAGGAACCTCATTTTGAATTTGTAAGATGAAAATGCTTTGCCTGGCGTCTGTTAAACGTCTATAGGTTGTTGTTATCTTAATGGAGATTATTTTGGGAATTTGTTATAAATTATGATCGTAGTAATTTGTAGCCATGTGTGTATATTTAACTTGTGTAAATTACTAAATGTCTCATGTTTTTTGATATAAAACCTCTCAAGAACTGGTGGTCTGATTCCTGAGTTTAGAGCTGCATCTCAAACATACCACATAAAAACATATGTTATGACAGTTGTTTAAAGTTTCCCTTTTGGATTTTTAGACAACTCAGCTTTACCAACTACTGTGTCATAACGGGAGACCGAAGTTGGTGATAGCATCCTGTGAGGGGGTAACACTCTTATCCTCTTCGGTGACATTCTCAGTCCTTGTCTATCCTCCAGGTGGCTGGGGAGGAGCATAAACTGGGGCAAAACTGGCATCCAATCCAAACCTCCCTGCACTATCAGTACTTCTGGCCAGTCAATCCTACATAGTGTGGCATGCATTCTGTGTATGTCAGTGTGTAGTTTCTGCATGCACTCCATGAGCTACCGCTTATAACTCTCCATGAAGCTAGCTACTCTGTCAGTGGTGGAGCTTATGCACTCATAGCCTTGAGCCACTGTAGCACACATGAACTGGACATGCTCCTTCATTCTCTGCCATGACCCCACCCTGCCTCAGGGAACTCTAGCATGTTGGAGTACACTGTGGATCAGTCCGTGGCATTCTCACATCTGAATTACAAGGTTCCGGTTCAAACCTCATCCAGGGCTTGAGCACAGGAATGAAGGCTGACATTCCAGTGCAGTACTGAGGGAGTGTCAGCCTGTCAGAGGTGTCGTCTTTCTGATGTTAAACTGAAGTCTCATCTATCTGCTTTGGTGGATGTAAAATATTCTATGGAACTATTTCAAAGAACATTCAAACATACGAATTAGGAGCAGGAGTGGGCCAATCGACCCCTCGACACTGCTCTGCCATTCAATAAGATCATGGCTGATCTGAATGTAATCTCAACCCCACATTCCTGCCTACCCCCGATAACCTTTCACCCCTGTGTTAAACAAGGATCGATCTATCTCTGCCTTAAAAATATTCAAAGACTCTGCTTCCACCACCTTTTGAGGAAGAGAGTTCCAAAGAATCATAACTCTCTTAGAAAAAATTTCTCCTCATATCTGTTTTAAATGAGCGATCCCTTATTTTTAAATAGTGACCCCGAGTTCTAGATTCTCGCAAAAGAGGAAACATCCTCTCCACATCCACCCGGTCAAGACCCCTCAGGAACTTAAAGGTTTCAATTAAGTCGCCTCTTAATCTTCTAAATTCCAATGTATACAAGCCTAACCTGCCCAACCTTTCCTCGTAAGGCAACCCGCCCATTCCTGGTATTAGTCTAATCATCCTTCTCTGAACTGCATTTAAATATTTCTTTAAATAGGAGACCAGTACTGTACACAATATTCCAGATGTGGTCTCACCAATACCCTGTTCAACTGAAACATAACCTCCCTACTTTTGTAACCAATTCCTCTCACAATAAATAATAACATTCTATTAGCTTTCCTAAAGACCTGCTATACCTGCATTCTAACTACACTAGGACACCCTGATCCTTCTGAATCTCAGAGCACTGCACTCTCTCACTATTTAGATAATAAGCTTTTTTATTCTTCCTGCCAAAATGAACGACTTCACATTTGCTCGCATTACGCTCCATTTACCAGATCTTTGTCCACTCACTTAGCCTATCCATGTTACTTTGTAGCCTCCTTATGTCCTCCTCACAATTTACTTTCCTCCCTATCTCTGGTGTCCTGGATAATATTTATCCCTGAATCAATATTAGAAAAACGGGTTCTCTGTTCACTATCATGATACTGATCCTTGGGGTTTTCTGTGTGCAAACTGGCTGCCACATTTCCTACATTACAAGAGTGACAACTGTACCTTACACTTCAAAAGTACTTAATTGGCTGTGAAGCATTTCAAAAGGACAAGCGGTTGTGAAAACTGCTGAATAAATGCAAGTCTTTCTTATTTCTGCATGTCTAGGTAGATCCTCTTCTCTAGCGACTCCTGAGGCACTGCATTTGTGCCCAGCTGAGCACGGTTGTGTTAGTCCTCCATTATTTGAGGGGGGCTGCTCACAGCTGCCTCTGCGTGTGAAACCTCCTCTGCACACTAGCGCTGTGTCCAGGGCCACCCTCTAACTGACCATGTGCATGGACCCCTGAGGTGACTGTACCTGTGCTACTGGAGGGTGCACTTGCAAGGTGTGACGGTGTTTCTACAGTGTTCTGCTGGTCCTTTGGGCATGGTGATAGTGAGGGAAATAGTCTCCTTGAATCAAAGCCTCCACCTGTGGGAGACACAGGAAAAGATTATGAGAGCTAACCTTGGAGAACAGGGGCAGAATATAAATCTTTTCTGCTCTTCCAGTTTAAAGTAACAGCACTATAAAGGCAGCCACAGTCATGGCTGCCATGTCTGTTTAAATCAAGCCTGCAGTTGAGCAGTGCCCTGCAACCACTGATTGGCAGCCAAACCCATCTCCATGTCAATTAAGGGGGTGCCCACATGATGCTTGGGGGCTGGTGACTATTTCCCCCGGCCACCACCACCTTCTCCGCCAGCACAACCCCTGCAACCCCTGGGACAGGTTTACAATGTGGAAACAATTCCAACTTTCACTTTCATCATTCTCTCATCTCTTGTATTTGTCTTTTATTTGTCTGTTTTGGTTGCTGCTTTTGTGCTGCAGTGGTAGCGCCCATACCTCTGGACCAGAAGCTCTTGGTCCAAGTCCCATTTCAGGACTCGCTGGCCATGGAAGGTGAGTTCAAATTGTAACCAAGTAGGTTGACTATCAGCTTGTACAATACGCCTGATGTCAGACGGCAACAGCGGGAGAGTTTGCTGATCAGCTATACTGCAGAAGGCAATGGCAAACCACAACAAAAACAGAATTACCTGGAAAAACTCAGCAGGTCTGGCAGCATCAGTGGAGAAGAAAAGAGTCGACGTTTTGAGTCCTTACAACCCTTCAACAGAACGGTTCTGTTGAAGGGTCGTGAGGACTCGAAACGTCGACTCTTTTCTTCTCCACCGATGCTGCCAGACCTGCTGAGTTTTTCCAGGTAATTCTGTTTTTGTTTTGGATTTCCAGCATCCGCAGTAGTTTTTTGTTTTTATGGCAAACCACTGTTGTACTTCGTCAAGCGCAATGATGGACCAATACAATGGAAGTCCATGGTCACCAGCACCTTCTTAGAGCATGGTACCTAAAGAAGGAGGAGGTTATCGTTGCTGTGGTGAAAAATTGTAGTGACCTTACCACTGAGCTTCACAGACCAGGAGCAAATATCAGATATTTGAGCAGGTCAGGTTTGCTAAAGATAGAAGTTTACTGTAGAAATCATTCCTCAATAAAAAGCCAAGAATATTGCTTGCTGTCACTTTTTGTTACTCTTGTGACAGCCACTAGGTGGTGTGGGAGAGCAATGTTGTAGCTGACTTAACAATGTTCTGTCTGCCTGTTCTCTGTTCAGCTCGTCAACACCACTGTCAAGTGGTTAAATATTTTTTAATGTTTATGTAAAAATGGGCACCTTTGTGGAGTGAATGTTGCTATATACACCCTTCCATAAAAACAATGATCCATATTTTCTCTTTGTTGTTAGGTGAACAGAAGTACAGTGTGGCAGCAATTGTCCCTGGCGTAAATCTTTGTTTGTTTGTGATTTCAGTTGGACTCTCCATCGCAGGGCGGGGTAATTAGTCAGGGGGTAGAAATGGAGAGTGGGTAGGGACACACAGGTGAGGCCAGGAATTGAAATCTCCCAGGCTTCATACTGCTGAATTCAGACATGCTTGTCACCAACTTTGACCCCTGTCTGCCTAATTGTCACCTCAAGTAAAAATTGAAGACAGAGAAAAGTATCCTTTAGCTCAGTAAAGAACAGCCAAAACCTCAGAATAGCACTTACTGTTGCACGTGTGACATTTTCCACTACCCACACTAGTTATTCTAAGTATTTCTGTGTGACACTGCAAATTTATGTGACTTGCAACTGTGGAATTGTGTCCACTTGGATTGGGATTGAAATGATCAAACTCATTATTCCTACTGACTTGTACAGCTCGAACATAGGAGAAAATTTCATTCCAGCAGTCTGGCCTGGGCTGGCAATGGCAGAGGTGCAAACATAATTACATATTAATCTCTGTGGCAGTTTAGAATTGAAAACTTGGCCCAATTTTGTGTGTTCCAAAGTAGTTGATAAAAACGAGGTTCATATGTAATATTTCAAATAATAAACTGCCACAGAGATAATGGGTAGCCTTTGCACCCTCCCACCCCCGCTCGACCCATCACCCCCACTCCCCACCCCCCGTCCCGCCCACTAAAGTTGCCTCAACCTTGAAGTCCAACAGGTGTCCCTCGTGAGTGCCCGGCAACATTACTGTGTACTCACCTCTGAGTTACCCCTCAAAGTGCAGCCTGTCAAGTGCATGCCTGTTATATGCTGTTGTGAAACATATCGGCATGTAGTCATACCGACGTGGGCGGACAATCCAGTGTGGGGGCATGGTGGGGATGATCCAGTGGGCTAGCCTTATAATGAAATGCAAGTGAATTACAATGAGTTTCCCGATGTCCGATGGCGGGAAATATTTATCCCTGAATCAATATTAGAAAAAACGGATTATATGTTCACTATCATGGTACTGTCTCGAAGAGTTTGCTTGCACACGAACAGGGGAGAGACCTCATCCTGAGTAAGATACAGCCAGAGTGAGTGTGGGCAAGTTGGTGCACAGTGGGAAATTCGGTGCATAGGGGAAGATGTGCTCTTTGCATTTTTCCTTTGCTTTCTAACTTCTTAAATCTTCAGAGAGCGGTCTTGCCCTGCTGCAGCAGTAGAGCCTACAAGGGAAAGGAATGACTGGTAAGTAGTGGGTAAGGTCGGGTAAGTTTTTACTGCTTATAGTTTAAGGTCTTTTTGAGGTCTATCATTTGTATATTCTGTAGTAACGAGGAGCAGGAAAGAAGGGCCCTAGAGTAATTGATTTAAAAGTTTTAATTTAAAGGGATAAGTCATGGCAGGAGAGCTCAAAGCCATGGCGTGCTCCTCGTGCTCCATGTGGGAAGCTGGGAACATTTCCAGTTCCTGGGGCCAGCATGTGTGCAGGAGGTGTGTCCAGCTGCAACTCCTGGAAGCTTGGGTTTCAGAGCTGGAATGGCGGCTATGGACGCTGTGGAGCATCCGCGAGTCTGACAGCATCATGGAAAGCACGTTTAGAGAGGCGGTCACACCGCAGCTGAAGGGACTTGAGGAAGGAAGGGAATGGGTGACCACCAGGCAGTCCAAGAGAAACAGGCAGGTAGTTCAGGAGTCCTCTGGGGTCCCGCTCACAAATCGGTATTCCATTTTGGAGGCTGTTGGGGGCACTGGTTCCTCCAGGGAGTGCAGACAGAGCCAAGCTCCTGGCTCCACAAGCAGCCTGACTGTACAGGAGGGGAGGAAGAGAGGAAGAGCAATAGTAATAGGGAATTCTATAGTCAGGAGTACAGATACTCTGCTGTGCTACTGTGGCTGTCAATGTGACTCCAGGATGGTGTGTTGCCTCCCTGGTGCCAGGGTCCGGGATGTCACTGAACGGCTGCAGGACATCCTGAAGAGGGAGGGTGATAAGGCAGAGGTCATGGTACGTATTGGTACCAATAACTTAGGTAGAAAGAGGGATGAGGTCTTGCATCTAGGATTCAGGGAGTTAGGCAGTAGACTAAAAAGCAAGACCTCTCGAGTTGTAATCTCTGGATTACTCCCAGTGCCACGTGCTAGTGAGCTCAGAAATAGGAGAATAGCGCAGATGAATACATGGCTTAAGAGTTGGTGCAGGAGGGAGGGTTTTAGATTCCTGGATCACTGGGACTGTTTCTGGGGAAGGTGGGACCTGTACAAACGGGACGGTCTACATCTGAACCAGAGCAGGACTAACATCCTTGTGGGCAGCTTTGCTAGTGCTGTTGGGAGGAGTTTAAACTAATTCAACAGGGGGAGGGGACACAGAATGTTAGCAGAATAGGGACACAACATAGTACAGTAAAACAATCAAGTCAGTGAGAATACAGCTGCATTAAGTTTCAAGGGACTAAGGCAAGGCTGGATGGCCTCTACTTTAATGCCAGGAGTATTACAGGTAAAAAGGATGATTTAAGGGTGAGGATTGACACGTGGGATTGTGATATAGTAGCCATCACTGAGACGTGGTTGAGGGAGGGGCAGGATTGGCAGCTCAACATTCCGGGATATAGAATCTTCAGGCGAGACAGGGGAGGGGGTAAAAGAGGAGGAGGTATTGCCTTATTAGTTAAGGAGTCAGTTACTGCAGTAAGGAGAGATGATATCTTGGAGGGGGCATCGAATGAAACTTTGTGGGTAGAGCTTAGGAATAAAAAAGAGGCAGCCACATTGTTAGGTGTTTATTATAGACCCTCAGATAGTCAGCGGGAAATTGAGGAGCAAATATGTGCACAATTTGCGGAGGTGTGTAAAAACAATAACAATAGGGTAATTATATTAGGTGATTTCAACTATCCCAACGTTAATCGGGATAGGCATAGTGTTAAGGGCTTGGATGGAGTGGATTTCTTGAAATGTGTACAGGAGAACTTTTTAGGTCAATGTGCAGAGGGTCCAACAAGGGACGTCGCAGTGCTGGACCTAATTCTGGGGAATGAAGCCGCACAGGTGCTGAAGTGGTGATGGGGGAACATTTTAGCGATAGCGACCACAACATGGTACAACTTAAGCTTGTTATGGACAAAGAAATAGGCAAGTTGCAAAAAAAAAAATGTTTTGGACTGGGGGAGAGTGGATTTTAGTAAAATAAGGCTGGATCTGGCCAAGGTAGACTGGGAACAGCTACTTGTGGGGAAATCTACAGAGGAGCAGTAGGGGGGGGGGTGGTGTTCAAAAAGGAAATGGGGAAGGTTCAGGCTCAACATGTTCCCTCTAGGGTGATAGGAAGGAGTAACAAGCCCAGAGAACCATGGATGACCAGAGATATTCAGGATACGATGAGAAGGAAAAGAGAGGCTTTTAGCAGGTACAAGGGAAGCAAATCAGCGGAGGCATTAGTGGAGTACAGAAAGTGCAGGGTGGAGCTTAAGAAAGCAATTAGGAGAGCAAAGAGAGGATATGAGAAAGCTCTGGCTGGTAAAAGTAGGGCAAATCCCAAGATATTCTATAAGTATATCAATGGGAAGAGGATAACCAGGGAAAGGGTAGGGCCCATTAGGGACCAAGGGGGCAATCTATGGGTGGAGCCAGAGGACATCGGTAGAGTGTTGAACGAATACTTCACATCCGTCTTCACCCAAGAGAATGAGAATGGAAGTATCGAACTCGGGGAGAGAGACTGTGAGGTTCTTGAGCAAATTGATATAGGGAGTGACAAGGTATTGGAGGTTTTGGCAGGCTTAGAAGTGGACAAATATCCAGGTCTGGATGATTTGTGTCCCAGACTGCTGAGGGAGGCAAGGGAGGTGATCGCAGGGGCTGTGACCCAAATTTTTAATTCCTCTCTGGCCATGGGGGAGGTGCCAGAGGACTGGAGAACAGCTAATGTGGTTCTGCTATTTAAGAAGGGTTGTAGAGATGAGCCAGGGAACTACAGGCCAGTGAGTCTCAGGTCAGTGGTAGGGAAACTATTGGAGAAAATTCTGAAGGAGAGAATCTATCTCCACTTGGAGAGGCAAGGTTTGATCAGGGATAGTCAGCATGGCTTCATCAGAGGGACGTCATGCCTAACAAATTTGATTGAATTTTTTGAGGAGGTGAAGTCCATGGTCACCAGCGCCTTCTTAGAACATGGTACCTGAAGAAGGAGGAGGTTATCGTTGCTGTGGTGAAAAATTGTAGTGACCTTACCACTGAGCTTCACAGACCAGGAGCAAATATCAGATATTTGAGCAGGTCAGATTTGCTAAAGATAGAAGTTTACTGTAGAAATCATTCCTCAATAAAAAGCCAAGAATATTGCTTGCTGTCACTTTTTGTTACTCTTGTGACAGCCACTAGGTGGTGTGGGAGAGCAATGTTGTAGCTGACTTAACAATGTTCTGTCTGCCTGTTCTCTGTTCAGCTCGTCAACACCACTGTCAAGTGGTTAAATATTTTTTAATGTTTATGTAAAAATGGGCACCTTTGTGGAGTGAATGTTGCTATATACACCCTTCCATAAAAACAATGATCCATATTTTCTCTTTGTTGTTAGGTGAACAGAAGTACAGTGTGGCAGCAATTGTCCCTGGCGTAAATCTTTGTTTGTTTGTGATTTCAGTTGGACTCTCCATCGCAGGGCGGGGTAATTAGTCAGGGGGTAGAAATGGAGAGTGGGTAGGGACACACAGGTGAGGCCAGGAATTGAAATCTCCCAGGCTTCATACTGCTGAATTCAGACAAGCTTGTCACCAACTTTGACCCCTGTCTGCCTAATTGTCACCTCAAGTAAAAATTGAAGACAGAGAAAAGTATCCTTTAGCTCAGTAAAGAACAGCCAAAACCTCAGAATAGCACTTACTGTTGCACGTGTGACATTTTCCACTACCCATACTAGTTATTCTAAATATTTCTGTGTGACACTGCAAATTTATGTGACTTGCAACTGTGGAATTGTGTCCACTTGGATTGGGATTGAAATGATCAAACTCATTATTCCTACTGACTTGTACAGCTCGAACATAGGAGAAAATTTCATTCCAGCAGTCTGGCCTGGGTTGGCAATGGCAGAGGTGCAAACATAATTACATATAAATCTCTGTGGCAGTTTAGAATTGAAAACTTGGCCCAATTTCGTGTGTTCCAAAGTAGTTGATAAAAACGAGGTTCATATATAATATTTCAAATAATAAACTGCCACAGAGATAATGGGTAGCCTTTGCACCCTCCCACCCCCGCTCGCCCCACCACCCCCACTCCCCACCCCCCGTCCCGCCCACTAAAGTTGCCTCAACCTTGAAGTCCAACAGGTGTCCCTCGTGAGTGCCCGGCAACAGTACTGTGTACTCACCTCTGAGTTACCCCTCAAAGTGCAGCCTGTCAAGTGCATGCCTGTTATATGCTGTTGTGAAACATATCGGCATGTAGTCACACCGACGTGGGCGGACAATCCAGTGTGGGGGCGTGGTGGGGATGATCCAGTGGGCTAGCCTTATAATGAAATGCAAGTGAATTACAATGAGTTTCCCGATGTCCGATGGCGGGAAATATTTATCCCTGAATCAATATTAGAAAAAACGGATTATATGTTCACTATCATGGTACTGTCTCGAAGAGTTTGCTTGCACACGAACAGGGGAGAGACCTCATCCTGAGTAAGATACAGCCAGAGTGAGTGTGGGCAATTTGGTGCACAGTGGGAATTCGGTGCATAGGGGAAGATGTGCTCTTTGCATTTTTCCTTTGCTTTCTAACTTCTTAAATCTTCAGAGAGCGGTCTTGCCCTGCTGCAGCAGTAAAGCCTACAAGGGAAAGGAATGACTGGTAAGTAGTGGGTAAGGTCGGGTAAGTATTTACTACTTTTACTGCTTATAGTTTAAGGTCTTTTTGAGGTTTATCGTTTGTATATTCTGTAGTAACGAGGAGCAGGAAAGAAGGGCCCTAGAGTAATTGATTTAAAAGTTTTAATTTAAAGGGATAAGTCATGGCAGGAGAGCTCAAAGCCGTGGCGTGCTCCTCGTGCTCCATGTGGGAAGCTGGGAACATTTCCAGTTCCTGGGGCCAGCATGTGTGCAGGAGGTGTGTCCAGCTGCAACTCCTGGAAGCTTGGGTTTCAGAGCTGGAATGGCGGCTGGGGACACTGTGGAGCATCCGCGAGTCTGACAGCATCATGGAAAGCACGTTTAGAGAGGCGGTCACACCGCAGCTGAAGGGACTTGAGGAAGGAAGGGAATGGGTGACCACCAGGCAGTCCAAGAGAAACAGGCAGGTAGTTCAGGAGCCCTCTGGGGTCCCGCTCACAAATCGGTATTCCATTTTGGAGGCTGTTGGGGGCACTGGTTCCTCCAGGGAGTGCAGACAGAGCCAAGCTCCTGGCTCCACAAGCAGCCTGACTGTACAGGAAGGGAGGAAGAGAGGAAGAGCAATAGTAATAGGGAATTCTATAGTCAGGAGTACAGATAGGTGCTACTGTGGCCGTCAACGTGACTCCAGGATGGTGTGTTGCCTCCCTGGTGCCAGGGTCCGGGATGTCACTGAACGGCTGCAGGACATCCTGAAGAGGGAGGGTGATAAGGCAGAGGTCATGGTACGTATTGGTACCAATGACTTAGGTAGAAAGAGAGATGAGGTCTTGCATCTAGGATTCAGGGAGTTAGGCAGTAGACTAAAAAGCAAGACCTCTCGAGTTGTAATCTCTGGATTACTCCCAGTGCCACGTGCTAGTGAGCTCAGAAATAGCAGAATAGCGCAGATGAATACATGGCTTAAGAGTTGGTGCAGGAGGGAGGGTTTTAGATTCCTGGATCACTGGGACTGTTTCTGGGGAAGGTGGGACCTGTACAAACGGGACGGTCTACATCTGAACCAGAGCGGGACTAACATCCTTGTGGGCAGCTTTGCTAGTGCTGTTGGGAGGAGTTTAAACTAATTCGACAGGGGGAGGGGACACAGAATGTTAGCAGAATAGGGACACAACATAATACAGTAAAACAATCAAGTCAGTGAGAATACAGCTGCATTAAGTTTCAAGGGACTAAGGCAAGGCTGGATGGCCTCTACTTTAATGCCAGGAGTATTACAGGTAAAAAGGATGATTTAAGGGTGAGGATTGACACGTGGGATTGTGATATAGTAGCCATCACTGAGACGTGGTTGAGGGAGGGGCAGGGTTGGCAGCTCAACATTCCGGGATATAGAATCTTCAGGCGAGACAGGGGAGGGGGTAAAAGAGGAGGAGGTATTGCCTTATTAGTTAAGGAGTCAGTTACTGCAGTAAGGAGAGATGATATCTTGGAGGGGGCATCGAATGAAACTTTGTGGGTAGAGCTTAGGAATAAAAAAGAGGCAGCCACATTGTTAGGTGTTTATTATAGACCCTCAGATAGTCAGCGGGAAATTGAGGAGCAAATATGTGCACAATTTGCGGAGGTGTGTAAAAACAATAACAATAGGGTAATTATATTAGGTGATTTCAACTATCCCAACGTTAATCGGGATAGGCATAGTGTTAAGGGCTTGGATGGAGTGGATTTCTTGAAATGTGTACAGGAGAACCTTTTCGGTCAATGTGCAGAGGGTCCAACAAGGGATGGCGCAGTGTTGGACCTAATTCTGGGGAATGAAGCCACACAGGTGCTGAAGTGGTGATGGGGGAACATTTTAGCGATAGCGACCACAACATGGTACAACTTAAGCTTGTTATGGACAAAGAAATAGGCAAGTTGCAAAAAAAAAAATGTTTTGGACTGGGGGAGAGTGGATTTTAGTAAAATAAGACAGGATCTGGCCAAGGTAGACTGGGAACAGCTACTTGTGGGGAAATCTACAGAGGAGCAGTGGGGGGGGTGGGGGGTGTTCAAAAAGGAAATGGGGAAGGTACAGGCTCAACATGTTCCCTCTAGGGTGATAGGAAGGAGTAACAAGCCCAGAGAACCATGGATGACCAGAGATATTCAGGATACGATGAGAAGGAAAAGAGAGGCTTTTAGCAGGTACAAGGGAAGCAAATCAGCGGAGGCATTAGTGGAGTACAGAAAGTGCAGGGTGGAGCTTAAGAAAGCAATTAGGAGAGCAAAGAGAGGATATGAGAAAGCTCTGGCTGGTAAAAGTAGGGCAAATCCCAAGATATTCTATAAGTATATCAATGGGAAGAGGATAACCAGGGAAAGGGTAGGGCCCATTAGGGACCAAGGGGGCAATCTATGGGTGGAGCCAGAGGACATCGGTAGAGTGTTGAACGAATACTTCACATCCGTCTTCACCCAAGAGAATGAGAATGGAAGTATCGAACTCGGGGAGAGAGACTGTGAGGTTCTTGAGCAAATTGATATAGGGAGTGACAAGGTATTGGAGGTTTTGGCAGGCTTAGAAGTGGACAAATATCCAGGTCTGGATGATTTGTGTCCCAGACTGCTGAGGGAGGCAAGGGAGGTGATCGCAGGGGCTGTGACCCAAATTTTTAATTCCTCTCTGGCCATGGGGGAGGTGCCAGAGGACTGGAGAACAGCTAATGTGGTTCTGCTATTTAAGAAGGGTTGTAGAGATGAGCCAGGGAACTACAGGCCAGTGAGTCTCAGGTCAGTGGTAGGGAAACTATTGGAGAAAATTCTGAAGGAGAGAATCTATCTCCACTTGGAGAGGCAAGGTTTGATCAGGGATAGTCAGCATGGCTTCATCAGAGGGACGTCATGCCTAACAAATTTGATTGAATTTTTTGAGGAGGTGAAGTCCATGGTCACCAGCACCTTCTTAGAGCATGGTACCTAAAGAAGGAGGAGGTTATCGTTGCTGTGGTGAAAAATTGTAGTGACCTTACCACTGAGCTTCACAGACCAGGAGCAAATATCAGATATTTGAGCAGGTCAGGTTTGCTAAAGATAGAAGTTTACTGTAGAAATCATTCCTCAATAAAAAGCCAAGAATATTGCTTGCTGTCACTTTTTGTTACTCTTGTGACAGCCACTAGGTGGTGTGGGAGAGCAATGTTGTAGCTGACTTAACAATGTTCTGTCTGCCTGTTCTCTGTTCAGCTCGTCAACACCACTGTCAAGTGGTTAAATATTTTTTAATGTTTATGTAAAAATGGGCACCTTTGTGGAGTGAATGTTGCTATATACACCCTTCCATAAAAACAATGATCCATATTTTCTCTTTGTTGTTAGGTGAACAGAAGTACAGTGTGGCAGCAATTGTCCCTGGCGTAAATCTTTGTTTGTTTGTGATTTCAGTTGGACTCTCCATCGCAGGGCGGGGTAATTAGTCAGGGGGTAGAAATGGAGAGTGGGTAGGGACACACAGGTGAGGCCAGGAATTGAAATCTCCCAGGCTTCATACTGCTGAATTCAGACAAGCTTGTCACCAACTTTGACCCCTGTCTGCCTAATTGTCACCTCAAGTAAAAACTGAAGACAGAGAAAAGTATCCTTTAGCTCAGTAAAGAACAGCCAAAACCTCAGAATAGCACTTACTGTTGCACGTGTGACATTTTCCACTACCCATACTAGTTATTCTAAATATTTCTGTGTGACACTGCAAATTTATGTGACTTGCAACTGTGGAATTGTGTCCACTTGGATTGGGATTGAAATGATCAAACTCATTATTCCTACTGACTTGTACAGCTCGAACATAGGAGAAAATTTCATTCCAGCAGTCTGGCCTGGGCTGGCAATGGCAGAGGTGCAAACATAATTACATATAAATCTCTGTGGCAGTTTAGAATTGAAAACTTGGCCCAATTTCGTGTGTTCCAAAGTAGTTGATAAAAACGAGGTTCATATATATTTCAAATAATAAACTGCCACAGAGATAATGGGTAGCCTTTGCACCCTCCCACCCCCGCTCGACCCACCACCCCCACTCCCCACCCCCCGTCCCGCCCACTAAAGTTGCCTCAACCTTGAAGTCCAACAGGTGTCCCTCGTGAGTGCCCGGCAACAGTACTGTGTACTCACCTCTGAGTTACCCCTCAAAGTGCAGCCTGTCAAGTGCATGCCTGTTATATGCTGTTGTGAAACATATCGGCATGTAGTCACACCGACGTGGGCGGACAATCCAGTGTGGGGGCATGGTGGGGATGATCCAGTGGGCTAGCCTTATAATGAAATGCAAGTGAATTACAATGAGTTTCCCGATGTCCGATGGCGGGAAATATTTATCCCTGAATCAATATTAGAAAAAACGGATTATATGTTCACTATCATGGTACTGTCTCGAAGAGTTTGCTTGCACACGAACAGGGGAGAGACCTCATCCTGAGTAAGATACAGCCAGAGTGAGTGTGGACAATTTGGTGCACAGTGGGAATTCGGTGCATAGGGGAAGATGTGCTCTTTGAATTTTTCCTTTGCTTTCTAACTTCTTAAATCTTCAGAGAGCGGTCTTGCCCTGCTGCAGCAGTAGAGCCTACAAGGGAAAGGAATGACTGGTAAGTAGTGGGTAAGGTCGGGTAAGTATTTACTACTTTTACTGCTTATAGTTTAAGGTCTTTTTGAGGTTTATCGTTTGTATATTCTGTAGTAACGAGGAGCAGGAAAGAAGGGCCCTAGAGTAATTGATTTAAAAGTTTTAATTTAAAGGGATAAGTCATGGCAGGAGAGCTCAAAGCCGTGGTGTGCTCCTCGTGCTCCATGTGGGAAGCTGGGAACATTTCCAGTTCCTGGGGCCAGCATGTGTGCAGGAGGTGTGTCCAGCTGCAACTCCTGGAAGCTTGGGTTTCAGAGCTGGAATGGCGGCTATGGACGCTGTGGAGCATCCGCGAGTCTGACAGCATCATGGAAAGCACGTTTAGAGAGGCGGTCACACCGCAGCTGAAGGGACTTGAGGAAGGAAGGGAATGGGTGACCACCAGGCAGTCCAAGAGAAACAGGCAGGTAGTTCAGGAGTCCTCTGGGGTCCCGCTCACAAATCGGTATTCCATTTTGGAGGCTGTTGGGGGCACTGGTTCCTCCAGGGAGTGCAGACAGAGCCAAGCTCCTGGCTCCACAAGCAGCCTGACTGTACAGGAAGGGAGCAAGAGAGGAAGAGCAATAGTAATAGGGAATTCTATAGTCAGGAGTACAGATAGGTGCTACTGTGGCCGTCAACGTGACTCCAGGATGGTGTGTTGCCTCCCTGGTGCCAGGGTCCGGGATGTCACTGAACGGCTGCAGGACATCCTGAAGAGGGAGGGTGATAAGGCAGAGGTCATGGTACGTATTGGTACGAATGACTCAGGTAGAAAGAGAGATGAGGTCTTGCATCTAGGATTCAGGGAGTTAGGCAGTAGACTAAAAAGCAAGACCTCTCGAGTTGTAATCTCTGGATTACTCCCAGTGCCACGTGCTAGTGAGCTCAGAAATAGGAGAATAGCGCAGATGAATACATGGCTTAAGAGTTGGTGCAGGAGGGAGGGTTTTAGATTCCTGGATCACTGGGACTGTTTCTGGGGAAGGTGGGACCTGTACAAACGGGACGGTCTACATCTGAACCAGAGCGGGACTAACATCCTTGTGGGCAGGTTTGCTAGTGCTGTTGGGAGGAGTTTAAACTAATTCGACAGGGGGAGGGGACACAGAATGTTAGCAGAATAGGGACACAACATAGTACAGTAAAACAATCAAGTCAGTGAGAATACAGCTGCATTAAGTTTCAAGGGACTAAGGCAAGGCTGGATGGCCTCTACTTTAATGCCAGGAGTATTACAGGTAAAAAGGATGATTTAAGGGTGAGGATTGACACGTGGGATTGTGATATAGTAGCCATCACTGAGACGTGGTTGAGGGAGGGGCAGGGTTGGCAGCTCAACATTCCGGGATATAGAATCTTCAGGCGAGACAGGGGAGGGGGTAAAAGAGGAGGAGGTATTGCCTTATTAGTTAAGGAGTCAGTTACTGCAGTAAGGAGAGATGATATCTTGGAGGGGGCATCGAATGAAACTTTGTGGGTAGAGCTTAGGAATAAAAAAGAGGCAGCCACATTGTTAGGTGTTTATTATAGACCCTCAGATAGTCAGCGGGAAATTGAGGAGCAAATATGTGCACAATTTGCGGAGGTGTGTAAAAACAATAACAATAGGGTAATTATATTAGGTGATTTCAACTATCCCAACGTTAATCGGGATAGGCATAGTGTTAAGGGCTTGGATGGAGTGGATTTCTTGAAATGTGTACAGGAGAACTTTTTAGGTCAATGTGCAGAGGGTCCAACAAGGGATGGCGCAGTGTTGGACCTAATTCTGGGGAATGAAGCCACACAGGTGCTGAAGTGGTGATGGGGGAACATTTTAGCGATAGCGACCACAACATGGTACAACTTAAGCTTGTTATGGACAAAGAAATAGGCAAGTTGCAAAAAAAAAAATGTTTTGGACTGGGGGAGAGTGGATTTTAGTAAAATAAGACAGGATCTGGCCAAGGCAGACTGGGAACAGCTACTTGTGGGGAAATCTACAGAGGAGCAGTGGGGGGGGTGGGGGGTGTTCAAAAAGGAAATGGGGAAGGTACAGGCTCAACATGTTCCCTCTAGGGTGATAGGAAGGAGTAACAAGCCCAGAGAACCATGGATGACCAGAGATATTCAGGATACGATGAGAAGGAAAAGAGAGGCTTTTAGCAGGTACAAGGGAAGCAAATCAGCGGAGGCATTAGTGGAGTACAGAAAGTGCAGGGTGGAGCTTAAGAAAGCAATTAGGAGAGCAAAGAGAGGATATGAGAAAGCTCTGGCTGGTAAAAGTAGGGCAAATCCCAAGATATTCTATAAGTATATCAATGGGAAGAGGATAACCAGGGAAAGGGTAGGGCCCATTAGGGACCAAGGGGGCAATCTATGGGTGGAGCTAGAGGACATCGGTAGAGTGTTGAACGAATACTTCACATCCGTCTTCACCCAAGAGAATGAGGATGAAGGTATCGAACTCGGGGAGAGAGACTGTGAGGTTCTTGAGCAAATTGATATAGGGAGTGACAAGGTATTGGAGGTTTTGGCAGGCTTAGAAGTGGACAAATATCCAGGTCTGGATGATTTGTGTCCCAGACTGCTGAGGGAGGCAAGGGAGGTGATCGCAGGGGCTGTGACCCAAATTTTTAATTCCTCTCTGGCCATGGGGGAGGTGCCAGAGGACTGGAGAACAGCTAATGTGGTTCTGCTATTTAAGAAGGGTTGTGGAGATGAGCCAGGGAACTACAGGCCAGTGAGTCTCAGGTCAGTGGTAGGGAAACTATTGGAGAAAATTCTGAAGGAGAGAATCTATCTCCACTTGGAGAGGCAAGGTTTGATCAGGGATAGTCAGCATGGCTTCATCAGAGGGACGTCATGCCTAACAAATTTGATTGAATTTTTTGAGGAGGTGAAGTCCATGGTCACCAGCGCCTTCTTAGAACATGGTACCTGAAGAAGGAGGAGGTTATTGTTGCTGTGGTGAAAAATTGTAGTGACCTTACCACTGAGCTTCACAGACCAGGAGCAAATATCAGATATTTGAGCAGGTTAGGTTTGCTAAAGATAGAAGTTTACTGTAGAAATCATTCCTCAATAAAAAGCCAAGAATATTGCTTGCTGTCACTTTTTGTTACTCTTGTGACAGCCACTAGGTGGTGTGGGAGAGCAATGTTGTAGCTGACTTAACAATGTTCTGTCTGCCTGTTCTCTGTTCAGCTCGTCAACACCACTGTCAAGTGGTTAAATATTTTTTAATGTTTATGTAAAAATGGGCATCTTTGTGGAGTGAATGTTGCTATATACACCCTTCCATAAAAACAATGATCCATATTTTCTCTTTGTTGTTAGGTGAACAGAAGTACAGTGTGGCAGCAATTGTCCCTGGCGTAAATCTTTGTTTGTTTGTGATTTCAGTTGGACTCTCCATCGCAGGGCGGGGTAATTAGTCAGGGGGTAGAAATGGAGAGTGGGTAGGGACACACAGGTGAGGCCAGGAATTGAAATCTCCCAGGCTTCATACTGCTGAATTCAGACAAGCTTGTCACCAACTTTGACCCCTGTCTGCCTAATTGTCACCTCAAGTAAAAATTGGAGATTGAGAAAAGTATCCTTTAACTCAGTAAAGAACAGCCAAAACCTCAGAATAGTACTTACTGTTGCACCAGTGTGACATTTTCCACTACCCACACTAGTTATTCTGAATATTTCTGTGTGACACTGAAATTTTGTGATAATTTATGTGTCTTGGCAACTGTGGAATTGTGTCCACTTGGATTGGGATTGAAATGATCACTCATTATTCCTAAGATTTGTACAGCTCGAACATAGGAGAGAATTTCATCCCAGCAGTCTGGCCTGGGCTGGCAATAGCAGAGGTGCAAACATAATTACATATAAATCTCTGTGGCAGTTTAGAATTGAAAACTTTGCTCAGTTTTGTGTATTCCAAAATAATTGGTAATAACGAGGTTCATATATAATTTAACATATTCCAAATAATAAACTGCCACAGAGAAAATAACCACAAAATTCAGCTCCATAGCACCACTGCCGTCATGCTACGAATGCATGCAGCAACTACAATGGCAGCTGGGCTGGTTCTGACAACTCCCAGTGTGCGATTGCAGTGCTATAGCACGGGTGTACTGAGTGTACACCAGAAGCATGCAGAGTGGCTAGACGTATTGTGTTCAGTGTTGTTTGAAAACGGTTTTGGATTGAAAAGGGAATGGTTCTGGACTTTGACAAAGAGATCAGGGGAATTGGAAAGTCTGTCAGTAGAAAGCCTGCTCTCACTAAAGGGGGCTATAGTCGTCGTTTCTCTTGGGCTGCAACATGTCAGGGGCATGGAGCAGAGGCAGCAGAGAGGGGAATCTGAGGACATGGGAAGGAGGAGATGGTCTCTGTACAAAAGGGTGTAACCACCGGGTTGCATTTGTACTTCCATCTCAGCCAGAAGTAATGTCTGAGGTGGTTACATTTCACCCAAGGAGGTCTAGCTTCAACATTTCAGAGTAATTGTAAATAGATAATATTTGTCTGAATTTTCAGGAACACTGCTATCCTAAGAGTGAATGAATAGAATGGAGTCCTTCTATCTCTTCCATCTTTCTGACTTAGGTCTGTTGTGCGTATCCTGCAGCCTTTTCCCAACATTGCCAGTCCTGATTTCATTGGCATAGACACCATGCTCTGGAATTTCTGCCTCTCTATTTTCCTCAGCCTTTCAAACCCACCTCTTGAAAAAGGTTGAGGTACTGTCCCCACCATCCTCCCACCCCACCCCACCCCACCCAATCTCCCCTCCTCCGATATTTTCTTCTTTGGTACAGTGTCCATTTCTATGAAGTGCCTAAAGATGTTTTCCTACATTAAAGGCACAATATAAATTTAAGCTGTAGTTGTTTGTGGTCCATAAATGGATCCATTGCCACCAATTACTCACATTTGGGACCTGATCAATAATTTTGATGCACCTTATATTTTACTGTAAAAGTTTCATTAACATTTTCAAATCAAACTATACAGCATTGTTCAGTGACCTCATTGATCAATTTTTGATTTTAATGGAACCCCAATTCTCATCTTAAATATGGCAAGTCTGAATTGACCACTTTTCTACTGTGAATCCAAATGAATGCATCATATTCTGAGTCCAAAAGCACAAAACAGTAAATAAAACAAAATAAAACAAAGAAAACAAACAGCTGTTATCTTCTAATGAAGCTCATGAGACACTGTGCCACTAATTTTTAACAAGGTGCTATTTTTATATGGTCTTATTGTGTTATCAGGGTTTCATTTTGTTTAAAATGCTAACATTATTGCCATAATTAGTGGACAGACAGTTGATATATTTTATGACATTACATTGTCTGTTATTTTAGTTGATGCATTGACCCAAATAAAATAAAAATGGACAATACCTGCATTACCATTCAAACAAAGGAATATTACAATTAAGGTCAAAGGTTCATAAGCTAAGACTGGGAAATGTAGTTTTTAGGCTTAGAAAAGTTTAGTGGCACACCAAGAAAAACTTGAAATGAGTATCAAAACATTGATATTATTCCGCTAATACCAGATGACCACAATGTACATTACTTATGCTGTTTTCTGTCCAGTAAAGTATCAAATAATATGTATGTCAGAAAATATTCACATCAATATAATATATTAAAAATCTTGAGCTAAAAAATTGTTTGATCCCATTTTCTGTTAGAGGGGTCCTGATTAGCAATTTGCCTAAGCCTGATGTCATTGGGGCAGGCAGCTTGCAAATTGTGTGCTGCTTCCTCATTGAATGATTGTAACATTCAGGCGGATGAGCACTCATCAGGAGGCCTAGCAGTGTGTGAAGCTAGGATATATTCCAGCTAATCTCCAGCTCTGAAAGGCAGTCTGCCCCTTAAAGGAGAGCTGCACTAATGGTAGGAAACTGCTGCTCGTGGCTAATACTGCAATCAACTGCAAATGGAAACAAAGTCTGAGGTCTCGCCTGGAGACTGACACTTTTGAATGTTTGGGGAATCTTGTCATTCCATGTGCCGCTCGTTTAATTCGGAAGGCACCATTTAACTCCAGCCACTTCATGACCTTTTTAACAAGCTCAATTGCCTTCCTGGTGCTACCATGTGGCATCACCATCTCACTGCCTGTCCGCTGCCCACTTAATTTGGCCCAGAGCTCTTGGCGGCAGGAGTTCGAAAGGGGCTTCCTTTGTGATTCGACGGCCATGCCTCACTTATTTCACACTCCAGTGGAAATCCCACAAATTCCACCCCCAATTTTAGTCAGTTGAAAAGGATCTGGTCCAGGCAAATTGGAATCAAATATTGTCAGGTAAAAAGAAACAAATCCAATCCAGCTGATTACCGTCCCATCAGTTTACTCTCGATAATCAGCAAAATGATGGAAGGTATCATCAACAGTGCTATCAAGAGGCACTTACTCAGCAATACTCTGTTTACTAATGCTCAGTTTTGGTTTTGCCTGGGCCACTCAGTTCCTGGCCTCATTACAGTCTTGGTCCAAACATGGACAAAAGAGCTTAACTCCAGAGGGGAGGTGAGAGTGGCTGCCCTTGACTTCAGGCAGCATTTGACCGAGTGTGGCATCAAGGAGCTCTACCAAAACTGGAGTCAATAGGAATCGGGGAAAACTCTCCGCTGGTTTGAGTCATACCTAGCACAAAGGAAGGTGGTTGTGGTTGTTGGAGATTAATCATCTCAGTCCCAGGACATCACTGCAGGAGTTCCTCAATGTAGTGTCCTAGGCCCAACCATCTTCAGCTGCTTCATTAATGATGTTACCTTCAAGGTCACAGGTGGGGATGTTTGCGGATGATTGCAAAATGTTCGGCCCCATTCCCAACTCAGCAGCTACTGAAGCAGTCTGCGTCCCTTTGCAGCAAGACTTGGGCTGATAAGTGGCAAGTAACATTCGCACTGCACAAGTGCTGGGCAATCACCATCTCCAACAAGAGAGAATCTAACCATCTCCCTTTGGCATTCAATGTTGTTACCATTGCTGAATCCCCCACTACCGATGTCCTTGGGGTTATCATTGACCAGAAACTGAACTGGACCAACCATATAAATACAGTGGCTACAAGAACAGGTCAGAGGCTGGGAGTTCTGTGGAGAGTAACTCACCTCCTGACTCTCCAAAGCCTGTCCATCATCTACAAGGCACAAGTCAGGAGTGTGATGGAATACTCTCCACTTGCCTGGATGAATGCAGCACCCAGAACACTCAAGAAGCTTGACACCATCCAGGACAAAGCAGTCCGCTTGATTGGCACCACATCCACAAACATTCACTCCCCCCGCTACCGACGTACAGTAGCAGCAGTGTGTACCATCTACAAGATGCACTGCAGGAATTCACCAAGGCTCCTTAGGCAGCACCTTCCAAACCCACGACCACTACCATCTAGAAGGAAAGGGCAGCAGATAGATGGGAACACCACCACCTGAAAGTTCCCCTCCAAGTCACTCACCATCCTGACTTGGAAATATATCACTGTTCCTTCACTGTATCTGGGTCAAATCCTGGAACTCCCTCCATAACAGCACTGTGGGTGTACCTACACCACATGGACTGCAGTTGTTCAAGAAGGCAGCTCACCACCACCTCTTCAAGGGCAACTAGGGATGGGCAATAAATGCTGGCCCAGCCAGCGGAGCCCACATCCCATGAATGAATGAAAAAAAGGACATAGACAGACTGGTGGAATGAGTATATATTAATGATCTTGAGATGTGCCATTAGCATTCAGGACGACAATATGTTACTGCTTTATGCTTCTTTGCAATTCCTGCCTTACCTTTATCCTGCAAAGCGTGACCATGGAACTCTTGCTTTCTCCAGATCCCTCCTCACCCCAACTCTACCCTTCTGATTTTCAGCTTTCAGACACCCAAGAACTGTCACCTGCCAAGCCACAGCAGCCTCAGGAGGAAGAGAGAGAACACCACACCACTGATGATGAAGCACTATCATTTGATCTGACCACATCCTATAAAACCATGTGAAGGAAACCATATGGTTCTGTGTTCGGTTATTTTGTAATTGTCTATTATTTTCTTCATTGCTACTATTTTTGCTTACATTAATTTGCATGAGTTCCTGTCCTTGATTCAATTTATGATTCAGTGCTATGTTAGGAATGTGAATTCTTTATGTGAAGTAACTATTCTGTCAATTCCCACAGAGGGGCAACAGAAAGAGGAAGGGCGAAGATTGGAAGCTGCGCAAGGGTATGCCACATGATTTACTCTATCATGGGATGTGGGTGTCGCTGACAAGGCCAACATTTGTTGCCCACCCGTAATTTCCCTTGAACTGAATGGCTAACTAGGCTATTTCAGCGGGTAGTTAATGTCACATGTAGGCCAGACCATTTAATGATAGCAGATTTCCCTCCCTAAAGGGAGGGCATTAGTGAACCAGATGGGCTTTTACAACAACCACTGTCACTATTACTGAGACTAGCTTTATAATCCAGATTTTAATTGAATTGGATTGAATTGAATTTAAATTCTACCAGCTGCCGTGGTGAGATTTGAAGCCATGTCCTCAGAGCATTAGCTTGGACGTCTGAATTTGACTTTCCCACTACACCACCATGCGCCTCACTATGTTGATTGTTAAGTTTTAATTTGTTTTTTGAGTCTCATAAATTGTAATAGTTCACACCACTTAATTTTTGTCTACTGTCTGGGAAGTGACCTTCTCACTTGTGATGAATGATTAAGACAAGGCTTGAAGTTGAACAATGGGTGGCTGTGATAGGGATACATTGTTGATAAAAACAAAAAGCTAAAAGCTACTGTGGATGCTGGAAATCCAAAACAAAAACAGGATTACCTAGAAAAAACTCAGCAGGTCTGGCAGCATCGGTGGAGAAGAAAACAGTTGACGTTTCGAGTCCTCATGACCCTTCGGCAGAACTGAAGTATAGTTAGGAGAGAGGTGAAATAATAATTCACCTCTCTCCTAACTATACTTCAGTTCTGCCGAAGGGTCATGAGGACTCGAAACGTCAACTGTTTTCTTCTCCACCGATGCTGCCAGACCTGCTGAGTTTTTTCCAGGTAATCCTGTTTTACATTGTTGATAGTTGGATTGTCTTGAGGAAAGGTGTGGGGCGGGGTGCAAGTTTATTTAGCAAGAGGCTGCCAGATAGGTGAACTGGTGCAATTATTAAATCCTGCCACTATGAGGCCATGCCAGGCAGCAAGCTGCACTGGAGTTGCCAAGGCCACAGCACGTTTCTCCTCCTCCAGTTCCTCCTCCTTCTCCTCCTCTGAAGAGATACTGTACTCCTTACCTTGCTCCTCTTGCAGTTCCAAACCTTGTTGTGTGTTGTTATGTGGAGCACAGTATGCCATGATCATTCTCAACAACCATTCTGGCAGTATTGAGGGTGTCTCCAGATCTGTCCAGGCAGCTACGCATTTTCAGCATCCCAATTGCTTGCTTTATTGCACATCTTACCATCATATGGCTTTGATTGTGGTGCTCTTGGGCCTCATTGCTTGGGTTCCTCATGTGTGTCATCAGCTACTTTTGAAGTGGGTGGTCCTTGTCTCCAAGGAGCCAGCTGATATGTCTGTTCTGAAGTCCAAAGAGCTCAGGGAGTGTGGAATGGTACAGGATAGATGAATCATGCACATGTAGGGCAGAATTTCACCCATGTCAGGTGGGCTCGGCTGGGATGGGCGGGGGCAGTCGGGAAGCCGACCGCTGCCTGCGTTTGGGGCTAGAAGGCAATTTCATGCCGGCGGGCCAATTAAGGCCTGCCCAGTGTGAAATGTGAGCAGCAGCGCTCAGTGCTGTCTGTGTGGGCGACATGGGGGACGGGCGGGGAGTGCGAGTCGGACGAGTGCAACCTTTGCGCATGCGTGCGAAAGCTGCCTCAAGGAGATGAAGTGTTATAGAAAAATAAAGGAAATTAAAATATAATGAAATGTCCCCTCATGTGACTCTGTCACATGAGCAGGGACATGTTATTAATTAAGTTTTAAAATTTTTATTTTATTTTTATTTGCTTTAGGAAGCCTCATCCCGTCCATGGATGAGGTTTCCTAAAAAGTGCAAAGGCCACTTGGTCTTTTCACCTGCCCACCAACCATAAAGTTGGACGGGCAGTGAAAAACTCAAGTTAATTGATAATTTAATGGCCTTAACAAGCCGTTTAATTGTTGAAATAGCTTGCAACTGCGTGTTGATGTCGGGACGCTCGCCTGATGTCAGCATGCGTCATTTTATGCTCGAGCAGGTTGGGCACACCCTCCGAGCTAATAATTTTATCCATGGAGTCATAGAGTTATACAGCACAGAAACAGGCCCTTTGGCCCATCTCTGCACAATGATTTGTTTATTGTTGTGCATGACAGCAAGCATTGATGTAGTGGCCACCATTATATTTTACAAATATTCCTGGGAGATCTGAGGTGTTATGCTTGTTGCATATGTGCAGTTGATCACACTTTGCATCTGTGGGAAGCCAGCCAGAGCTGCAAACTTGAGGGCTCATTTATTCTGACTGGCCTCGTTGCTGTACCTAATTGCCTGCCCTGGCAAATATGGCATTGGTCACCTATGTGATCTATTTGTGGGTGGTTAACTGCAATCTCCTGCAAATATCCCTTGCAGATCCCTGGGAATGAGCCAGAGACAAAGGCTGGGATTTTACTAGCGCTCTGGGAAGTGTGAGGGTTGGTAAAATGGTGGTGGAAGATATTGGGTGAAAAGACCACGCCTTCCTGCTGGCACAGAATATTTTGAAAGGCAGGAACAGCAATGCCCCCCACACTCCCCAGTTTTTTATTGGCAGCGGAACAGACCCTGCTGCATGGAAAAACTGCTAGGTATATCGAGGCAGCTTCCCAGTGTTGGGGGGGGGGGCCTTTTTTACAGAGAACCAATGGCCCATGGAGGGGTCTCTGGTGGCAAAGACCACCCCAAGGCTCCATTTCCTCCAACCCCTGCGATTCACCCCTCTGACCACTGGAGCCTGCCTGCCAGCCTGGTCTTGGCAAATGAAAAAAAACTCTCACTGGCCTTTTGAGGGCATCTCAACATGAAGGCTCCCTCTTCTTCTCCCTGCAGCTTCAGCAGCAGCCACCTCTCTTGGCGGCATTGCCAAGGTTTGGGCCGGCAGCTTGGAGCGGCTGTCTGCCACCCTCAGTTGGATGGTGGGCCCAGTCGCAGCCCCTTCATTAGCTACCACCGGTAAAACCCCCTTTGCAGTCTTGCCATTCACCCGCGTGGACACAGGACTATTTTGTCAATGTTTGCTGGCCGTTTTGAAACATCAATAAGCAGCTGGTCCGAGTGCACATTAATAAGTCGGGTCCTGTGTTTGTTCTTTATGAACTTTAATTTGCTGAGAGTTGCTTTGTACAGGTATATAACCCAAGAAGAAATTTAGGATGGAATTTTCTGGTCCTGCCAGTGGTGGGAGTTGTGCTGGGCAGGAGTGGAAAATTCGGAGAGAGGCCAAAGTTGGATTTTTGCTGGCGGAACAGCAAGTTGGAATTTCCCCTTCAGCACTTTCAAGGTGGCCTAATGGCGGGTTGACTTTCCCATTGATCCATGTTGGGAACCTCATTTGCATACATTACGATATCATGAATGCTCATTAAATTCGCAACTCGCCTGAATCACGTTCTTCTTATTAATTATGTACCATGCCAATGGGTAATTAGGCCGGTCTGATTCGCGACCAGATATGAGTGATGTGCACCTGCCCACCTTCACTTCACTCGTGAGTTTGAATCATAAACAACATTGAAATACCTACCTGCAACAGCGCTGCTCAGACTCGTCACCACTGCCAAAGATCCTCTCTCAGGCGAGACGTGATGTTCCCGGGCAGGACTGTTCACACTGGGTGCTGCAGGGCACAGGCGGGGCTGTTCACACTGGGTGCTGCAGGGCGCGGGCGGGGCTGTTTCACACTGGGTGCTGCAGGGCGCGGGCGGGGCTGTTCACACTGGGTGCTGCAGGGCGCGGGTGGGGCTGTTCACACTGGGTGCTGCAGGGCACGGGCGGGGCTGTTCACACTGGGTGCTGCAGGGCGTGGGCGGGGCTGTTCACACTGGGTGCTGCAGGGCGCGGGCGGGGCTGTTCACAATGGGTGTTGCAGGGCGCGGGCGGGGCTGTTCACACTGGGTGCTGCAGGGCGTGGGCGGGGCTGTTCACAATGGGTGCTGCAGGGCACAGGCAGGGCTGTACTCTACCAGCAGAGACCAGCTTGGGGACAGTAGGAGGGGGGCAATAGGCAGAGGCATGAAGGGAACAGGGGTGGAGTTGGGAGGGGGGAATGGCAGCAAGAGCGATGACTGGGGATGGGGGCAGCTAGAGCCCAAAATGGAAGGGGTGCATGCAGACTTGTGAGGGCGGTAGGGGAATGAGTATTTCATGAGATGGAGGGGGTGCACGCAAAGTTTGGACTGGGGGAAGAGGGGTTAGTATTGCACAAGAGGGAAGATGTTCACGCAGACTCATGACTGGGGGAAGGATTAGGGTTGCAAAGAAGGAAGGGGTACACAGAGGCTCAGTACTGAGGGGGTGGAGTGAACCCTGAAGGAAGCGGGTGAATGAGTGTCAGACAGTCATAGCCCTGGGACTGAGGACAATGGTTGGGGTGAAAGATTAAAGGCAGTCCTGGGGCTCGGCAGATCACATTGTCGGGTGAGAGATGAAAGTCGTGGGGCTTTTGCAGGCCATGCTACCAGACTATTCGTGGCATGCACGTCATGGTCCTGCTACAGTGAGGGGAAAGGCCTGTCTGCCATGGAGTACAAGGCATGGTCAGTGCCTCACGCACAGTGGTCCTGTGGCCTGCTTGGTACTGGGCTGCAGATGGAATAGTTATGGTTGGGGAGACATCTGCAGCCTGTAAATGGGGAAAACATAACAAAAGGGGGTTACTCGAACCTTACATTGGCGGTGCGGTGGGGGGCTCCGCATGTGACCATGCACACAGCTTCATGATGGGGAGGGGTGAGGTCCACATGGGTCCTGAGGACATCCACAGTGGTGGGTTCAGTGGGGAGGGCAGATATATCCACAACAATCACTGTGAGCTCCAGGGTTCCTGGCAGAGGCTGGAGAGTGACCGGAGAGAGGTCTACCTGCTCATCCTGGGTTTCCAGGGTGATCGGAGAGATGTGAATGGTGACAGGGGGAGGGTCGAAGCTGGTCTGAAAGTAGAATTGCAGCACCATCATGTTGAGACCCTGAAACAATGACGCAGTTTAAAAATGAAGCTAGAAAAAAAATCACCAAGGGAGGGGTCTGAGGCAGTGTGGGAGGATTCTACAGCCGGACTCTGGGGCCCATTCAGGGGGAAACCTCATTCTTATTAGAATTTCAACATGGAGGTGAAGGTTCAGCTGAGAGAACTCATGAAGACTTTATTGAAAAGTTAGAGTTGGAACCAGTAACTCATGGTGCGCTTTTACACAAGACTACACTGGGCATTGGGGTCACATTAGATGTTGTCACATTGATTAACCGTCAGAGGAATGTGAGAAGGGAAGAGACAGCCAGACATTAAGGGAGCATGGCTGCTGGATATATTCAACAAGCTCTACCAAACTCTGCAAACTGCATTGTCCAATTGACCTGAGTCACAGGGAACAAGGCATCCAATCTTTCCAAACGTGCAAGGCAGGGGTAACCTCCAATCCAAATAAGGCAGCATGTGAGTGCCTTTAGTGAGCCTCAACATTACATGGATGTGCTCAACCCTCTTACATCCTATATGGAATTGAGATGTCAAGTGTTGTGGTGGCTTCTTAGACTCTTATGATCTGTGAGGGAGTGGCTCAGCTACAAGGGGAAGCAGGTAGTGCAAGCGCAACTCAACGGCATGACAGGGACTTTCTGGCTTGAAGTGGGAGTTTGTAATTGTTGGGGGAGATACATTCATCTCTTGGGTCTGTCTGTCCACAGGGAGAAGGAGGATTGCAGATTGAAGGCTGCGGTCGATGTTGGCTTCATGTTGGCATTGCCCAGATTGAGGAGGAGTAGGGCCCAGCACCGTCTAGCACAGCTTAGGGAAGAGCCATGGCCTGAGGTCCATGATCCAGGAGTGTCCCAGGAAGACCCAGAGGCTGAGGAGGTCAGACCCATCCCACAGAGGTGACTGGCATGGCCAAGGGGATACCGAAGATACCTCTCCTATTTGAAGATGAGCGACAGACAGTGCCGCGCACATCTACATTTGTCAAGAGATGTGGGGCTCAAATCTGTCACATTCTGTGGGAGGATCTGATGCTGCATGGACTGGAAGGCTATCCCCTGCCAGTGTCCCTGAAGGTCACCGCCGCACTTAATTTATTTGCAAATGGCTCGTTCCAGGGGTCCACAGGGATCTATGCAGCATCTCGCAGGCCCCAACACATAAATGTATAAAGGAGGTGAGGATGCCCTATACAGTAAGACTCATCATCATATAAAGTTCACAATGGATGAAGCTAGCCAGGCTGCTAGATTTCTGGGATTTGTGGTGATCTCTGGCTTCCCAAGAGTGCAGGCAGCGACCGATTGCACACGTGTCACTTTAAGAACTCCGTGGCAGCTGTCCCTGATCTTCATTAACAGGAAAGGATTTCACTCCATCAATGTTCAGCTGCTCTGTGATCGTCAGAAGCAGGTCATGCATGTGTGTGCCATGTACCCTGGGAGTTCTCACGACTCCTGAGTCACTCACAGGTGCCACAGGTATTCGAAGGCCATGGTGCTAACAGCGTCATGATAGGGTGGGTGATAGGGGGTACCCGCTGAAGAGATAACTCCTGACACCGGAATATATTGTCCTCAAAGTGCCTCAGAGGAGGGATACAACATGGCGCACTCTGTGACAACGTCCATCATTGAGCAAACCATTCGCACCTGAAGATGTGCTTCTGTCGTTTGGGTAGTTCAGGTGGGCTTCTGCAGTACACTCCACATCATCGTGGCTTGCTGTGCCCTGCACAATCTGCCACTTCAAAGGGGAGATCAGTTGCCTCAGGGACACATGGGGGAGGCAGAGATTTCCATGACTATGAGGACTTGGAAGGGCAGGAGCCTGAGGGAGCGTGATGATGGTCAGCTTCCATGTGAGGGTGCCATCACAGTGGCACGATGTGGAAGATGTGCCCACGATACACTGATAGGCACAGGATTCCAGCAGGGGTAAAACCCAGGCAAGGGGGGACCCGAACACACTCCTCCTGTCCCTGAGTGTCGTGCCACTGATTGGAAAGGCATTTACAAGCCGTGACATCACAAACAAGGTCAGCGTTCGATCTTGGACCTGTAACCCTCAAGTATCACGAAGCCCTCATCATTGGAAAGGTCAGCAACCCAAAGCTGCATATGGTCAGTGTGCGAGCTAAAGGCAGCATGTCAGCGCACACCCTGCGTCAACTACACCTTATGCATTCGCTCCCACCTGAAGGAGACACTTTCATGTCCACAGAGATTTGTACATAGTTATAGAGACCAGGCTCCAGGTCCGCCCCCTCCACAACTCTTTCTCCGGTACATCGATGATTACTTCGGTGCTGCTTCATGCTCTCGTCTGGACCTGGAAAAATTTATTAATTTTGCTTCCAATTTCCACCCCTCCATCATTTTCACACGGTCCATCTCTGACACTTCCCTTCCCTTCCTTGACCTCTCTGTCTCAATTTCTGGTGATAGACTGTCCACCAATATTCATTACAAGCCTACTGACTCCCACAGCTACCTCGGCTATAGCTCCTCACACTCCGCTTCCTGTAAGGACTCCATCCCATTCTCTCAGTTCCTTCGCCTCCGTCGCATCTGTTCTGATGATGCTACCTTCAAAAACAGTTCCTCTGACATGTCTTCATTCTTCCTTAACTGAGGTTTTCCACCCACGGTGGTTGACAGGGCCCTCAACCGTGTCTGGCCCATCTCCCACGCATCTGCCCTCACACCTTCCTCTCCCTCCCAGAACCATGATAGGGTCCCCCCTGTCCTCACTTATCACCCCACCAGACTCCGCATTCAAAGGATCATCCTCTGCCATTTCCGCCAACTCCAGTATGATGCCACTACCAAACACATCTTCCCTTCACCCC
This sequence comes from Cetorhinus maximus, assembly GCF_964194155.1. NCBI lineage: Eukaryota > Metazoa > Chordata > Chondrichthyes > Lamniformes > Cetorhinidae > Cetorhinus > Cetorhinus maximus. Next base: position 88,975,235 of record NC_135885.1, read on the forward strand.
CCCGGCGGCATTGCGCAGGGATCGTTCCCTCCAGGACACCCTGGTCCACTCCTCCATCACCACCTACACCTCAACCCCCACCCATGGCACTTTCCCATGCAACCGCAGAAGGTGCAACACCTGCCCCTTTACTTCCCCTCTCCTCACCGTCCAAGGGCCCAAACACTCCTTTCAAATGAAGCAGCATTTCACTTGCACTTCCCTCAGTTTAGTCTATTGCATTCGCTGCTCCCAATGCGATCTCCTCTACATTGGAGAGACCAAACGCAGACTGGGTGACCGCTTTGCGGAACACCTTTGGTCTGTCCGCAAGCATGACCCAGACCTCCCTGTCACTTGCCATTTCAACACTCCACCCTGCTCTCATGCCCACATGTCTGTCCTTGGCCTGCTGCAATGTTCCAGTGAAGCTCAACGCAAACTGGAGGAACAGCACCTCATCTTCCGACTAGGCGCTTTACAGCCTTCCGGACTGAATATTGAGTTCAACAACTTTAGATCATGAGCTCTCCCCTCCATCCCCACCCCCTTTCCCATCCCCCTTTTTTCCAATAATTTATATAGATTTTTCTTTTCCCACCTATTTCCATTATTTTTAAATGTATTTCCATCCATTGTTTTATCTCTACCTTTTAGCCTATTTCAATCCCTTCCCCCCATCCTGCCCCCACTAGGGCTATCTGTATCTTGCTCGTCCTGCTTTCTACCCTTAATGTCACCTATTAGCACATATATTAGCTAATGTCACCACCGTCAACACCTCTTTGTCCTTTTGTCTATGACATCTTTGGCAATCTCTTCTTTGCCTCTACCTATCACTGGCCCTCTATCCAGCTCTACTTGTCCCAACCCCCCCTTAAACCAGCTTATATTGCACCTCTCTTCTATTTTTCCTTAGTTCTGTTGAAGAGTCACACGGACTCGAAACGTTAACTGTGTTCCTCTCCGCAGATGCTGTCAGACCTGCTGAGTTTTTCCAGGTATTTTTATTTTTGTTTTTATTTTGGATTTCCAGCATCCGCAGTTTTTTGCTTTTATATTATTATGTGCTTTCACACTCACAATGAACACAGCTCAGTGTTGATGAAACAACATTACATTTGACTCTCCAAACACATTACATGTATAATTCTATGGTGTGTTGCAAAGCTTAAAGGATGAAATCTCAATATACAGTCACTTTCAGCATATGGCTTGACACATCTCCCTTACATGGCACAAGGGGTGAGAGGTTAAATTGAGTCTGTTAAACATCACATGAATCTGAGTCACACAAAGGGAGGCAATTACAGAGTGAGAGCTTGGGTCACCTTCGCAATAAGAGGGCACATAGATTCAAATACTAGAGACATTCGCATGATGAGACCATGATCATGAAATCAAAATGTATTTACGAAGGTGCATGATACATACAGTGAGTAAACACCCGTGCCACCATTGTGCTCTCAGTATTTCTTTTCCTTACCCTACTGCTACGTTTGGGTGCATACCTGACATCCACAGCAGAGGTGGAGGCAGCCTGCTGACTGCTATGCCCTGTTGTCTGTGATGAGCCTGGTGGGTGTTCTCTGGAGGGCCCCGGCCTGCTTTGGGTCTCCTGCTGAGGGGATAGGTGCACCTTTTCAGCCTGTGGAGCTGGAGCTGATGGGGTCACAGACAAAGGGGATTGGGAGCAGCTGGACACACTTGGGGGTCTCCTGGGGAGAAGGCCTCAGGGTATCCAGCTGATGATGCTCCTCCCTTTGGGCGCCAAAGGGCCCCTGCCTGACTCCTTGAGGAGAAGGGGCACCTGAAGGAAGGTTGAGGTGCCAGGTCCCCCTCTCGCCAAGCTACTGATGGATCCCACCAATGCCTGTGGTGATGGCGTGCAGGCCCGAGTGTAAATCTGACAGAACCTGTCATGAGTAGCTGCCACCCTTACCTTGGTGACCTAGAGCTGCTCGCATGTTGGAGCTACGACATCAGACAGAACACAAGTGGACTCCTCCCTCCTTTGCTCTAGTCTGTTGACTGCCTCTCTTAACTCTGCCTGATGTTCCACCACCTGTCTTTGCATCTCTAGCATTTGTGCCATGGCTGTTTCCAAAGGCTCATCATCTGACTCAGACTCAGCAGATGCCTGTTCTCCAGAAGTCCTCTGAGTGCCAGAGACCTGGGCTGTCACGGTCTCTGACTGCTGTGGAGACGTGTCAGTGAGGTGTTCTCTGGAAAGTGACCCTGAGCCTAATTTTGGTCTAGCACCCACTGAGGTGTGTGTCTCTGCACTGGTGGAGGGTGCAGGTGAACGCTGTGATGTGTCTTCATCGATTGGTTCCTCATCTGAGGTGGGCTGGGAACTGGGGCTGATGGGCTGGCTGGACCTCTGTCTGGGCCTGCTGGTGCCTGTAAGAGAGAGAAGATAGACTTAGTTCATGTGCAGGCAGAATGCTACATTGCATATCAGTCACTGTGAATGTCAGGATGTGATCAACTAATGGAGGGCTCATCCATACTGGGTGATGGTGGAGGCCGATCTCGTCTTCACCACAGGAGCGATCCCTCTCCTCCTCTGCCAACTCGGCTGCCTCCTCCTCGAGGGGAGTGAGCTCCTGTATGTCTGCTGTCCCTCCTCCAGTCTGGGATCTCTCTCTCCTGTTGTGGGCCAGCTTGGCCTGCATGAAGACAAATGGATGGAATGTGATGAGAGGGATGGAGGAGAGGTTGGGGAGCATGCATGCCTCCTGTGTGTGCTGAACCCTCCCCAGTAAGGCCTGAAGATACTGTTTGTGCAGGGGTGATACGTGAAATGGTGGTGATGTTAAGGTGTGTGTGAGACATTCAGCCTTGATATCTCCTCCACTAATAGTGTGTGAAATCCCAGAGGAGTGCCTGATGCCATTATGAGAATGTGAGTTTGGGGTGCGCAGAATGTTGATTTACCTTGGCGGAGTGGGTTACATCATTCATCCTCTTCCTGCACAGCAGGGCATTTCTCTTTCGTGTCCCAGCAGCACAGACCTCCGCTGTGGCATCCTCTCAGGCTGATGAAGTGAGGTTGATGGATCTCCTGCTTCTACCCCTTGGGAAGAGCGCATCATGGCATTTGCAGGTGTCATTGAGGAGAGCCATCAGGGAGTCCTGGCTGAATCTGAGGGCACATGGCTTCTTTTTCCTGGGGCCATCTCAGGATGTGCAGAAAACACAGCTGGGCTGCAGAGAGTGAATATGTGTGTTCAGCTGGTGTTTAGATATGGTGCCAGGACCTTCGGCCTCATAGGTGATGGCAGGATGAATGAATTAGTGCCCGCCCCGCCATGTGCATAATTATTGAGGTTCCAAGTGAACAATTGGGCGTGAGAACCTGCCCTGCTGCCCAGTGGGAAATGGCCCACTTATCACACACGCCACTGCGCTTAATTTTCAGAATGGAAAATTCTGCCCAAAATCTTTTTGGCACAGTGTAACTGAGAAGGGTATTGCTCTCCTGGAAGCATATTCCAAAACTCAGTTAAATTCCCCTTGGAACATACCTTCCATTGCCATGTCTTGCTGCAAGTCAATCAGTTCATTCTTACCTGGCAGGGGAGAGACCATGATCATGGTTCTGCCAGGGCAAGGTCGTGAAGCAAATGCTATAACCAATCGAACCCCATACCATGGGGTACCTAACACCGTCCGAGTCACGGTGAAGGACAGCGAAGGAGGAGCACCTATGGATCGGGCCTTCTTCACCAGGAGGATCCTGTTAAAGGTGTGTGGTTTTGAAGCTGCGGAGATCTACTGCCTGCAGGACTTCCCCAGCGCTGGATATATTGATGTGACGTTCAAGCGAGTGGCAGACTGCGTCAAGCTCCTGAAGGTGTTCGAGGAGAAGAGAGACCTGCCGGAGATGAAGATCCTGACGGCGGAGCCGCTCTTTGCTCTGCCGTTGCAACGGGACCAGGTGGTGACAGTGCATCTGTACAACCCCCACGTCCCTGTCGCCGACGTGTTCACCTTCCTCACCAGGTACTTCGATAAGGTGGGGAGCTGCACCGCGGTTAGAGACGATTTGGGGATCTGGACATGCAAACGCCAGGTTAAGGTCACGCTCAAGACCGACGGTAAGGGAGCCACCTTCCACCCTCCTTCCAGATTCGCTATCGGGGGAAGCCTTGGCTACCTTGTCTACGCTGGGCAACCCAAACTTTGTTGCTCATGCGGCAAGGCTGGTCATGTGGCGGCCAACTGCAGTGCCGCCCTCTGCAAGAACTTCAAACAGGAAGGGCACCAGACAAAAGACTGCAAACAGGCTAAGTGCTGCAACCTGTGTGGCGAGGCAGGTCACCTCTACAGGACCTGCCCCAAACG